>NC_132915.1:20620265-21820265 GCF_047675955.1 Chlorocebus sabaeus
AGAGAGTTTGGGGGTGGGGGTGAGAGAGAGAGAGAGTTTGGGGGTAGGGAGAGAGAAAGAGAGAGTTTGGGGGTGGGGAGAGAGAGAGAGAGTTTGGGGGTGGGGGGAGAGAGTTTGGGGGTGGGGGGAGAGAGAGAGAGCGCTTGGAGAGAGAGAGATGCCTGATCAGCCATCACCTCTGCCAACCATCCCAAGTAAGATGTCATATGTGGTGAGTAAAGGAACTGTCCTGCACGTCCGGTCCAGTTAACTTTTAGATAATTTCAGCCTCAGTGCTACCTGACTGCAACTGCATGAGAGACCCTAGTCAATACCCTCCGGGTTGAGCTCAGTCAATCTCCAGAAACGCGTGGGCTAACAAACCATTGCTGTTCAGGCATTATGTTTAGGTGTGATTTATCACACAGCAGTAGATAACCAGAACATACATTGTCCTGTCTCCCATCCTTTTTCCTATGCTATTTTTTCTTGAATCTTATTTCTGCTACAGTTTGAATCTGGCTACTCTTGTGAGCTAGCCTGGGAATCTAAACACTAGTTAGAACATCAAGGCTGGGATTGTGTGCCAAAGAGATTGGCAAGGAGAGTAGATGAAGGAGACTGCAACATAATTAGACATTTCTATTTAGGCTTAGGAAACACTTATGAGAAACTCAATACTGCTCTTCCTTGGAGCTTCTCAGGGGCTGGCATTGGAGGATACATCTGTCAGTAAGTTTCTAAGTTACGTGTTCAAACAGAAGTGCCTCTATTAGAAATTCTATCTCAATCATGTGCACCATTTTAATTAAAGGTTCTTTTTTAAAATTCTCAAACAACAGATATATAATTGTATTTATAGTATGGAAGACAATTAAATTAGAATCTATTTCAAGATAAAAATAGTGTCTTTGAAATTGCTCACATTTCTAGAGAATAATGGTGCTATGATCAGTAGTTTCTGTTCCATTAGCTTCTCCTTTCCAACTAGGCAAATCAATAAACTTTATAGTGTTTGTTTTTCACCTTTTATTGCCACCATTTATTCAAGTGGAGACTTGCCATTGTAACTCATACTTCAATTCTGGATAGGCAGTCATATATTTGCTTTGTTATATTGGTAAGTTGTTTTTGTTTGTTTGTTTGTTTGTTTTTGAGATGGAGTCTCGCTTTGTTGCCCAGGCTGGAGTGCAGTGGTGTGATCTGGGCTCACTGCAACCTCCACCTCCCTGGTTCAAGTGATTCTCCTGCCTCAGCCTCCCGAGTAGCTGGGATTACAGATGCACGCCACCAAGCCCAGCTAATTTTTGTATTTTTAGTAGAGACAGAGTTTCACCGTGTTGACCAGGCTGGTCTTGTGCTCCTGACCTTGTGATCTGCCTGCCTTGGCCTCCCAAAGTGCTGGGATTACAGGCGTGAGCCACCACTCCCGGCCAAGTTCTTTTTAAAAAACAAAACAAACAAACAAACAAACAAAAAAACACAACTTGTGCTGGTCCTTTTGTGAAGCAAGCATATTCAAAAGTTTGTAGATATAAAAATATCCTCAGCTCTCACTAAAGAAAAATCATCTTCCTATTGTACATTGTAGTCTCATCTTTCAGATGGAAAAACAGATAAAATCCCAGACATTTCCAGAGAATGGGCTTCATAATGTTCAAGTAGATAGCTGGTATGGATTTTAATTGTCTTCTCCTAAATCATCCTTTATGCAGGGAAAGCCTAACATGTTTGAGTGTTTACTTTTTGTTTGGCATGCAATAGTGCCAAAATGGACTTTGGCATCAGACTGATTTGGTTAGTTTTAGGTGCTTTTTTTTTTTTTTTTTTTTTTTGAGACAGATTCTTGTTCTTGTTGCTCAGGCTAGGTGCAATGGTGTGATCTTGGCTCACTGCAACCTCTACCTCCTGGATTCAAGAGATTCTCCTGCCTCAGCCTCCTGAGTAGCTGAAATTACAGGCACCCACCACCATGCCTGGCTAATTTTTGTATTTTTAGTAGGGACAGGATTTCATCATGTTGACCAGGTTGGTCTCAAACTCCTGATCTCAGGTGATCCAACTGCCTTGGCCTCCCCAAGTGCTGGGATTACAGGCATGAGCCACCATGCGTGGCCCTAGGCTGTTATTATTTAGTGAGTGACCTTGGGTATGGGACCTAACTTTTATAGCCTCAAATTTCTCATATGTAAAATGGGGATAATAGAACCTGAAATAGAGTGGTTTTGGTGATTACGTGAGATACTGGACCTAAAATGCACACGGCGAATGCATCATAAATGTCGGCAACCCATCACTTACTCAGGAGCTTTCTGGAGTAGATTGCTGTTGTATTTTCACTTGTTGATCACTACTTTGGAAAGGTTAAAAGTGTACTTTTAAAAATCTCAATTGCCAGGGTCTTAAGATGACTTGAATCTATCAGTTTGTACCTGAAAAATCTGGGATATCCTTCCTCATCTAATTCTCCAGTTTTTCTCTCCTCAGATTCATCTGTCAGAAGCACAACTTTAAGAACACCACTTCTCAGCTCAGAAATTTTCAGTGGCAGCTTGGAGATGACCTCAGGCAAGTACAAACTTCTTAGCTTCACATTCAAACGGCCTTCTACAATTGGGCCTCTGGGTCTACCCTTCTAGATTTATCACATTCCCTCTCCTACCAAATGAGGTCAGTTGTATGCTCTTCCCAATACATAGCTGCATTTTTCCCCCGACTTTACTCCCATTGTTCACTCTGCCTGAAATGTGTATCCTCTTCTATTTTTACCTCCCCAAACTCTACTCATTCATCAAACAAGACCTTGTTCAACAATTGCCTCCTCTACGAAGCCTTCTGTTACCTTTCCTTGTGGGATCATCTCTTTCCTCTAAGTGTCTAGAACATATTGTTTACACTTCAATTACGCAACAACCACAACCTGCATTTCTTATTAATATGCAAGCTTTATGAAAGCAGGGATCGGCAGGGCGCGGTGGCTCAAGCCTGTAATCCCAGCACTTTGGGAGGCCGAGACGGGTGGATCACGAGGTCAGGAGATCGAGACCATCCTGGCTAACACGGTGAAACCCCGTCTCTACTAAAAAATACAAAAAACTAGCCGGGCGAGGTGGCGGGCGCCTGTAGTCCCAGCTACTCGGGAGGCTGAGGCAGGAGAATGGCGTGAACCCGGGAGGCGGAGCTTGCAGTGAGCCGAGATCCGGTCACTGCACTCCAGCCCGGGTGACAGAGCAAGACTCCGTCTCAAAAAAAAAAAAAAAAAAAAAGAAAGCAGGGATCATTTTTTATCCAATTTTTGTTTGCCATAGTAGTTAGTACAGTTAAATCAGTGCTTCCCAAACTAGCTTTGAAAAGGAACCAACTTTGGAAAAAAAGCAATCTGTTGTAGACTGAGATGTTTGTAAAACACAATAAAAATGAATGATTAGAAAAAAATTAAAATACAGACTAAAATACAAGCCCAAATCTCTCTTTCTTTCTTTTTTTTTTTGAGATGGAATTTCACTCTTGTTGCCCAGGCTAGAATGCAATGGTGCGATCTTGGCTCACTGCAACCTCTGCCTCCCAGGTTCAAGCGATTCTCCTGCCTCAGTCTCCTGAGTAGCTGGGATTACAGGCATGCACCACCATACTCGGTGAATTTTTGTATTTTTTTTTTTTTTTTTTTTTTGAAACGGAGTTTTGCTCTTGTTGCCCAAGCTGGAGTGCAATGGCGTGATCTCGGCTCACTGCAATCTCCACCTCCCAGGTTCAAGTGATTCTCTTGCCTCAGCCTTTCCAAGTAGCTGGGATTATAGACATGGGCCACCTAGCCCGGCTAATTTTCTATTTTTAGTAGAGATGGGGTTTCTCCGTGTGGGTCAGGCTGGTCTAGAACTCCTGACCTCAGGTGATCCGCCCACCTCGGCCTCCCAAAGTGCTGGGATTACAGGCGTGAGCCACTGCGCCCGGCCGAATTTTTGTATTTTTGTAGAGACAGGGTTTTGCCATGTTTGCCCAGGCTAGTCTTGAACTCCTGACCTCAGGTGATCCGCCTGCCTCAGCCTCCCAAAGTGCTGGGATTACAGGTGTGAGACACTGCACCTGGCCTCCAAGTGTCTCTTTATGATAGTCAACAGACATATATTTATTCTCTCAAAGTCCTGTATATATATCTAAACACTTACTTCCTGTACTCTTCTCATTTCCCACTGGTAAAAACAGTTCACAGATGGGCACAGGTTAATGGGCCACAAATTGAGTAACCTGACATTACCTACTGCTATGTAAACATATTGGTTTAATAAGTAAATCCATGGGCCAGAGAAATGTTTTATAACAGTTTTTTTTCAATTATTGTTTGTTTCGGTGTCCATTTTTTAAAAATATAGGATAATTAATTATTAATAAACTGTCCTGAAATTTGCTCACCTTGGCTTGCTGATTTTTGAATCTAATTTTGATGCATTTAAACAAACCAACAAATCCAAATATGATTTTCTTTGTAAAAGTAAAAAGGCTGAGTGGGGCTGGGTGGAGTAGCTCATGCCTGTAATCCCAGTATTTTGTGGGGCTGGGGTGGGCAGATCACTTGAGCCCAGGAGTTCGAGACTAGCCTGGCCAACAGGAAACCCCATCTCTGCTAAAAATACAAAAATTAGCTGGGTGTGGTGACACACGCCTGTAGTCCCAGCCACTCAGGAGACTGAGGTGGGAGGGTCACCTGAGCCCAGGAGGCAGAGGTTGCAGTGAGTCGAGATCATGCCGCTGCACTCCAGTCTGGATAACACAGTGAGTCCTGTCTCAAAAACAGTAACAATAACAAAAAATACCCCAGCAAGGTTGATGGGAAACTTGCTACTTGCCAGAAGTTCAGAGAGTTTCCCTATTGAAGAAAAAAATGAAAACTCATTAGTAGGCTTAGTGTTCTGCCTTAAATAATATTATTTCAAAAAAAAATCCAAATCGAAGAGATATACATCATACAATTTACATGGTTAGTCAGAAATTACACTGAAAGTTCATTAAATCACATCTAGGGAATTTAAGTGAACTCAAGTAAGTAAATTAACTGCTGAGTTAATTAAGTTGTTAATTAGTTAATTAACTGTTATAGTTTTAAGTGATGCCATTAACGAACTGACATAAATTTCAGTTTTACTTTCCTATATTTAGAAGGCCTTCATGGAACTGTAAAAGCTGGAGGGCCTAATTCTTTTCACAGAATTTCAAACCAAATACTAATATATTTATAATAAGATTTTTATTATTTAGGGTTGAAGGCATTTTAAAGCAATTCGTCTAATTGCCTTTTTTTTCTTTTTAAATCAGAGGGTACTCTTCCTTTTACTTTTTTTTTTTTTTTTTTTTTGAGATAGAGTTTCACTCTTGTTGCCTAAGCTGAAGTACAATGGTTCGATCTCGGCTCACTGCAACCTCAACCTCCTGGGTTCAAGCGATTCTCCTGCCTCAGTCTCCCTAGTAGCTGGGATTACAGGCATGTGCCAGCACACCCGGCTAATTTTTTGTATTTTTATTAGAAACGGGGTTTCACCATGTTAGCCAGGCTGGTCTTGAACTCCTGACCTCAGGTGATCCGCCCATCTTGGCCTCCTGAAGTGCTGGGATTACAGGCATGAGCCACTGCACCCGGCCTCTTCATTTACTTTTAAAAATATAAAATAGAATATGTAAGTGAAATAAACATGCAAATATTCATAATGTATAGCCAGTTTGATATATACCACTACTTCTGTTTGTGTATTCTTTTTAGCCATGAAGGTTTTGGAAAGGTAGACTGCAGTTATTTACTATGAAACAAATCATCTTAAAACCTAATGGCTTGAAATAATAACAGTGATTTACTTGGTCTATGGATCTGCAAGTTGGGCAGGCTGGTGGAGACAGCTCATCTGTCTTGACAGGGACTAGGTGATCCGCTTCTAAGATCATTCCCTCACATGGCTCTTGGCCAGGAGCTCAGCCAGGGCTGTCTCTTGGGGCCTTGTTTCCTCTCCTGATGGCTCTTTCTATGGGCTGCTTGCACTTCATCACAGCATAGCAGCGGCTTCTAAGAGTGAGTTCTTAAGACGTCTGGACAGAAGCTGACAGGCTTTTTATGACCTAGCTTCATAAATCACCTCTGCAATGTTACATTGGTGAAGCAAGTCACCAAAGCCTGCCAAGATTCAAGGGGAAAGAAATGACTCCACTTCCCAGTGGGAGAAATAACAAACATCTAAAGGAGTAATTCAGTTTGGTAAGTTAAGGAAGACTTGTAAACTCACATAGTATGCTCTGATACTGAAAAAGAGGGAGTTTTTTTTTGAGACACAGTTTTGCTCTTGTTGCCTAGGCTGGAGTGCAGTGGCACAATCTCGGCTCACTGCAACTTCCACCTTCTGGGTTCAAGCAATTCTCCTGCCTCAGCCTCCTGAGTAGCTGGGCTTACAGCGCCTGCCACCACACCCAGATAATTTTTTGTATTTTTAGTAGAGACGGGGTTTCAGTATGTTGGCCAAGCTGGTCTCAAACTCGTGGCCTCAAGTGGTCCACCCACCTTGGCCTCCCAAAGTCCTGGGATTACAAGCGTGAACCACTGCGCCCAACCAAGAGGGAGATTTATAATGTTTTCTTAGTTATGGCTGCCCCCCAATGAGCTAAACATTAGAGTAATGCCACGAGCAGATAATGTAGTAGAAGATAAACTGGATTTGGACAGAAGATCTGGATTTACTTTGAAGTTCTATTGTACTATTTGAGAGGTTTTTGAGAAAGGCATTTAACCTAAGATTCTGTTTTCTGATGTTTAAAATGATAATAATACCTGACCTATTTCTGTACATGCCAGAGTCTTTGATTTCAAATAAATTACTGTATGGAAAAGTGTATTTTAGATTAAAAAAACAAATTACATAATGTATGACTGGTATTCTTAGTACTAGAATATACCCATTGTACTCTCTTCCTCATACTTATCTATTGTTACATTGTTACATTCATTTATATTGCATCTTTATTCATTTGTGTACATAAGTAACCCCAAATTCTTAAACTACTGTGTTCACTGGGAATCACGACTCTGACCTCAGACAATTTGCTTATACATTGGGAGGATGGAACCAGGAATTTAGGAGACAGGGCATTTCCCCACTGCTGGAAGTTCAGACTTTGGGAGGAGGTGGATTTGCGAGGCAGAGGTACATAACTGATGTTGAGATGGTACCTGTGAAAGAGCGGTGATTGGGGGCCAGCTGAATTTCTGCATCCATCATGCTTTAAATCTGAGAGTCTGAGTCATGGTGCTAAAGGGTGTCAGAGGTTGTTAAGTGTTTGACATTGTTGGTGGTGGTCATGGGTATGGTCCAACAATGGAAGCCAAAAATGATCTCGCTTGGTCCCAGTGAGGTCTTGTCATTCGTGAGCAATGCCAGCCAATAGAGCAAATGAAAGAAGCATTAGAGATGATGGGAACAGAGGAAGGAATTGATTACATGTAGCCTAATGAATTATAGTTGGAGATGCTTGGTGAATAGGACTTTGATGCCCAAAAAGTAAAAGCAAGGCAATCCAATGCCTCCTATGAAGGTTAAAAAAAAAAGTGGAGTATCCAGGACAACCACTGGGAAGGAAGGGGCCTTGTGGGCTGGGGCTTGTTCAAGTGCAACTTAGTAGAAGTAAGGAAGCTATGAACTTTCTTCCATAATCTCTCTAGTCCTTCCTTGTACCCGTTAATCGGTGTCATACACCTCATCTCCCTTCGTAGGTGTGACGTCTTTGAGGGCATTTCCATCGTCTAACAAAGTCAGGGTTTGTTAAGTGTTTGGTGAATTGTATTTTTAAATGAGTCTAAGATACACTGTTGCAACTGTTGTATTGGATTCTGAAGAAGAGAGAACTTTTTTGCAACCTTGTAAAAAGCATTGACTGCCTGGAAGATGGTGAAAAAGAAACTGGAGGCAAGCCACCCTGGGCAGTCAGTCAGCTGCTTTTAGCTGCCTGCCTAGTGCGGCTTGTGCTCTCAGGTGCACCTGATTGGCAAAACTTGGTAATAGGACCTTGACCGATATTTCTAAAAGCTCACAACTACAGAATTGAGTATGCACAGTAGGTACTTTGTAGAAGCAGAATTCTGCTCATGGTAGCAACATCCATGTGAGCTTGAGCTGGCACCCGATACAAATGTCCTGGGTAGTGTGTGGCTCGAAATGGAGATACGGAGTGAATAAAACAAGTGTTCCACACGGTGTCTAAAACATAGTTGTAACAACTGAACAGCACTTTTGCAAAGCAAAAGATCAATAGATCTTTGCAATATACAGAAATTCCCGGTTATCTGGACCAGTCAGGAAATAAGGTGTGTATCAAATATTTTGGTTTTTAGAATATCCTGCTAAGATTTAAAAAATTTTTTTCTCTTTTTCTTTTTCTTTTTTTTTTTTTTGAGACAGGGTTTCCCTTTGTCACCCAGGCTGGAGTGCGGCGGTGTGATCATGGCTCACGGCAGCCTTGACACCCCCCCCCCCCACCCAGGCTCAGGTGATTCTCCCACCTCAGATTCCTTAGTAGCTGGGACCACAGACATGTGCCACCATGTCCAGCTAATTTTTGTATTTTTTGTAGAGACGGGGTTTCACCATGCTGCCCAGACTGGTTTTGAACTCCTAGGCTCAAGCAATCCTCCTCCCTCACCCTCCCAAGGTGCTGGGATTATAGGCATGAGCCACCGTGCCTGGCCAGACTATATTTTATGGGAAACACTGTTATCTACTCTACTCACTATCCAGTCTTTCCCTCTTTCTCAGTAACAAGTACTCAAAATTGTTGAAGCTCGTGCCTAGCTATAAAATGATGTTTTTAGATATTCTTACAGATAAGAGCACCAGTGATAAAGTATGTAGAGGTCACTAGGTGGGGCTTTCCAGTAAAGTTTTTCTAAGAGGCCTGAATTGACTGGGAAGCACATGGTTTGTGGCCTTCTCTTACTGTCATCCTGCATTGAATGCTAATGTAATAGTTGGAGCTGCAGCAGCCATCTTGAGACCATGAAGCAAACTTGAGGATGGAAGTCATAAAGTAAGGCTGTTGGACAGAAAGAAAGAGACTGCATCCCAGATGAACCTGGAATTGCTATTCTAGCCCCAGACTGCCTGTCTCTATGAGGAAAAACAACAACAACAACAAAAAATATATCTCTTGTCTTAACCACTGTTATTTTTGGTTCCTGTTACTAGTTGCCAAGATCAATATTTTCTTTAGGGTATTACATGTAACAAAGTTATCTCAACACTATGGAGATCACAAACTTACTTTAATTTATATATATTTTAAGCTCTCCTTGTTTCAGATTTGACGAAAGGTAAATTACAAGAGTTCTTATGGAAGAATATAAGTTTAAAATGATATCAAAAGACTCCCTGCAAAAAAAGTGAAGACACCAGAAAGGATTATCTGAACATATTTTAATCTTTTGTTCCTCTTCATTTTATAATTCCAAGTCATAGCAGGATCTTTTTGTTTCGTTTTGTTTTTCAGACAGGGTCCTACTCTGTCACCCAGGCAGGAGTGCAGTAACGCAATCATGGCTCACTACAACCTCAGCCTCCCTGGGCTCAGGCGATCCTCCCACCTCAGCCTCCTGAGTAGGTGGGACTACAGGCACACACCACCATGCCTGGACCACCTTGCCTGGCTAATTTTTGTATTTTTTGTAGAGATGGGGTTTTGCCATGTTGCCCAGGCTGGTCTCGAACTCCTGGACTCAAGTAATCTGCCTACTTCCCCCTCCCAATGTTCCGAGATTATAGGTGTGAGCCACTGCGCCCAGCCTACATTAAGAACTTTAATGCCTTACAGACGTATTAGGAACATCGTACATGGAAATTTAGGCTAAAAATCTTGCTTAATTGAGTGTCACCAGAGAGGGCTCTGTGTAGTATAACCAAAACTCTGCTAACTGGCCATCACTTGTCTGGCTCTTAAGAGTAACTAATGCTCTCCAGTTCTCCGTAAAACCCTTTGCAGTTGGTTGAGTAGCATATATCCAGTAATTAGTTGTGTTTCTGCCCAAATCTCTTCATACAAATTATACTTGTTATGTAATTATATAGTTTGATGAAATGTGTGGTTTGGTAACTTTATGGGGGGGGAAAGAAAAGGATTATTTCTATGAAACCTAAGTTGAATGCTTGGAAAATTATATATAAATTTCCCATAAGTTTTGCTTTTGGATGAGGTGTGGGGAAGCCGATAGTACTGGGAATCTGTTAAGATACTGCCAGCAGATTGCTTCGGAAGGATCTTTAAAAGATAGTACATTTTGGCTGGGCATGGTGGCTCACGCCTGTAATCCCAGCACTTTGGGAGGCCAAAGTGAGAGGATCACTTGAGCCCAGAAGTTCGAGACTAGCCTGGGCAACATAGGGAGACCCTCTGTCTACAAAAAATAAGAATTAGCCAAACATAGTGGCATACACCCGTAGTCCCAGCTACTCAGGAAGCCGAGGTGGGAGTGTCACTTGAGCCCAGGAGGTCGAGGCTGTAGTGGGGCATGATCACATCACTGCACTCCAGCCTGTGTGACAGAGTAAGACCCTGTCTGAAACAAAGAAAGAAAGAGAAAGAAAGAAAGGAGGGGAAGGAAGGAAGGAAGGAAGGAAGGAAGGAAGGAAGGAAGGAAGGAAGGAAGGAAGGAAGGAAGGAAGGAAGACAAAAAGGTGCATTTTGAGTCTGGTGTGAAAAAAATCCATGGGAAACTCCAAACGAGTGGACCCAGAAGCAAAGGGACTTAGCCCTTCTTCTAAAATCGGTTAATTCCTAAGTATGTAAGTGTTTTAATTGAAAATGGAATGTTTAAGGTGTATGTGCTTGTTAGTAATACTTCATTCTGTCAGGCAGTTTAAGTTAGTCATTCCATTAGGATGGATAAGAGCGCTTTTGCTGTGTATACAGAATTCACACTTAGTACAGGTGTGTTAAATAAAGGAATGGCAAGCAAGGGGCATTAAGCAGTGATTTAATGGACCAGGTGGCGTTCCTACTACTGTGCTATCCTGTGCCACTGGGAGGCAGGTGTTACTAATCTATCACAGTCCTCAACTGGCTTCTCTTTAATATTGAAACACCAAGCAGCCACTACCAATCAATCAATTGGCCCATGAAAGGAAATCTCTTTGCCAACCATGGCTGACAGTAAGAGAGTGATATAGGTGACAGTTATGGATTGGCACATGGTTTGAGGCTGGACAGGTTGGAAGTGTGTCAGAAAGATACACAGGAGACCTTCTCAGGACACCCACCATCACGTGGATTGCTAGGATCTATCCGCCATCCGGCCAAGCTTCCTCTGTAGGCAGTGGCCCCTACCTCATCACTCCGTTGGTGTTTCCTTCATGGGAACTATACTCTAGTGGAGAGAATGAACTTGTCAGAGAAGGGGAAAGTCATATCAGGATGTTCTCCAGAATCACTGTAGCTGAGTCACCCCTCTCAGCATAATAGTGTTATATTTGGGCCCGGTGGGCAGAATGTCTATTTTGACTCTGGTGTCAGCACTTCCTAGCTATGACTAGGGCAAGATACTTAACCTCTCTAAGTTCCCATGTTAATGATAGTGGGTTTATAAGGACTACATGTAATAATGCGTGGAAGGCATAAAGGACTGGTTCTGAGCACCTTCAAATCCTCCACAATAGGGTTTCATGAACATGAATCTATGAACTCCTCTTCAAAATCCTGTGCACATTTTTTTGCCCAGGATCCATGACTTTCATCAGATTCTCAAGGGCGTCTGGGACTAAAAGAAAAGCAAAACAGAGCAAAATAAAGCAAGAGAAACTGAACACTTTCTTGTTTAGAGCAGCTCTTCTCCAACTTTAGTGAACCACCTGCCTATCTTGTTCAAATGCCAGCTGTAAGCCAGCAGGTCTAGGGAGGATCAGGCTCTGCATTCTTAAGAAGCTCCCAGTTGCTGCTGCAACCGCTGATCCACGGACCCCACTTTGAGTAGTGAGGGCTTAAAGTGTCTTAGTTGTTTGGGCTATTATTTGTTACAACAAAATATCACGCACAGGGTAGCCCATAAACAATAGATATTTATTTCTCCCAGTTCTGGAGGCTGAGAAGTCCAAGATCAAGGCACTGGCAGATTGTCTGGTGAAGGCCTGATTTCTGGCTCTTAGCACCGTCTGTCTGTCCTCACATGGTGGAAGGGGCTGAAGGCATCTCTGGGACCTCTTTTATAAAAGCATTAATCCAGTTCATGGGGGCTCCACCCCCATAATCTAATCATCCTCCCCAGGAACCACCTCCTACTACAGTCACCTTGACAGATAGGATTTCAACATATGAATTTTGGGAGGACAGAAACATTCAGGTCATAGCAGCGTCCACATCTTGATTTTCTTCGGTAGCATGGCGGGCACTGTAACATGCTGATTAAAAGCATGAGCTATCAGGACAGGCAGCCTAGGTTTGCTTCCTGGCTTTATCCCTTGTATAATGTTGATGAAGCTACTGAACTCTCTGTCTCAATTTCCTCATCTGTACAATAGGACTGATAACAGTATCTCACAAAGAAGGTTGCTGTAAGGATTAAATGAGTTAAAGAGTTTGTAACAAACTCTTTAATTGGGTGAGGTGCCTGAAGTCCCAGCTACTTGGGAGGTTGAGGTGGGAGTATCGATTGAGCCTAGAAGTTCGAGTTCACCCTGGGCAACACAGCAATACCCTGTCTCTAAAATAAATAAACAAATCCCTATTTTTCTACCAGCAAATTTGAACCCAGAATCCAGAACTGGATTTTCTTCCATCTAAGTCCTAATTTGCACACATAGGATCTGGTGCCATAAAGAGTCATGGTGCATGGCTTATGAAGAGTGGCAATCAAAGCTGGGTCACCGTGCAATGTAGCCACTGTCACAGGAGAGAAAGTTTAGGGTAGAGCAGAAACTCCAAGTCACGGTTCTGTCTGGCAGCTGAGCCTCCACCCCAGAGCACACACCTTGGTAAGGGGCTGGGTACTGGTGATGCCTTTAGTGGCTCCTGGTTTGGCCTGTGCTACGTCCACTCAGGCCCTGAGCTCACCTGTGGCCAAGCTCTATCTTGAGGTGTGAGCTGGGGATTCAAAAGACCTCTCACTCAGCATCATGCTCTTGCCACAATTTTATTTCTCCTGTTGGCATGTTGTCTTTGGTACTGAATTATCTTCTGAGAAAACATGTGGAAACTATTATTTCCCTCCTTGACCCCGCCTTTTGGATCTAGGTTTTTATTCTTTTTCAGGAAATCAAAGCATGTGGCCAAATACTGAAGCAAGAGGATGTCTGTTTATTGATATTTTTATTTATTTATTTTTTTTGAGACAGAGTTTTGCTCTTGTCGCCCAGGCTAGACGTGCTAGAGTGCAGTGGTGCCATCTTGGCTCACTGCAACCTCTGCCTCCCAGGTTCAAGGCTGATTCTCCTGCCTCAGCCTTTCAAGTAGCTGGGATTAACAGGGGCATGCCACCATGTCCAGCTACTTTTTGTATTTTTAGTAGAGACGGGGTTTCACCTTGTTGACCAAGCTGGTCTTGAGCTCCTGACCTCGGGTGATCCACCTGCCTCGGTCTCCCAAAGTGCTGGGATTACAGCATGAGCCACCACTTCTAACTCTTTCTTTTTCTTTTGAAAAATAGGTCCAGGAATATTCAGGTTGAAAGAATTGATTAGAGTTTATGATTTGACTAGCCCAGAACATTTTTGCTTTAAAACCAACTTTATTGAGGTACAATTTATACCAAATACAAATGCACTCATTTAAAATGTGTACTTCAGTTGGGTGAGGTTGCCTCAATCCCAACACTTTGGGAGGCCGAGGTGGGAGGATCACTTGAGCTCAGGAGTTCAAGACCAACCTCAGCAATATGACAAAAAGTCATTGCTACAAAAAATACAAAAATTAGCCAGATGTGGTGGCGCATGCCTGTGGTCTCAGCTACTCCAGAGGCTGAGGTGGGAGGATTGCTTGAACCTGGGTGATCGAGGCTGTAGTGAGCTGTTATTGTGCCACTGTACTCTAGCCTGGGCTAGAGTGAGACCCTATTTCAAAAAGAAAAAATAATAAAATAATATAAAATAAAATGTGTAGTTCAATGGGTTTTGACAAGTGTGTGTGTGGCTGTGACATTAACATCACAATCAAGATCTAGAACATTTCCATCAGTCTAAAATGTTCCCCTGGGCCCACTGGAAGTTCCTCCTGCCCCAGGCAAGCAGTGATGTGATTTCTATCGGCATAGGGTAGTTCTGCCTGTTTTGGACTTTCATGTAAAAGGAATGAATGGAACTTTACACGTGTACTATTTTATGCCTGGCTTGTTTTGCTCAGCACAATGTTTTTGAGATTCATTGTTTTTGTTATGTGTATCACCAGCATCAGTAATAGAATCTTAAAAAAAAAATCTTTCAGTTAATTGAGTCAATGTCGACCATTATTTTTACATTATAAATTAATAATATATGTACTTTGAAACGTGTTTGTTTTTGGAAAAGCAGCTCATAGGTGAGGAGTACCACCAAGTGCTAAAATATTTGAGTAGCTATGAGTAATTGTGTAATCGTGAGGACAGGGGAACAGTGGGGAGGTTGGGTGCAGTGCTGGCCCTGCCGCTGACTGTGAGTTTGAGCAAGGCCCGTCACCAGCTGGGACTCAGTTTCCCCAAGTGGACCGGTCTTTGCTGTCTCCTGAGGCCCGTTGTAGGTCTGACACACATGCTGTTTTGAGGATGGCCACTGAGCAGCGGGGCCAGCAGAGGGAGCAGGAGTCAACAGATGAGCTGCAGAGCTCGGCCGGGGCCTTGAAGGGGCCTCTGGGACACAGGCCACTGCAGGCGCAGGCACCACCTTGTTCCAGAGCTCAGCACGTCCTTCAGTGGACTGAGTTTTAAAGTGACTTATGACTTTAGATATGATTTTGCAAAGAGATTTCTTATTAGGGTGAGCTGGAAGGTTCTTTTTATCTTTTTTGTAATCTAAGAAAGATCTTACTGCCAACAAAAGGGGGGCATAAACAAATAAGAGATCTCTGTGTGAGCTTAGAAGCAAATACAATAGATTCACATTCAAAATATATTTACATTAACCTTTAAAATAAATTAACTTTTAATGGTTATTACCCTAGAGAAGAATTGTACAAAAATGTCAAAAGGGGCTTCTTTGGAGTATACAAGAGGATGTGTGTAGGTTATGTATAAACACTATGCCATTTTATATAAGGGACTTGAGTGTCAGGAATTTTGGTATCCAGGAAGGGTTCTGGAATCAATTCCCCTAAAATACCAACAGATGATTGTATAGAATTGTCAAAAATAAATTATTTTATAATATGCCATGATCTAAAAATAGTAGTGAGTTTTTAAAAGCGGTCATCTGATTTGCCTCTGAGGCCCTCTCTGTAAGCATCGTTAAAGGGATATTTCATCCGAGAAATTCCCCTTGCCTACTCTCCCTTCACTGTTAGCTCACAGACCTATTTCTCTTCCCTGTTTCCTTTGCTTCTATAGCCGTGATTGATATTGCATGAAATATTGGTGGTCTTATATTTGATCCCCCAATTCTTCTCTTTATAATATTGAACCATCCAAAATCAGAGAGGGGAATTAGGGTGCATGTGGCTTGCTGAGAAGCACCCTACAGACATTTAGGATAGCTTCAGAGTACCATCCCTACCTTTCCCACAACAAAACATTGTTTTGGAACAACCACTTTGATGAAAAGTTTTGTAATTTTCTAACTAACTCAGCAATATGACACATACAAATAGAGAAGGTAAATATACTATAAATGGTATTTTCCAGGTACAACTGGAAGAATACTGAAAAGGCAAGTTGTAAAAAGGAAGCTTTTGCTGAGACTTGTGGAAGGAGCAGAAGAAAGCAGGTGAGGGTGGTGAGAAGAAAATAAGGCTGGGCACCATGGCTCACACCTGCAATCCTAGCACTTTGGGAGGCTGAGGCAGGTGGATCACTTGAGCTCAGGAGTTTGAGACCAGCCTGGCCAACGTGATGAAACCCTGTCTCTATTAAAAATACAACAAATTAGCTGGGCGTGGTGACTCGTGCATGTAGTCCCAGCAGGAGGGAGACTGAGGTAGGAGAATCACTTGAACCCAGGAGGTGGAGCTTGCAGTGAGCTGAGATTGTGTCACTGCACTCCAGCCTGGGCAACAGAGTAAGACTCATCTCAAAACAAAACAAACAAACAAACAAAAAAGAAAATAAAATGAAAGCGTGGAAATTAAGGAAAGCCTGGCTGGGCAGAGACAACCTATAGCTCCATCTTGTATAAAAAAACCTCATTTTTCTTGTCAAAAAGTGACTTGACAAACCTTTATAGAAAAGATGAATGGGTGGGGGTGCAGTGGCTCACGCCTGTAATCCCAGTACTTTAGGAGGCCGAGGCAGGCAGATCACCTGAGGTCAGGAGTTTGAGACCAGCCTGGCCAACATGGTGAAACCCCGTCTCTACTAAAAATACAAAAATTAGCCAGGCATGGTGGCAAGCACCTGTAATCCCAGCTACTCGGGAGGCTGAGGCAGGAGAACTGCTTGAACCCGGGAGGCGGAGGTTGCAGTGAGCTGAGATCGTACCATTGCTCTCCAGCCTGGGGGACAAGAGCAAGACTCTGTCTCAAAAAAAAAGAAAAGATGAATGAAGGCTGGGCATGGTGGCTCACACCTGTAATCCCAGCATTTGGGAGGTCAAGGTGGGTGGATCACAAGGTCAAGAGATGGAGACCATCCTGGCGAACATGGTGAAACCCCGTCCCTACTAAAAACACAAAAGTTAGCCGGGTGTGGTGGCGGGTGCCTGTAGTTCCAGCTACTCGGGGGGCTGAGGCAGGAGAATCACTTGAACTGCAGAGGCAGAAGTCACAGTGAGCTGAGATTGTGCCACTGCACTCTGTCTCAAAAAAAAAAAAAAAAAAAAAAAAAAAAAGAAAAAAGAAAGAAAGAAAAAGAAAAAGAAAAGATAGATGAGTTATTTTAGCTATCTCACGCCACAGAGAAAGAAGGCATCCCGATTTTTTGTATTAGGCTAGCATAACACTGATATAAAAACCTGATCAAAAAAGCACAAGGAAGAACACCCCAAAATAACCTCACTTAAAACTCTTGATGCAAAAATCCTAAGTCAAATACCAGCAAGTAGATTCTAACAGCACGTTGGAAGAAAGTAAACCATGACCAAAGAAGCTAATTCTAAACATTCAGGGTGGTTTCACTAGTAAGAAATCTATACAAATAATTAATCACATTACAATGTAGAGAAGGATCTGATGTACAGGCTGGGCTTTTTTTTTTTTTTTCCGACTCTGTCACCCAGGCTGGAGTGCAGTGGCGTGATCTTGGCTCACTGCAGCCTCCACCTTCTGGGTTCAAGCCATTCTGCTGCCTCAGCCTCCTCAGTAGCTGGGATTACAAACACCCGCCACCACGCCCAGCTATTTTTTTGTATTTTTAGTAGAGCTGGGGTTTTGCCATGTTGCCCAGACTGGTCTTGAACTCCTGAGCTCAGGCAATCTACCCTCCTTGGCCTCCCAAACTGCTAGGACTATAGGCATGAGCCACTGAGTCCACAGGCTGGGCTATTTTAAGACTTTTCTAGGGCTTGGTAGTCTTGTTTTTAGATATCAGATCATATTAAGAAGGAAAAAGAGACCAGGCACAGTGGTTCACGCCTATAACCCCAACACTTTGGGAGGCCGAGGCAGGTGGATCATGAGGTCAAGATATCGAAACCATCCTGGCCAACATGGAGAAACCCCGTCTCTCCTAAAAATGCAAAAATTAGCTGGGCGTGGTGGCTGGGCGTGCCTGTAGTCCCACCTACTCGGGAGATTGAGGCAGGAGAATTGCTTGAACCTGGGAGGCGGAGGTTGCAGTGAGCTGAGGTTGTGTCATTGCACTCCAGCCTAAGTGACAAGAGCGAAACTCTATAAAAAAGAAAGAAGAAAGAAAGAGAAAGAAAGAAAGAAAGAAAGAAAGAAAGAAAGAAAGAAAGAAAGAAAGAAAGAAAGAAAGAAAGAGAAAGAAAGAAAGAAAGAAATTTAGTTATTTGGCAGATAGTGAAGGCAAAAGATTCCTTGGCAGAATTTCCCTTTTAACAAAAAAGGCAACCCCAGAATCATTTCTTTTCTAACATAGAGCAGCCTGAAAAATCGAGCTGCAGATGTAGATAAGCAAGCCAGAAGCTTGCACGGGTGAATGCCAGCAGCTGTGCCAATGCACAAGGGCTACCTGAGGGCCAGGTATGTTCAACATGGAGAGTTCATCTTCCCTTTTCTTTGTCACCATGGCACAGTAAAAGAACATGCAACATGGTGCCAGTCAGGTAGAGAACCCATCTGCATAATAAAAGATGAGAGTGGGGATGGCCAGATTTTCACACGCTATGCAAATGGCACACGTGGTCCAACTAGTCTTTTGCGCCCTATGTAAACCAAACACCGCCTCCCCAAGCTCATCTATAAAACCTCGTGCACTTCACTGTGGGAGCAGCAACCCATTTCTCCAGGCACCCTCTCTCTGCAGAGACCTCTTCTCTTTCTTTTGCCTATTAAACTTCCACTCTGAACCTCACTCTTTGTGTGTCCACATCCAGTTTTCCGTGGATGTGAGACAATGAATCCCAGGTATTTACCCCAAACAATGGTGTTGCTTCATCATCACCACCATGATCTGCCAAGTCATCTGTCATAGTGGCTTTTAACCCCCTCCAGGCACCACACATTTCTTCTGTTTGGCTTTGCTTTGCTTGCTTCTGTTTTTCACTGTAAAGCATAGTTGGTGAATTGGTAACATTTTTCAAGTCATCAATTTCCAGTGAAATACACACATATCCAACTAAGACTTCCAAAAAACTGGCATAATATAGTGACTTTTCATATTGTATAATTTTATATTTTAGTAACTTTCCAAACTCTGTAAAGTCATCTCTTAAAGATGGGTTCATAGCATTTATTCCATAAACTGTATTTTATTGTTTGAGATGGAGTCTCGCTCTGTCTCCCAGGCTAGAGTGCACTGGTGTGATCTCAGCTCACTGCAACCTCCACCTGCCAGGTTCAAGCGATTCTCCTGCCTCAGCCTCCCAAGTAGCTGGGATGACAGGCACGTGCCACCACGCCTGGCTAATTTTTTGTATTTTTAGTAGAGATGGGGCCATGTTGGTCAGGCTGGTCTTGAACTCCTGACCTCAGGTAATCTGCCCACCTTGGCCTCCCAAAGTTCTGGGTTACATGTGTGAGCCACTGGGCCCTGTCTGTATTATTAACTATGAAAACTTCCTTTGCTAATTTGAGGTCTGACTCTTCCTGTAATTTCTTTAGCACGGTTTATCTGTTAAATTATTCTTCTGGTTTTAGAACTTTAGGTTCTTAGGTTCTTCTAACCTCTTTTTAATTTCAACTTGCTTTTTCTTCTATTGTTGTTCTTTCTCTTTTATCTTCTCTGCTATTTTTTTTTCTGAAATGTTAATCTCTGGTTTTACTTCTCCTTCCCCCTTTTTCCCCCCCCCTTTTTTGTCATTATCTTCCCAGTTATCTTTGACATCCTCGTCCTCAGCTTCCCAGTGGTCCCCACTGACAGTGCTGCCACCCCCCCACCTTCTGCACCAGGGCTCCCATTGAGGACTCATCCCCACCCCCACCCTGGGAGTCAAAGTCCTTCACCACTGCCACTGGGCTTGGGGGTGTGAGGGGAAGAGCTAGTCGGGAGTTAGTGCCATGGAGGGGAGTCACTCTATTCTCTATCTTGATTGTGGTTGTGGATATAGGCCTCTCTGTATTTGGCAATAGAACTGCACATTCAAAAAAGTAAATTTTACTGTGTGTAAATACAAATATTAAAAATAAATGTAAAAACCAGGCTGAGTATGGTGGCTCACGCCTGTAATCCCAGCACTTTGTAAGGCCCAGGCGGGTGTATCACCTGAGGTCAGGCGTTTGAGACCAGACTGGCCAATATGGTAAAATCCCGTCTCCACTAAAAATACAAAAATTACCCGGGCGTGGTGGTGCATGCCTGTGATCCCAGCTACTCGGGAGGCTGAGGCAGGATAATTGCTTGAACTTGGGAGGCGGAGGTTGCAGTGAGCTGAGATCATGCCACTGCACTCCAGCCTGGGTGACAGAGCGAGACTTCTTCTCAAAAAAATAAAAATAAAATAACAAATAAAAAACCAAGCAAAACAAAAAAACTCAATGAAGCCAATGATTGACTTGGTAAGAGGGAGAAGTGACTATAATACATTCAGTTTTCTCAAGTGTAAGATGGAGCTAATAATAGTTCCTATCTGATAGGGTCATTATGAGATTCTGTTTACAGAATATCTAGCACAGAGTAGGTTCTCAACGCATGTTAACCATTGTTAGTATTAAAATGTACCCATTAAGTGCAACAACTTTCTTTCTCTCTCTCTCTCTCTCTTTCTCTTTTGATGGAGTCTCACTCTGTTGCGCAGGCTGGAGTGCAGTGGCACGATCTCGGCTTACTGCAACTTCCAACTCCCTGGTTCAAGAAATTCTCCTGCCTCAGCCTCCTAAGTAGCTGGAGTTACAGGAATGTGCCACCATGCGCAGCTAATTTTTTGTATTTTTAGTAGAGATGGGGTTTCACCATGTTGGCCAGGATGGTCTCGATCACCTGACCTCGTGATCTGCCCACCTGGGCCTCCCAAAGTTCTGGGATTACAGGTGTGAGCTACCAAGCCTGGCCAAGTGCAACAAGCTTCTAAAGCAAGAATGCAGACTCTGCGTTCTGATTTGCCCACTTACTAGTAGTGTGGCTTTGGTTGGACTTGTGTTAGTCATTTTTGCTTCTGCTCCTCTGTGTTCTCTTATTTTTAAAATGTGGATAGTAGTACCTAGCTCAAAGGGTTTCTGTGAGAGTTAACTGAGTTAATCACCACAAAGTGCTTAGAACAGTGTGCTCTAAAGGGAGAAGAGGTGTGGAGAAATGGAGTAGGGTTGAAGAAACTCCTGAAGCTCCCTTGAGTTCAGAAGGGAGATGAGGCCAGCTGGGTATAGAGTGTGTGTGTGTGTTTGTGTGTGTGTGTGTGTGTTTAGGGGAGGGTGGTGTTGGTCTCAGTGTTATCTAAGTGAGTTGTACAGGCAAGGTAACTGGAGTAAAGGGCAAGGAAAGGCAAGTCTTAAAGTTTCCTAGAAAGACCTTTCAAGAGCCAGGTGTGGTGGCTCACGCCTGTAATCACAGCTCTCAGGGAGGCAGAGGCGGGAGGATAGTTTGAGCCCAGGAGTTCGAGGCCAGCCTGGGCAATGTAGAGAGACCCCATTCTCCATAAAAAGGAAAAAAAAAAAAAAAAAAGAAAGATCTTTCAAGAATAATTTCCACCAATGACTGGATCAAGAAAATGTGGTATGTATGTACCATGGAATACTACTCAGCCATAAAAAGAATGAAATAATGTCTTTTGCAACAACCTGAATGGAGCTGGAGGCCATTATTCTAAGTGAAGCACCTCGGGAATGGAAAACCAAATACCATATGTTCTCACTTACAAGTGGGAGCTAAGTTATGAGTATGCAAAGGCAGCATACAGAGTGACTTAACAGACTATGGGGACTCACAAGGGGAAGGTTAGGAGGGGCACAAGCCATAAAAAAACTACATATTGGGTACTACATATGGGGTACAGTGACAGGTGCACTAAAATCTCAGGTATCACTAATATACAATTCAATGTTGTAACCAAAAACCACTGGTACCCCCAAAATTATTGAAATTAGGCCAGGCGTAGTGGTTCATGCCTGTAGTCCCAGCACTTTGGGGGCCGAGGCAGACGGATCACGAGATCGGGAGATTGAGACCATTCTGGTTAACACGGTGAAACCCCGTCTCTACTAAAAATACAAAAACGTTAGCTGGGCATGGTGGCAGGTGCCTGTAGTCCCAGCTACTCAGGAGGCTGAGGCAGGAGAATGGCGTGAACCCAGCAGGCGGAGCTTGCAGTGAGTCGAGATCGCGCCACTGCACTCCAGCCTGGGTGACAGAGCAAGACTCCGTCTCAAAAAAAAAAAAAAAAAAAAATCTTGAAATTAAAAAATATTTTTAAAAAAGAACTATATCCACCTGTAGCAGAGAAAATGGGGTATAGGGTCTGGACAGAAACAGATCTGGATTCTCCAAAAACCAAGAAAGCTAAAAGAGAGTTTAATTTGGTTTTATGTTAGTGTGGTGTCAAAGCAGGGTGAATTTGCATTAAAGAAGTGTGAAAGTTTAAAGGCAAAGTAGGTCAGGAGACAAGAGAATTAAAAAGGGAGATATGGAGACTGTTTAATGATTTAAATCTCCATCAAGCGAATTGAACAAAGAGAGGCTGTTTCTCTGTGTTTGCATGGTCATGGTCATTGTGATCACTGCTCATGTTGGTTGCAGCAGGCTGTCTTTCCAATGGCTGCTGTAGCAGTGACAGGGGATTGGTCAGCAAATGTGCATTGCATCAATGACATGGAGCCCATGCCCTTTCACTGCCCGGTTGGTAGTGGTTGCATGGATCCTCCTCTTGGATCTTTATTGCTGGCCTCACTTCTCTGTATCACACAAGTCTCAAGAAGATAGAGAAGACAATAATACTTGATAAAATGAGAAAATTGTTTCATCAATATGTTAAGTGAAAAAAGCAGAATATGAAACTATGTATATGAACCTAAATGGTTAAACATATATGTAGAAAAATGACTGAAATAAAACACATTAAAACAGTAAATAATAGTTGTCTAAGGATGGAAATTACAGACGACAATCTTTCCTTTATATTTAATGTCTTCTTTGTTTTCATCGGTAAAAACGTTTTACTTTTGCAATTGGAAAAGGGGGAAATAAATATAATTAACGTATAAGAAATGTAAGTTCCTCTTCCATGTTCTGAGCTCTACACATTGCTCAGCAACAAATGGTTGTTTGCTAATTGGTATGTAAAGGGCAATAAACAAGTTAATTGCTGGCTACATTCTCGAATCGCTAGAGGAAGTTCAAAGCTTCTTAACCTTATTTCAGCTCCAAGAAAGGGGAACTCTGATGTGGGTCAAAGACCTAGTGGAGTCCGCAAAAGCCCACCATGAGCCATAGTGGGTGGAGGTTGGGCAGGAGGGAGAAGCGTCAAAGCCCCCTCTTTCCATGACATGCTTCTTTATATCAATTTCCATCACTTCCTTTTCCCTCTCTCAGCTACTGTTAAAAGATGGACTTTTGTATTAGGTTGCTAGGGTTGCCGAAGTAAAGTGCCACAGACTTAAATAACAGAAATGTATTTTCTCACAATTCTAGGGTCTAGAAGTCTGAGATCGGGGTGGCAGCAGGGTTGGTTTCTTCTGAGGCCTCTCTCCTAGTTGGCAGATGCTCTTTTTCCTGTGTCTTCACCTGGTCTTCCCTCTCTGTGTCTGGGTCTGAATCTCCTCTTCTAAGGATATTAGTCATATTGGATTAGAACCCATGCTAATGACTTCATTTTAATTTAAAGGTTCTATCTCCAAATACAGTCATTTGGAAATACTGGGGGTAAGGGCCACAACGTGTAAATTTTGAAGGGACACAATTTAGCCTATAACAGGACTGAAGTGTCTTCTTTCTTAAGGAGCCGTATCTCTGCTCATAGAGATACTAAGGTATGCTCAAAGAAAACTAAGGTAGGGCTTAGGAGAAAATAAGCAAAAGTAGAGGCTGCTTAAACTTTTGGGGTTTGGTATAGCCCACCAGGTTAAGAAATCTGAGAGGAATTTGAATAATCTGAACCCAATCTGCATTTGCTCAGAGTGCTCCTTCTGGACATGTAACCCTCTTAAATGTCTGGCTGCACTGAGGCTGCTTGAGAATTTGAAATCTCAGTCATCTCCTCCTTGGGGACATGACGAATATGTCATCCTGTTGAACCAATCACCAAATTTTTGGATGTTTCTACAAAAGCAAAACAGAATTGAGAGCGGAAATGTTAGAATCTTAGAAAGTGACAGGGGCTGGAGGATGAAGAGGTGGCAGGGTAAAAGGATGGGGTACTTTGGTCATATTATCCTTGATAGGCTGGTCTTCGCATTCTCTGCTAAGAACAAGCAGCAGCATCCCAGGAAACTCTTATGGGACTTGAATGTGATGAAATGAAAGAGATTATCTCTCTCCTCTGCCTAAAGGATGACTATCCATAGAATGTGCTTAGACTTCTTTCCAATCACAGAGACAAATTCTGAAAGTTTTGCAGTATGGTACTGATTTCCTTGACCTATCAGAGTCCAGGTCTATAAAGTTTGCCTTTGCCCAGCCAGCAGATGGTGCCATTTTTCTAGGAAATTGAGGCCGATTCAGCTTGAACTGCCATTTGGCTTTTAGTGTTCCAGGCACTGTGCTCACAGCACGTTGTATAGTGCTTCACAGGTAACCAGTTTCTGTTCTAGGAAAGTCTAGTGCTCTTACCTGCAATTGAACACTCTGAAATCTTCAAGTTTCTCAGTTTAAGTGAAAACTTTTATTTTTAAAATTTAGGGATAATTAGGAGAAAATCTTAGTATTTCTTTTAGAAAAATATTCCCCCACCCCTCGACTCTCTCTTTCTCTCTCTCTCTCTCACATCTTGTTCCAACATACCAGGTGGAACCATCTCATCTTTCCTTTGAAAGGCCCTCTCACAGTCCTTCACTCTTATACATGGCGGGTGAACTAAATTCTATAGTGAAATTATATCTTTTGAGGAATGAGTACTTCTGAACAGCTGCTTTACTTTTTGGGGACATGAAACTGTGAATTTATCTTTTAAGGTATAAATACTTTCCTTCAAAAAATATATATACATATTCTGAAATATTTGGAAGCCAGTTGCAGATATTATGACACATCAGCCCTAAATATTCAGCATATAACTCCTAATAATAAAGATTTTCTTCTACTTAACTGCTAAACTATGACCATATCTAAGAAAATTAACAGTAATTTCCAAGTGTTACTTAATATCCAGTTCATTTTCAAAATTTCCTAGTTATTTCCTGCCACCACGCCTGGCTAATTTTTTGTATTTTTAGTAGAGACGGGGTTTCACCGTGTTAGCCAGGATGGTCTTGATCTCCTGACCTCGTGATCCTCCCACCTCGGCCTCCCAAAGTGCTAGGATTACAGGCGTGAGCCACCGCGCCCAGCCCATAGGGTCATTCTTTTTTTTTTTTTTCTCCTGCCTCAGCCTCCCGAGTAGCTGGGACTACAGGCGCCCGCCACCTCGCCCGGCTAGTTTTTTGTATTTTTTAGTAGAGACGGGGTTTCACCGTGTTAGCCAGGATGGTCTTGATCTCCTGACCTCGTGATCCGCCCGTCTCGGCCTCCCAACATAGGGTCATTCTTAACCTGCATTGTTCCTCAGATGTTAAAACCTGAGGCAAGACCTCTGTGCTCCAATTCTCCTTGGAAGTGCAGGCCTGGGGAGCAGGAGTGGGTGTGTACAGTTGCTAAAAGGTAGGGAAGGGGAGTGAGATGATATAAGTATGTGCTATCACGCTGCCCATTCTCTACTATTAAGTAGGTTGGCTACTTTATCTTGCGGGATCATCTGAGACAGCATGTCACTGGCTGTTTCTTAAGATGATCTGTTTGAAGGAGACAACAGGGAAGAATGTATCCACCGGCTTTCATATTCCACTGATGCAAGAGTCGTGTGCACTGTACAGAGTGTAAATCCTGCCCTCCTTTCAGTTTGTGCATGAATAAGCCTGGAACTGGCTGCAGAGTTTCATATCTCTGTTTCAGAGGAAGTCTGGGATGAGAAGCAGCACTGTAGGGTGCTGCCCACATAAAGTCTTCTGGAGCCCAGGCAGACTTTGTTTCTGCAAGGATGCCTGGAGCTGAACACAATGTCCCTGGAGACAGGTGAGGCTGAGAGGATCTGATACATAAGTGTGTCTGATGCGATATCTTATCTTTTAACTAGTTCCTCTCTCCCTTGTAGCTACTATAAACTGGAAGTCAGCTCTAAAACCTTGATAAGATTCAGGTAGAACATTTTGGCCAGATAAATGGTGTTGTGTACTTCATATTGCATCACATCAGGAGGCACAAAATGCCAGGTTGTTTCACTATTAATGATGCTAAGTTACTTGGTTTTGCTGTGACAAATCTCTGATTGTAAAGGCCCATTTTCCCCTTTGCAATTAGCAAGCAACTGGAGATACATGACACCGTCCTCTTCCCAGCAATCTTTTAACTAATGATTTTAACATTCATTGATTATCATTTTCTGAATCAATTATTTCATTGGGGGTCGCAAACATTAGCCAACATTCTTCTCTGAAGAAGCTTTTCTTGGTCACCTGGGAATTAACTACCATTGCTCTTAGGAAGCAGGGAAAATAGTTCTTTTGTTTTAATTTCCAATTTTCAGAGTAAGGAGTTGAAAGTTGAAATAATAGTCATAATCTTGGTGCCAAATTAATTTTGTTTTGTTTTGCCTCCTTTGAGTATTGTATGTGGACTTATACCTTTTCATTTATTCAGTATTTAACAATTCATTATACTTATTAAGGCTACAATTTCCCTAAATTTGACAAGTAAAAGCTCGGAAAACTGGTTGCTGTGTTTTACTGATATGGCCTTATCATTTCTTTAGTGAAGGCTTCCTTGCTTTCTGGCAAAACAAGATGTCTCATCTTGTCCTTTCCTTGCCCCAGACTTGGAATCCAACATTTTACTGAGGATATTTGATTCCTTTTGCTGGAGAATGGTATTTAGAAGCCAAGACCCAGATACTAGGTATGCTAATTGCTACTGGAGTTTTGGTACTTCTAGACTCTTTCAAGGGTCAGAACTAGGAAATCTATTTTTAAAAATCATGAGTTCATCTGATCTCTCCTTGTGATGAAGCCCCTGGGAGAGGGGTGGCCACCCTGTCTGTGGTTCAGTGGACATAGCCTTCCCAGCCTCTTGGCTCTAGAGAGTCTGGGCAGTCTGGATGAGGAGGGCTCCCCACAGCACAGCACACCTGCTCTGCCAAGGGGCAGCCAGATTGCTTCTTTAAGTGGGTCCTTGACCCTGTTCCTCCTGACTGGGTGAGACCTCCTAACAGGGGCCTCCACACGCCTCCTATAGGAATGTTCAGGCTGGCATCAGGTCAGTGCCCCCTGGGATGGAGCCCCCAGAGGAAGGAGCAGGCTGCCATCTTTGCTGTTTCATAGCCTTCACTGGTGATATGTCCAGGGAGGGAGTGAAGTGACTCAGATCTGGAGTGAACCCGCAGCAAACCACAGCAGTCCTATGGAAGAGTGGCCTGACTGTTAAAGGAAAACAAACAAACAGAAAGCAACAACAACAACAACAACAAAGACTCCACAAAACCCCTATTCACAGATCAGCAACTTCAAAGATCGAAGGTAGACAAGCCCACAAAGATGTCAAAGAATCAATGCAAAAACACTGAAGACTCAAAAAGCCAGAGTTGTTGTTCTTCTCCAAATGATCTAACACATCTCTAGCTAGGGCACATAACTGGGCTGAGGCTGAGATGGCTGAATTAACAGAAGTAGGCTCAGAAGGTGGGTAATAATGAACTTCACTGAGCTAAAGAAGCATGTTTTAACCCAATATAAAGAAGCTAAGAATCAGTACAGGAGCTGATAACCAGAATAGCCAGTTTAGAAAGGAACAGAACTGACTTGATGGAGCTGAAAAACACAACACGAGAACTTCACAATGCAATCACAAGCATTAATAACAGAATAGACCAAGCAGAGGAAAGAATCTCAGAGCTTAAAGACTGTGTTTCTGAAATAAGACAGGTAGACAAGAATACAGGAAAAAGAATGAACAAAACCTCTGAGAAATATGGGATTATGTAAAAAGACCAAACCTATGACTGATTGGAATACCTGAAAGTGACAGGGAGAATGGAACCAAGTTAGAAAGCATACCTCAGGATATCATCCAGGAGAATTTTCCCAACCTAGCAAGACAGACCAACATTCAAATTCAGGAAATCCAGAGAACCCCGGTAAGACACTCCATGAGAAGATCAATCCCAAGACACATAATCTTTAGATTCTCCAAGGTTGAAACGAAAGAAAAAATGTTAAGGGCAGCCAGAGAGAAAGGCTAGGTCACTACAAAGGCAAGCCCATCAGACTAACAGTGGGCCTCTCAGCAGAAACTCTACAAGCCAGAGGAGATTGGAGGAAGACCAAGTAAAAGATATTTGTACTACCATGTTCATCGCAGCGTTGTTTACAATAGCCAAGATATGGAAACAACACTATTCAACATTCTTAAAGAAAATAATTTCCAACCCAGAATTTTATATCTGGCCATATTAAGCTTCATAAGCTAAGGAGAAATAAGATCTTTTTCAGACAAGCAAATGCTGAGGGAATTTATCATCACCAGGCCTACCTTGCAAGAGCTCCTGAAAGAAGTACTAAATATGGAAAGGAAAAACCACTACCGGCCACCACAAAAACACACTGAAGTACAGAGACCAGTAACTACGAAGCAACCACATAAACAAGTCTGCAAAATAACCAGCTAGCATCATGATGACAGGATCAAATTCACACATAACAATATTAACCTTAAATGTAAATGGGCTAAATGCTCCAATTAAAAGACACAGAAAGGTAAGCTGGATAAAGAGTCAAGACCCAATTGGTATGTTGTCTTTAAGAGACCCATCTCACATGTAAAGACACACATAGGCTCAAAATAAAGGGATGGAGGAAAATTTACCAAGCAAATGGAAAACAGAAAATATCAGGGGCCACAATCCTAGTTTCTGACAAAGAAGACTTTACATCAACAAAAATAAAAAAATACAAAGAAGGACATTATATAATGGTAAAATGTTCAATTTAACAAGAAGAGCTAACTGTCCTAAATATATATGCACCCAACATAGGAGCACCCAGATTCATAAAGCAAGTTCTTAGAGATCTACAAAGAGACTTAGACTCCCACACAATAATAGTGGGAGACTTTAACACTCCACTGACAATATTAGACAGATCATTGAGACAGAAAATTAACAAAGATATTCAGGACCTGAACTCAGCTCTGGATCAAGTGAACCTGATAGGCATCTATGAGCTCTTCACCCCAAAACAATAGAATATACATTCTTCTCATCCCCACATAGCACTTACTCTAATATTGATCACATAATTGGAAGTAAAACACTCCTTAGCAAATGCAAAATAACTGAAATCATAACAGTCTGTTGGACCACAACAGTGCAATCAAATTAGAAATTAAGATTAAGAAACTCACTCCAAACCATACAATTACATAGAGGTTAAATAACCTGCTCCTGAATGACTCCTGGGCAAATTATGAAATTAAGGCAGAAATCAAGAAGTTCTTTGAAACTAATGAGAACAAAGAAACAACGTACCAGAATCTCTGAGATACAGCCAAGGCAGTGTTAAGAGGAAAATTTACAGCATGAAATGCCCACATCAAAAAGCTAGAAAGATCTCAAATCAGCGATCCAACATCACAACAAAAAGAACTAGAAAACCAAGAGCAAACAAACTCCAAAGCTAGCAGAAGACAATAAATAACCAAGATCAGAGTGGAACCAAAGAAGATAGAGACACAGAAAACCCTTCAAAAAGTCAATGAATCCAGAAGCTGTTCTTTTGAAAAAAACTAATAAAAACAGACTACTAGCTAGACTAATAGAGAAGAAAAGAAAGAAGAATCAAACAGACACAATTGGAAATGATAAAGGGATGTCACCACTGACTCCACAGAAATACAAACTACCATCAGAGAATGCTATAAACACCTCTGTATACATAAACTAGAAGATATAGAAGAAATGAATAAATTCCTGGACACATACACTGTCCCAAGACTGAACCAGGAAGAAATTGAATTCTTGAATAGGCCAACAACACGTCCTGAAATTGGGCAGAAAATGCCCAAGACCAGACAAATTTACAGCTGAATTCTGCCAGAGGTACAAGGAAGAGCTGGTGTCATGTCTACTGAAACCATTCCAAACAATTGAAAAGAAGGGACTCCTCCCTAACTCATTTCATGAGGGCAGCATGGTGGTTGTCAAGGGCTAACGGTAGAAAGGAAAAATTGTTTTCAAGGAGTTGAAAGGGAACTTCTTACAGTGAGAGAAATATTCTACATATTGTTTGTGATGCTGATTACTATATGCATTTATCAAAAATTATACACTGAAAATGGGTGAATTTAATTACATGTAAATTATATAAAAGCAATTAAGGAAAAGAAAAAAATCATGAGTTCATAATAATATTTCTAGTTGAAATTTAACATTATAGATTATTTCTTACCTTCTTTGATTCTATATTTGTATATCTTTTTTGTTACACTAAAAATCTTAGTTACCGGCCGGGCGCGGTGGCTCACGCCTGTAATCCCAGCACTTTGGGAGGCCGAGGCGGGCGGATCACAAGGTCAGGAGATCAAGACCACGGTGAAACCCTGTCTCTACTAAAAATACAAAAATGAGCCGGGCGTGGTGGCGGGCGCCTGTAGTCCCAGCTACTCGGGAGGCTGAGGCAGGAGAATGGTGTGAACCCAGGAGGCGGAGCTTTCAGTGAGCCAGGATCGCGCCACTGCACTCCAGCCTGGGCGACAGAGCGAGACTCCGTCTCAAAAAAAAAAAAAAAAAAAAAAAAAACTTAGTTACCAATAACACTGAACAATTTATTTACAGTACTCCTCTCTTCTATGTGGGGGATATGTTCCAAGATTCCTGTTCCATGGTGAACTGAGGCTGAAGAAAAAGGCTGACAAATCCGGTTTCTCAGAAAGAAACATTTAATAGAAACTTATGAACAGAAGCCATGCCTCCAGTGGGTGGATCCCCACGCTGTTACCCCACAGACCAGGGGTTTATATACTATAGGAAAAGGGTATACATGTTCTATAGGGCAACCTACCAGGAAAAGACAAGTATGCTATGTATGTCACAGCCAATAATTTATGTGATAACATCAAGGTGGTTGTGACCTAGGGGCAGGGCTTACAGTAAGTACATGCTCCTACACAAGGAACAGTAGGTAAAGAGGCATTCTAGGAACTGGGATTAATCAGAAGTCAACATGGTAGATTAGCATCCAAGATGGAGTTACTTTAGCCTCCATGACTCCCCAATGGATTCCTGAGACTGTGAATCATACCAAGTTCTGTATATACTACATTTTTATCAATTTGATAACAAAGAAGGCTACTTAGTGACTAATGGGCAGGTAGCGTATACAACATGGACGTGCTGAACAAAGCGATGTTTTAAGTCCTGGACAGGATGGAGTGGGATGGTGTGAGATATCATCATACTTCTCAGAATGGCACATAATTTAAAACTTAGGAGTTGTTTGCTTCTGGAATTTTCCATTCAATTTATTTGGACTGGAGTTGACAGTAACTGTGGAAAGCAAAACCACGGATAAAGGAAGACTACTGTTTTTTGCTTCACTCTATAACATTTAAAACAACAGCACCCAATATTACTACTACTACTAAGTGAAAATTAAAATTTCTTGTAGTTCCTTTTGTCTTCGTAACACACCTAACTAAAAATGTATAGCAGTGTACTAAGCTTAAAAGTCACTTGAAATATCTTTTTCCTCTTTGTGATTATGTGAAAATATCAATATCTGTACACATTTGTTTCATTTTGTTTTATATAAACATTTATTGGCCAGGTGCGATGGCTCACTCCTGTAATCCCAGCACTTTGGGAGGCTGAGGTGGACAGATCACTTGAAGTCAGCAGTTTGAGACCAGCCTGGCCAACATGGTGAAACCCTGTCTTTACTAAAAATACAAAAATTAGCCGAGTGTGGTGGCACACACCTGTCATCCCAGTTACTCGGGAGGCCAAGGCAGAAGAATCGCTTGAACCCAGGAGACGGAGGTTGCAGTGAGCTGAGATCACATCACTGCACACCAGCCTGGGCAATAGAGTGAGACTCAGTCTCAAAAAACCCCTCAAAAAGAAACAAAAATGTATTTTTGAGTTATATGCGTCAACATAAGAATCAAAACTTAAATTATGTGAAGATATTCAGAGAAGTCTCGTCTTCGTTTTTATCCCTTCTACCTGATTCCACCACTGTCCCCTGTAGATGACCACTTCATTATTAGTTTTTGGTTTATCCTTCCATGTTTATTTTTTGCAATAACAGACAAGTATGTATTAGTCTTGTTTTTCCTCCACAAAAAGTAGCATACCGTTCCACAATTTGCCCTTTTCACTTAATAACACACCCAGGAGATCACTCCGTATTGGTATACTGAGGTCCTTTTCGTTCCCTTTTCATGATTGCATAATACTCCATTATATAGATCTGTTATAATTGATTCATCCCTTTCCTTATTGGTAGGCCTATGGGTTGCTCAGAATTATTTAAAAAAATTTTTATTATATTGAATAACAATTATAGAAACTACTTTCCTGTCTTTACATAGTAGGGTTTTGTCTTAATGCCTCAATTCTGATCAATTTTTGCCTAATGGTTGCTGCTAGTTTGCTTTGAATTTGAAAATTAGATCGCCACACTTGTAATACTTTTTTTTTTTTTCTCTTTGAGAGAGAGTCTCCCTCTGTTGCCCAGGCTGGAGTGCAGTGGCACGATCTCAAATCACTGCTATCTCCACCTCCCAGATTCAAACGATTCTCCTGCCTCAGCCTCCTGATTAGCTGGGATTACAAGCATGTGCCACCACACCCAGCTAATTTTTTTGTGTGTGTCTTTAGTAGAGATGGAGTTTCACCATGTTGGCCAGGCTAATCTCAAAATCCTGACCTCAGGTGACCCACCTGCCTCGGCCTCCCAAAGTGCTGGGATTACAGGCGTGAGCCACCACACCGGCCAGTAATAATTGTCTGTAAAACAGGACTGAGTAGACGTGCACAAGACCTCGGGGAGCTTATTAGGTAAACTGTCCTATTCGGACCTATTCAGAAGCTTATATTCAGAAGACCTTTTTATGTCTTAGTTTGCTCTTTTGTTTAAAGCTACTCTGTAATTATCAGAGGAAAGTAAGTTTCTACAAAAATAGTTGTCAATCTGGAAATTGGATCATGTGCACTTCCATGATTGAGGTAGCAAAGCTTTCCTACTTCAGAGACAAGTTAGATTTGTTGGAGAGAGAGAGAGTGAAAAGTGAAAATGCTAGGTATCTAGGGAGATGGTCAACACATCCATAAAGCAATATGCACAGATATACAGGTAAAAATATGCCTGCATATACCTGTAATATGTGAAAACATGCCTTTAATACCTAATAATTTTTTCTGCTTTTTTCACTCAGTGTTATAAGTATTTTCCCACATTATTAAGAACTCCATTGGGTATGATTTTTAAATAGCTGGATGTAATGCATTGTATAGAGCAGAACATTAAAATTTTTCCTTTATTAGTGAGTCTCTTTCTATTCAAACAGAATCCACATAGAAATCCCATATATGGTTCAGACAAGATTCTGATGAACCATTTGGCAGTTTTGGCCATTATATTTTGATCTTTTATAGCTTTTCTTGCTTTCTTTCTTGTTTCTCCTTTGTTCTTATTTCATCAGTGAAACATCTCATCTCACTGAAGTTATCAACTCATTTTGTAGTTTTCTTCTATTTTCTGCATTGTCTCTTTCCTCCAAGCTACATTTTTCTGTTGGTTTCAGTCTGTCTATTTCATGAGGAAGGCTTTCCTCACGTCTAGTGGTTTGTGGCTGTGCATTGATATTTCAGAGTGAGGCACTAACATGCTGACTGGAATCTCTGTGCAGGTGGGTGAAACCTGGGAGGGTCCCAAATGCCTGAGCCTATAGATGTATTCTTTGGGACCATTCAGTTCTTCCAGAGAAAGGTCCTGGAGTCCAATCCTGGAATCCAGTCCTGGAAGATGTATTAAATAAGCCTGGTGTCTTGAACACAAAGCTGAGGAAGAGAGCTGAGGGTCTTGCAGCTCAGTGTGCAGACTGTCAATTAATTCCCATTTTTAATCGGAGGCATCATCATCACAACCCTCTGCCATACTTGAGTCTTCAAGTACAGAGTCTTTCTGTTTCAGTTCTCTAGAGATTAAATCTCCTGTCTCTTTGGGGGAGCAGTTGAAGATGGTTGCTTGACTGTTCAAAGAGATGGAGGGATGTGGGACTTTTATTGTTTTCCCTAGGGATTTCCAGTCAGTATTTTGCAATATGCTCCCCCATTGAGGCTGAGACTGCCAGTTTCTTCTTTTTTAAATTTAGACAATCTTCGATGCTTTGTACATATGTATGGAGTATAATTTGATGTCGTGATACTTGTATATGTTATATAATGATCCAATCTGCGTAGTGTATCCATCACTTCGTGCATTTAGCATTTCTTTGTGGTGAGAACATTCAAAAGCCTCTCTTTTAGCTATTTAGACTGCCACTTCCTGAGTCTTTCAGGGGTTCTGTGGGGGGTAGATCAGCTTTTTCTCATTGGTATCTTCCTTCAAATGCACTTGCATTTCAGCTTCTTTCAGCTCTGCCAAATCAAGTCTAATTTCTCCATCTGTTTTCCACTCCTGAAATTTTATCAAAATATCACGTCCACTATTATCCCTTCTATAGTTCTCTTTGTACTTATCATTCGTCCTTCACTGTTATCTTAATGGAGTTTTAGAAGCACGCAGAAGTCTATGTATCTGTCGTTCGTATTTACCTGAAAACCTCAAGCAGTTTAACTCTCCACTGTTTGGGACAATGCTTGCTGTTTATGAAATATATGATGATCCCCCAAAGCCCACCATAAATCCTAGTATACATTGTACCATAATCACCGAACCATTACCCTAGTGTTGTGCAATTAGATGATCTCCAATTTGATACTATGGCAAGAGCACAATGAGCATTTTGTGCGTAAATTATCATCCATAGTTATGGCAATTTTTCTGTTTAAATTGTTTGAATTTGCATTTCTTCAAGTTTATTTTTTTCTCCCAAATATATAGTAGAGATCTGCTTTTCTTCTTTTGTAAATTATCTATTACAGATCATATTTATATTGTATATTATTATAGCATTTATATATCATGGATAATATGTACGCATGTATATTATATATTTATATGTGTCAACTTGTAATAACTATAACATTTTTCTGGATTAGTGTTTGCCTTATAATTTCTGCATACTTTTGCAGATGGAAATGATATTTTTAATTTTTGCACAAACACATCAGATTGTTTCTTTTAGATGCAGGGTCTCGCCTACAGACATGTACCACTATGCCAGGCTAATTTTTAAATTTTTTGTAGAGACGAGGTCTCACTATGTTGTCCAGGCTGGTCTTGTACTCCTGGCCTCAAGCAATCTTCCCGCCTCAACCTCCCAAAGAGTGAACCACTGCATTGGCCAATACTTAGTAAATATGTCTGATTTTGGAGATAAAGAGGTGAGAATCAGAGTCAAAGGTCAGATTTCTGAGACTGCTGCAGCTTACTATGGGAAACGTGGAATGTGAAGCACTGGGAGAGTGGGACAAGAACTGAGATTTGGGAAATGCTTACAGCAAAGGGGAGGAGGAGAAGTGGACTTGGTGAAGATGAGGCAGAGAGGTGCCTGAGAGGGCTGCATTGGGGTTTAAGTACTACGCTGAAGAGTTAAGGACTTAGGAATGGGGGCCGGGAATGGTGGGTGCCTCAAGCCTGTAATCACAGTACTTTGGGAGGCTGAGGTGGGCAGATCATCTGAGGTCAGGAGTTCCAGACCATCCTGGGCAACATGGCAAAACAGTCTCTACTAAAAATACACACACACAAAATTAGCTGGGCATTGTGGCAGACACCTGTAATCCCTGCTACTCGGGAGGCTGAGGCAGGAGAATCACTTGAACCTGGAAGGCGAAGGTTGCAGTGAGCCGAGATGGCGCCACTGCACTCCAGCTGGGGTGATAGAGTGAAATTCCGTCTCAAAAAAAATAAAAAATAAGACTTATGAATGGGTAAAATGATCCTGCCCAATCGTACCCTCTCTTGCCCATATGTTAAAGCCTCAAAGCCGGCCGGGCGCGGTGGCTCAAGCCTGTAATCCCAGCACTTAGGGAGGCTGAGACGGGCGGATCACGAGGTCAGGAGATCGAGACCATTCTGGCTAACACGGTGAAACCCCGTCTCTACTAAAAATACAAAAAACTAGCCGGGCGCGGTGGCGGGCGCCTGTAGTCCCAGCTACTCCGGAGGCTGAGGCAGGAGAATGGTGTGAACCCGGGAGGCAGAGCTTGCAGTGAGCTGAGATCCGGCCACTGCACTCCAGCCCAGGCGACAGAGTAAGACTCCGTCTCAAAAAAAAAAAAAAAAAAAAAGCCTCAAAGCCATTCCTGCAGATGCTGCCGGGCACATCTGAAGACAAAGTGGTGAGAAAATGTGTTAAATTTTTTCAGTGATATAAGTTGATCTCACCGGAACTGCCTTTAGCACTTAAAAGCACTGTCTTCACAAGTGAAGCTAGTGCTGCAGATTAAAAATGCCAGGGAATCCCAGTCCTCAACCATTCCTTTTCTCTTCCTATTGAAGGAAGAGTTATTAAGTAGCTGAATTATCAAGGCTATTGTTTCTCAAATAGAAAGTTTAGTTCCACAGAGGAGTAGTGTGTGCCTTCCATTAGGAAATGTGAATAGGAGCTACAAAATTCCCCACAGTTGGTAGGGAACTGAGTTTTCAAATTGGATGTTTTGACTTTGCTTCTTCCCATTCTTGGGCTTGTTCTTGCTATCTTCCTCCGCCTCCTATCTTTAACGCCACCACTCTAATAAGAACTCTAACCCACTGTTTTGCAAGGGTGGCTCCTGGCAAAAGCCCACTGTGTTTTGTTGTGGTGGGGGTGTGGGGGGGATTACTTAGAATGCAGAAGCAATGCTGGATTGATGAGATTGTAGAACTTTTCAAAAGGGCAGGGCAGACCGAGGACGGGAGCACAGGATGAAAAGGTTTGTGAACCATATCTTTGGTGTTGAAGATAATTCTTGCTCCATCCTTTATCAAATGTACTTAGTTACTTCACAAATATTTCAGTAAAAACTGTATTCATAGAAAAGATTAGAGGCTACATTGTCTTTAGTCCCGTAGCCTAAGTTTTAATAGTATCACAGCCTTGTTTATGTTAGATTTCTGCTGATTTCATTCAGATCAGTGACATATGAATACATCCTTAATGGTATGGCCTCTCATCTTTTGGTGTCTAAATGTAGGGTATTCTCACAAAATGACCCCTGTGATGATTCCTTGGATTTTGTAAAGATTGCTTTTTTACTAACAACTTGATCACATATATTTCCATGGCCTTAAAATCAATGCCTGTTAAAGTGACCCAAGCCTGAATCTCGGCTCTCGATTTTTCATTCTAATGAGAATTACTGTGATGAAGGAGCAGTGATTTGAATAAACAAACATTTACTGAGTGCCAACTGTGTGCAAGACCTAGTGATGCTGTTCTTGTTGCGCTGTTTGAGTAGAACGCTATGTGTGCGCTGATGCAGCGAACAGAGGCAGGCAGGGTAGAGGAAAGCTTGGAAAGTTTTCAAGATTAATTAGCACGAAGGTGGGGCATTTGGGATATCTGGCACCAGATAGTAATCAACAGTACTAATTATACTCTCATATTAAATCAGTTATGGTGGATGAATTGGAATCCATCAGCCAGTATGGCTAAGGATGCTGCAGCTGTTGTGAGTTCTCTTGACATGTCTCCATAGCTCACGTGTTGGTGGGATGCATTTTATTCTTCCGGATTTCTAGTAAAGAGAATAATCCCCAGTTTTTTCAGTTTTACTAGAAAATTTCTAGTACAATAAAATTGTAGTAGAAATTAAACTTTCTACTTAAAATCGATGCCAGTGACCCAAGCCTGAATCTTGGCTCTTAATTTTTCATTCTAATGAGAATTACTGTGATGAAGGAGCAGTGATTAGAATGAGAGAAAGATGTGTGAACATACAAATCACCTGGAATGATGCAGTCTCAGTGGAGTCACTGTGCAGTCAACGCTTTGTATTTTCAGCTTCTTAGTAAATAGGTAGGGGTCCTTACATTACTACACAGGACGTGTGAATGGATCTTGGAGCATGAGTTCTAAATCATGTCATTTCATGGCTAGATGCTATAATATGTTCTGTTTATTAATATTCCTACTGAGAAATTAGATGGCAATTGGAGCTGAGTGAGCGGGCTGGTGGGGTCAAGAATGGGTGCGTATTTCAGCAGCAGCCTTCTGGCAGGTTCAGTGAATGGCATGTGAAGGCTGATGTGGCCTTTATTTGGTTTGGCTGGAGCTATTTTTCTCTAAGTTCATCACACTATAATTTGGGCATTAGCTCTAGGGCACTGAGAAGATATTTGTGCCATTTTGAAGGGAATTTAATTCCACTGAATGTGTTAAATGCATATGATTGGCATTCAATACATTTAATAGTCAGCATCCTAGGGCAAGACATAAAAATGTAAAATGTACACCTTTCTTTTTTTAAGGAAAAAATCAGTGATTAAGAATGTTTTCAGTGGCTGGGCATGGTGGCTCATGCCTCTAATCCCAGCACTCCTGGAGGCCGAGGTGGGTGGATCGCCTGTGATCAGGCGTTTGAGACCAGAATGGCCAAACATGGTGAAACCCTGTCTCTACTAAAAATACAAAAGTTAGCCTGGTGTGGTGGCGAGTACCTGTAATCCCAGCTACTCGGGAGGCTAAGGGAGAATCGCTTGAACCCGGGAGTGGAGGTTGCGGAGAGCCGAGATAGCACCACTGCACTCCAGTCTGGGCGACAGAGTGAGACTCAAAAAAAAAAAAAAAGTTCTTAGTAAGCAGCCACATGTATTCACATAAGATGATGCCTTGAGAGGGAGAATAGTCTGTCCTCTGTATTTTCTGTAAATTGGTAGTTAGAGCTAGAGCCTATCAACTCTAGAGGATAACTCAGATTTGGATTAAATTATTTTTGACAAAAATATTTCTTTATTTTATTATTTTTCGAGAAGAAGTCTTACTCTGTCACCTAGGTTGGAGTGCAGTGGCGCAATCTCAGCTCACTGCAACCTCCGTCTCCTGGGTTCAAGGGACTCTCCTGCCTCAGCCTCCCGAGTAGCTGGGATTACAGGAATGTGCCACCACACCTGGCTAATATGTATAGTTTTAGTAGAGATGGGGTTTCGCCATGTTGGCCAGGCCGGCCTCTAACTCCTGATCTCAGGTGATCTGTCCCCCTCGGCCTCCCAAAGTGCTGGGATTACAGGCATGAGCCACCAGCTTGGCCAAAAGTATTTCTGTAGATGGTGGTGAGTATATGTACAACAAGTCATAGAATGCTTGGTCATTTCTCTTTTGTTCTGTTAGCAGTCGCTGATGGTATTTTCCTACATCTCTTCCTTATTAGAATTTGTAAAATGTTGATATTTTAATTTTTTCTTTATTTTTTTATTAACTGGCATATTTTGAGAGAGAAACTTCCCCTTCCCAACTATTTGGTTACCCTGAGGTATAGTTTACATGGAAAAGTCAGGATAAATGCTTACTTTGGGGGCTAAAAACGGATGGATGGTTTTTCAAACTAACAAGGTGTTATTATATTTGCTTCAGATAGTGAATAGTATTTTAAGAAATTTAAAAATATTAAAATAAAGGTAAGAAAAGCCATTTTACACTAACCCAGGTGTTTACTTTTTTGGGTGCCCCTAACTTCTTCTTACACCTTAGGGCTCCCCTCTGGGATCATTCGACTCCAGCCTTTGGAATTTCTTGTGATGCAGTTACTTGCAATGAATTATTTAACCTTTTGTCTTTTTGAATATGTCTTTATTTTATCATAATTTCTGAAGGATCTTCTAGTGGGATATAGAATTCTAGGTAGATAGTTTTTTTATTTCAACACTTTAATAATGTCATTTCGTTGCCTTTTGTCCTTCATCTTTTTTTTTACTGATGACAAGTCAGGCATCATTTGTTTCATTGATTCCTGCATATAATACGTCATTTTTCTCTGACTACTTCAAAGCTTACTTTCAGTATTGGTTTTTAGCTGTTTGACTATGGTACCGCTAGGTGTTTTTATTTAAAAAATTTTTTTTTAACTTCCTGAGGTTTGCTGGTATTCCTATATTTATTTTGCCTGAAGTTGATGTATTTAATCAGTTTTGGAAAATCATTGGTCATTATGTCTTTAAATATTTCTAGTGTCTTTGTTTCATCTCTTTTTCTCTTCTTTTGGAACTCCAATAGCACATGTGTTAGACTGTTTGATATTGTTCCTCAGATGTTCTAGCCCACTTTCCCCCATTCTTTTTATATTTCCTTTGGTATAGTTTCTTTGAGGAAACAATTTCTTTAATTTTGTCAGAATTCAAGATACAACAAGAAAAACACCCCGAAACACATGGAGACAGAAGATAAGACGCAACACCTTCCCACTGCCTCCGTGTTTAGAGTGGGACAAACTGGGGATGAGACAGCTGGGAGAGACTCGAACCTCAGTCAGCAGGCTCCAGGCCTGTGTGGGGGAAGGGTTAGGGGGAGGCAGAGCCTAGCCCCACAGTGAGGGGAAACAACTGAGGAAAGACCCCGTTGAAAGACTCCACCTCTCACCAACACTCTTGCCCAGGGATGGGGAGCCCAGAGCAGCAAGGGGGCTCTGGGGCCATGGCCATGTTTATGATTGAGAAGCACATGTTCGGGGGATTAAGAGACAACTGGTCTGGTTAGTATGAGGTATACAGAGGGCAGGAAGCTGGGTGATGGCATCAATACCCGTGATACTGATTGTTGCTGTGTGCAAGTGGGCTTGACTGCTAAGGCAACATCTTTGTACTTCTGTCCTATTGGTACTAGGAAAACACTGCCTGATTTTGATGAAGAAAATGACATGCTCCAAATGACATTTTAAAGATATGAATATTGCCAAGTTGTGCATGATAATTGGAGAACTGTCTTGAGCCATGGAAACTAAGTGATTAATGGAATATTCCATTCATACGGATGGATGTTCAGAGCTACTAATGGGACAAACAGAGAAAATGGTCCCAAATATCTGAGGAATTCTTCCCTTCTGTAAGCTGTTCATGCTCATGCTTCCTTCTCCTAGAAGTTTCTGGCACTTATGTGCATGTTTTTTTTTTTTTTCTTCACGAGCAATTGTGTGTGACTTATGAAGGAAAAAAGAGCAGTATGTCATATGCTACCATAGGGAGAAATGTTACTCAGAGGTAATTGGAATACTAAGGAAGAATTCAATATAGTATATGGCTGTCATCGGTATGAAGAGAAGAAGAAATTCTTCCTGGAAATCATCTTCTGTTAGGACTTCATTCATTAGAGTTAAAGTAATCTTTAACTTTTGAGGGGTTACAGAGGTTTATCAGCGATGACAAATGAGGGTGTGCTGTAGAAACAAATAGCCATATGATCTCCTTGGAATAAAACATCAAAGCTTTATTTTTTCCTCACACTACATGTCCATTTTGATTGGCAGGAGGGACTGGCCGACTGCAGACCCTCAGAGGCCTGAACTAACGGAGTTGCTGCCATTTTGACCATTGCCAACCATGATACCAGAGGGAAATGAAATGTGGTGAGCTTTGTCTCTTAAAGTTTCTGTCCAAAAGTGCCCCAAGTCACTTCTGACACTTCAATGCCCCAAGTCACATGGGCGTATTTACTTCTAGAGGTGGGACAGTGCCATCTTCTTATGGGCCAGGAAGAGAGAAAAGCAAAATATGTGTGATCACCCTGATGACTAGCAGAGAATTACTCTAATAATCTTATAAAAGTTGTGGACCCTCCCTCCCACAATTTGCACAGATGTACACATTCCTGGTACAATTTCATTTCAATTTCAAGTGGTTCACAGGTGTCCTGAAGCCTATATACCGATTCTGTAAAGATTCAACTACAGAATGAGAACTGTACTTCCAAAGTGTATATTCATTGCTAATTTCTCTACCAATATTTACCTATGAGCTTTCTCACTCTCTGGCTCTCTTAAAAGCAATCTCAGTTCTTTTCTCTTACTATGTGAAGTGCTATAAGGATCTAAACAGTATTAGATTCTGGGAATATATCCTAGAGCAGCATAATCTGGCACAATAAGTGAAACTGTCATTTGACAATACTATCACTTCTTAGCAATGTGATTAGTCAAATTGTCAATGAGATTGTGGCAAATTACTTAACATTCTGAGTCTCAATTTTGTCTCCTCTAAAACAGAAATCATAAAACCTTCTTCACAGGGTTGTTGAACATTTAAAAGGATGAATATTTTTGGGTTAGGACCAGTATGTACTTTGTCCCCTATAACTTTGCAAAGTTGGGTGGTATTGTGTAGGTATGGAGTGGAGAAAAGTGGTGATACCTGTGGATTTAAAGGGTTATTAGAAGAAGGTGGTCTTGTGTAATGCCAGAAAAAGACATAGGCTGTGCCCCTCCTGTTGATTGATGGCCAAGTTGCAGGAGCAAACATATGAGACCATTGAAAATGGAAAGAAATCATAAGACTCGTATGGATCATTGCCAAGTGATTACTTCAGAAAATAAGTGCTTTAAATTCAGACCAGGAGGAGATTGCTATTAGCAGGTGGGATCATGGGAAGACTCTGTGGAAGAGGTGAGGTTTGAACTTGAAGGACTGAATTTGGGTTGGTGGTGTACAGGAGGCAGCCATTTTGCTCAGAGGGAATGATGGAACAAAGCACAGAATTAAATGAGACAATGAATGTGAATGTATATGGGCTTGTTGAGCATCTGGGAAATGCCTCACAGGATTGTAATGACCGGGCTCAGGCCAGAAGTGGGGGAGTAGGTGCTTAGGCACTGGGGCATTTGGAAGGAGCTTGTTGTGGGAGAAGATGAGATCCCACAGGGGTAATAGGCTGGGGCTAGTCCTAGGCAATTCTGAAATTTCAGTCCAACTGAAGCTGCCACCTTCTATTACTGATTAGCACCATTGTCCCTCAGGAAGCCAGAGGTCCAGCAAGTTCTTCCACTTCTTCTAGGAAAACCTAAGTAGTATCTGAAATCCACCATTCCAGGGGTATTTGCATTTTAGTAGGGAGCAAAATCATAAGCTGAAGTCATATATCCACATGATGAATGAGTGAAGTGCTTTAAGTGGTGATGGGAGTTTGGGTGGCCTTCCAAAGCCATGCATCTTGTTTGCAGCTGCCCTTACCAAAGCTGCCCACACTTCATTGACACTCTGAGGCTCGCTCCTTGAATCAAATGCTTGCCATTTCTGCCCTCTGATAACCGTCATTATGAACAGGAGGCTCGGAAAGCAATACTGAGCATTGAGTATTCATATACTGAGGGTTCATCCCCAGCTTTGAAGAACCAGTTCAGTGTTAATATCTTCCCTAGTTTACCTAAAGTGAGTTTTTAAACAATTTATTCTTATTATTTTTTAGAGATAGGGTCTTGCCCTGTCACCCAGGCTGTAGTGCAGGGGCATGATCGTAGGCCACTGTGGCCCTAAAGTCCTGGGCTCAGGTGATCCTCTCTCCTTAGCCTCCAGAGTAACTGGGAATACAGACATGCCACCATGCCCAGCTAATTTATTTATTTATTTATTTTTGTAGAGACAGGGTTTCTCTATGTTGCCCAGGCTGGTCCCATACTCCTGGCCTTTAGTGATCCTTCTACCTGGGCCTCTTAAAGTACTGGGGTTATAGGCATGAGCCATGGCATCAAGCCTGCAGTGATTTCTTTTTTAAATCAGTTAATCTGCTTCATAACTCGAATTAGGCATTTTTAGCAAAGAGGCTATATGCGTACCAAAATGTTATTACTGCTCTTTCTATATTTGATTTCTCCCAAATGGTCACTGTTTGGTTGATCTTTTATGGCCCCTATTCCTGCATTTTGTCAGGAGGGAGTGTTGGAGGTCTATAAGAAAAAGATATCTAGAAAGGCATGTGGAACACTTTAAGACTGAGCTCATTAGATTTTAATATAAGAGTGAGGTCTCCTCTCTGATTTTTCTATTCCAGCAATAGGCTAGCCTAGGGAACCTAAAATGATAAGATGCGCAAGTGTTCATTTCCCTTTTTCTCCTTGTGCACAATTTACATTGATGAACTTGGCAAAACATCTCAACTGCTTTTATACTTTGATGAGAGTGAGTTCAGTGTATACCTATGATAAATAATACAGATTTATCACACATTTCTTCTGCTTAAATTAATCTGCTAGCACAATTAAGAAGATATGTTTGTTTGAGTAAGAACAGTGCTGAAGGCTGGGCGCGGTGGCTCATGCTTGTAATCCCAGAACTTTGGGAGGCTGAGGTGGGTGGATCACTTGAGGTTGGGAGTTTGAGACTGGCCTGTCCAACATGGTGAAACCTCGTCTCTACTAAAAATGCAAAAATTAGCCGAGTGTGGTGGTGCCTGCCTGTAAGCCCATAATCCTAGCTACTAGGAAGGCTGAGGCGGGAAAATCGCTTGAACCCAGGAAGCGGAGGTTGCAGTGAGCAGAGATCGCGCCACTGCACTCCAGGCTGGGTAACGGAGCAAGACTCCGTCTTCAAAAAGCAAAAACAAACAAACAAACAAACACCCACACACACACAAAAAAAAGTGCTGAAAAGTGTTTTGATCACTGAAATACTGAAATACAGACCCACTTCAGGACACTGAAGGGTGCCCACCAAGCTAGAGGGGGATGGAAATTCCAGTAGACAATTCAACATTCGTCTACTAGACAGATGCCTCTCCCCTAAGAGCATTGGGGGCTTCTCAGCACTCATGGCTATTGGAAGAGATGGCAATCAGTCCTTCCAATTTAAATATCATCTCTAGGCTGAAAAAAAACAACATTATTCTGGAATAATTGGAGGCTAAAACCCCTAAATTGACTTTTTAGGCATATATGCCATGAATATTAAATAGTGTTCTCAGTAATACTCCCCCAGTTCAACAGAATTTTCCCTACATTTGGTACTGATGAAAATGTGCCGTACCAGTAAACACTAAGTGTTTTGTTTAAATATTAAACTTTAAAGCGCTGCATCAATTTTTAATGTGTGAGCTCTCCTTGAAAGTCTCCACCAGGCTGCTCTTCCCTATCAGTGAAACACTTGAGGGGCACTAGCCAAGCTCTCAGGTTACAGGGAAAAGGCTGACCACACTGAAACCCTCCTCAGAGCACCTCCGAAAAACCGATCTGTGAGCAGAGGGCAGGCTGGTTCTGAATCACTTAAAGCCTCTATTTCCAAAACTGTGTTAACCAGTCATGTACTCAGGAAGTTGCAACCCCAGGAAGTTCTTCAGTCAACAGATTTTAGGGCTTACTTCTTGCAAAGAATTGCTGATTGGAAGAGAATCATCTAGAACATGCCAGCACAGCAGTTTGTATTGATGGTATTGGAGGCCCTAGTGAAATGTCTCTGGAGGGATAATCACACCCTTGCCTCAAGGATGTCATCTGAGGAATTACTGCAGTATTTGAATGAGGAGTGGTGATTGTGCTGGCTAACTGGATTTCTGTTAAGGATCACTGCAGATGGAAACTTCTTGTTCTTTATCCTTATGTGATTGAGAGAAAGGGCCTAAAGGGAGTGGGATATGAATTTGTAAAGAGCAGGTACAAGGAGAAGGATAGGATCATGACTCCTGACTTGGTACTCGGGCAGAAATATCCTGGTGGTAGAGGTGGGAGGAGCACCGATCATGAACATTGTTAACCTCTTGCACTTCTCCATTGTTCTGTTCATTCACTTATGGAAGTAATTCATCGAGTGCTCCATGGCCAGAAAGTCCTTGCTGGGTTTCAGAAATGTCAGGTAGCTGGTGTATTTGGAACTTAGCAAGATATGTAGACAGTGGTAAGAAATGAGGTGGGGTCATCAGTCTGTGGTTGAGTTTGGAAGTTGTTCTGTCACTGGCCTGAGGACCTATTAGAAGAGCCTCAGCCCTTCAGCCACACCATGAGAGCGAGTAGGCTCATGCACCATCCAGAGTCTGCTCTGGGCTTAGAAAGTTTCCCAAAAAAAACCCCACGTGTATGTTATAGTTTTAGACCTTCTAAGGCTATATTCAATAAGACTTCACCGCCGAGTAGTTCGGGATATAAGTGCAACAAAGATAATTTGAAATTCATAAATAATAGTAGATGGAATTGCTTGAAAACCGGCTATTGGAGCTTTGAGAACCAAGGATTTCCTAGTGAATTGCAGTTTCAGTACAAACTGAATTCTGAAAAACATAGAAAGGGAAGAAAATGATATACTTTGAATATAAGGAAGAAAATGATGTACTTTGGATTTTAGGCCTGGATCCTTGCTAACTATCCAATAGGACTATGCTGTGGTTGGACATTTACGGCTCCTATGTGATGTGCAACTGTTAGCTTCACTGTCTAAGTGGTTAGGGTGGCCACTAACCACATGTGACTATTAAAATTAAAATTAAATACTATTAAACATTTATTTTCTGTTTTAGTTCATGTTGCTATGACAGAATACCACAGACTGGGTAATTTATAAAGAACAGAAACATATTTTCTACAGTTCAGGAGGCTGGGAAGTTCAAGATCGAGGGTGAGGGCCTTCATGCTGCATCATCCCATGACGGAAGGTGAGGGGGTGAGAGAGAAAGCAGAGACAGAGCAAGAAGGGGCTGAACCGGCTTTTACAACAAGCCCACTTTCGCAATACCTAACCCATGCCTGCAATAACAACATTAATTCATTCATTAGAGCAGAGCCCTCATGACCTAATCCCCTCATGTTAAGCTGCAGCCCCCAACACTGTTGCATAGGCTGGAAACGTCTGGGGTACACCCTCCAGCCACAGAACCTCCTCGGTTACATTAGCCATGTTTCCGGTGCCCAGCGGTTGTTGTATTGGACAGCACAGGTACAGAACATTTCCATCATTTCAGAAAGCTCTACTAGACAGCACTGCAGACAATGTGAGGTTAAGAAATTTGAGAAATATCATGTTTTTATTAAATGCATTTTCTGGCTGGGTGTGGTGGCTCATGCCTGTAATCCCAGCATGTTGGGAGGTTGACTTTGCCTCTATAAAAAATATTTTGTTTAATTAGCTGGGTGTGGTGGCACGTGTCTGTTGTCCCAGCTACTTGGGAGGCTGATGCAGGAAGATCACCTGAGCCAAGGAATGCAAGGTTACAGTGAGCTATGATTGTGTCACTGCACTCCAGCCTCCGTGAGAGAGTGAGACTCTATCTCTTAAAAAAAAAAAAAAAAAATGATAGAAGAAAGAAAGATAAGGTGGCTCACATCTGTACTCCCAGCACGTTGGGAGGCTGACACAGGTGGATCACCTGAGGTCAGGAGTTCGAGACCAGCCTGGCCAATATGATGAAACCCTGTCTCTACTAAAAATACAAAATTAGCCGGGCATGGTGGCGCATGCCTGTAATCCCAGCTACTTGGAAGGCAGAGACAGGAGAATCACTTGAACCTGGGCTGTGGAGTTTGCAGTGAGCCGAGATTGCACCACTGCACTTCAGCCTGGGTGACAGAGGGAGACTCCGTCTCAAAAAAAAAAAAAAAAAAAGCATTTTTTCATTTCTTCAATGGTTACTCCAAACTTTCAGCTCACTCCAGCTTTGTAATCACTACCCTCTCCTCACTTTTGACAGGTGGTTGTGACTCCTCTGCTATAAGAAATGTAGACAACATTAGGCGTGGATCTTCTTTTTTATATTTTTGTATTTTATCCTTCTATCCCCAGCACCTACTTCCTTCCATCTGCTGCTATTTTCTCATTCTCTCTTAAAGGAAGAGGCATCATCCCTCCTGTTTATTGCTAATCCCTCCATCTGTGCACTAGAATCAACTCTTCTGTCTTCCAATGAACAGTCTTTATCTATTATCTGCTTTCTCTTTCATATATACTGCCAAAAATTCTGTAAATGTATATCTCTCTCTATTTAATAGATGCACAGAAAGTTTGAAAAAAAATATAAAGGGAGGTCCTGTGTATCCCTCACCCAGTTTTCTCTAATGGTAATACGGTGAATAACTATAGTGCAGAATCAAAACTAGGAAACTGCCATTGGTACAATCCTCAGAGCTTCTTAAGATTTTACCAGTTTTACATGCACCCATTTGTGTGTATATGTATATATATGTACATTTATATCATTTATGTAATATTCGAGAATGTTAATAATATAGTGTATAACCTTTTGAAACTGGCTTTTTCATTCATCCTAATTCCTGTGAAACCCATTCCAGTTTTTTTGTATCAAGGATTTGTTCCTTTTGATCGCTGACTAGTGCTCCACAGCACAAATGTGCTACAGTTTGTTTAGGCTGTTTAGGTATTTACTCATTGAAAAACATCTGATTTTTTCCCACTTTTTGGCTGTTACAATCAAAGCTACTATAAACATGCATGGTTTTGTGTGAACAGAAGTTTTAATTTCTCTGGGATAAATGCCCAAGCGTTCAATGGCTGGGTGGAATTTTAAGTCCAGATTCAATTTTGTGAGAGTAAGAAACTGCCAGACTTTCTCCCAGGGTTGTTGGGCCATTTGTGTATTCCCACAGCAACGTATGAGTGATGAGTTTCTCCGCATTTTTGCCAGTGTTTGGTGTTACCATTGTTTTTTATTTTAGCTGTTCTGATATGTGTGTGGTGATACTTTAATGTGGCATTAATTTTCATTTCTTTTTTTTCGAAACAGGGTTTAGCTCTGTCACCCATGCTGGAGTTCAGCAGCATAATCAAAGCTCAAATGCAACCTTAAACCCCTGGGCTCAAGCCATCCTCCCACCCTAGCCTCCAGAGTAGTTGGAACTACAGGAGTGAGCCACCACACCCAGCCTTAATTTTCATTTCCTTAATGGTTCATGATGCTGAACATCTTTTTATGTGCTCATTTGCCATAAATCCTCTTTGGTGAAATATCTTGCCCATTTTCAAATTGGATTGTTGATTAAATTTTGAGAGTTCTTTATATATTTTAGACACAAGGCCTTTATTGGATATGTGGCTTAGAAATATTTTCTCCAAGGATAGCCTGCCTTTCCACAGAGTCTTTGGTAGAGCAAAAGTCTTTAAATTTTGACAAGTCTCTCATATATATATATAGTGTATATATATGCGTGTGTGTGTGTGTGTGTGTGTGTGTGTATAAGCATTTTTTTTTTTTTAAGAAGAAGTTTCACTCTTGTTGCCCAAGCTGGAGTCCAGTGGCACAATCTTGGCTCACTGCAACCTCCTCCTCCCTGGTCCAAGTGATCCTCCTGCCTCAGCCTCCCAAGTAGCTGGCATTACAGGCGTGCATGACCATACCTGGCTAATTTGTTGTAGTGTTAGTAGAGATGGGTTTTCACCATGTTGGCCAGGCTGGTCTTAAACTCCTGACCTCAGGTGTTCCACCCACCTCGGCCTCCCAAAGTGCTGGGATTACAGGTGTGAGCCACCGCACTTGGCCTCTCTACTATATTTTAAATTTATGTATTTAACCTAACCTGTTCTGCTGCTCTTTTTCCATTAGTGCAAAAATTGCATCATGGTCATCTAAATGGAAGCATATTTCTTTTCCTGTCATTCTATGTGTCAACAATGCCATAATCTGCTTAGTGGTACCCCAAACATACTTGGAAGTCATTTCTGACTCCTCCAATTCTTTTGGCTTATGTCTCTAACCACCAACTCAAAGCCCTGTCTATTCTTGCTAAATATTTCTCAAATTTATCCTATTTTGTTGTTGTACCCTCAGTACCATTGTCTTAGTTCAAACCCTTATTATTTCTTGCCAAGATCATTGCACTCAACTGTGCTCCTGGTCTCCAGTCCTGCCTGACACAAAGCCAATTTCCACATTGCTGCAGAATGATCTATATGAAGTGCAGTCCAATCATATTACTCCTCAGCTAAAAAAATCCTTAAACAGCCTACCGTCATCTGCAGAGTACAGCTGAGATCTCTGAACACAATGCACACCTTCCTTTACAGTTCCTCCTCAGCCTCATCTCTCCCATCTCCCCATACCACACGTCAGCCCCAACCATTCTTATCTACCTGCAGTTCCTCAAATGCATTGAGATTTCTTGATTCTGATACTTTGCTTGGGATGTTTCCCAGGCCTCTGTTCTTAAGGCTTCTGTTCTGCATTCAAGATTCAACAAGAGGACAACTCCTCCACAGAGACTTCCCTGATTGCGCAGTCAGGGTTACCTCCTCTTTGCTCACGTCACATGCTGTACATAACTCCATCAAGGCAGGGACTATATCTGTATTTATTCCTGGGGCTTAACAAAATACTTGGCCCATAGCTTACAAACATTACGGAGTAAATAAATGAATCTAAGGAACTGGATCTCCTCTATATTGAACTACCTGGTTTTCCACCTTTGCTAGCCTGTAATCTCTTGAGGGCTGGAACTGTCTCTGGTCTCTGTCCATAACACCTGCAGAATGCCCAGCTCACAGGACAGTTTCAGTAAATATTTGCTGGATAAATGAATAAAGCAAGGTGGATATTCTTGCAATTGGTGCGATTTAAGTTAACCTTTTTGCCTTTGCTTATCCGTATAGGTGGACACTGAGCCTGAGAGTAAAAAAGTACAGAAAACAACAGATGTTATTGATGCTTTAATACATTCACATGGGCTGAGTGGGCATTTCTGGCTCGGGTATGGTTGTTTCTGCCCTAAGCAGCCACAGGAAGGCAGGAGGCTACTTACGTTGTTCATAATTTAACAAGAACATACTGACCTTTCCACTATTGGGCAGCTACTGAGTGACAAAAAGAATCTCTTCTCATGTAGCTTGAAGTCAGGTCCTGTTTTGAGCTACTGTGGATAGCTCAAAAAGAGATGTTAACCTTTTGGGTAATCCTTTCTGGAATCGATGAGGTTCTTTAAGGTATTATTAAAATAACTGATTACTATGAAATAAATTTATCTGACTCATTTTAGGTTATAAACTTCTTTCAGATGCATGTCAAATTCAACGTGCAGTATGTGAAAATTGGCCAGGGCTGGCTTTAAGGCACCGTTGATGGAGTAGCCCTGATTTCTCCATTTCTTCTTCAAGCTCTCTTGCCTTGCCGCAGAAAAGCCCCATGCCACCTGCCTGCTCCCCAGGCTCCTCCATACCCCACCTAATCCTAGCATCCTGAATGAAATGAGATTCGTCAGGCATTCATGTAACATATGCATGTCGTCACATGTTCCTTCAAAAGCAATCGTTTGCCTTTAGTAAAGGGACTGTGGAAAATTAAGCAGAAGAGGAAAAGAAAGGCTGTTTGCACTAACGCTGGGTCTCTGGTAATCACCTATCTTCCTGCTTATTAACTTCATTCCAGTTCAGCCACTTGGTCCCATGGTCACACCCTGGACCCTGTCATTTCCAGAAACTACTCCATCTGCAGCCTTAATGTCAGATATCCCGTTTTCTACTGAGACCTCCTGTCCTTCCAGTTTGCTTGCTCAGATAACCCACGGGCATGATCCTTTGATGTTCTTTAGACAGCCCATCAATCCATTGATCCTCATCACCTTCTTGTCACTTTCTTTCTTATCCAGGCAGATTTCAAGGTTCAACACAATCATTCCTTTGCAAATGCTGTCAGCTTTGCTCACCGTTTTCTGTTCATCATACTCACCTGACAAAACCCCAACCTTGGAATAACCCTCCCATCTGTCTGCCCTGTGCCTCCATTTGAGCAGTCCATTGTTGCTGGACAAAATTGTACAAGTCAATGGACCTGGCTCACTTAAATTGCACAAGAGAATGGACTTAGCTTAATTAATGCCGATTTGAGGCTTAAGTTTATTCATAAGCCTCAAATCGGCATTAATCCTACTTAGTGGACTTCTTCCTGGTATTATTTTTTTCTTTTTTTTACAGGTCCAATGGCCCTTCTTCCATCGTTAGTCTTAGCTGATACCTCATCCTCAGACTTAGAGACCCTTAGCGTCCCTGCTCATCAGAACCTGTAGACTCATAGTTTCACCCACCTTCACCTTCCCTGCCCTTGCAGCCAAAGCCAGTCCTTCCCCTTGTCCCTGGATCTTATCCACATCACCTTTCATTTCTCCCATTGTCATCAATAGCCGGGAATAATTGTGTTAGCTGCATGACAAAAATAACACCATAATTATTTTCTCCTAATATGGTCATAATTGTTAATTTAGACCTAATAGGATAATTATTTTGTATTGAATATTTTTCTCTAAAGATCCTCATGCAGACTACTTACAGAAAATTAATCTGTCCCTTAAACTACAGTGCTCTATTTTCTATCATAGGAAATTTTCACTTCTCTGCCTGACTTTTAAGTAGCTCCTAACCTGGGCTTGCCTTATTCTAGCTCTATTTTCACTCATTTTGTGTCCCAATCCATTAGTTAGGGTGGTCTCCTCATTTTCTCATGACATACCTTTATTAATATCTTTCCTTCACCCAAAACACTCTTGTGTTTTCTCTTCAGCTATCAAGTGGCACAGAGGAACTCCATTTGAGATGTCTCTGACTCCCAAGCCCTTAAACTCAGAGTCTTTTTAAAATTATTATTATTTTAACTTTTTGAGATATAGTCTCACTCTGTTGCCCAGGCTGGAGTACAGTGGCGCGATCTTGGCTCACGCAACCTCCACCTCCCGGGTTCAAGCAATTCTCCTGCCTCAGCTTCCCGAGTAGCTGGGATTACAGGCACCCACCCCCACACCCAGCTAATTTTTGTATTTTTAGTAGAGACAGTCTTTCACCATGTTGGCCAGGTACTCTTGACCTCAGGTAATCCCCCCATCTCAGCCTTCCAAAGTCCCGGGATTACAGGTGTGAACCACCGTGCCCAGCCCCAGCATTTTAATAAAATTATTGAAATTTCAATAATACCTATTTTATTTTGTATTTTTAAGAAATACACAGATCGTAAAAATGCCAGAAATGTCTTGCTTTTAAAACATAATTCAAATATTTTAACTTTATATTACAGATAATTTCAAACACACAAGTAGAGACTAATATAATGAACACCCGTGTAATTATTACTCAGCTTCAAAAATTAACATTTTCCTCCATCTTATTGAATTTATCCCCTTCTATTTTTTTTTTTTTTTTGAGAATTTTAGGTCAAATCTCAGACATCATGCTTTTTTATTCTTGAATGCTAAAATATGCAGTTCTAACCAATAAGAACTTTTTAAAAACCTTACCACTATGCTGTCATCATGCCTTATAAAATTAATAATTTCTTAATGTCATCCAATATAGGGTTTCTCAACCTTGGCAATATGAAATTTGGGGCCAGATAATTCTCTGTTATTGGGGGCCGTTCTGTGCATTGTAGGAAGTTTAAGAGCATCCTGGTCTTTACCATCAGATATTAGCAGCACATGCCTCATCATGACAACCAAAAATGTTTCTAGAGTGTGAGGAAAATCACACCTGGTTGAGAATCACTGATCCAGTACCAGTTTCTATTCAAGTTTGTACAATTGTTTAAAACAAATTTTTAAAATATGTTTTATTTATTTATTGAGATGGAGTCTCGCTGCTGCCCAGTCTGGAGTGCAGTGGTGCAATCTTGGCTTACTTTAACTTCCGCCTCCTGGTTCAAGTGATTCTCTTGCCTCAGCCTCCTGAGTAGCTGGGATTACAGGCATGCGCCACCATGCCCAGCTAATTTTTGTATTTTTAGTAGAGATGGGGTTTCACCATGTAGGCCAGGCTGGTCTCGAACTCCTGACTCAGGTGATCCACCCACCTTGGCCTCCCAAAGTGCTGGGATTACAGGCATGGACCACTGCGCCAAGACTATTTTTATTATACATTGACAAATTACAGTTATGTGTATTTATGGGGTACACAATGGTGCTATGATTTTTGAATACAATGTGGAAAGATTAAATTAAGCTTATTAACATATCCATATCTCAAATATCTAACATTTTGTGATGCAAACATTAGAAACTTACTCTTTTAGCAATACTGACATGTGCAGAACTCACTTATTAGCTATATTCACCATGCTGTGCAACTGACCTAAAATAAATCAAACTTATTCCTTCTGCCCAACTGAGGGTTTCTACTCTTCTATTGTCATCTCTCCATTTTCTCCATCCCCCTACCATTCTACTCTCTGCTTCTATGAGTTCAATAGTTTTAGACTCCACATGTAAGTGAGACAATGTGGTATTTGTCTTTCTGTGTTTAGCTTATTTCACTTAGCACAATGTTCTTCAATTCTATTCATGTGGTCACAAATGACAGAATTTCTTCCTTTTCAAAGGTTGAATAATATTTAATTGTGTATATATACCACATTTTCTTTATCTCTTCATTACTGGATGGACACATAGGTCAGTTCCCTATCTTGGCTGTTGTGAATAATGCTCCAATGAACATGGGAGGGCAAACATCTCTTTGACAAACTGATTTTAAGTCTTCCAGGTTAATACCCAGAAGTAGGATGGCTGGATCACATGGTAATTTTATTTTTAGTTTTTTGAGGCCCCTCCATACTGTAAAAAGGGCTCTCACTCCTGCCAGGTGTTGCCAGTCTTCCAGGGCACAGCCCTAACTCTCTCACCCAAACACCCGCTGTCACAGGTGCGTCTGTGGACAAGCCCCTCTGCTGCTGAGCTGCTGAGCATTTTCTATAATGGTTGTACACAATGGTCTTTTTTTTTTTTTTTTTGAGAGGGAATCTCGCTCTGTTGCCCAGGCTGGAGTGCAGTGGCACGATCTTGGCTCATTGCAACCTCTGCCTCTTGGGTTCAAGCAATTCTGCTGCCTCAGCCTCCTGAGTAGCTCGAACTGCAGGTGTGCACCACCATGCCCAGCTAATTTTTGTATTTTTAGTAGAGATGGGGTTTCACTATGTTGGCCAGGCTTTTCTTGAATTCCTGACCTTAAGAGATCCTCCCTCCTCGGTTTCCCAAAGTGCTGGGATTACAGGTGTAAGCCACCATGCCCGGCCTACACAATTGTTTTAATGGTGTCTTTTGTAGGCGAGTTTACTTGCATTGAAATCCAGAAAATAGTGATCATTCTTATCACTACACACTAAGAGGGAGAAGGCAGATAGGAGAATATGGCCAGGAGAAGAGGGATGCAAAAGGTGAGAGCAGCAGTGAGGATGGTAAAATCTTGAAGGTAAAAGAGGGACTATCCCTGGTGTAACCAGGAGGGTGGTTAGTTGGGAAACAATATTCTGGTGTTAAAGTGTGTTGACACCTCTTGACACACTTTTGCCAAGCACTCAGCTGCAGAGGGGCTTGTCCACGGATGCACCTGTGACTGTTGGTGTTTGGGTGGAAGAGTTAGGGCTGTGCTCTGGAAGATTGGGAACATCTGGCAGGAGTGAGAGCCCTTTTTACAGACAGCAAACTGTTCTTGGATCCTAACTTGTTGTACAACCTGCTTCTCTCTCCTAGTCTCCAGAAGTAGACTGAGAAAATCTGAAAACATGCTTACATTGGAAAGGCAATCTCAAATTCAAAGCTGAACCCACAGTCCAGAATCATCAAATGTTTAGAAACAATGAATGCCATGAAAGACAGCTGATGGCTCAATGAACAGAAGAACTTACACCTAAGGAAAGAAAAAGTAGAAGGAAACTTTGAAAGATGCACAATTAAAACTTATAGAAGAGGGCCAGGTCTGGTGGCTCACACCTATAATCCCGCACTTTGGGAGGCTGAGGCGGGTAGATCACCTGAAAGTATTCTTTTGGAAACAGCATAAGGGTGCTAATCACCACTATGTGTATGTGTGTATTGGCCAATGTAATAACACACAGAAATAAATCAGGCAGGTAAATATTTGAAAGGAAGAGCAGGGGGAACTATGATTGCATTTGCAGAAGCATGATTGTCTTCCTAGAAGATGCGAGACAATAAAATGGCACACTGATAAACTCTTTACTGCAAAAGTACTTTAATAAATGATTACAACGCAAAACGAAATAGTTTCCATATACAGCCATAACCAATGAGACCATCCAGTTCCTGATAGAAAAACAAATAAGAAGTAGCTATGAATAAACCTTCAAGTATTTGTGCCATACTATCTGAAAGCAACAACGACAACAATGACAATACTAAAAAATGTTATTGGAAGACAACAGAAGACCTAAAGAAATAATGAGAAATACCATATTCCTGAATTGGAAAATACAGTATTTTGAAAATGGTAATTCTTCTCAAATATATGTATACATTCAATGTATTACAGTCAGATTCTATCAACTGTAACAATCATCTAATCTTATTTTAGAAGGTGAACTAAACATATAATAGCATTTTCCTACATCTCTTTTTGGAAATTATCCCAAAGCAAAACCAACCCAAACAAAACATAATAAGCCAGAGAAATAGAAACATAAACACTATTTTCAATGAACCTGGGAGACACATCTGTAACTCTGAATTACAGTATAAGAGAACGGCTAACGAATTTATCCAAATGGAAACAGGATGCGGGAAGATGCAAAGACGACTCCTGTGAATGCAGAATTCAAATGAAACTGGTAAAACACAGTTCTCTAAAGTAAGGCTACACCTGAGAGGCGAAACCAACAAATCCAATAATGCCAGGATGGGTTTGTCAGTCCCCATGCTTTGCATGAAGAAGAAGGGGGTTGGGGCTGGACAAGAAATCACTGAGACCACCATATTTTCAGTTCGGCTTCCTGTCAGGTAGGCAACATAGAGGAGAGAGCCTAGCTTGTGAACAACCCCAAAGCTGCTGATTTTTCTCATCTCCTCAGGAATATTATGAGTAGGCCAGGTGCGGTGGCTCACACCTGTAATCCCATTGCTTTAGGAGGTTAAGGTGGGTGGATCCCTTGAGCTCAGGAGTTCAAGGCCAGACCGGGCAACATGGAAAAACCCTGCCTCTACAATATATACAAAAATTAGCCAGGCTTGTTGACACACGCCTCTAGTCCCAGCTACTTGGGAGGCTCAGGTGGGAGGATAGCTTGAGCCTGGGTGGTCAAAGCTACAGTAAGTCGAGATTGTGCCACTGCACTCCTGCCTGGGTGATGAAGTGAGATGCTGTCTCAAAAACAAACAAACACCCCAGAACAACAGCAAAAGAATATTATGAGCAAATTCAAGCCAATACATTTGAAAATTTAGATGGAGAGAAATTATTAGAAAAACCGAACTTGCCTAAAATTGTATAAGAAATATAAACTCTGCACAGTTCTATGTCTGTTGAAGGGATTGAATAGGTAATTAAAAACTTGTCACAAATAGACTCCTTTCTTTAAAGAAAAGCTCTTAAAAAAGAGCAAGATGGGCCAGGAGTGGTAGCTCACACCTGTGATCCCAGCACTTTGGGAGGCCGAGGTGGGCCGATCACGAGGTCAGGAGTTTGAGATCAGCCTGACCAACCTGGTGAAACCCCATTTCTACTAAAAATACAAAAATTAGCTGGGTGTGGTGGCACATGCCTATAATCCCAGCTACTCAGGAGGCCGAGGCAGGAGAATTGCTTGAATCTGGGAGGCAGAGGTTGCAGTGAGCTGAGATTGTGCCACTGCACTCTAGCCTGGGTGACAAAGTGAGACTCTGTCTCCAAAAAAAAAAAAAAAAAAAAAAAAAAAAAGCAAGATGGAACACATTCACAGGTAAATTATATCCCTCATCAAAGGATGAAATAACACTAAAGTTAACACAAGCTCTTCCAGAGAAGAGAAAAAAGGGAACAGTTTTACAAGTTTTTGATGCTTATACAACCTTGATCTCCAAATCTGCAAAGAATGTTACAAAAAAATAAATTTAATGTCTTTCATGAATACCGATGCAAAAAATCCTAAGCAAATTATTAGCAAATTGAATCTAGTGATACTTAGAAGGATGATACATCATGACCAAATGTAATTTATTTAGAAAATGGAAACTGGGTTAGCATTCAAAAGAGAGTGGAATGATGCTTACCAGAGGCTGGGGAAGGAGGGTGGATGGGAAAAAGGGAGATGTTGATTGAAAGGTATAAAGTTTCAGTTAGATAGGAGGAATCAGCTTTTGTCATTTACAGCATGGAATGATGACCATAATACATAATAATGCATTGTATATTTCAAAATCACTAAAATAATAGATTCTAAATGTTTTCAGCACAAGAAGTATGTGGGGTGATGGATTTGTTAATTAGCCTGATTTAATCATGCCACATTGTAAACATATATAAAACATCACATCATACCCAGTATATAAAATTATTATTTGTCAATTAAAACAATTTTTAAAAATCGATGTAACTCACGATATTAACAGAATAAAGAAAAGAAATCCATTTTGGTAGATATAGAAGAGCATTTGATTTAAATTCAAAATCTATTTATATTTTAAAACAATTTTAAATGGAAAAAATCTTTAATTTGATAAATCAAAAAGAACAACACCCCAAACCTGCAATAAACCAAATATCATAACTGATGAGAAATATTACAAGACTTCCCTCTGAGACTGGTAATGAGAGAAAGATACCTACTAAAATTGCTTTTATCAGTGTTGTACTAGAAGCCCTAAGTGGCAAAGTAAAAGAAAAGAAATATTAAAGCTATGAGCATTAGAAGGTAAAACATAGAACTCTTACTATTCACAGACGATAAGATTGTGTATGTAGAATTTTTTTTAAAAAAAACTACAGATAAACTATTAGACATAATAAGGGAAATTCAATAGGTCAATTATATTTCTATACACAGTATTTGCAACAAATTTTAAAAGAATCATTAAAGTGTATTGTTTACAATATCATTAAAGCTTCAAATATCTAGCAATAAATTAAATGAAAGTTATCTGAGACCCCTTCCCAGAAATTTATAATACACTCTTAAAAGCTACCAAAGAAAACTCCATACATGAATAAGATTGATGAATAGATTGTTTAAAAATCTACAGAGCAACTATCTAGCAGAAATAGAAAAATGTTAAGGAGCAAACCCTCCCAAAGCATTTGTTTTTGCTTCTGCAATAAGAACTCAAATATGTGGCCATTATTGCTCCAACTGGCCCAAGAAGGAGAGAATCTTCCTTCTTGCATTACCAGCTCCTGGCATGAGCGCATCTAGATGAGCCAAGCCTAGATCACATGCCTGTACCCTCGCAGCAGTCAAGGCTAGGAGAATATCTAGCATTTTTACCTTCTTTAGAAGAGGTGGCCTTTGTCTACCAAGCCCCACAATGTAGGTATAAACCCAGAAAGGGATGCAGAAGGTAGGCACTTGAAGCCATAACATACATATGCTGAAAACATTCGTATTGCTACTAATAATGATGCCTTGATTACTCCGAGAGTACTTGCAAGCACAATGAGAAAAAAATGTGCAAAACTCAATTAGGAGATTAAATACTAATATATCACAATTAGTTTCCTAGAAAATTCATGAGAAACAACTAAAATGTTTTCACAAAGTATGAATTTAGTTAGCTGGCTGCCACAAATTAAAAAAACTTCTGTCTTCATGTATGTGGCTCACTAGATGACATAATGGAAGAGAATGTGGCACTTACACTAGCAAGAAATGTGAGGGATCAATAGAAAATTTAAAAATGGCTCTAAAGGGTGGAAAAAGAAGACTTAAATAAGTAGAAAGGCACATAATGTTTTTGAACAAGAGATTCAATATCATAAATATGTCACTTCTCCCTAAATTAATCTATACTTTTTTTTTTTCTTTTGAGACAGAGTCTTGCTCTGTCACCGAGGCTGGGATGCGGTGGCATGATTTTGGCTTACTGCAACCTCCACCTCCTGGGTTCAAGCAATTCTCCTGCCTCAGCCTCCTGAGTAGCTGGGATTACAGGCGCACACCATCATACCCGGCTAATTTTTGTGTGTTTTGTAGAGACGGGGTGTTACCATTTTGGCCAGGCTGCTCTTGAACTCCTGACCTCAAATGATCCACTTGCCTCAGCCTCCCAAAGGGCTGGGATTCCAGGTGTGAGCCACCACGCCCAGCCTAATCTATACATTTGACATGATCCCCTCCCTCCAAAATTACCAGTAGGATTCTTATTGGAACTTGACAATCTAATCCTAACTAACATATGGAAACACAAACAGGCAAGAATAACTAGCAAAATTTTTTTTAAAAAGAGTAATGGGAGGTTATTTGTCTTAGGCCTTAAAACATAAAATCATCAAAAGGGTAAAATACGGTATTTACATACTTACAGTAACTTGAAATATGAAAAAGATGACATTTCACATCATTGGGGAGTGATATATTTGCTCTTTTGATTGGCAGAAACTAAAGATTACTAATATCCAATAGTGGAAAAGATGCAGAGAAATGCCTAAGTGTGTAAAAGGGCGTGATCTTTGTGGAGGCATTTTCTTAGCTTATGTTTTAGGAGTATGTTTATGCCTTAACTCAACAACTCCATTTTTAGGTATTCATGCTAAAGAAACACTTGCACCTGTGCACAAAAGGGCCTTGGAGAATTGTTTTAGTTGGATGAAAAATATATTATAATCTAAGCGTTCTTATCGTTAAGGATTATATATCTATATTGTGGAATACATTGCAACAGGTAAAATAAATATGGTTTAAAAATAAGAAAGATCATATGAGTAAAATGTGGCATTTCAAGGACATATTTTAAAGTTGAAAAAAGAATTATAGCATAATACACATAGTGTGATTCCACTGATGTCAAAAGGGTCTGGCTTACACACATATGAGTTGGATTGTGTTGTTATCTCAAGTTTATCAGTTTAGCAATGAGGAAACTGAAGCACAGAAAGGAAAAATGAGTGTTTGGAAGACTATCTGGGAAAAGAGCATTTCAGGCAGTGAGAACAACCAGTGCCGATGCCCTGGAGTAGAAGCAAACTATGCTGATTTGAGGAAAAGTAAGGAGATCACTATGGCTGGAATAAGGTGAGTGAAGGTGGTTAGTGAGAGATCGGAACAGACAAGTGGCCAGATCCTGTCTTTGGCTTTTGTTTGAGAGAAGTGGGAGTCACTGGAAAGTTTTGAGCGTGAAGGTGGCATTATTTGACTTCCTATTTAAAATAATTTGCTGCCATGTTGAAAATTGGTTGTAGAGAGGTAAGGGTGGAAATAGGAAGACTAGTTAGAAGTCTACTGTGATAATCTCGAGGACAGATGACAGTGGCTTGGACCAGTGCCAGTAGAAGTGTTGAGAAGCAGTCAGATTCTGGATATATTTTGAGGATAGAGTCAACAGAAATTTAGGATAAATTGAATGAGTAAGAGAAAGAGAGAAGACACAAGATTTTTGGTCTGAGCAGCTAGATGGAGGAGATTTTCATTCATTGAGATGAGGAAGGTCAGGACTTTGGTTTTTGACATGTTCAGTTTCAGATTTCTATGAGACATTCAAGTGGATGTGTGAAGCAGGTGAGTGGATATAAGAGTCTGGAGTTCCAGGGAGAGGTCTAGGGTGAAGATGTAAACTTGGGAATCCTTGAGGTAGAGATGTTACTCAAAGTTGTGAATGCTGGGTGAGGTTAACAAGGGAGTGAGTGTTGACAGAGAGGGCAACAGGTGCAAGACTGAGTCCTGTGTCTCCAAGAGGGAGAAAAAGAGGACTTAGCAGAGGAGACTGAGAAGAAACCAGGAGGTGGGAGGGAATCAGCGGTGTGTGGTAACCTGGAAGTCAAGTGAAAAATGTATGTCAAGGAGAAGGTAGTGTTCAACGGCGTCAAATCCTGTCTTTGGGTCAGTAAGATGAGGATTGAGAATCACGCTTAGATTTGGCAGTGCTATCGGCATTGTTGACCTTGAGAAGAGCAATATTGGTGGTGATGTGGGAGGAAGCCACACTGGAGAGAGAATGGGAGGGGAGGAATTAGAGATAACAAATATAGCCTGTTTTTCTGGGCATTGTTTCGTTTTGAAGGAAAACAGATATATGAGGCAGTTTCTGGAAGTGGGAGGAGTAAAATTGTTTCGTTGTTGATGACGATGTGGTTGTTATTGTTGTCATTTTTAGAGACTGACTAAACAATAGCCTGTCTGTATGCTGAAGAGAATGACCCAGTAGCAATGGGAGAATTGGTAATGTGGGAGAGAACAAAGAAATGCCATTCCTGATACCCTTGAGAATGCATGTGTGTACAAGGGAAACTGGCGTTAACTAGAAAAGTGGACTGTCGTCCATCTAAAGTAATGATGAGGAAGGCAGAGTATATGTACGGATGCTGGTAAGTGTATGCATTTGTGATGGGTGGAAATTCTCTGCTGATTGCTGCAATATTCTTAGGGGATTTGGAAGCAACACCTTGAGCTGTGAGCAGAGGGATCCAGGAGGTATTAGAGGTTTGAGGCTAAAGGAAAATGGTGAATTAGAATGAGAGGGTGAAGGGACTAGGGAAATAAAATACGACTTGTGATAAAGTCAGAGAATAAGCATCTATTATAGAGAGCAGGCCTGAACCAAAATAGAGTTTCCCTTTTTCCGGACAAACAAAACCTATGGATCCTTGAGTCCCTTTCTTTTGTTTTTATGAAAACAACCACTAAAAAACAAACTGCAGTTCTAAGTTGGAAGACGGGACCACTTAGAGAAGAAGATGATCCAAGACACTTTACATTTTCTGTCCTAGTGCTTGGGAAGCATAAAGCATTGCACACAACATCACTCCTCAGACAGGAATGTCCAGAGATCTTAGAGGAAGAAAATTTATGGCTTGTTGACCAATCTTGAGCCACACCCCTGTGATCACAAAGTCACTGCTGCACATGGGTAATGACAGAGTATTCCCCATCATTCAAACTAACGCTGCAGGAAGGAGTCATGGGCAGGGAACGATGGGATGAAGTTCTGTTGCTATACACTGTGTTCCTGCCTGAAGCAGCGTGATGAACTGAATTACTTTAAGTAATTAAATAAGAGTGAGATGTTTCCAGAGCTATCCAGACACAGCCAGTCCCTCAAGGTCTTTGGTAGCTTAATGTCCAGCTTCATGATCTCTGTGACCTGATTTTCTCCAACAATCTTATTAGCATATCCTTGATAATAAACAATGACTAAGAACAATAATTTATTTTGGCTTGTTCAAGATTTGAGTAGAGGTGTGGTGAGAAGCTAAAACTGGAAGTACTTTGAGAGTGGTTAGGAGTTTTCAACAAACTGAAGTTAAGTCAGCGATTTCAAAGAAAGCTCAATTCCCTTGGATAGCACAGTTAACACCACTTTTACACCAGTAAATAGTCAAGCAAGTTTGTCATATAAGTAGTCACTGTTTGAATGTTCTCAACTGTTCTAATTTTGTTCTTGTTAACTGACAGCTTCTTTGTTTCCCCTGCCACCTAACTTATTGATTTGATCTCTTTTCCTTTTTTAGGGAGTTATGTTATCTTGGGTCTTTTGGGAAGCAAATGTCTTGATGGTGTTATACATGCAGGAGATTTATGGGGGGAAATGCTTGTCAGAGAAAAAATATGAAGGAGCTGAAGCTGCTTGGAAGGGCTGTCAGACCAGAATGTCAGCCTGACTGCTGTGGAGGAGAGAGAAAAGGAAAAATCTTAAGACCATAGCATAGTTCTAAGAAAGTTTTGGTAAGGCTGATGTGGAGTCTAGAAGCCCAGATGGCTCATCGGAGGAATCCCACCTCTCCCGGGATTTTAGTGTTCCTGCCATGTTCAATGACTGGTGAGGAGCAGCCAGCGGGGAAAGTGGCCTTGGTTCTAATACAGTGATGAACTTCAGAGTGGGCAGTAGCTGGGGCTGTCAGTTAATCACACTGCTCTATTCATCTGTGTGGTCTTCTGATATGGTTTAGCTGTGTGCCCACCCAAATCTCATCTTGAATTGTAGTTCCTGTAATCCCCACATGTTGTGGGAGGGACCTGGTGGGAGGTAATTGAATCATGGGGGTTGTTACCCTGATGCTGTTCTCATGATAGGTGAGTGAGTTCTCCTGAGATTTGATGGTTTTTTAAGGGGCCTTTCCCCGTTTTGATCAGCACTTCTCCTTGCTGCCAACACATAAAAATAGACATGTTTGCTTCCCCTTCAGCCATGAGTGCAAGTTTCCTGAGGCCTCCCTAGCCATGCTGAACTGTGTGTCAATTAAACCTCTTTCCTTTGTAAATTACCCAGTCTCAGATATGTCTTTATTAGCAGTGTGAGAATGGACTAATACAGCTCCCATAACAAAATACCACAGACTGAATAGCCTTTTAAACAACAGAAATTTATTTCTCATAGTTCTGGAGGCTGGGAAGTCCAGAATCAAAGTGCTAGCAAAGTAGGTTTCATTCTGAGGCCTCTCTCTTGGCTTTCAGATGGCCGCCGTCTCTCCGTGTGCTCACCTAACTTCTTTATGCATAGGTGAAGAGAGAGCTCCCTGGCGTCTCTTCTTATAAGGACACAAATTCTATTAGATCAGGGCCCATCCTTATGACTTCGTTTACTCTTAATTATATTCTTAGAGACCCCATATCCAAATACAATCGTACTGGAGTTAGGGTTTCAACATGTGAATTTTGGGGGCCACAAGCATTCAGTTTATAACTAACCATACTTAGAGATTTGAGACATTCATCTTTAAAAAATGCTTTATTGCAGTATATAGCACAAAAAATTGTATAGATTTTGTGTTTATAGCTCTTTAATTTCCTAATTCTGAGAACTTTATTCAAGTATAATTTATATACAGTAGAATGCACAAATTTTAGGTGACAGATCAAGGTTTTTAACAGTGTGTATGCCTATGTAGCCATTACCATGTCAAGATGTAGAATATGCCCGTCACTACAGAATATGTCCATCACTACAGAAAGTCTCTGATTTTACTGGGGCACTAGGTGGGTTTCCTTGACTATAGTGAGTGCTACAGAGAAAAGCAGAGAAGAAAAGATGACAGGGAGTTCGGGCATGGCATTGGGGTGTGTGAGGTTGTCAATTTTAAGGAGAGTAATCAGTTGAGGCCTCTCTAATAGGGTGCTTTTACCACCTGAATGGGGTCTTGTAACAATTACAGTTACATGTAGCAGTGCTGGTATACTGATTATAGCTGATTTTCAGTCGTAATGAGTTTGGAAAACTGCACATTTCCTCCGTTTGACACTGATGAGTATGTGAAATTCCCAAGCAACTTATAGTAAACAATCTTATGCTTTTTTTTTTTTTTTAACATTGTCATGAGACAACTAAAGCTTCCTAAAGAAGGGATAACAGTTCTTACGGGAAACTTTGCTGGCTTCTACATTAATATTTAATGGATGGAAAAGTGCATTTGTAGGCTCTATTGAGCTTCTGAGAAACAGATTCATTTATTCATTCAAACTTTCATTTCATGTATTTTATTCAGTAAAAATTTGTTGAGCACCTTCTATGTCCTGTGTTTTGAACTAGGCACCAAGAAAGACAAAAATGAATAGAAAACTCCAGGATCTCACAGTCAAGAGTGAGAAGGCAAAACTGCAAATGAATTGTTTCTCTTGTGACTGGAACAACTAAAAAATGGTGGTCATCTAGAGGAGACAGGAAGAAGGTGGCAGCTGAGCAGGGTACAGGCATTAACTGAGAAGAACTAATTTAGTTAACATTCAGTAGCAAATATTTGCTAAAATGGTCTAGCCACTTGACTTAGTACCAGGCCTATAGAAGTAAACACAGTATTTGGACAAAAAGAAAAAAAAAAAAGAGTCAACCTTTTTTCTTTAAAATTTTGTTTTTAGAGATGGGGTCTCACTATGTCATCCAGGCCGGTCTTGAACTCGTGGGCTCAAGCAACTCTCTCACCTTGACCTCCCAAAGTGCTGGAATTATAGGCACAAGACACCATGCCAGCCGTGTCAGTCCTTTTGCTGATGGTATTAATTGACAAATTCCTAGGAAACGGGTAAAATAGAGTCAGCTCTAGCCTAGAATAAGTATCTATGAGATTTAAGATGAAAGGGCCTGGGTGGGATGTGGTGCTGAGGACTTCTGAGCTCTACACAAGGAGGAGCCTTGTTCTCAGAGGAATGCCAGTGACTTGGGTTCTGCCAGGACTGTGAGGTACACATGTGCAGACATCAGTGAGCTGCTGGGGCACAGGTAGGAGTGGAAGGAAGATTGTCGGAAGCACAGTCCACCCTGAAGATTCAGAGGAGCTAAACAAGAGTGAAAGGTACTAACTATGAAGTTTTGGGGGTCCAGAAATAGGCTGTAATCATAGCAAGGCCCCTCAGTGGGGAGCGAAGCAAGGAATCTATGTGGAAATCAAACCCATCAGGCTCCCCACCCACATGGGGTGGAGGAGGAGGGAGGGGACTGGCAAGTGGCATGGCAGCCCTTTCCTCTCCCAGAGGTTGATTCAAGGCCTGTTTATAATTAGACCTGGAGTGACTGATTTTTCTCATGGGAAGGTTGCCCTTCACATCCTATCAGACTAGGCTGCTTTAGGTGCCGGGTGAAGTCAGCTGAGCTAGGGAGCGGGATCCACCTGGGCAGGCAAGCTCAGCAGGAACTAACCATCACTGTGAAATGTGAGGAGCACTTGAATGGAGCCATGCACAGTCTTCCTGGGGCTCAATGGAGGAAGAAATCATTCCCTAAGGGAACTGCCCAAGGATTCACAAGAAACACACTTTTCCCTCTTATAGATTATTTTCTTTATAAATGCTTCACAAATATTTTTAATAAATGTTAAAAAAATCAAATACTACCAAAGGCATTATAACCCCCAATAGCAGTTCCCTGGACCAGTCACACTGTCACCTCTACTATCTTCCCTGGAGGCAAGCAGGGAACTATCTGAGCTACTTCCTTTTATATTGATCTATGCACTTCTTAAGACTGTGCTTATAATGATAGTTCTTGATGTATTATCATCTTGAATTGATCTTGTCAAGATCATTCATGTTGTCATATATTTATGCAGCTCATCACTTCTGATTGCTGCCTAGAATTCTAACACATTTCATTTATCCATTCTTCCTAATGATATACATTTAGGTTCCTCCCAACTCTCTACTATGAATGACACAGTGATGAACTTTGTGCATGTTCCCTCAAGAACCTGTGTGAGACTGTCTCTGAGAATATATGCCATGTGTTAGCAATCTGTAAATTTACTTTCAAAACATATTGCCAGATATATGTCTAGAATGATTGCACAAATCCACACTCCTACTAGGAGTTCCAAAAAGCCTTTATAACTTCCAACATTTATATTATCCAGGCTTCAGTTTTTTTAACAATCTGATAGGATACAGTGATTTCTCTTTGTTGTTTTATCTTTCTTTTTTCTTTTTCTATTTTTTTTTTTTTTCCAAGACAGAGTCTGGCCCTGTTGCCCAGACTGGAGTACAGTGGCATGATGTTGGCTCATTGCAACCTCTGCCTCCTAAGTTCAAGCTATTCTCCTGTCTCAGCCTCCCGAGTAGCTGGGATTACAGGCACCCACCACCACACCTGGCTAATTTTTGTATTTTTAGTAGAGACAGGGTCTCACCATGTTGGCCAGGCTGGTCTCAAACTCCTGAGCTCAGGTGATCTGCCTGCCTCAGCCTCCCAAAGTGCTGAGATTACAGACCTGAGCCATCTTATCTTTCTTTCTTCTATTTATTTATTTATTTATTTATTTATTTATTTATTTATTTAAGAGACAGAGTCTCACTCTCTCACTGAGGCTGGAGTGCAGTGACACAATCATAGCTCACTGTAACCTTGCATTCCTTGGCTCAAGTGATCTTCCTGCATCAGCCTCCCGAGTAGCTGGGACAACAGACACGTGCCACCACACCCAGCTAATTAAACAAAATATTTTTTGTAGAGGCGGAGTCTTGCCATGTTGCCTAGGCTGGTCTTGAACTTCTGGCCTCAAGCAATCCTCCCACCTCAGCCCCCCAAACTGCTGGGATTATAGGTGTGAGCCACCATGCCTGGCTATTTTGCATTTGATTAATCACAAATGGGTTTGATTATTTCTTCTTACATTTCTTAACTTTTTTGTGCTTAATTTTATGTAGCTTGCTTGTTATATATTTTACCTGGTTGTGTTTCCTGCCTTTTTTTGGATTTGTAGGAGTTACTTGTTTTCTATGTATGTCTCTTTTTGGTTTCAGATATTGAAAACATCTCTCAATCCATCAGTTTGTTTGTTTTGTTTTGTTTTGTTTTGAGTCAAGATCTTGCTGTTTCCCAGACTATATAGTGCAGTGGTGTGATAATAGCTCACTGCAACATTGAACTCCTGGGCTTAAGCATCCTCCTGCCTCAGCCTCCCAATTAGCTAGGAAGACAGGTACATGCCACCATGCTTGGCTAATTTTTAAGTTTTTATAGAGGCGAGACCTTGCTATGTTGCCCAGGATGGTCTTGAACTCCTGGCCTCAAGCAATCCTCCTGCCTCGGCCTCTCAAAGTGCTGGGATTACAGGTGTGAGGCACTAAGCCTGACCCCCATCAGTGTTTTTGAACTTTGCCCATAGTGTTCTTCAGGGAAATAAAGTTCTTAATTTTGAAGTAATCAAATTAATCATTTTAATTGTAGTTATGTTTGCATAACTCTGTGAATATACTATAAACCATTGAATTGTACACTTTAAATGAATGAATATGTGGCATATAAATTATATCTCACTAAAGCTATTATTATTATTTTTGAAGATATTGGCCAGATTGCCCTCCAAAACTAAAAGGCCATACCTTGGCCAAAGTCCTGGCCAATCCTACTAGATCAGAAAAAAATGAATGTATGAATTAGAAAAAAGGAATAAAACTGTTATAATTTATAGGTAATATTATCTTCTACATCAAAAAATCTAAAATAAACAGCAAACGATTAGAGTTTCTGGATCTAAGATCAACTTACAAAAACTGTATAACAATGATCAACTAGAAAATATAATTAAAAAATTCAAGCCAGGTGAGGTGGCTCATGCCTGTAATCCCAGCACTTTGGGAGGCCAAGGCAGGCGGATCATGAGGTCAGGAGTTAGAGACCAGCCTGGCCAATATGGCGAAACTCCGCCTCTACTAAAAAATACAAAAATTAACCAGGTATGGTGGCGTGCGCCTGTATTCCCAGCTCCTCAGGAGGCTGAGGGAGGCGAATCGCTTGAACTGGGGAGGCAGAGGTTCCTGGGAGCCGAGATTGTGCGAATGCACTCCAGTCTGGGTGACAGAGTGAGACTTTGTCTCAAAAAAAAAAAAAAAAAAAATTCATAGTAGCAACAAAATTAATAAAATATCTAAGAATTGATAAATATTTATAATACCTCTGTGAGGAAAAAGGTAAAACTTTACTAAAAGACATAGAACAAACCTGAATAAATGTAGTTTTCCACACTCTTGGTTGTGATGACTTCATATTATGAAGCTGTGATTACTCCCCAAAATAATACACGAATGTAATGAACTTCCGGTCAAATTTCCAGGTGGATTTTTCTTAAAATAATTTTTTTTCTTAAAGTGTGTATTTTTGTCTTATAGCCGGTCTTAAGAAAGATATCTTTAAAATTCCCTATTGAGTATTTAACATGCATTTTTGGTCTGTAACTCTTTCCTAGTTAAGGACGTTTCCTGTTTGCCAAAATGTTTTAAAATAGTAAATTTGCATTTATGTTTTAAAAATATACTTTCAGCTGGGCACAGTGGCTTATGCCTGTAATCCCACCACTTTGGGAGGCCAAGGTGGGCAGATTGCTTGAGTCCAGGAGTTCCAGACAAGCCTGAGCAACATGGCGAAACCAGTCTCTACAAAAAATACAAAAATTAGCCAGGTGTGGTGGTGCACACATGTAATTCTAGCTTCTTGGGAGGCTGAGGTGGGAGCGTCACTTGAGCCCAGAAGGTCGAGGCTACAGTGAGCCCTGACCTGATCATGCCACTGCACTTCAGCCTGGGCTGGAACGAGACCCTGTCTTAAAGAAAAAAAAAAAAAAAAAAAAGATTATACCTTCTTTCAAAAATAATCTTTTGTTTTTAAAATAGTTTTGGTAGTCCTTCATGGAGGTGAGTGATGGAGTCACCTGACAGAGCCAGGTAAACTTCATTGTCAGAGAAGTGCGGTTTGTGGGCAGCTTCAGCCCAGCATGTCTTGTCTTGACTTGCAGAGGTGAGTCCCAGGCAACAACAGAACTTTAATTTTGCTCAGTCTCTGTTTATGTAGATTATCTTCCTTCTATTAATTTTGGGTTTTGTTTTTAAATTTTTGGTTTGTTTACAGATGAAAAGTTATTCCCCATTGGCAGCAGCAATGATTGGGAATTTGGTTTTACGCTCTGACCGTCCCATGACCTGTATAGATGGATTAACAGATTACAGAGATCTGTTTTCCGCTGGGTGACAGATAGGAGATAATGTGGATTGCTAGTCATTTGTTTTTATGTCATTATGCCTATTTTGAACTCAAATCAAGTGAAAATTTTGTAGTCATCAAAGAGGCGTTTAGCTCATTGAGATACAGTGAAGGCCAATTACATCCCTGCCAAACAAAAATAATTTCCAGGGAAACTACCTTGATTCTTCATTCTCAGTGCACATGTACTAAGTATGTGACTCAGCCCAGCCAAAAGAAGTATATTCCATCCCTGTGTCTGTTTTAGTGAGGGAGCATGTGGCCCACCTGGAGCCAGCCAGAAACAGTAAGATGTTTGCAGGGACTCTTGTGAAAGAGGCAGTGCATTTTCAGCTGCATTTGCGTCTAAGAGAATCTCACTTTCAGCTTGCTGGCAGATATGTTGCCACTCTTGAAGCCTGCTGATGCAGAAATACAACAGAATAGAGCCAAGTCAGAGTGAAACTGAACCCCGAGAACATCATTTGAGCCTCTTCAACAACCTTGAGTCCCAAATGCAGCCCTCATCCCAGATTTGTCATTCACAGGGTCAATACTTATTTTCACTTTTGTTGTTTAAAGCAGTTGAATTGGGCCAGGCCCGGGGGCTCATGCCTGTAATCCCAGCACTTTGGGAGGCTAGGGTGGGTGGATCATGAGGTCGAGAGATCAAGACCATCTTAGCCAACATGGCGAAACCCTGTTTCTACTAAGAATACAAAAATTAGCCAGGCATGGTGGTGCACACCTGTAGTCCCAGCTACTCAGGAGGCTGAGGCAGGAGAATCGCTTGAACCCGAGAGGTGAAGGTTGCAGTGAGCTGAGATCATGCTTCTGCACTCCATCCTGGTAACAGAGTGAGACTTTGTAAAACAAAACAAAACAAAACAAAAGAAACCAAACAGTTTAATTTTGTTTTGTTTTGTTTTGTTTTCACTTGCATTCAAATAATAAAAAAGGTCTTCTCCATTGCTGGCTCCTTCTATGCTAGCCAGCTAAATATATGTTTACCTCTCTGTAACTCCGTTTCCTCTTCTGTTTAAAAAAGATAAATGGCACTTACTATCTCAAAGAGTTGTAAATATTAAATAATGTAATAAATAGAAAAGCATAAATTTGACAATGCTGAGGTGAGAGAGGCAGCATATAAATTTTCAAAATCGAATTCTATCAGTCTCTAAAACTATTTACTAGGATGAGAATACACCTCATACCAGGCACTATTGTAGTAGTAAACTTTCTTTAGCAAAATATATGCCTCAGTAAAATACTTGGGAAGGATCTTCTGGTCTTTGGTCCACTATTGTTGCTACTGGGAGCTCATAGTGCAAGCCATCTAGTCCCCTGAAAGATAACTGTACGGTCTCTGTACTGAATATGGGCACCAGCTATGTGTACACAGCCCTCAAAACTATGATGATGATTGTTTTGTCCTCCAGCAGCTACTCCAGCATACGCGTCAGAGTCCTGCTGTGTCCTTAGGCACTTCCATGCAGGGCACTGATGCTTTTTAAGCCTATCTCCTCCACATTCTTTTTTTCAAGTCCCTGGAGCCCCCGATAACCTTGGGCAACTTCTCCTCTTTCAACCCACAGCAATTTCAGCCCCTATCTCCTGTGTTTCAGGATCACTTAGCTAAATTCTCCTCCCATATGAGAGCCCGGATAGGGATGTATAACAGGCATCTAGCCACTCATGCAGTTTCATTGTCCTGACATTAGGCGTGGAGTGTAGGGCGTGGCATTCTATAACTCCAGAAATTCCTATTCCTGTTGAGTTAAAAGACACCAGCACCTCCCAAAACAAACTTTGTACAGGGTACGTGATGGTCTCTCAGTTCCTGCCACACTGTGAACTCTGATTATGAACATCAGACATTTGAAAATGTTTCTAGTCAATATGTTCTTGTCTCCCCCACCATTATTTAGTCCATGAGCTTTTCTGTTTGTTTGGGCTCTCCTGTTTTCCCATATGGGCAAGATTGGGCAAGGAGAGGAGAAACAGTGTTGGAAGCAGAGCAAGACTGCGTGGTCTGTTTTGGACACTTCTCCCTCTTCATTTGGGACAGGTATCATACTAGGGCCCATGAGTATGAAAATCCAGTTTGACTGCTTCACTCCCTATGTGTTTATGGAGATATGCAAAGATGTGAGTTCCAGGAATGCTTTCTAGGTGACCCAAGGCTAGTCCCTGAGCTCATTCAAGCTACAAACTCCCCTTTTGTGATAAGTCATTGAGCCTCAGATACATGAAAAAGATCACTGGCAGGGCATCTCATCCCCTTTCTCTAAGCCTTTTTTACCTAATGGGTGACTGAGTCTCTCTGAACTTCAGGTTGGTGTAATCAAATACAATGTTGGATGTGCAGTATTATTAAATAGATTATTAAAAGCAGAAATGAATTTTCCAGGGCTTTAGGCTTGCCCTGTAAGCTTACCTTACTGTATAGGAGCCAAAGTTTGCTTTTCTGGGACTGTGATCAAGGGCCTAGAATGGAGCCAGGATGAGCCACAGTCTCCTTAACTTCTCCACCCCTCTAGGTGTAGAGAGCAGCATTTGTACATCAGATGGCTTCAGTGGCTTCTTTCATTACACATTCATGTGGATTCCACCTTTGCCTTGTTCATTAGTGGCATCAGCCCCTTCATAATCTTCTTTGTGAGTGGTCAGCTCACTTAGCCCTTCAACAGCTTTGTTCCAGATGACATAGATATGGATAAGAATGAGGAACTATTGGTGCCTTTGGCCATGCTTCCTCAATGAGCTAAGTGGAGATTCACAGCAAGTACCAGGACCTCTGTTTTCTTGGCAGAAGGGTCAGGACTGACCTGTGGTTTACATGGTGCAGGTGTCTCTGGAGGAAATCTATCATGGCTCCTCCAAGTGCATGAAGATCATAAAGTGGTGACCCAACCCTGATGGGAAAACTGTTGGGATCGAGAGGATATTGTCATCCCGCATGGCTTCCCTTAGCAGGGCATTGCCTTGTCTGACAACACCTATGCAGATATCACTTTGAATTCAAAGGTAAACTCATTCACACTTCTGTTGGAATGGAACCCAAGTGTTCCATGTTAACCTGATCAGGCAAAAAGTCCCCGGGCTTGGATTGGGTTGTGTGTGTTTGGGATCCATGATTAAGTATGATGGGAACATTCCTGTTCCTTTCCATCTGCCTTATTCTTTCTCCTTTTCATCCTTTTTCCTTTTTTTCCCACTCAAGCACCTATCAAGCTTTCTCTCGCTCTCTCCCATTTTTCTCCAGGTCTGTGTGGCTGCACCATGAGTACTTCCACCATGGAAGGGCAGGTGATCCCTTTGTCTTGCATGAAATCATCAAGAAGGTACCATGGAATGACTCTGTGAGGAGCATTCCCCTGAGAAGATTCCCACCTGGTAGGGAAACTTCATGGCCCAGTTCAAAATTTGCTCCCAGACAAATTAATGCTACAAACATCATGTGAGAACATAGCAAGAAAGTGGCCATCTGTAAGCTAGAAAGAGAGCCCTCAACAGGAAGCGACCATGCTGGCACTCTGATCTCAAACTTCCAGTCTTCAGAGCTGTGAGAAAATACATTCCTGTTGTTTAAGCTACCCAGTCTATGGCCTTTTTGTGGTTCCCTGAGCAGAATAAGACAAGGCAATTTTTATATTCTTGGCTTTGAATCCAGTTCTCACCTTGAAGCTGGGGAGTGATCAGAGTGCCACTTGGAGATCTATAAAGATGCCTTGTTCAAGCTTGAAAATGGAATGTTCTGCTTTTCCTCTTAGTTCTGGTAAGACCTTTACCCCACCTCCAACCCCACACTCCAGAATCCTCCTGTTGGGGAAGCAAAAGATGAGAAAGGAGACTCTTCACCTTCCCCACCTCACGTAGGTCTAGTGACCAGCAGGAGGTAGTTGAGGTTCCTACACATACATTCACCCCCCTGAACCACCCACTGAGAATTTTGCAGGATTACTTGGGTTGATATAGAAAGGAAGGTAGGTCACTGATGAATACCTTCATTTGGGGGAAGGGGATGAACAAGGCCCAGAGCCACTTCCCTTGCAGCTCTACATCAATACACCCACAGTGCTGGAACTTCTATATTCCCACTGTTCTAGAGTATGCACAAGGGTAGAGAAAGGGCAGGGTGGACTACTGTCCTTTTACATTAATACTAAGTCAAGAGGTGGGAAGCAGTCCCCACATCCCCAGACTTCATCGATAAAGAATCAGGATCTTGGGGAACGACACCTACCGTTCTCCAATAGGAGATTCAGGTCAGAGACTGCTCCCCAGCTTCTGAACTCAGACTCAAGTACTCCCAAACTTCCAGTGTCTGCAGTTGTGAAGTGTCTGTAATATGTGAAGCTACTTGGCTCTTGCCCTTCCTGAAAGCTTAATGGGGGCATTTGGCCCTGTGAAGGCCTCCACAGTTGCATAAAGAGTGAGATGTGAGAATGAGGGCAGGGATGGCTGAGGTAGTTTCTGCGGGTGGGTCATTACCGGATTTTTTCATTTTGAAAAGTTCCTGAATATTTGTATAGAAGATTTTCTTACTTTTTCCCCATTGACAACTTTATGAAATTATTATGTATTTCAAAAAATAGGTCACCTTAGCAGATTGAAGTAAAGGATCCTGGAAGGTGGTGGGAACACATAGCCCCTCTCACTTCCCTCCATCTGCCTGGCCACAGCAAGCACTCAGCTAAGCTGGTTCCTTCCTTCCCACAGCCCAAGTTCCTGGGATATATCAATCCGCAACCCACATTATCACACAGAGAACCCCACTTTCCTATTTGAAGAGACAGTGGTAATTTAGAAAGGTAAATGTCATTGATTACAAAAGGTGGAGGTCACCCTCTTCAGAGGTTGTGTTTGTGTGAGAATTAAAGTTGCTGAAACTAGATAGAAATATTTATTTGAGCAAAAGTTTCTTCAGTGGAGGGACCGGAAGAGGTCTTTCTGGTGGACAATGAAACGTACAGCCCCAAAGATGAAGACGAGGTCCTGAGCTTCCTGCCACCCTTGGTGTGTCCTGGTGGCTCCTGGATGGGAACACAGCCTTCCTGGTGGCTTCTGGGCAGGTGGGCACCTCAGCACAGTTGTTGATCTTGGGATTTCAGGATTTTCCTGGCATGTCTGTCTCTTTCTTTTATCTTCCTATTTTTATCTAGAAAATTCACCACTTGATGTTTAAAACAAAGTACACACATTACTTTAGTAAAAAAAAAATTAAAATTAATGTAAAACATAAACAAACAAAACTCCCACAAGCATTTATCATAGGTTTTATTGTAAAAATCATCAAGTAAACCTAAATAGGGATTTGTTTATTTATTTTAGAGTCAGGGTCTTGCTATGTTGACCAGACTGTTCTCTAACTTCTGGGCTCAAACTATCCTCCCACCTCCACCTCCCAGAGTGTTGGGATTATGGATATCAGTTACTGCACCCAGCCTATAATCCAGTTCTAAAAATGGATTTTGCCAGGCCACGGTGGGTGGATCACCTGAGGTCAGGAGTTTGAGACCAGCCTGGACAATATGACGAAACCCTGTCTCTACTAAAAATACAAAAATTAGCCAGGTATGGTTGTGGGCACCTGTAATCCTAGCTACTTGGGAGACTGAGGCAGGGGAATTGCTTGAACCTGGGAGGTGGAGGTTGCAGTGAGCCGAGATGGCGCTACTCTACTCCAGCCTGGGTGACAGAGTGAGAGTCTGCCTCCAAAAGAAAGGATTTTATGATTTTGTGAGATTTCCTATTTCCGTGAGCTTAACAAGACTAGATATGTTGAAATGTCCTCCCACTACAATATACCCAAATAATGGATAAGTTAGAGTAAACACACTTTGAATTTTGTTGCTAAGCTCAAAGGAGAATAAGGAAAGTCCTAAATTTTTTTAAAAGACAAAAACAAATAAAATAGAAATGAAACTAGTAGGGTAAGCCTGCACAATTATTTGTTCCATACTTGACCTGGGGGTAGAGGTGGGGCCAGCAACTTGTGGTATTCCAGCATCTTTTCAGGGACAGAAGTTCTTTTAGTTTTTGTTTTATCTCATTTAACCTGATGTGTGTCTATGAAAGTGCAATGCTTCGATTACTAAGGTTTTATGACTATTGTCAACAAAACATTCTATAAGTGTAAGGGGTAACTCTTTCTCTTCAAGGACATCATTCCACTGTACTGAGGCTCCCTGTTTCTTTTCTTTTCTTTTTTTTTTTTTTTTTTTTGAGATGGAATCTCGCTGTGTCACCCAGGCTGGAGTGCAGTGGCTGGATCTCAGTTCACTGCAAGCTCCGCCTCCCGGGTTCACGCCGTTCTCCTGCCTCAGCCTCCCGAGTAGCTGGGACTACAGGCTCCCTGTTTCTTATATGCTTAGCATAGAAGTTCTAGCAGCTGCCTGGCATTATTTTTTCTTGCAGATAAATAAGACCATCTAAGTAAATAATGTAATTAGGATCATAATGGCACATTTTGATTGCTTTTAATAAATAACACCAACCAGAATTTTTCTTAGATGTGACACTAATGATCACTAATGGCCAAACTGTTAGATTTATATCAGAAATTCTTGGCTGAACATTTTTATCCGTACAGGCTACAATATTATCGAAGCAGAAAATGAATGCAAAACTTTCGGCAGTTGTCTCATTATCTTGTCATAATCTCCAAGAATTCATAAGAGAAAAATGCAAGGAATTAGGAGCTGGTATAGCTCAGCAGGTGTTTTGTGAAGAGAATATGGGTAAAACTAGAATCAAGAGAACAGGATTGGAGTATGGTTCACAAGTCTAGGCCCTGTTCGGTCTTTGTGTTTTGGAAACGTTAGCAAACTTTGGGTAAAAGTATAAAGTTGACATTTGTATAAGGTTAGAATTGAAAACCATCTTGTCCACTTAAAACTTTAGTATTACAGAACTTTGCTTTTTAATTATCAAAGCGGTCAGATAAAGATGGCTTATGTTGACGTAAGTCATAGCAAAGCCATGACTCATTTCTTTTTGTGATTAAGTCATGTTGCTTTTCATCCTGAGAAAATTTAGAAAGATGACAACACTGTCATTTATTTGCAATTTGCCCTTCCACTCTCCTTCCTAAAATTCAGTCTTTCCATTTCTTTTACCTTCTTGAGCTTCTTTAATTATGAGCAAACTCTTTATGGACTTAAGGTTTATTTTAGCTTTCTATTAATAAAAAGAAGCAGGAAAAGAAATTGGGATATTTGTGAAAAATGTTAAAGGCTAGGTGTGTTAGGATTTCCCATGACATTGCAGTGGTGACACGGTCATGGATGTGCCAAGGAGAGCCTGAGCTGTTGACTGCTGCCCCAGTAGCAGCAGAGAACCACTGTGCTTGCTGAGACCAATGACTGCCATTCCTCTGGACAGGGCAGGCTTTGGCAACATCGAGAAGCAAGCTGTTTGTCTTCAGTCCCCTCTCCTCAGCCTCCACATTTGTCATTGTTGCTTGATGGATGGGGTACCCTATACTACCCCATGGTTCTCCAAAGCCCCTTTCGTCCCAGCCAGGAGGCCCAGGTCTGCGCATTCATTCACTCAATTCTGTGCATGTTGCCTTGTGCCGTCCACTGCCCTCACCTCACTTGCCTGGGGAAAGAAAAAATGACATTGAGCTGAGGAGTGGGCAAAAATCTAGGTAGAGACATGGGAGAGGCTGTGCTAGTTGGAGGGCGTGAACAAAGTCATGGAGGTTTACAACTGTCTGACTTTTCTAGGGAAAGGAAAGTGATCTGATGTGACTAGAGAAAGGTTAGGTGACATCTGGAAGCTGGTTTGGGTGTAGAAGGATAAAGAGGTGGAGTGGGCAGGGTAAGAGGCAGCTAGACTGGGAAGGGCTGAGCACCAGGTAGAAAAGACAAAAGAAAATTGTTTCTCCTTTCCCAGGAAACACTGAACTTTAGGAGGCAGCATCTCCATCCTGGCTCTGTAAACTAGTCTTTATCGGAGGGAGAATTTTGGGGTAAGTTGGAAGGGACAGGGCCAGGCTTACAGCAGGGGTTGGCAAACTATGGCCTGCGAGCCAAATCCAGTCTGCTGCCTGTTTTTGTGTGGCCTGTGCCTAAGAATGATGCTTACATTTTTAAATGGTTGATTAAAAGTGAAAAGAAAAATAATATTTTGTGACTTGTAAAATTGTACAAAATTCAAATTTTACTATTCACAAGTAAGTTTTCTTGGAACACAGCCACGTTCACTTGTGATGCCTTCATTGCTTTGGTCATACAAGGGCAGAACTGAATTGTTGTGACAGAGATCATCTGTCCGGAAAGGCCTAAAAAATTTCCTGTCTGGCTCTGCTTAGAAAAATTTTGCCAAGTTCCAGCCCAGGCATGGTGGTTCACGCCTGTAATCCCAGCACTTTGGGAGGCTGAGGAGGGCAGATCTCCTGAGGTCAGGAGTTCGAGACCAGCCTGGCCAACATAGTGAAAACTCATCTCTATTTAAAAAATACAAAAATTAGCTGGGCATGATAGCAGGCACCTGTAATCCCAGCTACTCAGGAGGCTGAGGCAGGAGAATCACTTGAACCTGGGAGGCAGAGGTTGCAGTGAGCTGAGATCACACCACTGCACTCCAGCCTTGGAGGCAGAGTGAGACTCTGTCTCAAAAAAAAAAAAAAAGAAAAAGAAAAAAAAAAGAAAAAAAAATATTGCTGGGTTCTGTCTAAGCCTTTCAAAGACAAAGGAGTCAGCTGGGTGTGGTGGCTCAAGCCTCTAATCCCAGCACTTTGGGAGGCCAAGGTGGGCGGATCATTTGAGGTCAAGAGCTTGAGATCAGCCTAACCAACATGGTGAAACCCTGTCTCTACTAAAAATACAAAAATCAGCCTGGCATGGTGGTGCACACCTGTCATCCCAGCTACTCGGGAGGCTGAGGCAGGAGAATCACTTGAACCTGGGAGGCAGAGGTTGCAGTGAGCTGAGATTGTGCCACTGCACTCCAGCCTGGGCAACAGAGCAAGACTCTGTCTCAAAAACAAAAAACAAAACAAACAAAAAAAACAAAGTAGTCGAGCACTAGACAGAAAGTTCAAAGCAGGATGGAGCTCTACAAAGACAGCCTAAGTTTTATGGAACTGAGTTCTCAAATCACTTTAACTAAATGTATTAATTCCAGTGACCATGATTTCCCTAGCACCTATTCTCCTGTAGTGTATTTGGAAATTCTAACAAGCCATTTTTTTTGCGGGGGGGTTGAAGGGATGGGGGGATTGTTTCTTTTTAGTGTGAGATGTGGATTAAGCATTTTAAAAATTTTTAAATAAGTTCTGGGAAATTTGGAAAACTGTGTTGACAGGGTGGTTGCCATGTATTTTAAGGAACATTCACATGGTTGAAGAGTCATAGAAAAAACATTATCTTTCAGAATCACACATCCAAATCAATATAAATAAATTGCTGAGACCTTTTCTAACCTTTTAAACATTCATCTCTCTTAATGAGAACAGCAGTAAATTTCCTTTGTTTCTGGAGTCTGCCAATCACTTATTTCTTCTTTAGTATAGGTAACTTAAAAAAATATTTTCATAAGGCTAAAAGACATTATGTTATACAATATCTTTTTTTTTTTTTAAAGACAAGGCAGACTTCATTCAAGGGTGGGGCATTGTGATAGGTATAGGAACCAGTGAAATGGGTGTTGCAGTGGAGGAGGGAGATTGGAGTCAACTCACTACTGTGTCTTTACAATTTTATTTTTCATTTCAGAGACAGGGACTCATTCTGTTGCCTAGGCTGGAGTACAGTGGTGTTATCATGGTCATTGCAGCCTTGAAATCCTGGCCTCAAGCAATTCTCTGACCTCAGCCTCCCAATGAGCTAAGACTATCTTTAAGTTTTTAAAAAAGCAATCCTTACTTCCTGGATGCACCAAAATTATAATCCTATTTTGATCCAATTAAGAGGAAAACTCAAAATTGAGAAGGCCCGGTTAAAGGAAAGTGAGTAAAGGATGTAATACAGTGATTGGCAGGAAACACTGGTTGGTTGTGAGACACAGCAGTGGAGTTATTAGAGTCACCTCCCAGTTGATGTATGCTATCTCAGAATATCCAGGATTCCCAACTAACAGCTTCTGTCTCCCCTGGGGTGGTGTGCAAATGGAGACTGTATCAGTCAGGGTTCAGTTGAAGCAAAAGGAAGCAACCCTAGTTATTTTAAGCAGAAAGGTTTAATACAAAAAATTAGCTGCATGGAAGTGCTGGTGGAAGAGAGGGTTTTGGGAGACTCCCAGGACACTTGAGAGCTTACCAGCTAGGGGAACAACTACCTCTTCCATGAAGGTGGGAAGTCAGAAAGTTGCTATAGGATCAGGAATCTGCCATTGCTTCCTCACAGATGCATTCTGACTCCCATGAAACTGGGAGTTACAAGTACCCTGCTGGAATGCTGCTGCAGAAATATATCTGCACTACCATATTTTCTAGTGAAATTCAGCCAAAGGCAACTGGAAAATTATCTCTGCCTCACTTCCACTTTCCAAAACTTGCACAAGTGCATCCAAGTGGGGATAAGTAGGTGATCAGAACCCTAGCTGCAAGAGATTCTGGGAAATGTAGTTTTTTGATTTCTAGCCTCTCTATGTGGGTAGGCCCACTGGAAGGAAGTGAAAGAAAATGTTGAGATTAATCACCTGTATTTGTTTCCTATTGCTGCTGGAACAAATTGCAACAAACTTAGTGGCTTAAAACAATACACATTTGTTATCTTTCATTTCTGGAGGTCAGCAGTCTGATGGAGGTTTTACAAGGCTAAAATCAAATTGTCAGCCAAGGTGTGCTCCTTTTGGAGGCTCTAGGGGAGAATCCATCCATTCCCTACCTTTCCTAGCATTAGAAGACTTTCTCACATTCCTTGCTCATGGCCACATTGCTCTGACTTCTGCTTCTGTCATCACATCACCTTCTATGACTCTAACCTTCACATCTTCTTCTTATAAGTACTCTTGTGATTACACTGGGCTCATCTGATAATACAGGATAATCTTACCTCTCATGATTCTTAACTTAATCACATTTGCGATTCCCATCTTCCATGCAAGAAACACATTCACAGGGATTGGGATGTTGACATCTTTTGGGGGTCACTATTCAGCCTGCCACATCGTTCATATCAAAATTATTGAGGGAAGGAGCTGATGTTTATTAGCCATGTGCTACGTGCTGGAAACTTTATATATATTTTCTCATCAAACATTCATGACAACCCTTAAAAGGTGGCATTATTATTCCTACTATAAATGAGGACAAGAGATTCAAAGAATTTTAAATATGAGTCCACTATTCAGTGACACAAAGAAATAAACTATTAAGCCATGAAAAGACATACAGGAACGTTAAATACATATTGCTAAGTGAAAGGAGCCAGTCTGAATAGGATACATACTGTATGATTCTAATTATGTGACATTCTGGGAAAGGCAAAATTATAGAGTTTATAAAAATATCCGTGGTTTCCAGGGGTTAAGGTTAAGGTTGGGGGCAGGGTGTAGAGGGTAAATAGGCAGAGCTATATTACCCTACTTATGAGCAATGAGTTCTCCCCCACAAAAAGTTATTTTTCTATCACCCAGACTGGAGTGCAGTAGAATGATCTCAGCTCACTGCAACCTCTGCCGTCTGGGCTCAAGTGATCCTCCTGCGTCCACCTCCCAAATAGCTGAGACCACAGGCATGTGCCACCATATCCAGCTAACTTTTTATTTTTGGTAGACTTGGGGTCTTGTTATGTTGTCTAGACTGGTCTCCAACTCCTGGGCTCAAGTGATCCACCTGCCTCGGCCTTCCAAAGTACTGGGATTACAGGTGTAAGCTGCTGTACCAGGCCTAAATTTTTGGTGTTATAAACAACCTGTGGCAAAGATTCTTGCATTTGCATCTTTTCACACTTCTTTGACTATTTTTTGCTAATATATTCCTAAGGGTAGGTTTTCTGAGTCAGATGGCAGGCATATTGTAAACACCTTTTATATATATATTTAGAAAGTGTCAGTGGTGTGCTGGAACTCTGATACAAATTAGAGCTTTCCCCCTGTTCTGTGGAGAGCTGACTACTAAATATTTAGCATACTACTGGAAAGTGTACAGATCTCCAGTCCTAACAGTATATGAGGACCTCAAAATCCATACTGATGCCAATCAGGCCCCAACACTGAGGATTACAATTTGACATGAGATTTGGGTGGAGACGCAAATCCAAACCATATTAGTGTGTGTGTGTGTGCGTGTCTGTGTAAACAGTAATATGTGCTAGTTGTAATTTGTATATTCTAATACTGATGATTCATAATACCTGTTGCTATCTCTAGTTTTTCTTTTCTATAGCTTATTTAGAGGTTAAAAGCAATTTCAGGTATATTTGGGCATATTTCTTACTCAACCAGGTCAGTATGGTCCATGAAGGACAAGCAAATTTTGCAGGGATATGGCACAATTATTCAATAATGCCAAGGAGTCTCTGCATTTTGGAAAACTGTTATTTATAAAAACCTTTTAACTAATTGTTTTGGCACACATTGTTGATCTGCAAGGAACTTGGTGACACACAGAGAGAGAAGGGAAGAGAGTGATTAGAATCTCCAGGGGTCCTTTATCTAATTTTCCATGATCATCCCATATACTCCATTTAAGCCCACAGGTAGGCATCTTCCTGACCTTGATGGTACTGCTATACTGGTAGCTAGTAAACCACTCTTTGAATTTGGTTGTGTTGCTTGTGTTACAGTGGAATAAAGATTTGGACCACTGAGTAATCTAGTTCTAAGAAGCTATGATTCTATCAGAAATGATCAATGGGGGGAGTCAGCTGGCATAATCAAAATAGCATAAATTTGGGGGTCAAAGTCTCCAGAATTCTAAGTCCTGCTTTGCCACAGGGCTATGCAAGCAATCTGATAGCCTCTTCTGTCATTTTCTACTCCACAGCTTGATTGGCTGATCTAGCCAACTAATTTCCTGCTTCGTTTTCCCTCATCACTCCTGGTAGGTCTTTTCTCCAAGGATCTACAAAGGAGCTACTCAAGAAATTCCCATGTAGAAGAGTGATAGTCTTCTACTTGATAAAAGCCTAGGAATAGCCCCTTTGCCTCTAGGTAACTGAATACTCTTAGACAAGCCTCAGTTTTCACATGAGTAGAATGAGTATGTGTGTGTTAGTCCGTTCTTGCATTGCGATGAAGAACTACCTGAGACTGGGTAATTGAAAAGAGATTTCATTGGCTCACAGTTCCACAGGCTGTATAGGAAGCATAGCTGGGGAGTGCTCAGGTAACTTACAATCATGGTGGAAGGTGAAGGGAAAGTTGGCACATCCTGCATGGCTGGAGCAGGAGGATGGGAGGGGGGGATGCTACACACTTTTAAATAACCAGATCTCATGAGAACTCACTCGCTGTCATGAGAACAGCAAGGGGAAGTCTGCCCCGATGAACCAATCAGGCCCCAACACTGAGGATTACAATTCGACATGCGATTTGGGTGGCGACACAAATCCAAACCATATCAGTGTGTGTGTGTGTGCACGCGCGCACTTTTAGAGGCCGAGGGGAATTGCACTCAATGTGTGAGTCCTGAAGTTCAATGATTCTATGAAACCAATTCACCTGCATAGCAAATGTGGTGGAATCACACTAGTGCCTTCAATAGAAACTAAATTCCCTTAAAAGAAGCATTTGAGCTAGCTTCCAGAGACTGCTATGTGAGAACATGATGTTAAGTTGTCATATGTATGCTATAATTTGGTTCTCACTGGAAGAATGCAGCAGTGATGTAAGAGGCTGTTTATAAAATTATGCCATCAGGGAATGCTTGTGCCCCATGACTGTAAGGGCTATAATTCTCTTACCCACAGATATCAAATGTTATTGCAAAGCCGTTGGAAAAATTCTAATTATTTTAAAGGCATATATAAAATACGTACCTTTTATTAAGTAATATGAATATAAAGTAAGATCAAGTTCTGGCTCTGAGCTGTCCATGCTGATGACCTACAGAGCATAGGTCTGTAGTCTCTGCATTGCCTTCTTTTCTTGTAAGTATCAATGGCAGTTGCCCACTCCGTATAAATTGAAGGGTGCAGCTGAAATCACTACCGCATCCCCAAAATATCTTTCTAACCAATGCTTTTGAAATGAAATGTTTGCCACTTGAGATGAAGAAATCCTTTTTCTAGGTTTTTACCTCTAGCATCCCCTTGTTAAGAATATTGCAATGTCAGTTGGTCATTACTAATGGCCAGAGATAGCCAATGCAATCACCAAGTATATCAGTGTATTAGTTTTTTCTTTCTTTTTTTTTTTTTTTCGAGATGGAGTCTTGCTCTGTTGCCCAGTCTGGAGTGCAGTGGTGCAATCCCGGTTCACTGAAAGCCCCGCCTCCCGGGTTCACGCCATTCTCCTGCCTCAGCCTCTGGAGTAGCTGGGACTACAGGCGCCCGCCACCACACCTGGCTAATTTTTTTGTATTTTTAGTAGAGACGGGGTTTTACCGTGTTAGCCAGAATGGTCTCAATCTCCTGACCTCGTAATCCACCCACCTCGTCCTCCCAAAGTGCTAGGATTACAGGCGTGAGCCACTACACCTGGGCTTTTTTTTTTTTTTTTTTTGAGACTGAGTCTCACTCTGTTGCCCAGGCTAGAGTGCAGTGGCAGGTATGAGCTTGTTTCACTGCAAGCAACCTCTGCCTCCCAGATTCAAGTGATTCTCGTGCCTCAGACTCCCTAGTAGCTGAGATTACAGGCACCAGCCACCCCACCTAATTTTTATAGTTTTAGTAGAGACGGGTTTTCACCATGTTGACCAGGCTGGTCTTGAACTCCCGACCTCAAGTGATCCACCCACCTTGGACTTTCAAAGTGCTGGGATTACAGGTGTGAGCCACCGTGCCCGACTAGTTTTCTGGGTCTTCTGTAAAAAAAAAATTACCATGAACTTGGAGGCTTCAAACAATTTTTAAAATGCTGTTACATTTCTGGAGGCGAGAAGTCCAAAACTAAGGTGTCAACAGGGTTGGTTCCTTCTGGATGCTCTGAGGGGAATCCATTCCTTGCCTATCTCCTAGCTTCCAGTGGCTGATGCCAATCTTCAGTGTTGCTTGGCTTATAGACATATTGATTCAGTCTCTGCCTCCATCTTCACATCGCATTTTCCTCTCTATTCCCATGTCTCCAGTTTCTTTCTGCCTTGCTCTTATGACTCCTGGCATTAGATTAAAGGCCCATCCCAAATCTAGGATAATCTCATCTCCAGATTTTTACGTCTGCAAAGAAGCAAAGAATTATATCTGCAAAGATCTTTTTCAAAATAGGTTTACATTCACAGGTTCCAAAGGTTAGGACATGGACATATGTTTTTTTTTTTTTTTTCCAAGGGCCAGGGGCACTATTCAATCCACTGTAGCATGGGAAGCCCTGATAAAAAGGGACTCAGGACAAGTAAGTACTCAATGGAAGGGATGGTAAAAAGAGAGATTTGAAAGGTAGGATGAGAACACTAGGCTGAAAATGGGGAATGGGTTGGAGATAGAAGGAGAAATTCTTTCTTTCTTTTTTTGTTTTTTTGTTTTTGTTTTTGTTTTTAAGACAGGGTCTCACTCTGTCACCCAGGCTGGAGTGCAATGGCATGATCTCGGCTCACTGCAACCTCTGCCTCCTGGATTCAAGCAATTCTCAGCCTCCCAAGTAGCTGGGATTACAGGCGTGTGCCACCATGCCCAGCTCATTTTTTTGTATTTTTGGAAGAGATGGGGTTTCACCATCTTGTCTGGTTTCAAACTCCTGACCTCAAAGTGATCTGCCTGCTTTGGCCTCCCCAAGTGCTGGGATTATAGGCATGAGCCACCACACCTGGCCTGGAGAAATTATTTCCATTTTACTGATGAGCATTCTAAAAGGGAAATTGATAATGCTTGAAGAACTTTGCCTGTGGGCTCTCCGTGCAAGGGATTCTTTGGCCTGAGAAATCACTGGCGCTCATGCTGTTGGTGCCATAAGAGAATCTGGGAATGTGACTAGGACCAAACCATTTTGTGCGTGTTTTTTTCTGGCTCTTTATTCACTTGTCTATTCATCCATCCATTCAGTAAACATTTATTGACCACTTTCTTTGTTCCTGGAACATAGAAGGCTACCTCCTTCTCAGGTGCATTGTTGGGATGTTCTGTCCCTGTTTGCATCCAGCATTGGGCTGGCAGTTTAGTGGAGCTGCATGTGGTCAAATCAGTCACTAAGATTACAATCAAGTAGAGTCAAAACTGCCTTAGAAAACTTCTGAAAACATCTATAAAGTACACCAAAATGGGTTTCTCTAATCTGAATAAGGGCTTCAGACACAATAAACAATCACAGGATGGAGATGATTGAGGAACACAATGAAGCACGTCCTAGGATGATAACTGGTTTTCTCTTCTAACATTATTCAAATTTTTATTTTCTTCCCTTTGCCACACTTACAGATTAAAGTTGTGAAAATTATATACGTACTTCACATGATTCCGGTCTACTGCCGCACAAGGCTCTGGTGGAGATGTAGCAACTGGAATCTTTCAAAACTGTGCGAGCCAGAGGCAGCCATAGGAATCTTACGGTTGCTTGTTTATTCAGAAGCCACTGTTGTGTGGTTGAAAGAGACATGGGCTACTCCTCTCTGCTTGAAACAGAAAATTCCATGAGAAACTCACACAACCTACAAGAGGCTGGGTTGCTTCGTGGTTCATCTCAATGATGTCCTTACAAAGGAAACTCCAGTCAGGTAACCCTCAAAGCATTGAAAACAATGTAATCTTTACTGAAATCTCATGAAGCTGCACCAAAGAGGAAACCCATACATAGTATATTTTCTTAAAATTCTGTCTCACTTTTCTTTTTTAATATTTCACACATCACAGATGGCAGTTAACTAAAATTCCCACTTTTCATCCCTTAACATTTTGCAAATCCTCCCAAAATTATTTGCACTCTGCCTCTTCTTTCTCCCCGTCCTCCTGCTGTTGGTGCCATAAGAGAATCTGGGAATTCTCAATTTTATGCCCTTTTACATGTAAATCAATCTAGATGGCTGTAGTACTTTTTCGTTTTCTTGACCACTTTTTCCTCTTATGAGGTCCATAAAGCGCAAAGCAAACCTACCCCGAAAACTCTGGAATTAACCAGGGTTTGAATTGAGCAGTTTGATTTTGCTACTTAGTAGCAATGTGATTTTGGATAAATTTCCTAAACTCTCTGATTCTCTCTTTTCTTTTCTAATTTGTAAAATAAAACTGATAATACCAAATTGGTAGAGATGGTTTGAGCATTAACTGAAAGAATATATTTTCAGATTCCTATCACAACACTGGCCATATTAGGTGGTTTTAAAAAAATGCTAGTCTTGGCCGGGCACAGTGGCTCACGCCTGTAATCCCAGCACTTTGGGAGGTTGAGGCAGGCGGATCACGAGGTCAGGAGATCAAGACCATCCTGGCTAACACAGTGAAACCCCGTCTCTACTAAAAATGCAAAAAATTAGCCGGGTGTGGCGGCGGGCGCCTGTAGTCCCAGCTACTTGGGAAGCTGAGGCAGGAGAATGGCGTGAACCCGGGAGGCGGAGCTTGCAGTGAGCCAAGACTGCGCCACAGCACTCCAGCCTGGGTGACTGAGCGAAACTCCGTCTCAAAAAAAAAAAAAAAAAAAAAAAAAAAAAAATTGCTAGTCCTTTTCTTGTTCTTTTCTCTGTAGAAAGATCTCCTTGTAGAGACAAATCGACAAATCATAATCAAAGAGTTTTTGGTTAACGTGGAATGAGATCATGTGAATTAGAGCACATGTTGCTCTAAAGGCTCCATGCTAAGAATAACTGACAGATCCATGCTGTGGTGAAAATTGTTTTGCAGTGGGAACTACAGCTAGGGGTCTGCCTCCCATCAGGGATTTATTTTTGGAGGAATTCCTAAAATACAGGAAGAATGTTCGAATAGTAGCTGCCAGGAAATTTCCAACATCTGCTACACTGGGTCACTCTGAATTGGTCTTTTTAGCTTCTTTCTGTAATTTCCATTTTGGGAAATCAGAAATTGTGACTCACAGTGGTAAATCTCCACACGGTTGAAATATGCCTTATTAGTATAATCTATTTTAGTATTATTAGTGCTATGGCATAAATATGTGCAGCATTAGAAGTAGTCTATTAGTGGAGGCTATTTTTTGTTTTACTTCCATGTTGGCTTTACTTTCAAAATATATGTTATGTTATTATTGTTTTCCTTTTCTTCATTTTCATTACTACCTTTCTTGGTCCAAGCCATTGCTATCTCTTATGTAGGTGATGAGATAGATCATTAAGAGGTCTGGGACTCTTCTGCCCCTACACAGCAGCCTTGCCCTCCACATAGCAGCCGGAGTGATATTTATAAAACCACACATGAGAACATGTTCCTCCTCTGATGGCTTCACACCATGTCTGGAATAAAACTCTAACATCCTACCCTGACCGAGTGGGCCCTAAGAGCTGCCCTTGCCTCTCTGAGCACATCTACTCCCTCGCTCATGCTGGGTCGGCCTTCATCAGTACCTTTGACCTTGTGTTCCCTCTGCTTTGATCTCTTCCCATCTATTCTTACAGGACTGGCTTCTTCTTGCCATTCAGGTCTCAGTATCTCCCCAGACGGGCTCCCAGCCCCTTAATCTAACATAGACCTCATCCTACTCCAATCATTATCATTCTGCTTTTCCTTCGTAGAGTGTGCTACTCTCTGACATTTTGAATTGTTTATTTGTTTTATTGCTTTTTGTCTGTGTACAGGAGAAAAGATTTCTTTTCTCATTCATTGTAAAGTTTATGGCAAAAGACAGAGTAATAAGCAAAAAGCTTGCAAACGCATTTCATGTAAATCTTAAGTGGCATGTTAGCCTTCAGAAGCAAAGCCCCAAAGACCCAGGGAAAACTGTATTTTTATGGACAGCCATACAGAAGTATAATTGAAGGATAAAATGGTCTGATCCAATGGCAATAAACTGGGAGAAATGTAGTAAGACCTGTTTGTTCAGTTTCTTCTGTGTTTCACCTGCCACATGAGAGTCTTCGGGGGAGAAGGAACAGAGGAGGTCAGAGAGTGACGATCCTGGGTTCTATGGTCTGCTTCACGGGAGGAAGGCCTGAGAGAAGGTCAGAGAAACCTTCCTACTTCTGCTGTGTTTTCAGTTTCCAAGGTGTCGTATTTTGGGGTATCACACCTGAAGTCTCTGTGAGACCACAGGTCTGTGTGCCTGTCTAGTGCCTGGGACATAACAGGAGCTTAAAAAGCATTATCCCCACATACAGGGATTTGCCATAGACATGTTTGTGAAAACCAAACAAATCCTTAATTCCTCTCCCCCAACAAGGTGTCCTTCCTCCATTTAGAGCTGCCCTTTTCCAGAGTTCCCAGGGTCTCTGGGTCATTACCAGGTTCCCTTATCACAAAGAGAGAGTCCAGATTTCCTATGTTTTCTCCCCCCAACCCCCAGTCAGTTTTCTCTATTCCAGGCTGCCTTTGCTGTGTGCAAAGCTCAACTGTCTGCCTCAATTTTAATAATTCAGTGTTGAATGGGCGTATTTGCATATGCAAATATTTGAAGAATTGAAATGGCAATTAACAGATGTGTATTTGGGATTAATTTAAAATATTTTTTGTCTCTCCCTGTTTACTTTCATGGTCCAGCAGTAATTCTGATCTTAGTGACTTGCTGTGATTCCTCCATCCAGTGTGTTTCCAGGTCTATACTAGCCAGAGTCAGATTTCTAAAAGATGCTGTGCTGTCTTTGAATACGATTGAAAACTCACCATTTTAACCCCTTTATAGAAATTAATAAAGCATTTCAGAAGTACCTGCATTTCTTTTTATTTCTACCTGGCTGATGAGCCTCTCTCTTTTAAGGCTTCAGCTAGAGGAGAATTGATCAACACGCGTTATTATAATTATTTGAGGACCTACCATGGAAAGGGCACTGTGCTGGAAGCAGCTGGGGGAGTATAGAGAGGAGTTAAGACCAAAGCCCTGTCCTCTGGAGCCTTGCGGTTCCACAGGAAGGAGAAGATGTGAAGACTCATTACCTGAAGTTGACAGTTGGTGGATGACACAGCATTCAACACAAAACATTTGCCATCCCCCAAAAAGCTGCCAGCTGTTACTGGATGGCTTTGGTGATTTCCATGACATTTTTCCAAAATACAATGACTTACCTCTTGTGGTTTTTGTACATCAACAAAGCTTTTCAACTAACAACTATTGGGAAAAGTGAATCTATAAAAGTTTATTATTAAATAAACTAACAAGAAAATGAGGTGGTTATAGCAGTGTTGAAGTAATAATAGTCCAGCCCTTCCCCAACTGCTCACTCCATATTTTAAAATTGTTTTTAGGAATTTTTTCCCCTTCATTCACAGAAAGGAAGGGGACAGGGTGAAGGAGGTCAGGGTGGGGGCGGGGAGGGGGACATAGAAGAAGGAATCTGGAATCCAGAAGAGGTAGTATTGGTTTCTAACAACTTTCCGAGCTAAGTCTAGTGGAATATTAACATGAATGAATCCTTGACAGAAACAGAAGCAACTGGGTGGCAGCATTTCCCAAGAGTGCTGAATTGCAGGTGGTGTCTGCCACGGAATAGGTCAAGGAGAGTTTGACAGAGAGGTTTGCTGGGATGGTCCTTTGCTTTGCTGCCCAGTTTAAAGAAAATACAGCAAAAAGGCTAATGCTGTAGGTGAACACTGCGGCTCTGCGTTAATGGAATTGGATTTCCTTCTTCCTTTTCTTCTGGAACTTCAGTGGTTTTATGATGCAGAGATTTACAGAAGGAAAATGCAGAGCAAATAATTTTGGCCCTCGTTGAAATTGACAGTTTGTTGGACATTTTTAAATATCCATTTTTTTTATTTTACTGCTTTCTACACAATATTATTGAAAATACATTGCATACCGAATTCAGTCTTTTCTAAGCGAAATATTTTCACTATATAAGAAGAGAGATCAATGGCATTTGTTAGACAACAATTGAACAGCATCCTTTAGCCTGAAATATGAGTCTTTTTTTTTTTTTTTTTTTTGTTCCAGGCTTCCTGTCATGAATAGAAAATTTCTCTGAGGACATTAGCATTTGATACCTAAGAAAACACATACCTCTAACAAATCTTGCTAAGTTTTCTCTTTCCAGGCTTGTTATTTACATGTCTACATGTCTTAATTACTGACCTTTCAGTTGACGTTCCTTAAAATACTTGATTACTTTTTTTTTAACAAGTGGATATTTTTATGCCATCTTAACATAATCCCTCTGTTCTACACAAACATCTAAAGCTACAAAGATATTCAAAGACTTTTTTTAACAAAAATAAGACAATTTCTCTTTGTATATTTTCATGTTTCTTGTGGGTCTAAGAATTATATGATTCTGTTTTGTAATCATAGAATGTTAAGGTTGGAAACATCCACTCAAGTCTTCTGTTTCTTCTAGGACCCTAAGACCTGGAGATGCTAAAATCACTATCTAAAGGACTAAAATCACTATCCAAAGGACTAAAACTCAAGCATTTAACCATCACAACGTAATTATGTTCAACTTTATGGGAAGGGGTGAGGTTCAAGGATGATGAGGGGAGGGATGAGGATGGGGGCTGCGTAAAGGAAAACCTGATGGGAAAGAAGCAACGATTTAGCTGAGTCATCATGGATGACAGGAGCTTTTAATGATGTGTGCTGATTAAGCTTCTGAGACATTTACCTCTTTCTTGCTGGTGATTTCTCTGACTCATCTGCAAACATCAGGTGTGAGGTCTATGTGGCCAAGTAGTATTGGGTAGGTGAAGGGGTGAGTAGCTCATTTTTAACTGTCGCAGAGCAATTGAAAGTGTCATGCGGCAAGTACCCATTTTTTCTCCAGTCTCCATATTTGCTTTTTCAGGTGAGCAGCTGGGTAGCACATGCCAGTGGACAGGCAGTGATGTGCAATCGCTTAGTACCTGGGCTCTGGACCTGGTCCCTTGCTTTGGCTCCTTACTACCTGAGTAATTTTGTGAAAATTGCATCTTCGTACCTCAGTTTGCACATCTTTAAAATGAGGATAACAATACCTGATTTATACATTTGTTAAGAGGACTAAATGCTGTTAATACACATGAAAAAATTAAAGTGATATTTCATGCAAAGAAACTCTTCATAAACATTAGCCTTTTTGATGAAAAAGGCCTGAACTTTGGAATACAGAGTCTAGATTTCAATCTTCAAGCATGTTAGTAAACAATTTTGGGTCTATTTCTTCAGCTCTAAAATAGGTTGGTTGCAGTTCCCATTGTTCTGGCCTTACAGCATTATTGCAAGGATGAGAGATCATGTTGGTAGACTCTCAGGGTGTGGAAATTATTAACATTCCACTCTCCTTGCCAAATACTTTCGTAGTGGAAATGCAGGATGGGATCATGAGTTAAAGTTTATACTGTAACTGAGGCAGGCAGCATTGTTTTGAAGGGACTTGAGATACCTTTCTGCAGGAGCATGGATAAAACTGAAGCCACCTGACCTTAATGGTATAGTGTGAGAGGAAGCTGAGACTTTAAGGCCCTATCTGCATCTGCCCACAGGCAACAGAACTGCAAGTGGTGGCCACTGCCTTAGTATTCTGATGACTCACAGAGCCAGAGTACTTCCTCTCTCCTCCACTGTCCTTTCACATTAATTTCATTGCTCTACAAGACGTCTGTGGTTCCCAGAAATGACGCAAGTTGTATGTACCCCGTTCAAAGCCTGAGCATTTGACTCTCAGGACATTCTCCCAGGTGGTCTGGGCCTTGCCACTTGCTAATACAGCTCTGACAATCTCAATCACACCTCTTTTTCCTTTCTTTACAGAAACTCAGAGAAGACAATGGCTAATATAGACTCCTTTTTAAAAAAAGTTTTGCAAAGTTTACCTTAAAACATTTGGATATTCTTGCTAAACCATGAAAGAAAAAAAGAGTTAATTCCTCTTAATATTATTTGCTAACATGGATAGTATCTGACCATTCACAGGACAAAAATCAGGCATTTAACAGTTGCTTACAGGCTAAATGAGAGGCCCTAGTTAATGCACGTTAGTCCTCTTTCTATCTCTTGCCCTTGAAATAAGCTTAAAATGCTTTTAAATCCAGTTCAAGTGTGAGATGCAGTTTCTTGAACCTCTTGTGTCACATGAAACAATTTAAAAGCAGCTAACATAACCCACCTGCACCAAGGAGACCTGCCTGTGAGAGGTCTAGTTGGTCAGTGAGGAAGCTAACTTGGAAATGTGCCCAAACAGTGAATCAGCAGCTGCCATCCCAGCTACATTTCATTTTTAAAAGGATAGCATATGTCAGGTATTTTTTTTTTTTTTTTTTTGGCCAGCCAAACAGATTTCTTCAGTATTCTGTTTTCCCTTGTTAACATTTCCCAATATTTAGCAATGTTAGCATTTGATTCTTTAATGACAGTCGTGTAAACTAACTAGGGCAGGTATTTATCTTCTATTTCACAGATAAAGAGATTAATAATAAATAACTTGCCCAAAAGTACACAGCAAGGTCTCATATCCAGATTTTCTGATACCATGCTGTGAGCACCGGGAAGCTGGTTAAGATAAGGAAAGCTTCAGATACCCCCGTGATGGCACTGACAGTAATAAGTGTGCCATGAGATGGATGCAGAGCTACAATGTTCCTATGAGAGCCTACAGAGGAAAGATCCAGTGCCCCATGGGGGTAAAGAATGGTAATTTGGAGATACAACCCCTAAGTAATTCATATTTCACTAGTGAGTAGTACAGGAAGATGTGTTATTGCTGAGAAACATCTGCAGTGCCTTTCTCTGAAACTGGCCTCTTATCATATGAAGCCCAGGTTGCAAAGGAATATAACCTTGGGAGGTATTACTTGGTGTAGAACAGACACAAGTTATAATTAAATCATGTCACATTTTTAGTGACTGCTGTTCCATCCACAATTGACCTGGAGATTTTCCTCTTGTTGGGTTCTCTTCATGGAGTTTCTTTCTTCCACTTACAGCTATTGCATTAAGTTTCTCGTCTCCTTAACAGACTCTTGGAAATCAGAATAATGGCAGCAACTGACCAAGAACTGGGCACTTTGCATATATTGTTGCATTTGGGCTTCATGACAGTCCTAAGAGGGAATATTATCTGTTCATCTATTTTATAGATGAAGACCCTGAAACTTAGAAAGGATAGCTTGCCCTAACTTTCTGAGCTGGTAACTGGCCAGGTGCTCTAGTTATCTATTGCTGCAGAACAAATCCCAGAAAGTTAATGGCTTATAATAGCAATCATTTTATTATATCCCACAGTTTCACGGGTCAGGAATTTGGGCAGGGCTTAGCAGACACAGCTTAGCTCTGCTCCATGTGGCATCAGCTGGCTTGACTGGGGCTGAAGAATCTATTTCCAAGATAGCTCACCACGTGGCTGGCAGCTGGGCTGTTACCCAGAGTTCATAGCTCTTCTCTGTGTGAACCTCTCTATATGGCTGTTTGGGCTTCCTCATAGCATGATGGATAGGTTCCAAGAGCATGTATTCCAAAAGACAAGAGGTCGAGGCTACAAATCACTTAAGACCTTGGTCCCAGAAACTGGCATGATGTTATTTCTGTAATATTTTATTGCTTGGGAAGTCAGAGTTCTCCTAGATTCAAGAAGTAACAAAGACCCTGCCTCTCACTGGGAGAAGTATCAAGGAATTATCAGCCATGTTTAATCTACCATACAGAGCAAAGATTAGCACACAGGTCTTAGTTACCACAACATATTGCATCTCAACTAGTATCACACCAGATGCATTTCTCAATCACTGCATTTATCTATTTGGTAGTGACTAGACTGTGAGCTCCTTGAGGGCAGGGATCATGTCTTATGCATCTTAGGTAAACAAAATCCCTATAAGAGCATCGTCTATGCTCCATAAATGCTCAAGGAAGGAACGAAAGAGAAATGAGTTCCAGTCCTGGCTCCTGCTTCTAAGTAGCTCTGTTAGTCTGAGCAGGATGCTGAACTACTCTGGGCCTTGGTCCCATCTCAGTAATATGAGGAGATGGCATCATGAGAGGATGCCTTAAGTCTCTTTCTTTTTTTTCCCCTAACACTACCATTGTGTTAGTTAGCTCAGGCTGCTATAGCAAACTATTTTAAACTGAGCAGCTTAAACAACAGACATTTATTTCTCACAATTCTAGAGGCTGGGAAGTCCAAGATCCAGGTGCTGGCTAATTTGGTTCCTGATGAGGATGCTTCACTGCCTTGCAGATGGCCATGTTTTTCCTGTGTCCTCACATGGTGGGAAGGGAGAGGTGGGAGGAGGGAGAGAGAGAGAGAAGAGAGACACTAATCCCATCATGAGGGCTCCACCCTCACCACCTCATCTAAACATTGTGACACCCAAAGGCCCCACCTCCTGATGCCATCACATTGGGGGTTAAGGTGTCAACACAGGAATTTTGGGGGGACACAAGCATTTAATCCATACCAACCATTTTACTAATCTACTCAAGATAATTATTTCAAAAATAAAGAGAGCTTGGATACAGGTCTCAAATGAGGGGAGTCCAGGAATCAAGAAATCTGAGAGAGAGGAAAGCAAAGAGTAGAGGAAATGGGATTGTTCTGCCAACAAGGACAAGGGACTCTAGAGAGAAGAGGGTGAAATGAGGTTCAGATACAAATACATAAATTACGATCCTAGTGCTTTTAATAGAAAGAAAGGAAGTTGAAGGAGATTTTTTTAAAGGTTGAAGACATTGCACCAGGGACTATTTGGCCACAGTGGGTGGCAGAATGTAGTAAATCAAAGGGAACTCCAGGTTTTGTACCTGAGTGACTGGGGAATGTGAATTTATCTAACATCAACAGTAGTTCCCAACCCTGACTACACAGATAATTACCTGGAGAGCTTTGAAAAAATATTGATGCCTGGGCCCCTCTCAAGATCACTCAATTCAGAATTTCTATTCCAAATTATTCTGTTTTAATGTTCCAGAGATGGCGCTTGGAACATTAGTATGATTTTTGGAGGCTCCCAGGTGATTCCACTCTGCAACCAGGGTTGACAATATTTACCTAGAGTTAAAGTCACTAGATTTCTGGCTGCTATGGAATCATAAAAATTGGAGGATCAAATGCCGAAAGCTACCAAATAACTTCATGTATGGTTTGTGTTGTAGGCAGAAAAATGACCTCCCAAAGATGTCTACAACCTAATCATTAGAACCTGTAAGTATGTTAGGTTACATGGCAGAGGAAATTAAGTTTTCAGATAAAATTAAGGTTGCTAATGAACTGACCTTAAAATGGGGGAGATTATTGTGGATTAACCAAATAGGCCCAGTGTAAACACTTGGGCCCCTAAAAAGTGGAAAAGGAGGTTAGAAGAACAGTTAGATAAATGAATTGCTCCTGACTTTGAAGATGGAGTAAGACTGGGCACGGTGGCTCATGCCTGTAATCCTAGCACTTTGAGAGGCCAAGGCGGGCAGATCACTTGAGGTCTGGAGTTTCAGACCAGCCTGGCCAACGTGGTGAAACCCTGCCTCTACTAAAAATACAAAAATTAGCTGGGCATGGTGGCGCGTGCCTGTAATCCCAGCCACTCTGGAAGCTGAGGCAGGAGAATCACTTGAACTTGGGAGGAAGAGATTGCAGTGAACCAGGTTGTGCCATTGCACTCCGGCCTGGGGGACAAGAAGGAAACTCTGTCTTAAAAAAAAAAAAAAAAAAAAAAAAAAAGATGGAGGAAGATGCCACAAGTCAAAGAACATGGGCAGCTTCTAGTGGATTGTCCCCTAGAGCCTCTAAAAAAGAATGTAGTCCTGTTGATATCTTGCTTTTAGCCCAATGAGAACTGCGTAGGACTTTTGACCTACATAACTGTAAGATAATACATTTATGTTGTTTCAAGCCACTGAGTTTGTGAGATTCTGTTAAAACAGCCCCAGGAAGCTAATATAGGTGGTCAGCTTGGGAAGATTTCATAGAAGAGGTAAATTTTGATAAACTTTTGAAGGGCCATTATTGGTGGAGAAAAAGATGGGGAGATAGATGTTGGAATTTGAGTCCATCAGAATTTTTTTTTTTAACATTTCAAGGATGTGTGATACCTACCTAGAATATTTATAAGCCAAAGCTAGAGGAATAAAACAGTATTATGTAACTGTTGCTAAATTCCCCAGTGAAGTCAGAGGCAAGGCATTCTCAAGAATTTTTCTCAGTAATTTTACTTGAATTGTGTGCAACTTCACAGATTTACAAGCTGACAAAACACTTGCTTTACCTGGTTAGTTTTAAATTACTTAAGTCAGTACAGAAAGCAGACAGCATCTCCAGCTTCTATATAGCCCTCCCCTGAATGTCACCTGGAGCTTAATATTCTTATCACTCTCCTTTAATCAGATCTGTGGACTCTGCTGATCTGTTTTCACTGGATCCTTCTGAATAAAAAATAATTGGATCATGAGAGACACACATACACATAGAGACAGACAGGAAAACAGACACACATTGAGACAGGAGAGACAGAGCAAGAAAACCCTTCCATATGTATCTTTATTCATTAAAACATATTTATTGAGGACCTATATATGACATGAACATACGTCATGTTAGGGATCCATCAGTGAATGAGACAGGCAAGGTCCCTGTCTTTGAAGAGCTCACAGCCTGGTGGAGGACACAGACAAATCATTATGCAATTTATAGCAGAGTGGAAAATATAAGTTGCTATGAGGGAATACAGAAGGGGCAACCAACTCAGTGTGGGGATGGGAAGGGAAAAGTGTGTTGGGGCGGCTTTCTGGAGAAAGAGAACTTCTAGGCCACTCAGTGTCAAAGTGTGGTTTTTGGATCAGCAGCATCAGCAAACCCTGGGGGATTGTATACATGGACATTCTCAGGCCCATTAAGCCACACCTAAGAATTCTAAGGATGTGGCACAGAAATTTGTGTTTCATCAAGCCCTCTAAGTGATTTAGATACGTGTAAAGTTCATCAAGAACCAGAACATCACACCTGAACTGCACATTAGAATCACTAGGGTCACTTTCCACAAAAATGCTGTGACCCCACGCCCAGAGATACTAATTTAATTGGACTGGCATAAAGCCCTGGTATCAGCACTTTTTCAAGTCTCCGGTGATTACGATGTGATTTTACTGTACAGTCAGGCTTGAGGCTGTTTCTCTAGGACAGCTGAAGCTGGGGGCTGGGACAAGGGCTGGAAGGGTCTTACAAAAGCCCAGTGGTGTGCAAAAGCCCAGAGGTCAGAGAAAGCCTGATGGAGTGTGTTTGGGGACCGTACAAAGCTACATACAACAAAACTCCATGGTTTAAAATAAGGTATGTAGATATAAGTTCAATTATTCATTGTAGTACTTCTCAAACTTTAACAAGCATAGAAATCATCTGAGGATCTCATAGAAACACAGATTCTGATTTGGCAAGTAGGAGCAGGGAACTGAGGTTCTGCATTTCCATAAGCTCAGCGATGCTGATGTTGCTGGTCTGCAGACTGCACCTCACCTTAGCAAGGTTCTACTGCCCCAGCTTTCCCTGAGGGTACATGTCAGTGGATGGGAACTGCAGAAGGATGTATCTACGCATTAGTCCCAGGGCTGACATAAGGGCACCTCGTTGGGGTGAACTGCGGATGCCCATTGCTGTGTGGGCATGTTTTCATGGTAGGGAGGAAAGACGCAGCCTCGCCCAACCTCCTAGCCTGCTCTTCTGATTATTATCCATCAAGGTCGTACTGCTTTTAGCTTAGCAGTAACTCCCCCTCTTTCCCTCCCCGTCCCTCCCACGCTAATCTAGCTGAGTGCCTCCCCGGCCTGTCCAGCCGACCAGCTCATTAAGTGACCGCCGGAGAGCTCCGTAACGCGCCAGCCAGCCAGTGAGGCGCTGGGCTAGGCGGGGGCTCTCCTGGGACCCGTCTCCCTCTTCCCACCTTCCCCCGCTGACCGCGGCGGTGCCTGCGGCAGAGCCTCCTTCTGCAGCAGCCCCTTGCACTTGGCTCGCACTTCTGGGCGCTGTCCATGGTTGCAGCAGTTTTCGGCGCGCCACGTCAGGAGGCCGCAGCAGGGCCCTGCGATTGGCGGAGGAGCCCCTCGCCATACCCCTGCACCTCCGCCCACGCGTCCGTCCCCGGAGGCGCGTGCCAGAGAGCGTGCCCGGCGCGCCCCGGGGCTCCCGGGCGGCACACCCACTTTCCTTATTAGGGCAGAGTCGAGTGCCCAGAGCCGGCGGCCGGGCGAGGGGTGGGGCGGGGAGCCCGGGGGCCAGACGGCCGAGGGCGCAAGCACAGCCTCAGCCGCAGCCGCCTCCGAGCGGCATCGCTGCGCCCGGGCGGGCCACTTTCCCGGGACCCCGCTCCTCTTCCTTGTGCCGAGATTTTCCACTGCGCCCCTCCTAGTACCCGGGTTCCAAACCCCTAGCCACGACATGGAAGAATTTTTGCAACGCGCCAAATCTAAACTGGTAAGTTGAGTGAGCAAGGCTGTGTGTGCGCGCGCGCGTATGCTGATGGAAAGGTGGAGAGGAAAAGGTGTTGCAGCACAGGAGAAAGAAACAACTTTGTCCCGGAGTTGTCAGGGTGTGCGGGCTGTCTCCTGGAAGAAATCTCTGGAACTCTGGCTCTTGAAGCTGGCAATCTGTCTCCAGAACCCTCCCCCGCAACCAGACGAGGTGCAGAGCTGAAGGAGGTTGTGGCCTGGCTGAAGTTGGGTCGCTTCTGTCCAGCTTCGGTCCCTAAATCGGCAGTTTGCTCCTGAAAGCTAAGGGAAAAATGGGTGTGGTCTTCCTTGAGATAAAGAGCCCAACCTTCTGCAGATGCATTGCGTGTAAGTGTAAAAAAAAAAAAAAAAAACAAAGACTCTTAGGACTGTACTTCAGCTGGAGGTGACAAAAGTGAGGAAGTCAGAGTGCTGGGTAGGAAGGACATGTGTGGTACTGGAGAATCCACAGGACAGAGCTTGCTCCACTGCAGGAGTTAGGGACATGCTAGTGTGTCTTGTGTCTCGCTAATTCCTGTTCACATCTGTAAACTGGGGCAGAGGCAGAAGGGGAAACTCTAACTGTTGGTGTTCTGGACTTTACCAGACCATCATTCTCCCGGGAGCAGACCTGTGTGTTAGCCCATGTTTACCGTATCACTGTCCAAACAGTGAATGGGCAACTCCACTGTGTATGTTAACGGTTGCTACATATTCTGGAACAACAGACTCTAGCAGTTTCTTAATTCCAAACTGTTTTGGCTCTCCAGCACAGCAGTAATAAATATAATGGAAATGTTTCTGTTTTGGCAGAAAAAAAAAAGAAAAGCCTGTACTCATTTAGAAGCAATATCTTTAATGAACTGTAAAAGCACTTTTTACAGGCCTGGCATAGAAAGAAATGCATAATTTATGATGCCTTTAACCTTTAAGCCTTCATAGAAGCCAAATACAAAGTCTGCATTAAGGTAATGTTTTAATCACAAGGCAGGATATTTGCAGGGTTCTTACTGTAACTCATTTACCCTAACACAACAAAGGGAGTACAGGAAGGGAGGGCCCAAAGTTGCCTGAACCACCATTCGGAGTGCAGACAGAAGTGTGATCCTTACAATGGTCTAGCTGTAAGTATCTTGAAAAAGACCATTAAAGTTGATAAGTGCTTATATAAGAACTTTCTACCTGAAAGCTCCCAGAGAGTTGAACGTTTGTGGAGATTTCAGAGTTGAGGAAGTTTGTGATCATTTCTGTGTTGTTTATTGACCCTTTTCTTAACTAGAGCACATGGATGAAAATACTAATTTCAGAAATTCAACTATGTATTTGGCATTTCTGATAGTATACATGTTCTGTTCTTTACCTAGTAATGAAGGAGAAATGTTCAAAAATGAAAGACAATTTTGGCAACTGTGCGTGTGTGTGTGTATGAAAATGGTAATCAATGACAAATGCAGAGTTCTGGGCTGTATCTGTTTTTCACTCCCATAACATTTCTTTATCAGTATTTTCGCAATAAACATTTAGACTGTGGGGTCTAATATGAGCAAGAGGTTTCTCTCAATTCTGAGGAGCAGTTGCTGGAATGGAAATTTCCCTATTTCCGAGTAATCAGTTGAAAGTAATCTGTAATTTATTTACCGAGTCCCTTCATTAGATGAGCAATTGCTCTACATCATTAGAAAAAAGGACAGGAAAGAGAAGTGGTTGTTTGAAATATTGTTACCAGTTTCATGTCTTAGCCAGAACAATTACTGCTTATTTTATTTTTTCTTGGAATAAGCTTCTTGCTAGAAATCATGATTAACCTTTCATATCCAGCCACAGCAAAGGTGTTTTGGTCACTTTTAGTGTCATATTTCTCCTGATAAGTTACATTTTCTACGTAATAAGATTTTTACTTAATATATAACACTCAAATATAGTAGTAGATAACATTCTCCTTTAGAGGGTAGATAAACTTTTTCTTGGAGAAAAAAAATTAAGTCAGTGTCATTCACTTGTGGGAAATTTATTTATAATAAAATGGTAAGATTTGGCCGGGTGTGGTGGCTCACACCTGTAATCCCAGCACTTTGGGAGGCCGAGGCGGGTGGATCACCTGAGGTAAGGAGTTCGAGACCAGCCTGGCCAACATGGCGAAACCTCGTCTCTATTAAAAATACAAATATTAGCTGGGCATGGTGGCGCGTGCCTGTAATCCCAGCTACTAGGGGGGCAGAGGCAGGAGAATCGCTTGAACCTGGGAGGCGGAGGTTGCAGTGAGCCGACACTGTACCATTTCATTCCAGCCTGGACAACAGAGCGAGACTCGGTCTCAAAAATAAAATAAAATAGTAAGATTTTTTAAAATTCAGCCAATCCTTTGGAAAACATTTTAAGGTGAAGAAATTTACCATGCTGATTTTTACTTAAGCCTTATTAGACCAGAATTAGAATTTAGGAGTTATGTTTTTAACGTTTTTCTTTAGAAGTTTAGCTATATGATACCTAAAAAAAAAAAAAAGCCTAATTGCTAGGTTTTTTTTTCCTATTTGACTTAATTGCTTTGATATTCTGTAGGCATTATATATATTTTTTTAATGGTTTGAAATAGTTAATGACTCTTCCACAGTCCTAACATAACCTCATCATCATTGGGGCTAGCTAATTCCAATAGGCAAAAAGAACTTTAAATTGCAAAATGGAATTGCTATTAGCCATGGATACAATCTCCAATAATCAAAATGTTGGAAAAATTGTCTTTTTTTCTGACTTGGAACATTTATTATTCATCTGTCATTGTAAGGAGAGAGGAAGCTCTGCTATTCTAGGCCAGACCCTTGGTTGAATGGAAGTCTTTGAAGGAAAAGGATATTTTGAATTTTGATCAGGTAGTTTGGAGCTGATTTCCATTGAATTGGGAGCTCACTCTCAATTCTATTTTTCATCACCGTCTAGTCCTGCTAGTCTTTAAACGGAGGCAGATTCACTGACATAATCCCATCCTCGTTTTCCCTAAATCTCCCTTTCTAATACCTTTCCTTCCCTGCTGAGAATACTCAGTATTTATCAGAAATGGCAAAAGTAAACTCCAGGTGTGGCCTCAGAGGGATCCTGCCTCCTGGGGCTCCAATGCTTCTCATGTGGGCCTGACTTCTGCCTGGTTAGGACAGGCTGGGGGCTGGAGCATATTTGTGAAAAACTTGGTTGGAGGTGAGGCACGGCTAGGGAGGTAGTTACTTCTTCCAAGCAGTCTCCGGAAATGCTCCCTTCTAGACAAACAAGGAATGACACATATGGAATTGACACAAGGATTGTTAAAACATTAATAACAGTAGGATAAGCAATCTGAGAGCAAGCCCCCCCAAGCTTGAGATGATAATCAGAGAGTGGTGCTTCCTAGTTGAAATCACTTCCATGATGTGAGAATCCAACCATATTTTTGGTTTGGATACTTACTACTAGAACTAGAAATGAGAATGCAAACATATTTTCTTTTTTTTCCTGCCCATTCAGAGTTGCAGAAATCAAATCCTATAGTTCCAGATCAGTCCTTAAGTTTTAGCCATGCTTTCTATTCTTAGTTACATCATTTCTGTGGTAAGAGAAGTTGAAGGAGTATAGGGAATGAGGGCTCCCCGCTCTATGCTGTGATTTGGGAAATGTCCCTCAACTTCACAGTGATCAGCTCAGGAAAGTATTCAGGACAAGGACAGTCTCATGGCAGTAAATGGTCCACGTTCCCATGAAGTTTGGGCGGAAAATGAAGTACATGAGGAATCACCTGGGGATGGGTAGAGAGTTCTGTGGCTCTGGCTGGCAGGAAGCCAGGGTCCCCACACTGGGCCCCTGCTGCCGAGCCTCCCTCACTGCCCAGACACCCCGAGCTGATGCAAGTCAAGCAGCTGTTAATGGGTGGAGATCACTGCAGCCCACATGCCCTATGATGTAGGTCATGAGCCAGCCTTGGGTTGCGGGGGAGGTGGGGATGTTGTCAGCTGTCACCAGCAGGATACAGGGCACATCAGTGTCCCAGGAATGCTGTTTTCAACAAGAAGGTGGAGAGAGTCACTACTGCAGTCCAGGGGATGCATCTGCTACTTCAGCAGCGACAGCTGCGGATGAAGGGCTCACTTCTGCAGTAGGTATTAGTTGATATGTGGACTTCTACAGAAGAAAAATTCTGGGTGACTTGAATGTCAGCTCATAGTCTATGATATGTGGCATAGGGACAAGAAAGCACATTCAAAACTCTAAATGAACAACTGCATTAGAGTGGTTATAGGAGATGGGGTTTTATAAAAGAAAGAAAAAGACTGCAGCATGTCTGCAGAATAATCGGCTTGATTGGAAATTGAAGGAATATATTCTTCCTGATTTCCTCTTGCATAGGAAGAAGGTTGTGCATGTCAATAGAAAGGGTATTTAAAGTAAATGCTTCACGCCTTTTAAAGGGCCGCTGTGGCAAGGACTAGTAATGATGAAGAAGCTGGCAGAGCTGTTTCATTTCAAGAGCTGAGCTCATTCTGGTCAGAGACCATGGGATCAGCTTCTGCCCCATTGCAAACCAGGGCAGGTGCTCTTGAGACCATGCCTCTTGCCAAAGCATTTATGAGCAGGAAACTCAGGAATCCAAAGCACTTCCATGAATGTGACACCCCTTGCCTATGGGCTGATGAGAAACAAACCCTTGATTCCTTTGGTCCTGGAGTTAGCTTCATTTCTCACTGCCAGATCGTTCAGACAAACAGCTGCGGATTGTCCCAGTCCTGGGACCTTCGGAGAAGAACCACACTTTTTTAGTGTAAACAGATCTTTGAGTGGATCAATCTGTCTCACAGGAAGAGAGGTGCTCCCTGTGATTCAGACAGCACCTTGGGCCTTGGAGGCCATGGGATCAGGTGAGCAAGGTCACCCTTTAGACAGTGGTTTGGGGACTATTTTGTCAACTAAGTAAACCGCTGATGGCTTTGGTATAACCTGTTTGTTTCGATGTAATATTTATTTGGGCAGATATTAACATAATTATGAGTTTGGTGAACTGGTCTGGGGAACTCCTGTAAGCAATGGCTTGGTGATGGAGGTATTATTCCTCCAGGGAGAGGGTAGAGGGAACCTATCCCTCCGTGAATGTTACCTAAGCAGTGAGAAAAATGAGGAAAGAATACTTGGATCTGGATAAAGGCTGCAAAAGAGGAAAAAACATCAGGGGACGAGAGAGACGGCATGCAACGTTAGTTATTGATTTTTCTTGAACCTTGGGGATTATGGGAGAGTCCTGGAGTTTGAAGTCTTCTTTGAAAGGAAACTGGGGAGGGCTGATGTATTCGGGAGGCAGCATTCCTCTGCAGGGTGATATGAGTAGTGCCCTCTAAGTTTGTGTAGTACACAACCTGCTTGTAGTCATTTGTGGCTACCCTTTCAGGGGTCTTAAAGTAGTCCACTCACAATCTCTAGGATTGTCGCATATCCATTTCTTTCTGAGCCCTGTGGCTTTGGACTTTTGTTTCCAGGGAAAACTTTCTTCTTGGTAGCTCTTATGAGACTAATTGGGCTGTAGATCACCCTGGAAAATCAGACCCATGAAGTTTGGGTTAGAATAATCATGCTGATAAACACAGCTTTGGTTTCTTAATCTGAAAAATAGAATAATGATGCCTACTTTGCATGTTTGTTGCAAAGCCAAAATGATGTACCCATCGCCCTTAGCACAGAGCTTGGAACAATGGTGGGTCTTTCCACTTGCCTCCAAGCCCTTCCTCTTCTGTACTTCCTTATCTTAGTGAATGGCATTGTTATTCATCAGTTTCTCCAGCTGAAAACTTCCTTTTCCTTCATCACTTCCCTAACCCACCCTATCCTTAAGTCACCCAGATGACTACAATGGCTGGCAAACTGCTTTCACCCTGCTTCCAGGGAGATCATTTTGAAAGCATCTTTCACACCTTTCCTAACCCTCCCTTAAAAAGAAAAAAAAAAAAAGAAGGAGAAGGAGAAGGAGAAAACCAACCTCCTCATCACTTTCCATTATTCTTAGGAGAATGGACACACTTTTAGCATGACCTGATCTGCTATCCAGCTTCTTTCTGGCTTTTCCTCCTGCTCTCCTTGGCTTAAATAACTCCTGCCTCTTAGGTTAGATGAAGAGAAGACTGCTGAATGAGCCGCCTCCCCTACTCCTTGAGTCTAAGTCAGGTTTTCTGGTAATTTTTTAGATCACTTATTTCCGCTTGTCATTGTATCTCTATTGGGCATGTTTGTTGGATTAATGCCAATTTGGTGAGAGTAGGAACCAGGGTCTGTGTCTTTTTGCTCCCCATTGTATCTCCAGGTTCTTGTGCAGTACCTGATGCTCAAAGAGTGTTTTTAGAATTAATAAACCCAAAAGGCAAGAGTCCTGCACAAAGCATGGCACATTGTAGTGGCTCAATAAAAATAAATCAACGGAGGGCCAGGTCTAGATTTTTGGAGGTCTGAATCTGAAGAAAGGCTTGTGCCAGGAGGCAGGAAGCCATATTGGTTTGCTAGAAGAAGGTGAAGGACACTAAAGTCAAGGAGCACCATATTGTACTTCACACACAGTAAGTACTTAATACAAAATGTTATGAACAAAATAAAAATGTAATTTTTATGCATGACTGCTTGGAATCTGTAAATATTGGTTGAACTAAAGCATGAATGGAGAGAGGCAGAGGAGAGGAATGGGGCACTGAAAGCCTCTGCAAAACTGCACTGGGTAGATCAGCCGACAGTGGAACCATTGGAACCATAGGTTTTCCTCCATGTGGCTCAAAGACTAGAAGTGGGCTCCCCCAAGGCCAACCACTGTATCAAGTCAGCCCAGCCTATTCTCTTGCTGCCCCTTGACCAGTGCTAATATCATGAAGAGAGATTGGCGGGGAAGCTGTTCAGAGTCCTTGAGAGAAAAGATTAGGCATTCCAGACTGCCTGTCCAGCCCTGGCACTGCAGACCTCATGTGTGGGGTAAACCCATGCATGATCCTGGCTCAGACCTCTCATCCAGCCAGTGGGACTGTTTGTGGTCAAGCATGATCACGGTCTTCCACTTCATCTAACTCTCCTGGATGTGACCAGACTTTCCCAGGTATTTGTTTTAGCCTGTAATGCCAGAGTCTTTTTGAACTGATGATGTCTAGGAAAATTGCATATCTTTGGCTCCATGTGTTTGATATTTCTTGCTTTGGCTTCCAGGAAGCTTAAAGCTATGTTGGTGCTTCATTTTCTTAGCCTAGGATTTCTGAACTAAGGTTCTTTTGTTTTGTTTTTTTAATTGTTATTACTTAGTTTTAATCTCATTATAGTTGTTTTAATTTTTTTTACTTTAATGTATATGCACTTTTATTATAAGTGGGTTATCCTTTTGGTTACCGGCAAGAATAAATAGATACATCTTATAATAATATATATGATCTTGAGTATATTTTGGCGACCAGTCTGGCCTAGTTCAGGGTTCATCTACTCAAATTTGAGAATTAGCTTTTTTTAGTAGTAGAGAATATAGTGTGGGACTTCAGACTAAGTAGCTGAAAGGAAACATCAACACAGTCCAAAGATTGTCTGTGTTCTCATCCTTGATGATTGCTGACCTCCCTGGGAGCAGCAATAGCCACACATTCTTACGTCTGAGCCCATAAACTGGGAACTGTGAGGCAGCCCCTGGCAGAGGCAGCCTGCCCTAAATCAGATCCTGGGAGGTTTTCCTAGAGTATGAGTTGTGGATTTAGGAGACCCTTAGAAAGACTTCTGTCTGCCTTCCCACTTCTTGCCCCTAAAGGCATTACAGTGGGTTGGCTAATCATGTGGAACCAGTGCCTAATTTCAAATCCTAACCCCACCACTTTTACTTGCTAGTCGCATGATCTTAGTTTCTTAGCCTCCCCGAGTCTCAGTTTCGTTATCTGTAAATGAGAACAGTAGTAGCGCTGGCCTCACGGGGCTGCTGCATGTGTGTATGCCCTGAGATGAGGACACGATCTCCATCCACAGTAATAAAAACATGAAAAGGCCACTAGTGGACAAGAGCCAGGACGTCCTATTTACATTTCACAGAAACAGGAACAATTCTTAGCTCTCTTGCAATTCAGTTAGAATTTGTGGGATATCTGTTTTAGCTCTACGAGATATTTTTAAAATTTCATTACACTCCCACAATGATCTTGTAAGGTAGGTACTAATCTCCTTTTGCGGTTGCCGAAACTGAGGCTCAGTAAGGTTAAGAGGTTTGCCCAGGCTGGGCGCGGTGGCTCACGCCTGTAATCCCACCACTTTGGGAGGCCAAGGCGGGTGGATTGCCTGAGGTCAGGAGTTTGAGACCAGTCTAGCCAACATGGTGAAACCCTGTCTCTACTGAAAATATAAAAAAATTAGCCTGGTGTGGTGTCATGCGCCTGTAATCCCAGCTACTCGGGAGGCTGAGGCAGGGCAATTGCTTGAACCAGGGAGGTAGAGCTTGCAGTGAGCTGAGATCACTCCACTGCACTCCAGCCTGGGCAACAGAGCAAGACTCCATCTCAAAAAAAACACAAAAAACAAAAAAAACCAGAAGTTTGCCCAAGGTTGCACAGCCATAAAGAGTAGAGCTGGAGTTTGCTTCCGGATCACCTGACTTCAATTCTAGGACCTCCTTCCTCATACCATAGGCACCTCTTCCTGCAAGATCTCCTGGAACATTTCATTCTCCTTAAATTAAAAATGAACAGCTTGATAGGTTTATAGGAGGGCTGAGTGATAAGTTAGTGAAATTGCACATACATTGTTCATGTTGACCCAAGAGGGTTTCATTCTTCTGTGTTGCTTGTTTTATATTAAAATCCTTTGGACAGCAGAATATCAACCAATGTTACTGAAATCCTGCTATGAGAAAAACATGGTGTTAGGTCATCTGTGATTTGATTGAATAAGTTGTGAGATTGTTCTCACTGCATGCCCATTTGAAAGAAAATTAACTGATAAACGATTTGGAGGAGAGAGTGTGTGACTAGCTTTCAGAGTAATTAGAAAGATTGTGGGCATTTGGTGAACTGTTAAGAACAAGAACGCATTTTTAAAAGAGTTTAAATGCCTCTTATTTGCCACCAAGTTTATTAGCACAACTTTTGGTTTCGCAGTTTCTTCACTGTTGCCACTCTCTTTTTGGTGGCCTTAAATATCACTTTGATGGACTGACCGACATCAGGGGATCTAGCCAGGAGAAGATCCAGGGTTAGAACACAGCTCTCGGTTGTGTCAAGTCCACTTTGGCTCTCCAGTCTGCTGGTTTAGCAGCACCCCAGAAAACTGTGGATTATGCTGAAGATACACATAGAAGTGAAGGAAAAGGGGAAGAAAGGAAAGAAGGAAGGTGGAGGCAGAATTGGCAGGGAAATAAGAGAAAAGAAAGACATGAAGAGATTCAAGAAGGAAGCAAGTCTGAATATCCTTCCACAATTCAGGACAGGATGCATTGTAAGTGCAACAGTTCTTATGTCCACGGTCACTTCCCTGGCACGTCAGCCAACCCAAAGTCACCCCAAAACTGGGACTTGGGCAAAGGCAACTAAAATTGATTATTGAAAACCTATCATCAGTTAGTTCTTTTCTCACAGGAAAATTCCCTAAGTGTGGTCACTGAGGCTATTCGTGAGATGATACTTGTAAATCATTCACAGAAATGCTGGGAGCGCAGCAAAACACATGAATGCTAGCTACCGTCATTGAGGTTATTATTTAATATGCACTTTGACACAGTGTTCACCAACCTGGTTTTCTCAGAAGGGGATGATGGAAAGGGAGGTGTCTGCCAGAGGCTGTAATAGATGATGACTTACAATGGGGAAACTGCACAAACAAAACCAAAATCAGACAGGACCTATAAGAAGCAGATCCGATGCCGGGCACAGTGGTTCACGCCTGTAATCCCAGCACTTTGGGAGGCAGAGGTGGGTGGATCACAAGGTCAGGAGTTCAAGATCAGCATAACCAACGTGATGAAACCCTGTCTCTACTGAAAAACACAAAAATCACCCAGGTGTGGTGGTGCACACCTGTAGTCCCAGCTACTCAGGAGGCTGAGGCAGGAGAATCTCTTGAACCCAGGAGGCGGAGGTTGCAGTGAGCCGAGATTGTGCCCCTGTACTCCTGCCTGGGCTACAGAGTGGGACTCTGTCTCAAAAAAAAAAAAAAAGAAGAAGCAGCAGACCCAGGCCCCCAGTAGGTGTCATTCCATTTGGTGTCAGGTAAATAATCCTAAATACCTGCACAGCCCCTGGCAGACATAACATCATGGACATAAAGTACATATCTGATGCTCATAGTAATGATCCTAAAGAATCAGGGGAAAAGATCATTTAAACTTAGTGTCCTGTTTAAGAAGAAAGGTGTGGTGCATAAGCGATTTCAGAAAATTCTCCCACTCACATAATTAACATAGAAAACAACAGAAAAGAAGTTGTGGCTTGCAGGGTAGGCTTTGGTTGTCTGACAAGCCTCTTGCATAGCAGACCTTATTCTTGAGTGAAGCCAGATACGTGAAACGTCATGGTTTATAACAAGTGATCATGAGTCAGGATGGAAGGTGATGGTGCAGAAATGTGAGTCCGATGTGGGGAGGCATAAATAGGCCTCAGCACGTACAAGATGTGAGCAGCTTGGCTCCCCACTCCCATGCTCAGTGGAGAACTAAATCTGGTTCTTGACTCCAGAGGAGGCACCGCAGTGACCACAGAGGTATAAAATAAGGTCTCTGAGACAAGCCCATGAGGGACCGGAAGACTGCTGATGGCCTTGCAGTTCTTTGAAAAGTTCTTATGGAAGAGTTTCCACCCATGGAAATTATTTCTTCTCCTCAGTTGAAAAAACAGGACTATTAGGATGAGTGACATTTTTTCTCTCTTAAGTAAGCCCATTCATTCATTAAGGTCCTTTTTGTTGTTGTTGTTATTGTTGTTGAGATGGAGTCTTGCTCTGTTGTTAGGCTGGAGTGCAGTGGTGCATGATCTCTGCTCACTGCTGCAACCTCCACCTCCCTGATTCAAGCGATTCTCCTGCCTCAACCTCCAGAGTAGCTGGGATTACAGGCATGCGCCATCACACCCAGCTAATTTGTGTGTGTGTGTGTCTTTAGTAGAGACAGAGTTTCACCATGTTGGCCAGGCTGATCTCAAACTCCTGACCTCAGCCTCCCAAAGTGCTGGGATTACTAGCGTGAGCCACTGTACCCGGCTGGTCATTTTTTTTTTTTTCTTTTTTTTCCTGCAGAAAATTAATGAAAGGGTGCAAAAAGAGAAATGTGCGTGCTGGCTTTCTTCTCTCCAGCAAGAGCAGAGGCAGAAGCTCATCCTGGAGGTAGAAGCATTTTGATCCTGTCTGCATTCCTCAGACACATTTTCTGTAGCGGTCAGTGGTGCTGGCCAGACCAGCACAAGTGGCTCTGAGAAGATAGAAATGCCACAGCGTGTGGACAGATCACGGTCTGTCTGAGAGGACAGGACACGTGCCTGGCAGTTCCCTGAGAAGGCAGTGTCCCTGGGACCCTCCCCAGGGAGACAGGAAGGGGTAAATCCCTTTCTGTCCCCCATTCTTGCTTCTTTACAGTTAAATATTTCCCTTGGCCCTTAGTAAGCTGGTTTGGTTTTCATGCAACACCTCCTGGTCAAACTATGGGGTATGATTATCTCATCCTTCATTGGCTACAATATAAAGAGACTTCCGGAGCTACTTCCTTTTGGAGGACTGGGTTCTTGCAAGGAAAGGCGGGCAGTCTTCTAACCGATTCTTGTGGATTAATTTACAACTTTGATTCAGATTTTGTTCTGTCTTTTGAGTGTTTACCAAGATCATTGAGAGAACTCGTTTTTTCTCTTTAGATGGTGGGCAAATTGCAAGCTTAGTCTTAGAAAATGTATATAGGACACAGAAGATAAACAAGAGGGAGACCTTTCATTCCCTAGGTGAATCTTTCTTCTATTATTTAATTATGAATCTGCTTTGCAAGACCCTGAAATAAAGCCATCCATGAAGCAAAGCAATTGTCACGGCCCTGTGACTGATCATGTGCTTCCACTTGGCTGGTACCCCTGGACTGTGGCCCGAAGTGTCATTACTCTTGGCTCCAGTCTCCAGAAAACCCAGACATAAACTCACTGTGGTGGATGAAGATCAAAATGCCATCCCAGAGCTGGCTTTTAAAATGTTTTGAAAAATTCATTATCCCTCTAAGCCATTAGATCACTTTGAGCCTTATGGGGAACAAATGTATTTCTCACTTCTATGGAATTATTTCATGCCAGAATAGCCTCCTGACCAAGCACAACATCTCTGTACAAATCAATTCATACACAAAGGGTTTCATAGGCTGGCATTTATGTAGACGGCTCTGATGAAGCTCATAAACACTGAGCCACACTTGTTACAATTGGCCCCTTTGTTGGACTTCTTCTCTCAGCAGGATTTATATTCAGCCACCCTGATCACCATGTCACCCTGGGTACACCCTGACCCGTCACTTCAGGGAGTGCTGTGGACAACAGCCATCAGGGTTCTGGTTCCCTGTGTTTAAGTACAGCCTTCTATGGCCATCATCTTTTATTTATGATTTCTTGTTGTGTAACTGTGAGTTATTTTAACAATTATAGAATCACAGACCTTTACATTGGAAACTACTATAGAATCATAGGTTTTTTTTTGTTGTTGTTTGTTTGTTTTCTTTTTAGAACCGGGGTCTTCCTCTGTTATGCAGGCTGGAGTGCAGTGGCAAGATCATGGCTCACTGTACCCTTGAACTTGCAGGCTCAAGCGATGCTCCCTCCTCAACCTCCCAAGTAGCTACGACTACAGGCATGTGCCACCAAGCCTGGCTAGTGGTTTATTTTTTATTTTGTGGAGACGAGGACTCATTATGTTACCCAGGCTGGTCTCAAACTCTTGTCATGCTCCTTGTCATGAAGGATCTCAAGTGATCCTTCTGCCTAGGCCTCTCAAAATGTTGAAATTAGAGGCGTGAGCCACTGTGCCCAGCCTAATTACATATTTTTAACATTGAAACAGATGACTTTAGACATCTATTTCAGTCTCCTCGTATTATATTTCAGGCTTAGTTTCTTTGTAAAATAGTAAACAAGCAATAAGGCATATTTGGAAAATAGAGGGAAGCTGAAAAATTACCAATAAACAGAAAAAATTAAAACTAAAAATAAAATCACCCACTTTCATTGAAGCATGACTCTTGGTGATATTTTGGCTAGTAGTTTTCTTAGTCTTTCTTCCTTGTGCACAGGACTTAAGATATTTGTATATCTTGCAACCCCGATTTTTATTTTACTTAACAATATTATTTTACTATGTTATTACATAGTAGTCAAAATCAATATCTTAAATAATAGAACACAGTTTAATAAAGAAGATCTACTGAGGTTAAACCTGTTCATTGTCCCTCCTTTTTGCTATTGTTAATTACTATGACAAACATCTTTGCACATAAAACATTTTATCCTGTTTAGAATTATATTCTTAAAATGGCTTTCCAGTATGCAATGATTAGGGAAAAAGATATTAATATTCTTAAGCTTCTTGATACATCTTTTTAAATTGACTTCTGGGTGAACTCTTCCCAAATTTCAAGACTCAGAGAGGTTAACTAGTCCCACAGTACACTGTGACAGAGTCTGACATAGATTTGAGGTCTCTTGACCCCGAAGTCGACGCCCCTGATGAGTTAGAGAATTTGTGCAGTATGAGGGAGCGTGGTGTGGTGATTGTATACATCATGGATCTGAGCACATAACCTGAAGCGGCCTGGCTGCTGAGTTGAGACAAGTGTAACAGACACTGTGCCACACCAGTTACAACTCTGCTAATGAGACCAGTAGGTAGAATCTGGCTGGGGTCGGGGGGGCTACTTTCTCTTTGTCTTTTCACTTCCTCTCTCAATTATTTCAAAAAGATTGAGCCTCTTGGAACGGTGAAGCTATTGCTGCTCTGCATGGTGTGGTCTCTCGGAGCACACTGTTGCCCTTCATAACTGCCGTCACCTACTTGATCTCATTTGATTAACCTTAGGGAGGGTTCATGTTATGATATTTATGTCACAAATGAAAAGAACAAGGCCAGAGAGGTGAAGTCCAGCTTTGCCCAGAGACACACAGCCAGTAAGTGGCAGAGGTGGGCATAGATTCTATGTCTTCCATTCCCAGCATCTGTGAGAACAAAAATTGATCTGTGTTTTCCAGAGATGGTTTGAAGGTCTCGTTGAGAGCATAGTGGTTTGGATTCATCTATATAAAAGAAAATGTCCGAGTGAAAATACAGGGCACTTTTCTGAGAGGAGGCTATTCAACAGTGAAATCTATTCATGCTGAAGCCGTTTTTCTTTGACACAGGAAAACGTACCCCTCAAGCTTTGGAGTTTTGCGTGATGGACTCTGATGCACAGTGTGCAACTGTGAGATTAATGAATGTGTCACTGATGGAAACATGCTGAGCCCAACAGGCTCTGGAGACCAAGTGTCACCTGTAATGGGAAGAAGGCACCTGAGAGGCAGGGTCTCTGGAGGGCCTGTGGGCATCACCTGACATGCATGTGGGCATCACCTGATATGCCTGTAATGGGACAACAGGTGACTGGATGTCACTTATAGTCGTTTCAGCTGAGAGTTCTCTGTAATGTGGGGAAAGAAGTTTAATTGCCTATAACATCAACTCTTTCCCTGCTACAGAGCAGGTGTGATTCTGTCAAATTCTCTCTTCCAACTTCCCCATTCTCAGCTGTTTCTTCATTTGGATCATATTCATTAACTGTCCCAAGGCCTAAATGCATCCCACATTGATGCAATAGGGAGTAATTTTAGTTTAGTGCAGTTTAATATCACTTAAGCTAAATTATTCTCTTTCAAAACTCTAAGAAACACATAAATCTCCCGCCAATCTTTTGTATCACCATAGCATGACAAAGGCCACATGATTCTAAATCCAATATGTGCAAAGATGAACATGCATCAGATGCATTGGCCTCTGGATAGTCGTCCTGGGTTGCCTGTGTTTTCCAGTCTTTCTTGAGCATTTGATTAATTCACACTGGTGAATAAAGAAATTTGCAAATATAATTGAAAGAAAATCTAGGCAGATGGAAGTCAAGGTTAGTTTGGATTTGTAATTCTGTATTGGTGAGAATTTTTGGTTGCTACTTGCCCTGAAAACCTAATATGATTTTTTTTTTCAGAGAAGTCTATTGTCTAATAGGATGATTTGTATACAGTACGATAATTCCTTTGCAGACCCTGTGTTGGGAGGCTTCAGTATATGCCGAGGGAAACAGACTTGGGATGTTTTCTAGTAAATGTTGTGTGGGAGTGGGATCACTGACTCTGACTGATCTGCATGGTTGTTAAATCATGCACACCTGCTAAATAATTAGCATGCTGTGGGGCAGGGGGTCCTGAAGGTAAATCCTTGTGTGCCCCAGTTCCTAGCCATCCAACTCCTTTCTGAATATACTTCTGCTTTATTTTAAAGACAGAGCAGAAAGCATTGAGGGCCACGTAAGAGCAGTCCAATTAAGCTAGTGTCTCACCATGGCTGATATCCCACGCTGGGTCTCCTCTCCTGTCCCCATTTCCTCAAAATATCTTTACACCGCTTCTCATCCTTATCACTCCCCCTTCAGCAGAGCCTGCTCTCGGCCAGCATGCCAGGGAGTTAACATCTATCAGTGCTTCCTCTGCAGCTACATATGTTATTTGACCTTCACCATCATCCTCTGAGACAGGCATCATTATGCCCAGTTTGCAGAGGTGGAAACTGAGGCTCAAAGAGGTCAAGTAACTTGCTCTAGGGCAGACAACTAATGAATGTTGGAGCTAAATTTCTAGTATGCCATTCCTGAGAGTCTTAGCTTGTATTTCCACTTCAACAGACTGCAGGGACATAATACACTCACTTCAGGAAGAGCCGTCATTCCAGCAGCTCTCTTTAAACTTTCATGTGTATAGGAGTCACCTGGGAATCTGGTTGAAAGGCAGACTCTGATTCAGTACACTTTGGGGTAGGACCTGGGATTTTGCACTTCTAACAGGCTCTCAGGAGATGCCAATGCTGCTGTCCTGCAGAGCCCACAAATCTGAGTAGTGAGAGTCCAGAGCATTGATGAGCCAGGAGGCAGGAGAGGTGCATTAGAATCCGAGGGGGCTGCACAGCTGGGAGGAGGTGCCCTGCAGTGGAAGTGGCATGCTTCTCCCGAGGAGGTGTGGCCTCGCTGCAATCACACTGCGGTGAGAGGCCTGATGTGCTGCGTCTGTAGCTATCGTATTTCAGGTAAGATCATTGGTTTGGGAGGAAAAACGAATCTTTTTGGCCAGATGAGGTGGCTCACACCTGTAATCCCAACACTCTGGGAGGCTGAGGCGGGAAGATCACGGGAGCACAGGAGTTCGAGACCAGCCAGGGCAACATAGTGAGCCCTCGTCTCTACTAAACATCAAAAAGTAGCTGTGCTTGGTGGTGCACACCTGTAGTCTCAGCTACTTGGGGGACCGAGGCAAGAGGATTGCTTGAGCCTGGGAGGTCGAGGTTGTAGTGAGCCAAGATCACACCACTATACTCCAGCCTAAGCCCTGTCTCAAAAAAAAAAGAAAAAAAATTTCTGTCACACCTCCATGCAGAGAGCCATGGGTTCTAATGACCCATAAAACAGGCCCTGCATGCAATACGTATTTCTAATATGTATTAAAATTGCTTCATATCCCTTATGCTTTTCTCATACAAAACACAGGACCTTGTGACTTCATAGTACCTGGCAGCAAGGAGGGACCATAAATACATTAACACAACCGGGCGCGGTGGCTCACGCCTGTAATCCCAGCACTTTGGGAGGCCGAGGTGGGTGGATCACCTGAGGTCAGGAGGTCAAGACCAGCCTGGTCAACATGATGAAACCCCATCTCTACTAAAAAAATACAAAAATCAGCTGGGTGTGGTGACATGTGCCTGTAATCCCACCTACTTGAGAGGCTGAGGCAGGAGAATCACTTGAACCTGGGAGACGGAGGTTGCAGTGAGCAGAGATGTTGCCATTGCACTTCAGCCTGAGTGACAGAGCGAGACTCTGTCTCAAAAACAACAACAAAAAAAACATGAACAGGCTGGAGGGAGAAGTAGAAGGGAGTTGAAGGAACTGGTGGTCTTTTAGGGAATGCACGGCTCTTGACTGGGCTCTTTGAATGATCTCGAGAGGACGAAAGCACACGACTCACCCTACAGAAAACTTCTTAATGTTGGAATGAAACTTTTCTTTCTTTTAAGACAAAACTATTCACAGTTCCCCTCAACACCTTTTGGTCTCTTTCTCTCTTTATCTAAATAATAATAGTAATGATTATATAATTAGATAATTATATATAATTCTATAATATATAAATTTAATGTATAATTATATACTGTTATATAGAAATATAATTATGTTACATATAAATATGATAATTATATATTATATTAATATATTATATATTATACATTATATATAAATTATATATTATATATAAATATATGATATATAAATATAATTGTATAATATAATTAGAAGTACAATTATTATTATTATTTTTATTATTGAGACGGAGTCTCACTCTGTCACCCAGGCTAGAGTGCAGTGGGGCGACCTCGGCTCACTGCAACCTCCGCCTCCCAAGTTTAAGCAATTCTCCTGCCTCAGACTCCTGAGTAGATGGGATTACAGGCCTGCACCACCACGCCTAGCTAATTTTTGTATTTTTTTAGTAGAGACGAGATTTCACCATGTTGGCCAGGATGGTCTTGATCTCTTGACCTTGTGATCTGCCTGCCTCGGCCTCCCAAAGTGCTGGGATTACAGGCGTGAGCCACCGTGCCCAGCCATATCTAAATTATTTAAAATGTTTTTTCTCTTTATTTGAAGTCATCTTCCCTAAAGTCCTTGTGACATCTGGATGGCCTTTGTGTTCTGCTTTCTTGTCCCACCCGCCCTGTTGTTAGTGGTGCATGGTTCCATGTGATGCTTAGTTATTTATGGTGCTTCTTTATTATTCATGCCTTTCTTCCTTTGTTCAGGACTGTTGCTTAGTCACTGTGCTTCTCTGATGTGTTCTTGGTTCATGCTTCATTTCCTGCTGCCCTTTAGTGCTTTTCTATCCCTTTTCCCTTAACACAGAATTCTGTTTCTCTTAACATAGTGGGGACCCCGGAGTGGTTTGTAGAACTTTCCTTAGCTTGGGGATGGTCAGCAGGCATCGTAGAGGTTTTAGGAATCATTTTAGGTGTGGTTCATTATCAATTGTCTTTCACTAGGTTATGCCGTGCTAGCAAAAATCCCCAATGTCGGTGGCTTTCAGGATTAAAGGTCTATTTCCTGCTCATATTACAAGTTGCTGAGGGTCAGCTGTGGCTCCAAGTGCTTCTGTGTTCTGGAATGTAGGCTAAAGGAGCAACAGCTGTCTGGGATACGCTGCTCTCATGGGTAGAAGAGAGTTAGGGAGCTGGTAGGATCCAGTAATTGTTCCTAAAGCTTCTGCTCAGAACTGGAATGAGCCACTTCCGTTTTCTCTTCATCAGCCACAGCAAGCAAATCACATGGCCAAGCCCAATAGCAGTGGGGTGGGAAGTATACTCCGCCTATGGGCAGGCACTGAAAGTTACATGGCACTGCACAGGGACGGATTATTGTCATTTACAGGAAGGAAAGTTAATAATTAGGAGTTGGCCATGGATGTTGGCCATGTTGTCCATGATGGTCTCGATCTCTCGACCTTGTGATCTGCCCGCCTTGGCCTCTCAAAGTGCTAGGATTATAGGTGTGAACCACCGCGCCTGGCTGCATTGCGTAAATTATTTAAATATTCACTAAATAATTTTATTTTCATAAAAGCCCTATTTGGTAGGTACTGTTATCCCCATTTTGCACATGGGGAAACTGAGGTAGAGAGGGGTGAGTAACTAGCTATACTCACACCAGTACTACATGGTGAGAGCTAGCATTCACCATCTGGTGGACATTGAACAGAACCACACTTGTATTCTACTGATGGTCGTATCGGTGGGTAGATTGTGACCAATCAAAAAGTTAAAAAAAATAGGAGATTTGGGGGACAGTTTCAATTAATGAAAATCTCCAGTAGCTATTTAGTCATCTCGTATGCCTTCCGACGAGGGTTGAACAGCGGTTGTTTTCATCTGGGATGACTTCAGGCTGCATCTATGTCCCAAGTTAGGAGTTTGGGGAAGCTAGGTGAATTCCTTTAGGTCACCAGGGAAGCATTTATGGAATATGACTGCCTGGAAGAGCTTTTAAATTCTCTGTGCTTTAGTTTCTTCCCAATATAAGAAATATAAATTGGGACTAACAAAAGATGCTCCTTCATAGGGGATTCTGAAGATAAAGTTAGGCAGCTTATGTAAAGCTCTCAGAACTATGTCTGGCATGTAATCAGAATTTTTGAGTGAGTGCTCTAATGATGAGGATGATTTCTACTACTGTGATATCTCAACCCCTGGAAAACATATTGGGAATCCCCAGACCACTAGTTTTAGAGTCAATAGACAATCAGATTTGTGTTCCTGAGTTAAAGATTTATTTATTAAGATAAATAAATAAAACAAAAATTAACCTAGAAAGTAGGGGCTTAAGTTTCTGGACTCTTGGAAAAAAAAAAAAAAACTAGCCACAATTTCTCTTAAAGAGATTAATTTTTAGGTTGTGTGTTTGCCCCCTTCAGTCATTGTGTGGAGTGAAAATCCTTTAAAATATGTTACATAAAGTTCTGGTTTATTAGGTGAACACAGTGCATTTGGGGCTTGTTTGGGTGGGGTAAGTTGTGTGGTTTGCTGGGAAATTCCAAGCAAGGGCAGAGAGGAGAGGCCTCCGGCTTCTGTCCGGAAGTCAGTGGCTTGGCCTCAAGGGACACGTCCTGGTAGAAAAGGGTAAAGCTATACAGGTTGGTGCTGTGTGGGGTGTTTACTAGTGACCGTAATGAGGCTTCCTGCCTGACTACTGTTTTTGTTTCACATCCCATCAGCTGAGCCTGAGAGCCTTAAGGTGAAAGGAAAAGAACAAGGGTGGTGGAATTAGAATGTCAAGTTTAGTTACTTCTCAGCTGTGTGAATTTGGGTATGTTCCTTAACCTCTTTGGGTCTTGGTTTATTCATAAATGTAATGCTGTGTATTATTTATTCATCATGATCATGTGTAAGAGCATTGCATAAATTTTTTTTTTTTTTTTTTTTTTATTGAGATGGAGTCTCGCTCTGTTGCCAGGCTGGAGTGCAGTGGCACGATCTCGGGTCACTGCAACCTCTGCCTTCTGGGTTCAAGCGATTCTCCTGCCTCAGCCTCCCAAGTAGCTGGGACTACAGATGTGCACCACCATGCCCAGCTAATTTTTTTGTGTGTGTTTTTAGTAGAGATGGGGTTTCACCATGTTGGCCAGGATGGTCTCGATCTCTTGACCTTGTGATCTGCCCACCTTGGCCTCCCAAAGTGCTAGGATTATAGGTGTGAACCACCACGCCTGGCCGCATTGTATAAATTGTTTAAATATTCACTAATTTTATTTTCATAAAAGCCCTATTTGGTAGGTACTGTTATCCCCATTTTGCACATGGGGAAACTGAGGTAGAGAGGGGTGAGTAACTAGCTATACTCACACAGGCGGGAAAGGGTGGAGTCAGGTTTTGAACCCAAGCAGTCGAACTCCAAAGTCTACATGCATACCCATCATGCTTTGCTGCCTTTTGACACAGTCAGCACGTCACCAGGGGTTGCTGCTCTGAAGAGTAAGTCTGTTCATTTCTTCTAAATCCTAGTCCACTATTTAACATGTAGGAAGTAGATGCTCTGTAGACCTTAATGGTTATTTCCCTTCCCCTTTCCTATTTCCTTTCAGTTGTCCTGGTAGACCCAGGTAATCAGGACTAGTGGGTGCCTAGGAATGGAGTGAGAGATCTTGAGCCCCAGTTTTCCCTGGGCAAGATCTCACCTGACTCTCAAATTCACCTTGTCTCATTTATTGCATGAAACTTTCACTTTTTCAAGCCTTTATAGCACCAAGCTGGAAGGTATTATGTCATCTTGTAAAGCAAACCCTAAATTGAAAGAATAATGGCCTAGTTTGGTGACCCTCTCAGCACACACCATTATATCTTCATATGAAGCCTCCTAGTTAAGTAATATATGAATGAGTTTTACATATATTTTAAATCTGCTTTGGAGGTCATCTATCTTTATGTATTTGATTTTTCTCCCTTTATTCTGCATGGTTTCAAAGTGGGGAGCTCCTTACTCCTTCCCTTGGGGTAAATAACCTCTATGCTGAAAGGTGTGGCACACACAGATTGGCTGCTGTGAAGACTTGACACACCTCTTCGGTAATTCTGTTTCTGTTTCCTCTTACTGGTGGTTGGGTTCCAAATTGTCCCTGTGGCTGGTGCCATGTTCCAGAAGTAGAAATATGTCGTGGAAAAAGTAATGGCTCCAGGGAATAATGAGAGGTGGGTTTTAGTGCTTTCCCTTCTAAGTAGGAGCTGTGTGACCTTGGCAAATAATTGGCCTTTTCTGGAATCCTGTTTCTTCAATTGCAAAACAAGGAGCCAGTGTTAGTTGAACTGTTCCAAACTAGGGGCTCCAGCATTTTGAGATCTCCCATGCAGGGATCCATTTTAATATTTTAAAACTAATAGTACTGTTCAATGGGAAATAAAAACTTTTAAAACATGGAGTCCACAGAGAAAAGAGAAAATGAAAGCGATCACTGATGGTGGAAAGTTGGGGAGCAAGAATCAGTTCTTATTTATTTTTCTTGCAGCACTATGCACATAAAGCTCTTGGTTTATTAGGCCAATCAGGCATATTATTTAATCTCTAAGTCTTAGACAATCAGACACATTATTTACATCTCCAAGTCTTACTTTTCTCATCTGTTAAAATATGAGCATAGTATACAATCCGTATTTGGGGTTCAGAAGTTTGTTGTGAAGATTAAACGCAAATTTTAGCACTTAGCCAATGACACTCAATACACTGTGGCTATTTTTCAAGTTCTTCAGTGTGGGTTTACTTTTACCCAGAAGGGATATTTTAGATTAAACTAGCCCCCACCAGATTATGTTGTGAATTTCTTTAGCTCTAGGGTGGGGTTATTTGGGTTGCAGTGAAACCAGGAATGGAACAGTTAATCCCCACTTCCTTAGGAACTATAATCCAAGTGTGCTTTGTGCAAGGCTTTCAGCTGGGTACGCCATCAACTGGTAACATCTGGGCCCAACCAGAATAGAAAATGGGGAGAGGAGAGAAGGGAGAGGGAAACAAACATGAGACCAAAGCTCCTGGAACAGACAGGGCATTCCTAGTTCTTGCTGTTTATTGCATACATACTTTCAGTGATAATTGCTACCATTTAACTAGGACTTAATATGTGCCAGGCACTGGGCTAAGTGTGTCTTATATACTGTTTTAATTTTCTTAGGCACTCTATGAGCCACTCTCCTATCCATTGACCAAAGCAAGTCACAAAGCAAGTCTAGATTCAAGGCATGGAGAAAGAGATTTCTCTTGATGAGAGAAGCAACAATGTCACATGGAAGGGGCACAGATAAAGGGTGGGGTCACTTTTGTCAGTTTGCAGATCTCCACAGTACAAGTAATAGAGAAGATGTTGCATTTTCCTGGAGTAACTTCTGCACCCAAGAAAAAGGGTCAGGCGTCAAGTGCCTCTTTGTGTCTGGAATTCCTCTCATTACAAACAATCCAAGAGGCAGTATAATGGAAGTGTGGTCCCATTGTTTGAACTACTCAGGAGCCACATTGTAACTATTTGAAGAATTTCCTGCTTCCTGAATTCACCCAGATTCTCCTGTTCAAAACAAGCCCCAGCCTAAATGTCACTTATCTGTTATCCCAAAGCTCTGCTAAGTGCTACATGGTTAGTTTGGTATCCAAAGCTGTAGACATTTCTACCAGCTTTACCAAGGTAGAGAGAACGAACAATGAATCTTAACTTCTAGAAGTAATCAACCCCTCAGCTTATTAATTCATGAAAGTGGTTGTTCAAGGCTGAACCCGAAAGGTGCAATGTTTCATATTGTGGGGAGTAAGATGGATTCTTGGATGACTTGAGGTGGTTTATTACTTTTTTTCTCTTTACAAATTACACTGTCTTTCTGTATTTAATAGTGACAATGTAGTTTTTGTGAAGTGATTTTGCTATATGTAAAAGTGAGTCAACTAAAATGTCAGCAAATAATACAGGGGATCTATGGCTAGGACAAAAACCACAAAGATGGTATGTGAACGATTCTTGGTAAATGGAGTCATGTATATGAAAGCCTGGAAAGGCCACCACCTAGTGGAGAAAATGGAGGCCTGAAAGAGGAAGCGAGCTGCTGAAAGTACTATACCTAATAAAGAGCTGCTCTGGGCTTGGTTGCAGCCCTCCTGCCTCTAAATAATTTTTATCTCCCACTGTGCCAAACTACTCATTTCCTCAAAGCCAACAGCCCCAAGTAAACAAAAATTACCTCCATGTGTGATCTGGTTTGGATCTTTGTCCCCACCAATTTCATGTGGAATTGTAATCCCCATTGTCGGAGCGGGTGCCTGGTGGGAAGCGATTGGATCATGGGGGCAGATTTCTCAAGAATGGTTTAGTACCATCACCCTGGTACTGCTCCTGTGATAGTGAGTGGGTTCTCATTAGATCTGGTCCTTTTAAAGTATGTAACATCTCCCCTGTCTCTCTCTTGTTCCTGCTCCCACCATGTGAGATACTTTGCTCCCTGCTTGCTTTCCACCCACCTTGCCTTGCACCTTGATTAGAGATTTCCTGAGGCCTCCCTGGAAGCCGAGCAGATGCCAGCATCATGCTTCTTGTACAGCCTGCGGAACTGTGAGCCAGTTAAGCTTCTTTACCAGTCTCAAGTATTTTTTCATAACAATGCAAGAACGACCTAACACAGTGTGCAAACACATATTTTATTAGGAAATGTTACAAAATGAATAATATTTCCTACCATTTACAGCTAAGCAGTATATATGCTTGGTGATGAGAAAGGTAATTATAATCATATATGATGTTAATGTTTACCTTAGTATTTGGGGGAGTTGCCTCATAATTTTTTCATAAACTTACACTATAATCAAAAATAAATTTGTACATGAAATATGTAAATATACTATGTATGCTTTGAGAAAAATACTACCTTATAAACACATACTTGTATATCCACATTAGATTAGAGAGAGATTTTTCTTATCAGAAATCACGTTTACCCTTAGAAAGAATAGATGAAGATTAATAAATTAAAAATAAATACATTAAATTAAATAATGATACACGCTACAATGTTGTTGAACCTCGAAAACATTATATGAAGTGAAAGAAGCCAGTCATAAAAGATCACGTATTGTATAATTCCTTTTATATGAAATGTCCAGAAAAGGGCCAGGTGTGGTAGCTCATACCTGTAATCCCAGCACTTTCGGAGGCTGAGGCGGGCAGATCATGAGGTCAGGTGTTCAAGACCAGCTTGGCCAATATAGTGAAACCTCGTGTCTACTAAAAATACAAAAAAATAGCTGGGCATGGTGGTGTATACCTGTAGTCCCAGCTACTCAGTAGGCCGAGGCAGGAGAATCACTTGAACTTGGGAGGTAGAGGTTGCAGTGAGCCAAGATCGTGCCACTGCACTCCAGCCTAGGTGACAGAGCGAGACTCCATCTGGGGGCGGGGGGTGGGGGGAAAGAAATGTCCAGAAAAGGCAAATCTATAGAGACAGATTGTAGATTGGTGGTTGCTGGGGCAATGGCGAATAACTGCTTCATATGTATAGGGTGTCTTTTTTGGATGTTGAGAACATTTAAGAAGTAGATAGAGTGGTAGTTGTCCAATATTGTGAAGGTACTAAATTCCATTGAATTGTTCACTTTAAAATGGTTAATTTTATGTTATGTAAATTTCACTTCAATTAAAAATAATATATATATGTGTACTTACTCATATATACTCATATACAAGCCCATGCATGGCATTTTTATTATTTTATTAGTATAGTGCTTCTCAAACTTTTTGGTCTTAGGATCCCTTTCTGCTCTTAAAAATTAATGAGGAAGCCAGGCACGGTGGCTCATGCCTGTAATTCCAGCACTTTGGGAGGCCGAGGTGGGCAGATCACAAGGTCAGGAGTTCGAGACCAGCCTGGTCAATATGGAGAAACCCCCGTCTCTACTAAAAATACAAAAATTAGTCAGGTGTGGTGGTGTGCGCCTGTAGTCCCAGCTACTTGCGAGGTTGAAGAAGAAGAATTGCTTGAACCTGGGGGGCGGGAGGTGGAGGTTGCAGTGAGTCGAGACCACGCCACGTGACAGAGCGAGACTCTGTCTCAAAAAAAAAAAAAAAAAAAAGTAAATATCGAGGATGCCCCAGAGCTGCTGTTCATGTGTGTTATATTTATCAATATTTACCACATTAGAAATGAAAATGGGAAAAAAATTATTTATTTTTTCATTTGTTAAAAATAACATAAACATGTTTCATGTTAACAAAATAACATTTTATTTAAAAGAACTATATTTTCCGAAACAAATACATCTTAGCAGCAGCTAGTTCAGCTCACAATTCAAATAATTGCACAATTGCTTTTACTTTTAGATAACTCTTCGTCTTTGAAATGCAAGACATGCTTTATGCGTACTTCCCATTTGACCACAGAGTATTAAAAAAGATGTGTATACTCAAGGTTTGGGATTTAATTAAATTAATATCTTTTTTAATGTCTCACTGAGGAAATTCGCAAGTGAAACTGGCAATTTTGGTCCTGTGAGGTCACAGCTGTGAAGAGTATAGTGACTACTAGCATAATTTGATAGATTAAGGCTCTCGCAGTTTCACTGATCACTGCTTTTGTGCAGACATCTACCCAGCAAAAAAAGCCATCAGTACAAATGTCTACACAGCAAACAAGGCAAATAGTGTCTTCTAATTTTCATGAAAATAGATTTGACTTTACAGACCTCAAAGTTACCCAGGGACGCCCTGTGGTCTGAGGACCACAAATGAAGGACTTTGATTCCTCACAGTGAAGTACAGGAATTGCGAATTATGTGTACTTAAAACGTGGATGGCTTTAAAAAATGACAGGCCTCTTTCTTAAAGAACTGAGTAGTCTTTAGAGTGGAAATAAAAAACAGGGCCTTGTTTTAATCAGATTTCAGATCTTCTTCTGTGATATACCTCCACTTCAGGGTCTTTGCTCTACCCTTTGCTGAGAATGCTTCTCTTCCAAATGTGCACCAAACCCTCCCTCACCTCCTTTGGGGCCTTACTTAGCGATCATTCCAAGGAGCCTTCTTTGGTCACTTTATTGAAAATATTGCTCCCTTTCCCACACACACACACACACACACACACACACACACACAATTACTTTTCCCTGTTATATTTTTCTTCTTAATATTTATCTCTGTTTGATATGTTACACATTTTATTTAGTTTATTTCCGTGTTCCTCATTAGAATATAAGCTACATAAAAGCAGAGGTTTTCATCTATTTTGCTAGTATCTCCTGGTTTGCTTTGTGTCTCCTGTGGTGTCCAGTAAATATTTGTCAAATGTTGTTGAGTATTGCATAGCTAAAAGTTTGCTATAGATATTCATTGTGTCTTAACAAAAGGAGGGTGTGCAGACAGCCCCAACATATATTACATAAGATGTGCAATGGAAAAGTGGTTTTATGATCAAATAAGTTTGCGAAACATCTCTTTCTCTCTGTTTTCTTTCTCTGTCTCTCTCATACAGACCACATATATGTGGAGATTTACAATGAACTGACATGAAGCATCTGAGAGGGCCTGTGATGCGGCCATGTGTTTAAACATTGTTAAATTCAGTATATTTCAGACTGCTTTCTAGGGCTCACTGGAACACACTTTGGAAAATGCTTTCCTATGCATAGGCTCCCTGACTCACTCTTCATCATGGATGTAAGGGTCGACTGGGATGAAAGCTATGGATTTGGTTAGTATATTCTGGAAAGCTATTCCAATGTAAGATTTTTATCAGTAGTTCAAGTGGAAAATGAAACAAACAAGAAAATACTTCCTAATTCCTAATTTTGTTTGCTGGTAAAACAGTTTGGTGATGGAAAGGACTAGAAGGGCAGTCTTTGTATAATTATGTGTTTAATAATATATGCTTTAAAATAAGAGTAATTCCTTGTAATTCAGATTGCTTTCGGGTGAGGAGGTGGGGTTGTCAGTACAAAGTAGTAGGATTTTTTTAAGTTTTAGAAGAGAGCTTAAGAAATGCTCTAATCCTATTGGTACCTGTTACAAAACCAATTAACCCAGGAGAATGAATACCTTGTCTGTGCAGATTTTACAGATCATAAAGGAAGAAAATCTCTAAAGACCATGCAGTATTCTTACCCCTCCTCAGAAATCTGTACTGTACTCTCTCTAACTTTTCTGAAGTGGGCTATCTAGCCTACATCTCTTAGTGAATAGTCAGCAGAGCTTCTCTCTAAGGATTCAGAAGCTCTCTGGACAGCGTGTCTTCTGTGGTCCTCTCTAAGTAACTTTTCATGGCACAGATAGAAGTGACCTGACTCTAGATGAGAAAAATGAAGCCAAGAGGGCAATTGCTTCTTCATAACAGCACTATGGTTCACCTTCTTGCTCATGACACCCTCCCAGCCTACAAAGAATTCCCACCTTTGAACAGGTTCATGAGCTTTAAGAGCGGACTCTTTCACCTGCTCTCCGTTTTCCTTCTCTTTGGCCATCTTCAAAGAGAATGCTTGGTTCTCTAACTGGCTGTCCTGTCCTTGGGGTCAGCCTGCATTCTTGTGCCCAGAGTCATCAATACCTTGACTCTTCAGTGGCCTCAAGGACCATCTGATTCACCACAGTGCTGATCTGTCTTTTGTAGAGCACAATTTCTGAGAAATCAGCAGGACCCACAGCATCTTGTTGATGCAGGTATTGATCCCTACCTGTGCGTTGCTTGATCAGCCCTGGAATCTGTCGATAACATCACCACTGCTAAATCCCCACTTCCTGCTAAGTCCAGATTCCACGTCTCTACCGCTTAGGGTCACAGTGTATCTTACACTATACCTAAGTAGTTTTTATGTTCTGTCTTGAGCAAGTGTGTCTACTAAACAGGTATTCTCTCTAAGCCCCAGTGGCTGGAAGTGATATTATAGAAGGTAGCAGTTGCCTGCCCCTGTAAAAGCATTTAACTGTGCATTATTTATAACCCAGAGAAAATTTTTTTTCTTCAAATGGCAGATTATTCATTCACCCATGCTTGATTACTGTACTCTAATGTCTCAATGCTTCTTATGCATTAATCAAACAACCCTCAGGAGATATTCAGCAGCTGGGGGGGATCAGTTTTGGGTAGTCTGATTGGAGATTGGAGGGGTTCCTAGAAGGTTGCCTGAGAGTCTTGAGTGCAGCAATTCCTGAACTTCTACCATTAGAAAGCTGTTCCTCTGTGTGTGTGTGTGTGTGTGTGTGTGTGTGTGTGTGTGTGTGTGTGTTTTAATTGAGACAGGGTCTCACTCTGTCACCCAGGCTGGACTCAAGTGGCACAATCTTGGCTCACTGCAACTTCTACCTCCAGGGTTCAAGTGAGCCTCCCGATTAGCTGGGACTATAGGTGCCTGCCACCACGCCCGGCTAATTTTTTGTATTTTTAGTAGAGATGGGGTTTCGCCATGTTGCCCAGGCTGACCTTGAACTCCTGAGCTCAGACAATCCGTCTGTCTTGGCCTCCCAAAGTGCTGGGATTACAGGCATGAGGCACCGCACCAGGTCTGATTTTTTTTTTTTAATGAAAAATGTATAGGTCCTCTTTTAAAATGCATGTCCTCCTGGGCTCCCTCTTCTATACCCATGTTCTTTTGTAGACTTGTTCTAGAGCATTAAAGCTTGAAGCGAATCTTAATGATCATTTGGTCCAGTCTCATTATTTTAGAGATGAAGATGTGAGGCCGAGAAGACATGCATGTCTAGATCAAGGTCTCACTGCCAGTTAGCAGTAAAGTTGGGCTCAGTATCCTATGTCTTCTGCCTCTTTTCCAGAAAGCTTTATGTGTCTTATGGCATCCTGAGGAGACAACTTTCTTTCAGATGTGTCAACTTGTATTAAATTCCATGCTTAAAAATATCTCATGTAATGCAGTTTGATTAGCATTTCTCTAGAGTCACTATAATTCTAGGGATGGAAGGCACTGGGGTAATTATATATAAAATTTCCTCTTAGGTTTAAGTCACTTCCAAGATCCAATGGTTATTTTAAAACTAGAGTGGGAAGTAGCATATTTGGCTAGCAGCGCTGTTAGAAACAGAAGAGTTAGAATGACTGGCAGGTGCTGATGATCTCTTTGTCAATTCCACTAAAAATGGACAGTGTTGGACCTCATTCCTACCCAGCAACACCACCAAATGTAATAGGTATGTCTAGGTGGGAGAGGAGGAGCTCCAAGTAGCACAGAAAGAGGAAATAAGTCAAAGGAAAGAAAGAGAAAATTTTAAATCTATTTGTTTATGTAGGTGTCTCCATGGAATCAATATCACCCATTGCCTGCCTTGGGAAATTTCTGAAAAGTCCAGGGGAATCTGGACCCCAAAAGGGTCAGTATTGTGAGCAGGAGGAACCCTCAGTGCCTCTGGCATTGTGGGTCATGGACTTGGAATGCTTTTCCTTGCAGAAAAACAGGAAGTGTTCCAAGCAGAATATGCTATTCCTTGCTTTGACAATTTTCTGTAATTCACTTGAGTCAAATCCAGATAAATTTTGAGTTCTGCTTATTCGTTGTATATTTTTATTTCCATTTATCTACTTAAATAGTTTTCTTCTAAAATCCAAGACGGTTCTTCTGTGTCTAGTTGCTTCATTTCTCTTGAAACAGATTTCACAAGCAGATTCATAGAGATGAGTTTCTCTGCCTCACAGGAAATAGGAATTTCTACTACTAGTATGTCATAGAGCCATGATTCTTAAGTGTTTGTGCATATTGCATTCGCCTGGGAAGCTTGTTGAAAACACAGATACCTGGGTCCCACTACAGATCTACCTGATAAGAACGTAGCGGAATGGGACCAGGGCTGTGTGTTTTTCACAGTTATTCTTGGTGCCTTCTGCACCCACCCTATAATTTTGATGTTCTCCCAAGTTTGAGATACATGTCAAAGGGACATAGATAGGAAGAAAGGATGGTTAGCAATAGTATGACTTGGGTGTTAAGAAAGCCCCCCCCCCACCATGCCCACATTGCCTATTCATTCTATTGTAAACATTTATTGAGCCACCTATTTACTTTGTGCAGAGAGCATCTTGAGACTTTGGACTCACACAGGTGGCTAAAACACAGAGCCGGCTGGGCATGGTGATTATGCCTGTAATCCCAGCACTTTGGGAGGCCAAGGCGGGCAGATCACAAGGTCAGGAGTTTGAGACCTGTCAGGGGAACCCACCCCTGATAATTCAACGTTATTTCACGTAGGTTCTTTTCTATTTCCCTAAGTGTCAGTTGGTCTGAGAAATAAAGGGAAAGAGTACAAAAGAGAAATTTTAAAGCTGGGTATCTGGGGGAGACATCACATGTCAGTAGGTTCCATGATGTCCCCCAAGCCACAAAACCAGCAAGTTTTTATAGTGATTTTCAAGGGGAGGGAGTGTATGAATAGAGTGTGGGTCACAGAGATCACACGCTTCACATAGTAATAAAATATCACAAGGCAAATGGAGGCAGGGTGAGATCACAGGACTGGCGCAAAATTAAAAATGCTAATGAAGTTTCATGTCCCACTGGGCACACATTGTCATTGATAACATCTTATCAGGAGACAAGGTTTGAGAGCAGACCACCGGTCTGACCAAAATTTATTAGGTGGGAATTTCCTTGTCCTAATAGGCCTGGGAGCGCTGCAGGAGATTGGGGCTTATTTCACCTCTTATCTGCAACCATAAAAGGCAGACATTCCCAGAGCAGCCATTTTAGAGACCTACCCCTAGGAACGCATTCTCTTTCTCAGGGCTGTTCCTTGCTGAGAAAAAGAATTCAGCAATATTTCTCCTATTTGCTTTTGAAAGAAGAGAAATATAGCTCTGTTCCACCGTGCTCTCAGGCAGCCAGACCTAATGGTTATCTCCCTTGTTCCCTGAACATCGCTGTCATCCTGTTCTTTTTTCAAGGTGCCCAGATTTCATATTATTTAAACACACATGCTTTACGAACAATTTGTGCAGTTAACAGAACCATCACAGGGTCCTGAGGCGACATACATCCTCAGTTTATGAAGATGATGGGATTAAGAGATTAAAGACAGGCATAGGAAATCACAAGAGTGTTGATTGGGGAAGTGATAAATGTCCATGAAACCTTCACAATTTATGTTCAGAGATTGCAGTAAAGACAGGTGTAAGAAATTATAAAAGTATTGATTTGGGGAACTAATAAATGTCCATGAAATCTTCACAATTTATGTTCTTCTGCCAAGGCTTCAGCTGGTCGCTCTGTTCAGGGTCCCTGACTTCTCGCAACAGAGACCAGCCTGGTCAATATGGTAAAACCCCATCTCTCCTAAAAGTACAAACATTAGCCAGGTGTGTTGGTGCATGCCTGTAGTCCCAGCTACTCGGGAGGCTGAGGCAGGAGAATCACTTGAACCTGGGAGGTGGAGGTTGCAGTGAGCTGAGATCATGCCACTGCACTCCAGCCTGGGTGACAGAGTGAGATTGTCTCAACAAACAAACAAACAAACAAAAAACACAGAGCTTGCCCTCAAGTTGCTCACAGTTTAGGACAAATAAATATGATCACATCTATTTACAACCCAGAAATCTCCCGTACTGAAGAGTATTAAAGGTGGTGTGGCTGGGGAGGTCAGTAGAGATTTCACAGAAAAAACTGATATTTGAGCAGAGTTTTGAAAGAAGAGTCACAGTTCATTAGGCAGACAATGGGGAAAGGACGTCTAGGTAGAGGGAAGGGCCGGTTCAAAGGCTTAGGGGTTGAAAAGTGTGTGAGATTGGAACCTGAAATACAGGTGCTGTCTGTATGGCTGAAACATGCTGGGGTGTGTGTAGCGGGAGAAAAGCTTGGAAGAAAAGCCTAAGAAGTATAGATTTTTGGAGGTAGATTATAGCAGAAAGGTCATTAACAAGAAAATAGGTTGTATGCAAGTAGAATTATTGTTTTATAATTTGTTACTGACATTTTGCTGTTGACTCATTGTTAATTAATGTGGTCCCCTGCACTACAGCATTACCCCAGCCCATTTTTTATCTCATCTTGTGATAGTTAATATACTTTGCTGCAAACTCATGCTACCCTTTTAAGAAATTTCTTCTTTATTTTTCTCTCATGCTCTGGTTCTGAGTAAATGCTTGAACCTGTAGTTCCTAGTATTATTTCTATTAGGTTTGTGAACCCTCTTATTAAAATTTGTGTCTGGTTCCTTTAAATATTAATTATAAATTAAGCAGCAATACCAAATGAAGTTCGAGTGATGGGATGGAAAATGTCAACTGTCTTTTTCCTATTAGACTGACCTATGGATATATCTCAGTTTTTTTTTTAAGTTTTCATTTCTTTTTAATGTCAAGACAACTTAATAAAGCTCCATCTAGAGTTTTAACTTAATGGCTGTCAGAATCAGTCTTGATAATTGCTTCTTTTGGGTTATCTGCACGTCGTCTTTCCATCGGTAACAAAATCAATACTGACACCAATTCAGAGCATTAGACTCCCCAACGTGCTTTCATGTGCACTTTTTAAATGGTTTGACCAGCAACCCTCTGAATTTCACAGAATATTATTATTATTTTCCAGCATAACAGGTGAGGAAACAGAGACTTAGCCTCATTAAAAATTTGCTGTACTAATGATTTTTTTGATATTTACTATGGCTGGTATTTTATGTGACTCTTTGAGAGACAGTAAGTTCTCCTTCCTTTTAAAACCGTCAATAATGGAGCCACCAAAGCCAAAGCTTTAAGTGCTAGTGTGGCCTTTTGGTACTCATGATTAAGATCACATTTATTTGTAGTAATAATTCAGTATTACATCTCCCAAAGAGATGTACTGAGCAAGCACTGCAGTGACAAGATAAGTTGCCCTGTTTTGTTCCATATGTCTGTGCTCTAAGTATTCCATAGTTTTAATTGGTTCCCTGCAGAATAACATTTACAAGCATATGGTATGGAAAATGCTGACTGCTTTTGTTATCATGTATTTTAGTACTTGTGGTGGCCCCAGTTCACTTAGCCTTTAAATGTGATTATGAGGTTATTTAATGCACTTTATGGAGTACTTTTCCTTAACCTGCTTACCAAGTGTTAAATGCCATCGATATTGTGTATTGGGTAGCCCGTCCGTAGTTGGCCAGAGCACGAATTCACAAAAGCTTTCATCATGGGTTTGTGCTGCAAGGATGCTCTCTCTCTCTCCTCGCCTCATATGCAGTTTTCAAAGGCACTGCGAGGCTGCCTTCAATTATGCTTGAGAGTAAGACGCGCTGTTGGGAGCCCGAAAAAGCCAAGAGGCACACAATAGAGCTCTCTGGCGCCTCGTTTGGGAGATTTACCAGTGATCCCTTGAAAAGGGAAAAGGGATTACAGATGTGAAATTAGACACAAAGACTGAAGAGGGGACCAGCTGTATTTTTGGATATTAGAGTTACTTTGGCACTTGGGTGGTTTCCTCAGGGAGTACGGTGGCAGAGTGCAGTTGAATTATTAATATTTCTGAGACTATGTACAAGACTTCTTTTAAAAAAAACTTTTATTATGGAAAATTTAAAACATATACAAAAGTGGAAAAAACTGCGTAATTAATCCTCAGTGGACCTATGACTTAGTATATTAGCTTTCTAGGGATGATGTAACAAACCACCAAAATTGGAGTGGCTTAAACAACACAAATTTACTGTCTAACAGCTCTGGAGGCTGGAAGTTCAAGATCAAGATGTTGGCAGGGCCAGGTTTCCTCTGAAGGCACTGGGGAGGGATCTGTTCCAGGCCTCTCTTCCAGCTCTTGGTGGTCTCAGACGATCCTTGGTTTGTGGATGGGCTTCTCCCTGTGTCTTCACATCACCTTCCCTCTGTTCACATCCCTGTGTTTAAATTTCCCCTTTTCATAAGGTCACAGTCATGTTAGATAAGGGCCCATCTAATGACAGCATTTCAGCTTAACTAATTACATCTGCATGACCCCAGGTCCAAATAAGCTTATATTCTGAGGCACTGGGGGTTAGGACCCCAACATATTGTATTGGGGAAGCACATAATCCATACTACTTACCTTGAATAATTATCAATGTTTTGCTAATCTTGTTTCATCTGTTCCTTACCACACATACACACTTTTGTTTCCTGTGGTATTTTAAAACAAACCATAGAAATATCATTTTACCTGTAAGTTCTTCAGTATGTATCTCTGACCAATATGGAGTTTTGAAGTGTGAGGGGGTGTGTGTGTGTTGTGTATATGTTTTCCATAATCATCATGTAAAATTTTTTTTAACTTAATGAAAAGCATGAAAAGAAGAGTAAAGGCTTCTGCTACTCTTCAGCCTGGGAAACTCTTATCTTTCTTCCCTTGAAGAAAGGCAAAAGTAACCTCCTCTGTGAAGCCTTCCCAACACTTAGGGCAATTAATGGCTCCTGTCCTTTGCGCCCCCAGGCTGTTCTTCTGTGACTTGTAGTGTATAAGTAATTGTACTGTATTTGTAACAGGGTGCAGCAGAGATGAAAAACAGACTGGCTTTTGTGCATTGTTGCTCTGTCTCTCTTCCTTCACTTCTTAGAAGAGACGTTTCTAGAAGCCCACTGAGGGGCAAGGAGCTGAGGAGGAGCTCAGGGAGGGGGTACGGTGGGGAGAGTTTGGAATATGCACGTGAGGATGCTTGGATGGTGGGGCTTGCAGACGCTGCACCCTCAGTGGAGGTTGCTGTCCGTGAGGGCAGTGTTCTAGGGCCTACCCTTCCAGGTGCCAAGGGCTTTTGTGGGTATGGCGTGGTATCTGTTTCTGTTGTTTCTAGGTGGGGCCAAACAATAGAAGCCTTCTATATATATATGCAGGTGTTTGTGGTCATCTGTATAAATGTTGACTATTTTCATTTTTTTACAATGTCACTACCTACAGTGTAATTTTAAAAAATTGTCGTAGTAACTAGGCTGGGTGTGGTAGCTCACACCTGTAATCCCAGCACTTTGGGGGGCTGAAGCAGGCAGATTGCTTGAGGCCAGGAGTTTGAGGCCAGTCTGGGCAACATGGTGAAACCTCATCTCTACTAAAACTACAAAAATTGGCCAGGCGGGGTGGCATGTACCTGTAGTCCCAGCTACTTGGGAGGCTGAGGCAGGAGAATCACATGAAACCGGGAGGTGGAGGTTGCAGTAGCCCAAGATTGCACCCCTGCACTCCAGCCTGGGCAACAGAGTGAGACTCTGTCTTAAAAAATTGTCATAGTAATTTATATTTGCCTCATTTGCCCCAAGATAATCAAGATTGACCACTATAAGTTTAAAAACACATATAAAATGGCTAGCAGATAGCGTGAGGAAGGGCTGAGCAGGGCCTTGGAAGCCCAGGATTACCAAAGGACTAGAGACAGCTGTTAGCAAACATAGTACAGTTATCTCTTGGTTTCCACAGGCAACTGGTTCCAGGACCCTCCTTGGATACCAAAATCCATTGATGCTCAAGTCCTTGATATAAAATTAACTAGTATTTGCATATAACCAACATGCTTCCTCCTGTGTACATTAAATCATCTCTAGATTACTAATAATACCTAAAACAATGTAAATGCTATGTAAATTGTTGAAGGAATAATGACAAGAAAAAAAGTCTGCATATGTTCAGCACAGATACAACCATCCATTTTTTGTTTTTCTTTGAGTGTCTTTTATGCCTGGTTGGTTGAATCCATGAATGTCGAGCCCAGGGATATGGATGGCTGGCAGAGAGGGAGGTGGTCCTTAAATGCACAGGCTTCAGTGATCCTCATTCTAGGACAGTTACAGTCTATATGGACCAAATTTATCTGTCACATAGGGGTAATGTAGGACTCCCACAAAGGGGTCTGAGAATTTTGTGAAATGATGCCAGGCTCAGAGAAACAACATGACCCATGGTAGCTGCCCAGCCGTTGCTCTGTAGGCACCATTCACTTTGGATTTTATGTGAATGGCACTCCCGGAGTTGAGCAATGGCAAGGTACTCTTTGCTGCCATATTGTTATTAACTGGTTGTTGCCACTTAGGTTTCTGTCTTCAGTGATGGGGATTTGCTAGCCAGGGAATGGGAAAGAGGACCTCCCTCTCTGATGATGTCAAACCTGCCTGTCTTCTCTTGCCCTCACTCCACATCTTACTGTCAACACCCCCTACCACACATCTGGAATCCAATCCATTGAGGATTTTTTTTTTTAGCATGTTCTCCCTCCTTTCCACTCTGAGACTCTAAAGAGGGAACTAAATTATCAGCAAATTAAATTATGAGTGTATTAAAAAGTTACTCCTTGTTGCAAAAAAAAAAAAAAAAAACAAAAAAAAAAACATTGGGGAGTCTTGCTCTCTTCTTTTGATAAAGATTTATATTTAATAGGACCTATTTTACAGCTGTTTATTATGGCAAAAGATTTGGGTGATCTGATGCATTTTTATTATGTATTGTTAAGGTTTTCATAATATTTAAAAATCTTTCTCATGTGTTAATTTCAGGATATGTACTTTTTATTCAAAGTCCAATAAAGAAAGTAAAGCAACAAAACATTCTTCTACTATAACAGGTTTCTTTTTAATGTGGCTGATTTATTTAGAACATCAAGATAGAAAACATTTCTGTATTAAAGATCTCTTCCATAATCTATTTAGTTAATTATCTCCCTTAAAATTACAAAAATAAAATTCAAATTGATAATATCAAAAAATTTTCCAATTGTCGGGCTCTGGAGACCCAAGTCAATTCTCCTCATAGAAGAGAGAAGACAAAAGGAAAATGTCTGAGCAACTCAAAAATCGGTTATTTACTACTTAGAATCATAAAACCGTATTTTCCCAAGATGGGAAGCCTCTGATGCTTAGAATACTTTAAACTTCCCGTTGGAAAAGCTTCTTCTTACTAGAGCAAGATACTCAGTTTATATCAACATGTTTATGCTTTTAAAATATCAGTGGAATAATATGGAATTTATATATGCATGCATTTCTATATCTCGCTGCATCTGCATTTATTTTCTGTTGCACTGTTCTCTGCCATAAAATGTGTATTTTAATAAACCTTTGTTGAATATCTACTGTGCACCAGATACTGTTTAGTTTTAAAAGGGTTTTCTATTTTGCAAAATATTTTGAAAGAGAGAGAGAAAGAGAGAGAGAGAGAGAATGATCCTGACAGATCACCTGGAAGGTGAGAGTTCTTCTGTCACTGAAAAACATACAGTGTAATAAATAATGGCATCATTAAAAACTGTCATCTTTGCAAAGTACAGTAATTGCTCTGCAGATCCCTTCCCTGTGAACCTGCATACCTGCACCGTGCTGGAAATGATCTTCTCCTCCCTCCCGCTTCCAGCTGCTTATCTATTCATTACTGTCAGGTCTGAGTGGGTTTCAGACATGCCAGGTGTGTGGTGTCACCAGCCTGACGTCCATTCCAAATGCAGACATTTACACTCACGAGTATTAAAGCAATAGATCTTCCTTATGACAACAAAAAGCTGACTGCAGAAAAGCAAAGCTTCTGGGAAAAGTCTTTGAGCGCATCTTGGCTTGTTCATGGGGGGAGAAGACCTGACTAATTAGCTCCAGCCCTTCTAATCCGAAGGAGCAGAAATAATTAAAGTATCTGGGGCAACCTGTGCCACACGGCAGCAGGCTACAACAGAAGGGGCGACGCGGTAAGAGGACGTGATCTTAACACAGGCTCCCAAAAGAAAGTTCTGGGAACTTTCCCCCACAAGGATCTATTAAAGTAAAATTAAGATATTTATGAATCACAATTTTTTAAATAAAATGAAAATACTTTAATCTAGAATAGAAGGGAAATTCCTACAAAAATTAGGGCTGCTTAATTATTAAGGTACTAGCCTTCAGGGCAAATTTGAGAAGTCATAACAATTTTTTCTGATTGCTATTGCATTTTGTGGCTGAGTCGGCTGTTGACCTGGGCAGAAGTCCTTTGTCTTAGAGACACTGCTGTGAATGATCATGTATATGTGATTGTGTAAATATTAGGGGAGAAGGGAGGGTTCTATCCTGCCGAATTCCCTAATGGATGTTAACTAACTTCTGTGGTCCTCCATATGCACCTTGTTCAGGGGGTTGCTAGGAATGGTGGGCACAGTAAACCAGCCCAGACCTGAGCGTGTGTGTGGACACCTGCAAGACAGCCTCATGGCACATGTCTGTGCAAAGATGTACAGTTTGTTTTTCAGAAGACTCTGTATTTTAAGTGGAGGGCTTGGAAACGTGTTTGGAAGAGTGAAAAAAGACAGGTGGAAGAGTTTCGAATGGTATCATAGCTTTGCTATTTTGGATCTGTTTTCTTTGCTTTTGATACAGTTACTGTAAATGTCCTATGCCACCATTTACTGCCTGTCATGTATGTACTGAATCATATGAGGCTTTTTTCTTGATATATTGTCAGGAAACAGTTAATAAAGAAATCCTATTTACACTCACCTCACATATAGAGTGGGTTTCTTTTTCCTGTCTATGGGAAAAAGGAATGACATGAAAAGCAGGAAGCATGCCTGAGTGCTCTAGTGAATTAAGATTGGAACCAGAATTTGGGGCTATTTCTCCACATCTTACTGTTTTTGTCTTAATTTGTAGCCAGGATAAATATTTAGATACATGTACACATGAGCCTAGGAATAACATTAGGCTGTCAAGATTAAGAGAAGAAAAGCAAACCCGGCCAGGCGCGGTGGCTCATGCCTGTAATCCCAGCACTTTGGAAGGCCGAGGTGGTTGGATCACGAGGTCAGCAGTTTGAGACCAGCCTGACCAACATGGTGAAACCCCCTCTCTACTAAAAATACACAAAAAAATTAACTGGGCATGGTGGTACATGCCTGTAATCCCGGCTACTCGGGAGGCTGAGGCAGGAAAATTTCTTGAACCCAGGAGTTGGAGGTTGCAGTGAGCTGAGATCGTACCATTGCACTCCAGCCTGAGTACAGTGGAATAAAAAAAAAAAAAAAAAAGAGAGAGCAAAACCACAAAAAGCAAAGCAAGGTGAGGGTTCCCAGTCTTTAATTTTCCTCAGTCATTTTTCTGATACTGAATCAACCTGACATCTCTTAGAAGTATTGCTGATGTAACCTTAAATTCTAGATCCACTGAGAACAATTTCCTTGTTCAGTTGTATCACAGGAGATAGTGTTTGAATCATGTCAGGGTGATGTGTGATCATTTTGCGGGGTCTGACGTGGTTCGTTTTCTTCTTTGTTTGGGTACCCATGGTGTCATAAACACACTGTTGTTCTCCCCTACCCTCTCCCCATAAGACAAAAGATAAAAAAGAATGCCATGAACAGCTGAAACACCTGCCAGGGTGGGGAGTTGGTGGTGTGGGAGAGGACAGAGCAGTTGGTGGGGGAGGAGAAAGGTGCATGGGATGGCAAACAACACATTCCCTTGTTTTCGCTACTTGAATCTCAGCCTAGGCTATAGCTGCCCAGGAACTCAGAATTTGGGCTTCTTATTTATTGCTTTGATTTACTGTTTCAACAAATATTTAGTTGACTAATACCAGGCACAAGTCTGACTGCTGATTCACCTCCACAGATTGAAACCAAAGACATGACCTGTTGCCAAGAATGTTCACACGGGGGCCTGGGCTGTTCACAGCACAGGGCAGAAAGGGCATTCCCTTCCTCCTCCCTCCCTTCCGCCCATCCACTCCCTCTCTCCCTCTTACCTTCCTCCCTGCTTCCCTCCCTCTCTTCCTCTTCTTTCCTTCCATTCTTTCTCTCTCTCTCTCTCTCGCCCTCTTTTCTTTCCCTTCCTCCTTCCTTACCCACTTCCTTCCTTCCTCTTACACCTTCCTCCCTCCCTCTCTCTCTCTCGCCCGTCCGCCCGCCCTTCCTTCCTTCCTTCCTTCCTTCCTTCCTTCCTTCCTTCCTTCCTTCCTTCCTTCCTTCCTTGTTTATTACTTAAGTTTTCAAACGTATGTCAGCAGAGAGGACAAAGAGAATGCCACGTTCCCGTCTCCCAGCTTCAAAAATCGCCAACATTTTGCAAAAAGGGCTCAAGTTGAATACTTAACAACCCTTGGGGAAGGCAGGTGTATGTCTTATTGTCATTCTGCTTATGAATAGCAGTAGGAAGTTCTTTGAACTTTACAAAATATTTCCCACATTTTGTCAGCTGAATGAGACACTGTAATAACTACAAAATATCACAAAAAGCACTATATGAAGTTTTGGAATTTGTTAGAAATCACTGTATGAAAAATCAGTGCCTAAGGGCAAAACCCCTGTCCCTCTGATTATTAATAAAACGGATACAGTTTAACCCCTGTCCCTCTGATTATTAATAAAACGGATACAGTTTTTATCTTGAAATCGTTTAAACTTCAATTTCAGAGTGACTTTATGCTAGACATGCATTGCTCACGCAAGGGTTGGGGACAGAGCTAAGAAACGCCCGGTAGCTAATTAGAATTATGCCCTTCTAATTTGGTGGTTTCTGTATCTATGTTAGGCCCCAGGATTGGGCCTGCTGGATGTACATGTACTAATAGCAAGTCATGTTTTGGTAGAGTTCAATAGTGTACCTGTGCAGACTGCTTGAGATATTTAAAAACGAAATTATTGCAATTGCTATATCTTCAGAATAATAGATGAATTAGAATGTGGTAGCAACTCAGATGTGAAGAATCTTGTCTTGAGAGAAGAGGAAAATATGTGATGACTTAATACTCATAAAATCCATTACTTTATAAAATCATTTTAATTCAGTTTTGGAACTTTAGACCATGAAGTGGGCAGAATGCACATGTCATAATGCTCTGGGGTGTGTGTGTGTGTGTGTGTGTCTGTGTGTGTGTGTATCTGTGTGAGTGTGTATGTGTAGGGAGAAAGAAAGGGAGAGAAACTGAGAGCCTATTAAGCTTGAGACAGGAGTGATTATGTGCAGCCTGTAGTATAACTTTTGACTTTTGTGCTATTAACAAAGTTTTATCCCATGATACTGTTATTTCATAAGAACATGACAAAGACATTATAAGAATGTTGCAAATTATCTTCTGCCCAATTGTTATATCTGGTATTACTGTTTTCACTAACAAAAATTGATTGGAGCCTCTCCTGTGTGAAGCACACTGCCTTAGGAAGTCTTGGGGACACAAAGACTTGAGGATCTCAGTTGGCTGACCTGTAAAAACCAGTCTCTAACCCCTGTTCATTGTACAGTGAGATTAGTAACAGTCTTTTGAATACATTCTCTTAATGAATATATTTATTTCTGAATTCTACTATGTATTACTATACCAGAATATAAGGAACATTGTAAAACATTTTATTATTTATTTTTATTTTTGTAGCAGCGGGGTCTCACTATGTTGCCCAGGCTGGTCTCGAACTCCTGGCCTCAAGCAATCCTCCTGCCTCAGCCTCTCACAGTGCTGGGATTACTGGCATGAGCCACCATTTCTGGCTGTAAACATATTTTTAAAAACAGAAAATGTAAAAGGATGACATAAATAGGTATTTGCATTGTTTCTTCTCTAACACTGAGGTGCACTACCTCATTTTGGAAATCACTGAAGGGTTTCAGCTGGGTGAATCCTGAGGCCTCTGCTAACACTGAGCTTCAACAAATCTAAACAATGTAACAGCAATTCCCTGACATTGTGCTTGATCTAGAACAACTCAAGCAGTCCTTTCCAAAAACAGTCGCAGATATATTCTGCAGTTGACAGGGGCCGCATGGTCCTTGGGAGCATGTCATGGGTCCTCTTTCAGGCAATTGTTCCCAAACCTGGCTGCTCATGACAATCAGTCGTAATATTTCTGTCCATCTGATGAGCCAAAAAAAAGAAGACATTTTATTGTTGGTCTAATTTGCATTTCCATGACTACTAATGAGACTGAATATCTTTTCATATATTCATTTCTTATTCTCTTAATTGCCCCGATCACATCCATTACTGATGATTCCATTGGGTTGTTTGTCTTTTTAAAAATCAATATATAGGAACCCTTTGTATGTTAGAAATATTGCTTTTAATGGCAAAATAGTACAAATATTATGCAAATATTATCCACTCTGTTATTTGCCTTTTATCATTCTTTTTGATGCTGTTGTCCTTCCAAAATTTTCTTACTTTTAAAGACATTTAATAATGAAATGTTTGACGCCTTAGATTTTTATTTATGTATTTATGTATTTATTTATTTATTTAGGATCCAGGGGATACATGTGCAGGTTTGTTACATGGGTGTATTAGGTGATGCTGAGGTTTAGGATACAGATGGTCCTATCACCTAGGTAGTGAGCATAGTACCCAATAGGTAGCTTTTCAGCCCACTCCTCCTTCCTCCTTCCCGCTCTAGTAGGCCCCAGTGTCTATTGTTTCCATATTTACATCCATGTATAGTCAATGTTTAGCTCCCACTTAAAAGTGAGAACATGCAGTACTTGATTTTCTGTTCCTGTGTTAATTTGCTTAGAATAATGTCCTCCATCCGGCTCCATACATTTTGCTGCAAAGAACATGATTTTATTCTGTTTTATGTCTGCGTAGTATTCCATGGTATATATGTACCACATTTTATTTATCCAATCCACCATTGATGGGCACCTAGATTGATTCCATGTCTTTGCTATTGGGAATGGTGCTGTGATTAACAAACACGTGCATGTGTCTTTGTGGTAGAATGATTTCATTTCTTTTCTTTCGGGTGTATATCTAGCAATGGGATTGTTGGGTCGAATGGTAGTTCTGTTTAAAGTTCTTTGAGAAATCTCCAAGCTGATTTCCACAGTGGCTGAACTAATTTGCATTCCCACCAACAGTGACAGTTTAGATTTAATTTTAAGTTTCATTATCATTTTGACATGAGGCAAAACAGAGGAGCAAATGCAGTCCAGTCAAGAGCTAGGGAATCTAGGCTGCTCTTAGCTCAGTCTGAAGTGTATTGTTGCAACATTTTCAGGAAGCAAAGTAGGTAGATTGGGGAAAATATTGTACAGAGTGTGCTGCTGTTGTTTAGGACTCAAATGATAATATCATATTAAATAATGCATGCTTATTGCATACTTAATGCAACTTTATTGAACAAGTTGTTCCATAGATGCCCAAGGCCAGAAAACAAAATAGGTTTTTATTGATGTTACCAGAGTTGAATATGTTAATAATATTTTAGCAGTTTAACTCAATGAGAATAGGATAAACATCCTAAAAGATACACAGAGAAAAATTCACAAATAATATGTTTATGTGAAGACACTGTTTTTATGTCCATATATAAAAGTGATCTAAAACACTCATAATCACAATAAACATGCATTACACAATATTACCTATCAACATGATAATGCTCAAATACACGAGGTTTGAAAACTAGGTATTTTTATGGATGGGAAGGTAAATTTCTGTAACTTTCTGGTGAACGTTAAAATACATTCTTTGACCCAGAAATTTAAGATCCAGCAATTTATCCTGAAGAGATAACTAGGGATAGATACAAAAATTATCTTCCAAAGTATTCACTGCAGTTTTATTTATACCACAAAAATTAAAATATTATAAATTTAATCTCTAACAATAGAGGATTGACTAAAGTATGACGATCCATATTAAGAAATACTATATACATTAAATGTGATCACTCATTCATTCATTCGTTCACTTTTTTCAATAGTTGTTGGACACTTACCATGTACAAAGCAGTAGGCTGGCAGCTGGAGTTACAAAAGCAAACAGAAGTCGCCTATGGTCACAACAAGATTTAATTTTAGAAGTTGAAAATAATACTTAGAGTGCTGTTAATTTAAAAAAGAGAAGTTAAAAAATATGTGTAATAGGATCACACTATTGCAAAAGAGAGCACTCATAGAAGTATAGAAAAAAGATGAGAAGGACTACATTTAATATAGTAATTAACTGGGAATTAGGGGCTTTTTGTGAGTTTCTACAAACGTTTTATAATGAACATAGTTTATGAAGTCATTAACATATAAACCTTAGGTGACGTGAGTGTAGGGTTCTATGTGTGTGTGGCGGGGATATTCTTTCTCATTTGGGCTTTAAAACTCTTGGACTGCCTTTGCTGTTGATCATTTAGTAGCAGAAGCTCTTCTAGCTTTTCCTAAGGCTCAGTTGTTTGTTAGGTGGTTTTGCATGACTCAAACCTGGAGGCCCGAGCACAGTGAAAGGACACAGACAGCACAAGGTCAGAAGACACAAGGAAAGGGTTTGGGAACTAGATACATGTTCACAGGAGGCTAAATGAAAACAACTGCAGCTCTTTTTTTTTTTTTTTTTTCTGCCTCCCAGGTTCAAGTGATTCTCCTGCCTTAGGCTCCTAAGTAGCTGGGATTACAGGCCTGTGCCACCAGACCTTGCTAATTTTGTACTTTTAGTAGAGATAGGGTTTCACCATGTTGGTTAGGCTGGTCTCGAACTTCTGACCTCAGGTGATCCGCCTGCCTTGGCCTCCCAAAGTGCTGGGATTACAGGCATGAGCTACTGCGCCTGGCCAAGACTGCAGCTCTTGAGCCTGAAAAAGGAAAGGTGAAGAGATTATAAAGATCTATGAAACTATGGAGGTCAAACTCCTAGAATAGGGCACCTGTTTAAGCTAGAAGGAACCAGTGAGTAATAAAAGCATGCATCTCCCCGAAACAGTGGGATGGCCGGAAAATGAAAACATCTCAGGAGGCTATGCAGGATACTTCCCTTAGGGGTCTTTCAGGGAAGTTAAAGCTAATAGGAACACAACAGCAGTACGTCTATTCCTTAGCAAAGTTCAAACCCTTCCCATAACACTAACCTTGTGAATTTTTGTTAGTATTTACAAGTACAGTTTCCATTTTTGAACAAGGAGGGGATCAGTTCAAGGAAATGACTATTACCGCCTTAAAACACATATGAGCAAAAGCAGTTCAACCTGCACACAGTAAGTGTTCAATAACTCAGCTATGCAAAGACAAGAGTTTAGACACCCCTGTGAGTTCATCCCCAGCCAATCAATTGTTTCAGCTTTCCAGCCCCTGCCGGCTAAAGTACCCTTAAAAACCCTAGCCTCAGGCTGGACGCAGTGGCTCACGCTTGTAATCCCAGTACTTTAGGAGGCCTAGGCTGGTCGATCACCTGAGGTCAGGAGTTCGAGACCAGCCTGGCCAAAATGGTGAAACCCTGTCTCTACTAAAAAGAAAAATTAGCTTAGGTTATGGTGGTGGGCACCTGTAATCCCAGCTACTTGGGAAGCTGAGGCAGGAGAATTGCTTGAACCCGGGAGGTTGCAGTGAGCCAAGATCGCACCATTGTGCTCCAGCCTGGGCAACAAGAGTGAAACTCCGTCTTAAAACAAACAAACAAGCAAGCAAACAAACAAACAAACACCCCAGCCTCCGAACTCTTGGGGAGGCAGATTTGAGAAATACCTCCTGACTTCCCACTTGGCTGGCCCTGTGATGATTATACTCTTTCTTTGCTGATGTATTTACTATTCTTGGCACATTGGTTTTTCTGGGCAGCGGGCAAGAAGAACCCATAGGATTGGGACATTTTATTGAAAGGTTTATGGCAGCAGCAACCTTGCTTCTAAGCGGGTGGGGGAAGGAAAGAGCAAATGGAGGGGCCTAGGCCTATAGGAGGGCCCAGGAAGCCCTCTTTCTGGTCAATTCTTCTAGGTGACTTGAAAGTACTTTTGCCTAACAAGTGCAGCTTCATTTAATGGGCCATTGAATCTGCATATGTAGGCATTTTGTGGGCTTTTAAAAAGAGATAAGAAGTTAAGAAGTCTCATTTTAGTGGTATATAGGATTACACTTTGAAAGCATATTAAAGTGATTTGAAATACTGGCATAGTCAATATACTTTCTTTTTTACATTGATTATGGAAAGATTCTGTCCATCTATTTTGGAAGCGTATCTAGATAACAAAGCAGTGTAGTATCTCTATCAATCCATTATCATATTCCATTTTGTATTGGGTTTGGGCAGCACTGGGTTTAGGCATTCACAAAGGGTTGCCTGTCTTTTGAGATTCCTTGATGCTTGGTGTGCTTGTGTTGGTTGATATTAGGGCATGGATATTTACTCAGCAGACTCAGTCCCTCCAGCCTAGGAGTTTACAAAGTCACATTTGGAAAATGTATACACTAGGCAATAATTATGTGCTGAACATGGTGGACCTGCTCTCACCTCAGGGCCTTGGAGAACCCACCCTTCCCTTGGCCTGAGATACCCTTAATCCCACTTCCCTACCCTACAGACCTTCACTCAAATGCCACTTTCTTTTTCTTTTTCTTTTCTTTTCTTTTCTTTTTTAAAATTATACTCTAAGTTCTGGGATACATGTGCAGAACATGCAGGTTTGTTACATAGGTATACATGTGCCTTGTTGGTTTGCTGCACCCATCAACCTGTCATCTACATTAGGTGTTTCTCCTAATGCTATCCCTCCCCCAGCCCTCCAGCCCCCGACAGGCCCATTGTGTGACGTTCCCCTCCCTGTGTCCATGTGTTCTCATTGTTTAACTCCCACTTATGAGTGAGAACATGCAGTGGTTTTCTGTTCTTGTGTTAGTTTGCTGAGAGTGATGGTTTCAGCTTCATCCATGTCCCTGCAAAGGCCAAGAACTCATCCTTTTTTATGGCTGCATAGTATTCCATGGTGTATACGTGCCACATTTTCTTTATACAGTTGATCATTGATGGGCATCAAATGCCACTTTCTAACGAGCCTCGCCTCAGCATATGCCATTCCCCGTTTCATGATTTCTTCTTCTCAATTTAAATTATCTGATTATGTGGTTCATCAGTTCTCCATGCACTAAATTGCAAGTGCAGTGAGGGATGGGATTTTTGTCCATTTGGTTTATTGCTATATCCTCAGAGCCTAGAACAGTGCCTGGCATAAGCAGATTTTTATTGTTTGGGTGACAATAGTAAATCGAATTGATGAAACTGTACATTTATCCTTATTATTACTGTCCCTTTTATTTAGGCGTGATTTGTCTGTTTGTGAATCATCCATAGCACAATTTGAACTGTATCAAGGGACGTCAGTATTAAGATTGAGCACCTATGAGTCTCTGACTATGTGGAGATGTGAGATAGGAAGGGGCCCACAGATCTTCAGTGAGGAGGGCAGAGGATCTTTGGGGTCAGGAGGCTCTCCTGGGTTCCGTGAACGAGTCAGTTTCACTTGCTGCCCCTACAGATGGGCCCATTCCCTCAGGGTGCACCAGAACCATGGGGACCTCCCATTACCTGCCCCAGATGCCTGAAATCAGTCCCCAGACTTTTCTGCCTTGGCTTGACCCCTGTGTTTGCTCTGTTTGCACAGCCAAGGTCATTTGTGGGGGAAAGCTTGAGAGTAGGCCTTGTTTTGTTTTGTTTTGTTTTGTTTTTGAGACGGAGTCTCGCTCTGTAGCTCAGGCTGGAGTGCAGTGGCCGGATCTCAGCTCACTGCAAGCTCCACCTCCCGGGTCCACGGCATTCTCCTGCCTCAGCCTCCCGAGTAGCTGGGACTACAGGCGCCCGCCACCTCGCCTGGCTAGTTTTTTTTTTTTTTTTTTTTTTGGTATTTTTTAGTAGAGACGGGGTTTCACCGTGTTAGCCAGGATGGTCTCGATCTCCTGACCTCGTGATCCGCCCGTCTCGGCCTCCCAAAGTGCTGGGATTACAGGCTTGAGCCACCGCGCCCGGCCGAGAGTAGGCCTTGTATTCTCTAGTTTTTAATTCCAATTTGAAAAGCTTGAGCTCACCTACAGGGTGAGTCTACATGACTAAAATTATGTTTTATTCCTCCAAGCAGGCAGGACTTTGAGCATGGTTACCCTTTGCTGCCCCGCAATTCTGTCTTATCAGTGGTTACTGGTATGGATTGGGCACTTAGGAGCATCTGAGATATTCTGAAGCCAAGCCTATCCCTTTCAGGGCTTACTGGTGGCACAAAAGGTACCTTCTGGTTGGGCTGTCCCTTTCTGTCTGGTCCGCCAGACCAGACAGAAGCTGGGCTGAAATTTCCAGTCACCTTTTTGGATTATGGCATGATTTCTGGAGGGTCTCTTTACAATGAGGGCATATTACATTGGTGACACGTTAACTCAGGAGTACTCACTGGCATATATTCATTGGAGTTGCTGGCGGAGGAGCAGATACGTCCTTGAGAGCCTGGGCACCAAGATGGTATATTTTGATGGATGGGGTTGGAGGGGGAAAGAGAGTGCTGAAGCCTGGAAACTGTATATGCTCTGGGGATGGCAAATATGGGTGAATAGCATTGGAAGAGGCCATGACCAGGAAGGAACTTGATGCATAGGACGAAGGGAAGTGGGGAGAGAAATGAGGGAACATGAAAAGAGAGACATGTTGGCCAGGCGCAGTGGCTCACGCCTGTAATCCCAGCACTTTAGGAGGCCGAGGTGGGTGGATCACCGGAGGTCAGGAGTTTGAGACCAGCCTGGCCAATATAGTGAAACCCCATCTCTACTAAAAATACAAAAATTAGCTGGATGTAGTAGCAGGTGCCTGTAATCCTAGCTACTCAGGAGGCTGAGGTAGGAGAATTGCTTGAACCTGGGAGGTTGCAGTGAGCCAAGATCATGCCATTGCACTCCAGCTTGGGTGACAAGAGTGAAACTCCATCCTGGGGGGAAAAAAAAAAAAAGAAAAAGAAAAGAGAGGCATGTGGCACCAAGGAGAACCTCAAAATTTTGCAGTGGGGTATGCTATGGTCCTCACCTGTTATACCATTTTCTTTTTAAATGGAGAGGAGAGAGATAGATCAGCAAAGAAAGATTAATTAATTTACATTTAATCCATGTAAATTAACCTTGTAATTATCTTACAGGGTTCCTGAGTCATGAGAGTTTGTGTAGCATGCTTTGGGGTTGCAATCTTCATTTAGCACCTTTTCTTAAGTATAATTGGTTTTGGGCTTGGTAATGAATTGGCACACAAATCTTGCTACACTCCCCATGTCTTCTTTCGTGTAAGTTGAGGGTCGAACATAAAGCTATGTCAGGGAATGATCAAGCCTAGATAAGAAGCAAATAGGTCAGCTTTGGGGGTAATTTTGATCTCACAAATGTCTGAAGTCTTGCTGTATTTCATTCTCTCTTCGCCCTGAATTCCATGCTCACTTGTGTGGACGCTGAGGTCCTCATAGTGTTAAGAAGTCGTTATGGCATCAGTACAGGACAGAGGAGATGGGGCTTCCTGCACTGCGCCATGGGATTCTGGGAACCACCCTGGTCCATTGCAGACTCCTCTGACCTGTAAAAAGTGCTGCTAATCTTCTTACTGTCTGCATTATAAGATTTGGGAAGAGAAATGAGGTAATGTCTACTTAGATCTTTGAGCTTCTTGGAAGAATAGCGTTCTGCAGTAATATGATTTCCTAATGTGTTTGTTTGTGTTGTAATAGACTGTAATTCCATTTACCTACCTTTCTTTAGGAGCTCCTAGAATATTTGACTGTCTTGCCCAGGGGAAGCAGTCTGACATTGAGAGTGAGAACTGGACCTAGACTAGAACCCTTAAAGCACATTGAGCCAAGTGAGCTAGCTATAAATTTATGAGTGTAGGGGAAGGATACTGGGAGAGGAAGAAATGGAAGCTGGATTTGGTCATGACGAGGGAGGGGATTGTAATTATCTTCAGAGAGTTTATGTCGTACTTTTAAATCATGCTGTTTTGCTGAGGATCAATATCTCAATTTTGAAAACAATATTTATTTATACTGCTCTCATTGTCTATAATAATAGACTAACCTAACCCCCTCCAAGATTTGGTTTGTTATATTTATTGAGCCACAACCTATTGTGTTTGACTCTGATACCAGCAGTTCCATACAAAGGCTGACAAATTTTTAGATTCATTTGTAAAGTATGTAGTAGATTACTAAATAATACTTCATTTTTGTTCTGCATGTAAATACTTTTTAAAAAAAATTAAAACAGTCATGAGCAATCTAACCTTTTACATAGCCTTTGGAACAGTATTACAACTAAGTTGGCTTTCTAGGCAGTTCTAAAATGAGAAGTTAAAACAAGTGATGAAAAGTGGGGAAAGTATGTACATGTGTCATCTCTGACATACCCTAAAGTTGTTAATTTATATGACAATTATCTGTATTGGATAGTTTTGCTATGACATTTACTAGAAGCGGTTGGTTCTTCGGAAGTTTCAAAAGAATGTCAGCTTTCCACAAAGGAATTTTCAAATAACTGTTTAGTTAACCAGAAAATGAAATAGCAAGTCTTCTCTTCCAGAGGGGTAAGTATATACAATTTTTTTTTTTTTTTTTTTTTTGAGATGCAGTCTTGCTCTGTCGCCAGGCTGGAGTGCAGTGGTGCAATCTTGGCTCACTGCAACCTCTGCCTCCTGGGTTCAAGCGATTCCTCTGCCTCGAACAGTGCCTGGCACTAGCAGGTTTTTGTTGTTTGGGTGACAATACTAAATTGAATTGATGAAACTGAGTCTCCTGAGTAGCTGGGACTACAGGCATGTGCCACCACACCTAGCTAATTTTTTTTTTTTTTGTATTTTTTAGTAGAGATGGGGTTTCACCATGTTGGCCAGGATGGTCTCGATCTCCTGACCTCGTGATCCACCTGCCTCAGCCTCCCAAAGTACTGGGATTACAGGCATGAGCCATTGCACCTGGCTGACTACATACACTTTTTAAGAACAACTAATTTTTCACTGTGTTAGCCAGGATGGTCTCCTCGTGATCCGCCCGTCTCGGCCTCCCAAAGTGCTGGGATCGGGAGGCTGAGGCAGGAGAATGGCGTAAACCCAGGAGGCAGAGCTTGCAGTGAGCTGAGATCCGGCCACTGCACTCCAGCCCTGGCGACAGAGCGAGACTCCATCTCAAAAAAAAAAAAACAAGAACAACTAATTTTTATTTTCTGACAGACTAAAGTGTTACAAGTTTCATTTACTAAATCATAGAATACAGAGAGAACATACCTTGTTACCCAAAATGTGACATGAAAAAAATAAATCCTTACCAAACTCTGTGTCTGTTTGCTTATGTTGCATGCCAGACACATATGAAAAAAGTCATTTTGTTTGTTTCTTAAATTAAGAACCTCTTATATAAAGAAATGATATAGAATACTATGCCGCTTAGAACAAAATGATACTAAAAAATTATGACTCAGAGATAGAGTTCATATGAAGTTAAATTATGAGTAATCTTAATAAGACCACATTTTCTCTTCTGGAAAGTTTACTAGAGTTTGAGTGAATATTTCAGAGTGTTAAACACTGTACAATTTTTATGTTCTCGTGTAAAACTTCATGATAAATTTATGATTTTCTGCCATTGTGTATAAATATAGATAAGGCATATATTTTTAAAGATTAAAAATATGTTTATATTAATCTGTCACCAGTTAAGTTGTGATGTTTATTTGAATTTGTTTCAGAATCGAAGCAAACGCTTGGAGAAGGTCCATGTGGTTATTGGGCCTAAATCATGTGACTTGGATTCTCTCATTTCGACCTTCACATATGCTTACTTTCTAGACAAGGTAAGGGGAAAAAAGGGTAATACTTCTTATATTTTGAATTATTATGTAACTTTTAAGAATAAACATTTTCTCAAAACAAAGGAACCTATTAACTTAATTTTTAATGTTCTGATTTATTGTTGCAGAGCATAAAGTATTATCATCCATGAGTCAACAAATATTTATTGGGCACCTACTTTATGTTAGGCATTGTTCTGGCTATTTCTTTCCAACTCTCCTTATAAAATATTGTTTCAATAAGGACAGTGTTTTCAAATAAAACATTTAAAATGTTCATAATAATTGATTAATTTTATGAAAATTCATAGAACTAATAAAAGTAAGAATCAGAGTTCTTGTTTTCCTTTGTCATCTTGCTGATAGTCCTGCCTTTGGGAGCAGAAAAATACGTGCAGAAATAACTTGTGTGAACAGTACATGAATGGCAGAGCACACTGGCTAGAGTTTTCAGTGACAGGTATTACATGTCAAATCTGCTTCCTGTCGGTCCTTGTTTGGTTTTGCCTTGTAGCCCTGACTTTGTGTAGCAAGATCATCCTCAGTTAGTGATCATCTCCCTTGAGGAAGACTCTTTCTATTCTGTGAAACATACGATGCACCTATGGAAATGGAAAAGACCTTTCAACAAATGACTTTAAAACTTTAAATCTATAAAACTGATGAGCTCATGATGATGGGCTTTTTATTAACTTAAAGCCTAAAAATGTATGTTATGAGTGTCTAGGTGCTATTTTCAATGTCACGCAATTTTTAATTTTTCAGAATCTGATTTGTTTTATTGCAATTTTGTTTGGATCCTTGGACCCTGACAGTAGGCAGAGCTGGTCTAAAGCGATTTAAATTCACACGAAGCCTAGTCTTCCAGAATGAGCTGTGGGTGGCCAGAACTGCTCTAGGGCAGAAGCTGATAAAAACGCTGGGTAAAATATTCTGATCTCTACATGTGGGCTTTATATCAAATTTATCTTAAAATTTGTTGAACTTTACAAGGGAGATTAATTGGTATGAGGAGATAAATGTGCCTCTGTTAAGACATGCATATTAACACTAATTTTGTTAACTGGTATTTTGACTCCTAGAAGAAAATGTTACTTATCTAGAGAACATGGAGTTGACAAAACCAAACTGATTTTTAGAGTGATAGTGGCATGGACTTGGAAATGATTTAATAATAATGCCACCACTACCACCTACTACAATGTCTTGACATCCAATAAAAGGGGTAGAAAAAGTAATTGTGATAGATAAAACACATAGATAAAAATAAAAATACATGTGGATTCTCTTCTTCTTCAGAGGTTTGCCAGTAAGCATGGAGATGAATGTGGAATTACTGTAAGGTCTCATACTGAGAATTTGGTTATATTTCTCTGCCTCTCTCTTAGTTTACTGGCCCCCCTGGCTAGTGGCCTGTGTCTCTATTTAAATTTTCTTCAATAAACCCAACTACTCTCTCTCAGAGTACGAACATGTAGGATAAGGAAAGAGTTTTTCTGCCTCATGTGTACAACCCCATTTAAGTCCTTCTCATTCTGGTAAGTGAGCCGCATTTGCAGATAGGAAACGCAGAGTCTCAGAGAGGAAACTGGCTTTCTCAAACTTACGCAGTAGAGACTGGGGCTGAAACCTAGTTCCTGTGACATCAACTTCAGAATAGGTCCTGCCAGGAGAGGCTCAGGCCACATGCCTGATTTTCATATTGATTCTTCCCCACTCCAGTTTCAATATCGGGAGTTAGATAGAACCTTCCATTCATTAGGAAAAGTAACTAGCCATACGTAAGTTGTTAACACTTATGCAACTGTGCTTCAGTATTAGCATGAGAGGAGGGAGAAAACCCCCTTTGTTGGAGTGGCTTCGTGCTTTGTATGCTATAGCAGTGGCTGATTCGTTTCTTTCATTCAACAAATATGTACTAAATGTTTACAATGTGCCAGACTGTTTTATACACTGGAAACATACCTGAACAAAACCATTAAAAAAGCCCTGCTTTCTTAATGCTAGAAAGGGGAGACAGATGATAAAGATGTTAAAGCTGTGACAATCTGGTGATGGTGTGACAGTAAAGGCCATTTACTTTATGCACAAATTCCAGGTTACTGAACCCCACATTCTCTCAGTGATAGTTAGGATTATTGCTGTATATTCATAGTAATTTTTAAAGTGCCTTTATTTTTTACATTCCTGTACAACAACAAGTTTATTATTGTGACTCTACAATTCTCTACTTCTCTCCTGTCTCCTGTTTTCTCTGGTTGCCACAGATCCGTTTTCTAAGAGACTTGTTAATAAAAAATGTTTTTTATGATTTAAGAAATCAATAGAGATCACAATCTGATAGTCTGTAGGCTGAAGCTGACTCATAAATGAATTTCTACTGACTGACATTCTGAATTTTACAAAATTAATTGTAGTAATTAAATTTCACAAATAATACCGCAAATCTAGACTTATAGCTTCTCTTGGGTAATTAAATTTTTATTTTTTTATTTTTTTATTTTTGAGATGGAGTCTTGCTCTGTCCCCCAGGCTGGAGTGCAGTGGCATAATCTTGGCTCAATGCAAGCTCCGCCTCCTGGGTTCACACCATTCTCCTGCCTCAGCCTCCTGAGTAGCTAGGACTACAGGTGCTCCCCATCACTCCTGGCTAATTTTTTGTATTTTTAATAGAGATGAGGTTTCACTGTGTTAGCCAGGATGGTCTCGATCTCCTGACCTTGTGATCTGCCTGCCTCAGCCTCCCGAAGTGCTGGGATTATGGGCATGAACCACCGCACCCAGCCCGGTAATTTAAAGTTTTAACAAAACTGGGCCTGAATTTTTACATGTGAAACATTGGCTGGGGCTGAGTGACAGGCATTCCACTTAGATGCAACATATGTGCCTTCCTCGGTCCCCACAGTCCCCACCCACCCTGCCTCAAATGTCCTGATTTTGTGCCAAGTTTATAAAGATATGTGAGTTTGTTACTCTTAAAGAAGAGAATGTGTATTATATATAAATATATTTATTTACATTTTAGCCCCTGCACAATTTATATATATGCATATATTTAAATTTATATATAAATATATATTTATATGTTATCTATTTATTTAAATTTTATTTATATGTAATATATATTTATATATACAAATGGTGCAGGATCTAAAATGAGACATCAAATAAAGCATGAGACGTTTCAAGCAGGGTAACAAGAGGTTAAAAAATGTTAGGGGCCACTCAGCGTATAAGGCCCTGTTAATTGGGTTCAGGAAAATTTGATTATGAATGCCAAGTGGTTTAGTGAGGCCAGAAGACTCCCATTCCTTTTACCAGTTACCCTGAGGCTGGAGAAAATGTAACTGTATTCTTTCCTCCTGCTATTTTCAGTAATTCAGTCAACTTTTTTCTTGGTAGGTCAGTCCACCAGGGGTTCTGTGTTTACCAGTGCTGAACATACCAAGAACTGAATTCAACTACTTCACCGAGACAAGGTTTATTTTAGAAGAGCTAAATATTTCCGAATCATTCCACATATTCCGGGATGAAATTAACCTGCATCAACTAAATGATGAAGGGAAGTTATCGGTAACACTCGTTGGCGGCAACGTGCTGGCGAGGTAAGATCCATTGTGAAGCTCTGAGATTTGATCCTTTAATGAAGGTTCTTCTGGGCAAAGTGTCACTTTACTCAGGACTTTTGTGGTTTAGGCAGGTGTATTAAAAGCAGAGGACATGCTGGTCTTGGTGGCTCACGCCTATAATCCCAGCAATTTGGGAGTCCAAGGCAGACGGATCACTTGAGGCCAGGAGTTCGAGACCAGCCTGACCAACATGGTGAAACCTTGTCTCTACTAAAAATACAAAAGTGAGCTAGGGTGGTGGTGCATGCCTGCAATCCCACCTACTTGGAGGCTGAGGCACAAGAATTGCTTGAACCCAAGAGGCAGAGGTTATAGTGAACCGAGATCGCACCACTGCACTCTAGCCTGGGCAAAAGAGTGAGACTGTTTTAAAAAAAAAAAGACAGGCCAGGCGCGGTGGCTCAAGCCTGTAATCCCAGCACTTTGGGAGGCTGAGACAGGCGGATCACGAGGTCAGGAGATCGATACCATCCTGGCTAACACGGTGAAACCCCACCTCTACTAAAACATACAAAAGACTAGCCGAGCGAGGTGGCAGGCTCCTGTAGTCCCAGCTACTCGGGAGGCTGAGGCAGGAGAATGGCGTAAACCCGGGAGGCAGAGCTTGCAGTGAGCTGAGATCCAGCCACTGCACTCCAGCCTGGGCAACAGAGTGAGACTCTGTCTCAAAACAAAAACAGAAACAAAAACAAACAAACAAAAAGCAAAAAACAAACCCCAAAATCCCAAAACAACAACAACAACAGCAAAGCAGAGGACATGCAGAGGAAAGGGAATATCTTTTTCTTCTCTTATGCCAAAATTTGGGTCATGCTAATCCTTCATTTTTACTTTTGCATTTCAGATATGAAATCTTTAAGTGTAAAGTTATTGTAAAATTGACCGAATTATAGAGGTTTGTTTTGTTTTGTTTTTTTGAGACAGAGTCTTGTTCTGTTACCCAGGCTGGCGTGCATTGTCTCCATCTTGGCTCACTGCAGCTTCCACCTCCCAGGTTCAAGCAATTCTCTTGCCTCAGCCTCCTGAATAGCTAGGATTACAGGCATGTGCCACCACGCCTGGCTAACTTTTGTAGTTTTAGTAGAGACAGGGTTTCTACTAAAACCAGGCTGGTCTTGAACTCCTGACCTCAAGTGATCTGTCCACCTCAGCCTCCCAAAGTGCTGGGATTACAGGTGTTAGCCATCACACCCAGCCTAAAATTATAGTTTTTAAACCATTTCAAACACTTTCTTATAGCAATATAATAGTCTTATGTATTGATGGCGAACATGCATAATAAAAATTGAAATTAAGCACTAGATAAAATGGAATGGTTCTTAGGAAAGAAATCTCAGTGGTGAAATGGAAAAATATGTAGAGATGGGCTATGAAGATCATTTGATTATTTATTCATTCATAGCATTTTATACTATAAGAGAAGGATCTTTTTTTTTTTTTGATTATTCATGTAGCTCAAACTTTTTATTTTATGCATAAGAAACTTGAAACTCCGTGTCATAAACGACTTGTCCAAAGAACCACATGCAGGCTTGACATGGTGTCTGATGCCTGTAATTCCAGCATTTTTGGAGGCCAAGGCAGGAGGTTCACTTGAGCCCAGGAGTTTGAGATCAACCTGGGAAACATGGTGAGACCCTGTCTCTACAAAAAATACAAAAAAATTAGCTGGGCATAGTGGTACGCACCTGTGGTCCCAGCTACTCGGGAGGCTGAGGTGAAAGGATCACTTGAGCCTGGGAGGTTGAGGCTGCAATTGCATCTCATGGTTGAGCTGTGATTACACCACTGCACTCCAGCCTAGATGACAGAGTGACACCCTGTCTCAAAAAAACAAAACAAAGCAAACAACAACAACAAAAGCAAAGAACCACATGTAGTTAGCAGAAGAGTTGGGATTAGAACTTTTATCTTCTGACTCTTTGAATAAATATTTAAGCATTGCTAACTCATGCAAAAATCTACAGGTGCCTAAGGAGGAATAAGACAAATTCTCTGCCATCAAGGACTTTGTGAAGATGTCCTTTTGATAAGCTTTCTACTGCTACCGAATGAAGATTCACCAGTTAAACACTTCAGTAGTTTAAAATGTTAGTTTTTCACAGTTTGGCGATTTGCAAGTTGTTGATAACCTTAACCAATGGACACTGACCTTAGCACACTTGAAATAAAAACTTTTCTATTTAATAATTTTGTATTTAACTTTTTAGGAAGCATATTTAGGTATGAATGTATTGTGATATCTATCATGCAATTCATTTACTTATGAGGAGTTTTGAAAATAACCTGCCTGTGTGTGGCTGCTTTTACCCTCATGCTGTTTGAAACTGAATGAAATTATTTGAATAATATTTATTGATCATTGACACGTGGCTAAAAGTTCGGGGTAGTTTATTTGACTGACTTCAATGACTGGTATTCAGGAAATCATATGCTTGACCAAATTGACATGTTAACTATTTCTTTTTCTTTTTCTTTCTTTTTTTTTTTTTGAGATGGATTCTTGCTCTGTCGCCCAGGCTGGAATGCAGTGGCACAATCTCGGCTCACTGCAGCCTCCACCTCCCAGGTTCAAGTGATTCTCTTGCCTCAGCCTCCTGAGTAGCTAGGATTACAGGCATCTGCCACCACGCCCAGCTAATTTTTGTATTTTTAGTAGAGATGGGGTTTCGCCATGTTGGCCAGGCTGGTTTCAAACTCCTGACCTCAGGTACTCCGCCTGCCTCAGCCTCCCAAAGTGCTGGGATTACAGGCGTGAGTCACTGTGCCCAGCCATGTTAACTGTTTCAAACCAACTGATGTAAAGAGACACAGATAAACACAATGCAATTGGAATGTGAATTGTGGAACTAGTGTGTGTCAATCAATCAAAATCTGAGGAATAGTTTTGTTATCAATTAAAATGGAAAAATTTAGACTGATTTTGAGGCTGGGATTGTGAACTCTAGCTCTAGAATTGTTTATGAAATAGAATGCTTTTCAAAAATAAATTGAAATCTTTATTTCTTTCATTGCCACTCATTTGTTTTTGACAGGCAGAAAGAATAAAATTGGATTGATCCAAACTTTTCTTCCTGCCTTTGCTAAAAGCCACCTCTGTCTCACATATAAAGAATGATGGTGGAAGGAAAATAGGCCCAGTAGTGTTTTTTCTACACCACAGTGACTGGATTTGCAAGCTTTGAAGCCAGGTTATTGGAGTTTAAATACTGGCTAGTCTACTTAGTAGATGTGTGATGTTGCACAAATTTCTTAACCTCTTTGTGCCTCAGTTTTTTTTATTTATACAATGGGGATTTTCTAGTGTCATTTTCTAGTGTCGTTTTTAGTGCATTTTATAGAACCCTTTTTTTTTTTTGAGACGGAGTCTCGCTCTTTTGCCCAGGCTAGAGTGCAGTGGCACGGTCTTGGCTCACTGCAACCTCAGCCTATGTGGTTCAAGTGATTCTCCTGCCTCAGCCTCCCAGATAGCTGGGATTATAGGCACCTGCCACCATGCCTGGCTAATTTTTTGTATTTTTAGTAGAGATGGGGTTTCCACATTGGCCAGGCTGGTGTTAAACTCCTGACCTTGTGATTCGCCTGCCTCGGCCTCCCAAAGTGCTGGGATTACAGGCGTGAGTCACCGTGCTCGGCCTATAGAATTCATTTTACAGTGTTATTTTCTAGTTTAAAATATGATAATACACCTAAAGTATTTATAATAGTATCCAGCCTGTGGTGGAAGTCCAATAGTGTTAGCTACTATTATTTTCCAAGAGTGCAGCACAGGATAAAGCTGGTAAGGTATGAAGGTATTTTAATAATTTGGGGGAAAATAAATAGTTTAAATGAAATGTGAAAATACGTAGAATAAGGCTCCCATCTTCTGAGTCATGTGAGTTCCCTCGTATTTTTGGTCATTGAGAGGAAGTCATTTGTGTGACAGCAGAGATTTAAACATTCCCCAAAGTAATAAGACATGCCATATTCCTTTCTCCTTCTCCCCTCCATTTGCTTTATAGTGAAGACAAAACTTTAGAATCAGCAGTTGTCAAAGTCATTAATCCGGTTGAGCAGAGCGATGCCAACGTTGAGTTCCGAGAGTCTTCCTCTTCCCTCGTGCTGAAGGAGATTCTCCAGGAGGCTCCTGAGCTCATCACGGAGCAACTGGCTCATCGCCTCAGAGGTGAGAGACGGCACTTCCTATTAAATACCGGAAGGCTTAATGGAGTGTCTCCCGGCCTGCTCATGTAGAAAGAATGCGATCCATTCTTGGGTTAACAATCTCTTTAAAGACCACAGGAAGCTTCATCAGAGAGGCAGGGAGTAAAGAGTTTGTTAAAGAGTAGCATTATATTGAATATTAAAAATGTGCATTTAAAAATAGGCATGAGGGGCCTTTGCTGTTTCACTAGAGAAGAATATTAAATGGAACTGCTGCAGCTCTGTTAGGGAGCTGGATAACACCTCTGGCCATTGTAATCGCTGCCAGAGGTGATTCTTGCCCCAAGACAGCATGGTAGGGACCAGAATTCCAAGTTCCCAGGTTGAAATATCTGCTGATACTTTTCCATGCTTGGTTTATGACATACTGTTTGGATGGCAAAATACGTGCCCTTCATTTTGGTGATACTGTGTCAGGGCTTTTATAGTCAGATGCCACCTCCTTTGCTCCCCTGTCTTGTAACATATTCCATCTTCACTCAAACTGTTTTAAGCCCTGGGGTCCTGAACACAGTGTCATCAGTTCCTCTAGTAATCTCTCTTTCATCTCGATCAGTGGAGCCTACTGCTTCCAAACGGTGGTTTTCAAGCTGGAAATTGTCAGTCAACTTTGGAACCACAAAATTACCACAGAAATTCCATTATTTACTCACAGAGGACACTGTTCTGGTTTTTGTAGAAAGCATTTCCCTCCCCGCACCGCCAATCCATTTTGAACATGGTAGACAGAGAGTTTTCTTAAAAGTATTCAACATAGGAAAGTGAAAAACAGTGATGAACAGATTGAAATAATTCTAAAAGAAGACCAGAAGTATGTTGACTCAACTCTTTTAAGGACTCTGTCCTTCAGTTCCTCTGTCTCTTCCACAGTTTGGAGGGGAAAAGGTTCAAGAGGTGTGTAATTCTTGTAAAGGTGTAGAACTGATGGCCTTCGTAAACCTGCCTTAAATATTTCCCTGGCAATGAATGTCTGTAAAAATGCTCTGTGGGAAACTGTGCTCTCAACTAAACTAAGTAAGCACAATCATTTATCTTTGTGACAGAGCAGAAGGAAAATGAAGGTAATTGGGAATCTCAGCCAAGAGGAAAGTTGTTCAACAGCACAAATGTGTGGTACAGCCAAGCACTAGAGAATATTTTGTTTAAGTATCTTGTAAACTAAGAAGTTTGGTTAATTGTTGTGAAACTACATGTGTTATTTAGTAGAAAAGAAATGTGGTCAATAAGCAGATCATTATCATAATTTTCAACAAATAGTAAAATAATATGAAACAAATACATTGGCACAAAGATATGATTATTGTTGGTAGTGATAACAATGATATTCAGATTTAGGGAATTAGAAGGAGTGCAGACCCTTTTGTTATTTGTCTTGGTTTTAGTTTGCAGAGCTACCAAAAAATAGAACAATGGTAAAAGATTTTGCTTCTTTCTTTTTAAATTTTTTTACGCTTTTTTTTTTTTAATTTTTTTTAGAGAGAGGGGGGTCTCACCATATTGCCCAGGCTAGTCTTGAACTCCTGGGCTCAAGCCATCCACCAGCTTCAGTCTCCCAAAGTGCTGTAATTAAAGATGCGAGCCACCGCACCTGTCTGGATTTTGCTTTTCTTAACACCAGATGTTTTTCTTGAGGTTAGGCTTGAAGTAGCACTGGGAAGCTGGCAGAATGTGGGCATCACTTCCTTGTCTCTTGGAAACTGGAATGTGAGAGGATGAAGAGCTTCTACCTGTGAAGCCTGTCAATACTGTTACTGTCATAAAAGAGCCAGAGTCATTAAACCCTGGGAGGTAGAAGACATAGGGTGCTTATTATGGTGGAAAGAGGGCTCTGGAGATCTTTTGCCAATGCATATATGTGTGTGTGTGTGTGTGTGTGTGTGTGTGTGCGCGCGCGCGCACGTGTGTGTGTACATATGTGGAGGGGAGATGGAACACTACTAAATAGTTTTGGCAAGAGGGAATGTATTAGTCTGTTTTGTGTTGCTGTAAAGAAATATCTGAGATGAGGTAATTTAGAAAGAGGTTTATTTCACTCATGCTTCTGTAGGCTGTAGGAAAAGCATAGTGCTAGCATCTGCTTCTAGTGAGGACCTCAGGAAGCTTCCATACATGGCAGGAAGCAAAGGAGGAGCTGGCATATGACATGGGAAGGAAGGGAGCAAGAGAGTGGGGAGGTCCTAGACCTTTTTTAACAACCAGATCTCAGGTGAACTCATTACTGCAGGGTGGGCACCAAACCATTCATGAGGGATTGGCCCCCCTGACCCAAACACCTCCCACCAGGCCTCACCTCCAACATTGGAGATCACATTTCAACATGAGATTTGGAGGGGACACACATCCAAACCATATCAGGGAACTAAAGGATGGTTATCCAGGGAATCTGCCTTTTAAAGACACAACTCAAATGTTCAGAGGTAAAAAGATGTTGGGATAATAGGTCAATTTTCAAAAGCTCCTGAATTGTTAGTAAATACAAAAAAGGAATCAAGTAGGCTGGGTGTGGTGGCTCACGCCTGTAATCCTAGCACTTTGGGAGGCCAAGGAGGGCAGATCACTTAAGGTCAGGAGTTTGAGACCACCCTGGCCAACATGGTAAAACCTCGTCTCTACTAAAAATACAAAAATTAGCCGGTGTGATGGCAGACGCCTGTAATCCCAGCTACTTGGCAGGCTGAGGCAGGAGAATCACTTGAACCCAGGAGGCGAAGGTCGCAGTGAGCCGAGATCACGCCATTGCACTCCAGCCTAGGGGACAAGGGCGAAACTCCATCTCAAAAAAAAAAAAAAAAAAAAGGAATCAAGTCAAATTTTGCTGTCATCCATGGATGCAGCTGGAAACCATCATTCTCAGCAAACTATCACAAGAACAGAAAACCAAATACCGCATGTTCTCACTCATAGGTGGGAATTGAACTATGAGATCACTTGGACACAGGAAGCGGAACATCACACACCGGGTCCTATTGTGGGGAGGGGGTAGGGGGAGGGATAGCATTAGGAGATATACCTAATGTAAATGACGAGTTAATGGGTGCAGCACACCAACATGGCACATGTATACATATGTAACAAACCTGCATGTTGTACACATGTACCCTAGAACTTAAAGTACAATAATTAAAAAAAAATTTTGCTGTCATCACTGAATTTAAACTTAGAATTTATATTTTCCAGTTATGTAGTAACATCAAACCTAAAAGGACTTGTTTTCTCTGTTCCTATAAATAACTTTAGCGTTTTTAATTTTCATAATATGAGCAGTTCTCTTTTGAAAGGGTTCTCTTTATAAGCAGCTACCATGTTACTTTGGATTTTTGGGTGCTGTAAATAATCATTAATTTGACGCACATTTTTAGAACTTTTTTTTTTATTATACTTTAAGTTCTGGGATACATGTGCAGAACATGCAGGTTTGTTACATAGGTATATACATGATACATGCCATGGTAGTTTGCTGCACCCATCAACCCATCACCTACACTAGGTATTTCTCTTAATGCTCTCCCTCCCCTAGTGCCCCTACCCCTGACAGGTCCCAGTGAGTGATGTTCCCTGCCTTGTGTCCATGTGTTCTCATTGTTCAACTCCCACTTATGAGTGAGAACATGCGGTGTTTGGTTTTCTGTTCCCGTGTTAGTTTCCTGATAATGATGGTTTCCAGCTTCATCCGTGTTCCTGCAGAGGACGTGAGCTCACCCTTTTTTTGTTTTTGGCTGCATAGTATTCCATGGTGTATATGTGCCACATTTTCTTTATCCAGTCTATCATTGATGGGCATTTGGGTTGGTTCCAAGTCTTTGTGAACAGTGCTGCAATAAGCATCTGTGTGCATGTGTCTTTATGGTAGAATGATTTATAATCCTTTGGGTATATATCCAGTAACGGGATTGGTAGGTCAAATGATATTTCTTGTTCTAGGTCTTTGAGGAATCACCACACTGTCTTCTACAATGCTGGAACTAATTTACACTCCCACCAACAGTGTAAAAGTGTTCCTATTTCTCCATATCCCCTCCAGCATCTGTTTTTCCCTGACTTTTTAATGACTGCCATTCTAACTGGCATGAGATCGTATCTTACTGTGGTTTTGATTTGCATTTCTCTAATGACCAGTGATGATGAGCTTTTTTTCCATATGTTTGTTGGCCACATAAATGTCTTCTTTTGAGAAGTGTCTGTTCATATCCTTTGCCCAGTTTCTGTTGGGGTTGTTTTATTCTTGTAAATTTGTTTAAGTTCCTTATAGATTCTGGATATTAGGCCTTTGTCAGGTGGATAGATTGCAAAAATTTTCTCCCATTCTGTAGGTTGCCTGTTCAATCTTATGATAGTTTCTTTTGCTGTACAGAAACTCTTTAGTTTAATTAGATCCCATTTGTCAATTTTGGCTTTTGTTGCCATTGCTTTTGATTTTTTTTGTTTGTTTTTGTTTTTGTTTTTGTTTTTGTTTTTGTTTTTTTGAGACGGAGTCTCGCTCTGTCGCCCGGGCTGGAGTGCTGTGGCCAGATCTCAGCTCATTGCAAGCTCCGCCTCCCGGGTTCACGCCATTCTTCTGCCTCAGCCTCCCAAGTAGCTGGGACTACAGGCGCCCACCACCACGCCCGGCTAATTTTTTGTATTTTTAGTAGAGAGGGGGTTTCACCGTGTTAGCCAGGATGGTCTCGATCTCCTGACCTCGTGATCCACCCGCCTCGGCCTCCCAAAGTGCTGGGATTACAGGTGTGAGTCACTACACCCGGTTGCTTTTGGTTTTTTAGTCATAAAGTCTTTGCCCATGCCTATGTCCTGAATGATATTGCCTAGGTTTTCTTCTAGGGTTATTATGGTTTTAGGTCTTATGTTTAAGTCTTTAATCCATCTTGAGTTAATTTTTGTAAGGTGTAAGGAAGGGGTCCAGTTTCAGTTTTCTGTATATGGCTAGCCAGTTTTCCCAACACCATTTATTAAACAGGGAATCCTTTCCCCATTGCTTGTTTTTGTCAGGTTTGTCAAAAATTAGATGGTTGTAGATGTGTGGCATTATTTCTGAGGCTTCTCTTCTGTTCCATTGGTCTAAATATCTGTTTTGGTACCAGTACCATGCTGTTTTGGTTACTGTACCTTGTACTATAGTTTGAAGCCAGGTAGCATGATGCCTCCAGCTTCGTTCTTTTTACTTAGGATTGTCTTGGCTGTACGGGTTCTTTTTTAGTTCCATATGAAATTTAAAGTAGTTTTTACGAATTCTGTGAGGAAAGTCGGTGGTAGCTTTCTTCACAGATGGGGATTCAATGGAGATAGCAGATTCAATGGGGATAGCATTGAATCTATAAATTACTTTGGGCAGTATGGCCATTTTCACAATATTGATTCTTCCTATCCATGAGCATGGAATGTTTTTCCATTTGCTTGTGTCCTCTTTGTTTCATTGAGCAGTGGTTTGTAGTTCTCCTTGAAGAGGTCCTTCACATCCCTTGTAAGTTGGATTTCTAGGTATTTTATTCTCTTTGTAGCAGTTGTGAATGGGAATTCACTCATGATTTGGCTCTCTGTTTGTCTATTATTGGTGTATAGGAATGCTTATGATTTTTGCAGATTGATTTTGTTTCCGGAGACTTTGCTGAAGTTGTTTATCAGCTTAAGGAGATTTTGGGCTGAGGTGTTGCAGTTTTCTAAATATACAATCATGCCATCTGCAAACAGAGACAATTTGACTTCCTCTTTTCTTTTTGAATACCCTTTATTTTTTTCTCTTGCCTGATTGCCCTGGCCAGAACTTCAAATACTATGTTGAATAGGAGTGGTGAGAGTGGGCATCCTTGTCTTGTGCCAAGTTTCAAAGGGAATGATTCCAGCTTTTGGCCATTCAGTATGATATTGGCTGTGGGTTTGTCATAAATTGCTCTTATTATTTTGAGATACATTCCAGCAATACCTAGTTTATTGAGTGTTTTTAGCATGAAGGGGTGTTGAATTTTATCGAAGGCCTTTTCTGCATCTATTGAGATAATCATGTGGTTTTTGTCATTGGTTCTGTTTATGTGACGGATTATGTTTATTGATTTGTGTATGTTGAACCAGCTTTGCATCCCAGGGATGAAGCCAACTTGATTGTGGTGGATAAGCTTTTTGATGTGCTGCTGGATTTGGTTTGCCAGTATTTTATTGAGGATTTTCTCATCGTTGTTCTTCAGTGATATTGGCCTGAAATTTTCTTTTTCTGTTGTGTCTCTGCCAGGTTTTGGAATCAGGATGATGCTGGCCTCATAAAATGAGTTAGGGAGGAATCTCTCTTTTTCTGTTGTTTGGAATAGTTTCAGAAGGAATGGTACCAGCTCGTCTTTGTACCTCTGCTAGAATTCAGCTGTGAATCCATCTGGTCCTGACTTTTTTGTGGTTGATAGGCTATTTATTACTGCCTCAATTTCAGAACTTGTTATTGGTCTATTCAGGGATTCGACTTCTTCATAGTTTAGTCTTGGGAGGGTGTATGTGTCCAGGAATTTATCCATTTCTTCCAGATTTTCTAGTTTATTTGCGTAGAGGTGTTTCTAGTATTCTCTGATGGTAGTTTGTATTTCTGCAGGATCAGTGGTGATATCCCCTTTATCATTTTTTATTGTGTCTGTTTGATTCTTCTCTCTTTTCTTCTTTATTAATCTGGCTAGCAGTCTATCTATTTTGTTAATCTTTTCTAAAAACCAGCTCCTGGATTCATTGATTTTTTTTGAAGTGTTTTTCGTGTCTCTGTCTCCTTCAGTTCTGCTCTGATCTTAGTTATTTCTTGTCTTCTGCTAGCTTTTGAATTTGTTTGCTTTTGCTTCTCTAGTTCTTTTAAGTGTGATGTGAGGGTGTTGATTTTAGATATTTCCTGCTTTCTCCTGTGGGCATTTAGTGCTATAAATTTTCCTCTAAACACTGCTTTAGCTGTGTCCCAGAGATTCTGGTACATTGTGTCTTTGTTCTCATTGGTTTCAAAGAAATTATTTATTTCTGCCTTAATTTCGTTATTTACCCAGTAGTTATTCAGGAACAGGTTGTTCAGTTTCCATGTAGTTGTGCAGTTTTGAATGGGTTTCTTAATCCTGAGTTCTATTTGATTGGACTGTGGTCTGAGAGACTGTTTTTTCTGATTTCCATTCTTTTGCATTTGCTGAGGAATGTTTTACTTCCAATTATGTGGTCAATTTTAGAATAAGTGCAATCTGATGCTGAGAAGAATGTACATTCTATTGGTTTGGGGTGGAGAGTTCTGTAGATGTCTGTTAGGTCTGCTTGTTGCAGAGCTGAGTTCATGTCCTGGATATCCTTGTTAACCTTCTGTCTCATTGATCTATCTAATATTGACAGTGAGGTATTAAAGTCTTCCACTATTAATGTGTGGGAGTCCAAGTCTCTTTGTAGGTCTCCAAGAACTTGCTTTATGAATCTGGGTACTTCTGTATTGGGTGCATATATATTTAAGATAGTTAGCTGTTCTTGTTGCATTGGTCCCTTTACTATTATGTAATGCCCGTCTTTGTCTTGTTTGATCTTTGTTGGTTTGGAGTCTGTTTTATCAGAGACTACGACTGCAACTCCTGCGGTTTTTTTTGCTTTCCATTTTCTTGGTAAATATTCCTCCAGCCCTTTATTTTGAGCCTATGTATGTTGTTGCACGTGAGATGTGTCTCCTGAATACAGCACAGCAATAGATCTTGACTGTATCCAATTTGCCAGTCTGTGTCTTTTAATTGGGGCATTTAGCCCATTTACATTTAAGGTTAATATTGTTATGTGTGAATTTGATCCTGTCATTATGATGCTAGCTGGTTATTTTGTCTGTTAGTTGATGCAGTTTCTTCATAGTGTACATGGTCTTTACAATGTGCTGTGTTTTTGCAGCGGATGATACTGGTTGTTCCTTTCCATATTTAGTGCTTCCTTTGGGATCTCTTGTAAGACAGGCCTGGTGGTGACAAAATCTCTCAGCATTTGCTTGTCTGTAAAGGATTTTATTTCTCCTTTGCTTATGAAGCTTAGTTTGGCTGGATATGAAATTCTTGGTTGAAAATTCTTTCTTTAAGAACGTTGAACATTGGACCCTGCTCTCTTCTGGCTTGTAGGATTTCCAGAGAGATACACTGTTAGTCTGATGGGCTTCCCTTTGTGGGTAACCCTACCTTTCTCTCTAACTGCCCTTAACATTTTTTCCTTCATTTCAACCTTGGTGAATCTGACAATTATGTGTCTTGGGGTTGCTCTTCTCAAGGACTATCTTTGTGGTGTTCTCTGTATTTCCTGAATTTGAATGTTGGCCTATCTTGCTAGGTTGGAGAAATTCTACTGGATAATATCCTAAAGAGTGTTTTCCAGCTTGGTTCCATTCTCACCATCACTTTCAGGCACACCAATCAAACGTAGGTTTGGTCTTTTCACTTAGTCCCATATTTCTTGGAGGCTTTGTTCATTCCTTTTCATTGTTTTCTCTTATCTTGTCTTCACGCTTTATTTCATTAAATTGATCTTCAGTCTCTGATATCCTTTCTTCCGCTTGATTGATTCAGCTATTGATACTTGTGTATGCTTTATGAAGTTCTCGTGTCGTGTTTTTCAACTCTATCAGGTCATTTATATTCTTCTCTAAACTGGTTATTCCAGTTAGCAATTCCTCTAACCTTTTTTCAAGGTTCTTAGCTTCCTTACATTGGGTTAGAACGTGCTGCTTTAGCTGGGAGGAATTTGTTATTACCCACCTTCTGAAGCCTACTTCTGTCACTTCATCAAATTCATTCTCCATCCAATTTTGTTCACTTGCTGGCTAGGAGTTGTGATACTTTGGAGCAGAAGAGGTGTTCTGATTTTTTGAATTTTCAGCCTTTTTTTGCTGTTTATTCCTCATCTTTGTGGGTTTGTCTACCTTTGGTGTTTGATGTTGGTGATCTTCGGATGGGGTTTTTGTGTTGACGTCCTTTTTGTTAATGTTGATGCTGTTCCTTTCCGTTTGTTAGTTTTCCTTCCACTGGTCAAGCCCCTCTGCTGCAGGTCTGCTGGAGTTTGCTGGAGGTTCACTCCAGAGTCTGTTTGCTTGGGTATCACCAGCAGAGGCTGCAGAACAGCAAAGATTGCTGCCTGTTCCTTCCTCTGGAAGCTTCATCCCAGAGGGTCACCTACCAGATGCCAGCCAGAGCTTTCCTGTATGAGGTGTCTATTGATCCCAGTCAGGAGGTATGGGGGTAAGGGACCCACTTGAGGAAGCAGTCTGTCCCTTAGCAGAGCTCGAGCACTGTGCTGGGAGATCTGCTGTTCTCTTCAGAGCCAGCAGGCAGGAATGTTTAAGTCTGCTGAAGCTGCACCTACAACCACCCCATCCCCCAAGTGCTCCATCCCAGGGAGATGGGAATTATATCTATAAGCCCCTGACTGTAACTGCTGCCTTTCTTTGAGAGATGTCCTGTGCAGAGAGGAGGAATCTAGAGAGGCAGTGTGGCCACAGTGGCTTTGCAGCGCTGTGCTGGGCTCTGCCCAGTCCGAACTTCCCGGAGGCTTTGTTTACACTATGAGGGGAAAACCACCTACTCAAGCCTCGGTAACGGCGGACTCAAGCATCCCAGGTCAACTTCAGACTGCCATGCTGGCAGCGAGAATTTCAAGCCAGTGGATCTTAGTTTGCTGGGCTCCATGGGGGTGGGATCCACTGAGCTAGACCACTTGTCTCCCTGGCTTCAGCCCCCTTTCCAGGGGAGTGAACGGTTCTGTATCGCTTGTGTTCCAGGCATCACTGGAGTATGAAAAAAAAAAAACTTCAGCTAGCTTGGTGTCTGCCCAAATGGCCACCCAGTTTTGCACTTGAAACCCAGGGCCCTGGTAGTATAGGCATCCGAGGGAATCTCCAGGTCTGCGGGTTGTGAAGATTGTAAGAAAAGCATAGTATCTGCGCTGGAATGCACCATTTCTCACGGTAGGGTCCCTCACAGCTTCCCTTGGCTAGCGTAGGGAGTTCCCCAACCCCTTATGCCTCCTGGGCGAGGTGACGCCCCACCCTGCTTCTGCTTACCCTCCATGGACTGCAGCCACTGTCTAACCAGTCCTGATGAGATGAGCCAGGTACCTCAGTTGGAAATACGGAAATCACTCCCCTTCTGCATTGATCTCTCTGGGAGCTGCAGACCGGAGCTGTTCCTATTCGATCATCTTGCCAGCCACCTAGGGCAATCTTTTTATTTTATTTTATTTTATTTTATTTTATTTTATTTTATTTTATTTTATTTTATTTTTTTGAGAGGAAATCTTGCTCTTATTGCCTAGATTGGAGTGCAATGGCTCAAACTCAGCTCACTGCAACCTCTGCCTCCTGGGTTCCAGTGATTCTCCTGCATCAGTCTCCTGAGTAGCTGGGATTATAGGCACCTGCCACAAAGCCTGGCTAATTTTTGTATTTTTAGGAAAGACTGGGTTTTGCCATGATAGCCAGGCTGCTCTCGAACTCCTGACCTCAGATGATCTGCCCGCCTCAGCCTCCCAAAGTGTTGGGATTACAGGCCTGAGCTGGCCTAGAACATATTTTTGTGTATTCTTCCAGGTCTTGAAAGAATGCCGATATTTTATACATGTCTTTGCCATAAGGAATTTTAGAAAAATGTCTGTTCCCAGATGACGTGAGACTAGATATTTATGGCTGAGACTTGAAAGAGTCTTTAAAAGCATCATAATTAGACCTCAATGGACAATATATTATTATAAACATTGTACCAAAAAACTCTAAATTTACTATGAGCTAAGTACTTCATCAATTTGATTGTACTTTGCTTTTCATTCCCATGGCCATATCCTGGAACGCATCATGCTTGGGCATGCTGGTGTGGTGTAGATGGATTTCAGGTGGGCCAAGATATTGATTCCCTATGTATGCCTCTTAGACCACTGTGCTGAAAATTTTTTTTTTAAAAAAGATCACTTTCAGTGTGTTCCTTAATATGCAAAAGGTTGGGCCTACTCTTCTTTCTTCTTGCTTGTTAGCTCCTTTTCTTCTGCTCAACTTCTAAGTGTCGGGTGCCTAAAATTTGTCCTTTTTCCTATATGCTATCTTTAGGTGACTTTGTTTAGTTCCAAGACTTTAAATATTATACACAGGCTGATAACTGCCTGTATCTCCAACCGTAACCTCTTTTTAGAATTCCAGATTTATAGCCAATGCCCATGTGACATCTTCACATCCTTGTCTAATTAGCACCACATCCTTAATATGGCTGCAGTAGAACCTTTTAGTTTCTTATACCTCCAAACCTGCTTTTATTCCAATTTCTTCATTTCAGTAAACCACCTGATTGCTCAAGCCATAATCTCGGAGTTATACACGATTCTTTCCTTTGCCTTCTGCTCCACATTGATCCATCGGCAAGTCCTGCTGACCCTGCTGTTCTGTGTCTAGAACATAACATGAGTCTGTCTACATTTTCCGTGATCACTGCTAGAGACCCAGTTCAAGCCTCCATTTTGCCTCTCTTTGACTACTGCCATAGCGTCCTGACTGTTGCCCTATCTCCTTGATAAAACCTATGGCCCATAAAGTAGTCAGAATGACTGCTTGTAAACTCTAAGTCAGGTCGTTTCAACCTCCTTCTTCAAACCTATCACACTCAAAATCCAAGCATCCTACCTCTCTACCCTTACAGACCACCACATCGTCTCTCCTCTGCCTACTGTCACATCACCTGATAATATTTCTCCCTTTTCCCACTGTGTTCCAGGCAAAGAGCCTTTTAGCTTTTCAAATATGCCAAACTCTTTCCACTCTTGAGGATTTACATAAGCCGTTCCTTCCTTCTGGAATGCTTGTTTTTATCTGTAATATCTTGTCATCTCTCGCTTTCTTCCTTCCTTCCTTCTTTCCTTCCTTCCTTCCTTCCTTCCTTCCTTCCTTCCTTCCTTCCTTCCTTCCTTCCTTCCTTCCTTCCTTCCTCCCTCTCTCTCTCTTTTCTTTTCTTTCTTTTTTTTTTTTTTTTTTTTTGAGGAGTGTCACTCTGTCCCCCAGGCTGGAGTGCAGTGCTGTGATCTCCGCTCACTGCAAGCTCCGCCTCCCGGGTTCACAGCATTCTCCTGCCTCAGCCTCTGAGTAGCTGGGACTATAGGAGCCCGCCACCACGCCCGACTAATTGTTTGTGTTTTTAGTGGAGATGGAGTTTCACCGTGTTAGCCAGATGGTCTCAATCTCCTGACCTCGTGATCCACCCACCTCAGTCTCCCGAAGTGCTGGGATTACAGGCATGAGCCAGTGCGCCCAACCTTGTCATCTCTCTTTCTAACTATCAGGAGCCTCCTCTTCCCTCTTGCTGCCTCACTCCAGGATGTAACTTCGTAAAAAAAGAGACCTTATGTGTTGTGTGCACTGCTTCACTGTTGTGTCTCTGGTACCTAGAAGAGCACCTGACACATAGTAGGCTCTTGATAAACACTGTCATGAAAGGAATTTTGCAACATCGTTTATGTGCTTTCTGTTTTTATAACTGTATTGATTTAGTTAATGCTATAATATGTTAATTTCCATCCCACTTCAGTCCATCCTTCTAACATTTTTAATGTGTAGAATTTGAACATTGTTCCTTCTAGTTTAAAAAAAAAAAAACCCTTATTTTTAGCTTTAAGAAATCCTAGTGTTTTGCAAGCATTTATTTTTATTTTCACCGTTCGGTTATATAAATAAATAAGTAAATAAATAAATGTTATTTTAGCCCTTTTGTGGAGTATAACACTTTGTACCAAAAAGAATGCAAAACATGTGTGTAAAAGGACATTTAAACAGTTCAAGGAATTATCACAAAGTGAACACCCTTTTAACAATTATCCAGGTAAAGAGAAAGACCTTTTGGTGCTCCTTCCCACCACTGCTCACTCCCTCTCTAACTAGTGTTAACCAGTATTCTCATTTTTGTGGTACACTCTTCTTTGCTTTTCTTTATAGTTTTAACATCCTTGTGTGTACCCCATAGCAGTCCAGATGGGTTCTGGCTATATTTTTTTTTTGTTTGTTTTTTGTTTTTTTTGAGACAGAGTTTTGCTCTTGTTACCCAGGCTGGAGTGCAATGGCACAATCTCAGCTCACTGCCACCTCCACCTTCCAGGTTCAAGCAGTTCTCCTGCCTCAGCCTCCCAAGTAGCTGGGATTACAGGCATCTGCCACCATGCCCTGCTGATTTTTGTGTTTTTAGTAGAGAAAGGGTTTCGCCATATTGGTCAGGCTGGTCTTGAACTCCTGGCCTCAAGTGATCCACCTGCCTTGGCCTCCCCAAAGTGTCGGGACTACAGGCATGAGCCACCGTGCCCAGCCTCTGCCTGTATTTGTGTGATATATAAATGGAATCATACAGTATATATTACTCATTGTTTTTAGGTCTCTACCTTTGTATTAAATGGAGTATCTACATGTATGGGTTTATCTATTTTATTATTTTTACCCTTCCTTCTTCCATAAAATATTTGAGGAGGCTTACAAAAATGCAAGCAATCTAATAAAAGAGAAAAAAAAGGCCAAGATCAGGAAAAATAAAAACAAGTACAGAAAGGAACAGGTTCAGACACAATTATAAATTTGGAGAAGTAAAAATAGTATTTGGTTTGAAACTGGATAGGAGCTTCCTGGAGCCAATGAAAAAATTAAAATATGATTAATTATAATCATATTTTTACTGAAATAAGCACATATACTAGTTTCTCATTTTAAAAAGATACAACTACGTCGAAATTTCTTGAAAAGACACCTGATAATAACATAGATATACCCCTGCTCTATCCTTTTCCACATGCAATGGGGGCATATACAGGAATTGTGCATAGCATGTCGGATACTTCCTGCTCCTCAATCAGTGTATGGGGATTGCTTTAATAACTTTATTATTATTATTATTATTATTACTATTTGAGATGAAGTCTCATTCTTGCCAGGCTGGAGTGCAATGGCATGATCTTGGCTCACTGCAACCTCCGCCTCCTGGGTTCAAGCCATTCTCCTGCCTCAGCCTCCCGAGTAGCTGGGACTACAGGTGTGCACCACCAGGCCTGGCCAATTTTGTATTTTTAGTAGAGATGGGGTTTCGCCATGTTGGCCAGGTTAGTCTCGATCTCTTGACCTTGTGATCCACTGCCTCGGCCTCCCAAAGTGCTGAGATTACAGTCGTGAGCCACTGCGCCTGGCCGATAACTTTATTTTTTAATCAGCTTTACCTTTAGTCTAGCAACCTTATTTTCTGCTACAAATTTCTTTTCTACACATGCTGACGTTTTTCTCTAAATCTAAACAATACATATTTAAATTCAATCGTGTTTGAATCTTTTTAGTCTTATACTCACAGCTGTAGCTACATATCAATGTTTGCATTATGGTATATTATTTTATTCAAACATGGAGGCAGAACTTAATTATTATGGATTTTGTTAAAAAGATCATTTGTATACTAGTTAGAGGTATGTGTCATGTTGCCAGCATAGAAATAACATGCTTGTGTTTTTCTAATAATGTCCCCTGTCACTCTGTCTTTTGGGCCGTAGCAGGACAGTCATGGATAAATGTCAACAGGTGACTCATCTATGACCAAAATGTGTTCAGGCTCTGTGGGGGATTTAACAAAATAGAAATAATTTGCACTTTCCAAAATTATTAATTAATCTTACAATAGCTAGGTCTTGCTGTTGCCTTTTGATAGGATATACCCCCAAACTCAGAAATTTCAGGAAACAAATCATTAGCATCCACTTTCATTTGGAAAGGCACGTACTTATGTAGCATTACTTTCTAATTATTTGTGTAAGAAGGGACCGTGCTCATAAAGATGAGATCATAAATGGCCCTGAGTTTTGGAAACAACATCTTTTAGCTTCCCCCTTTCCTTGCCCACGTATTTTTGCTGGGGTTCTTCTTTGTTTCTTTGCTTTCTTTCTCTTCTACCTTTTCTCCTTCTCCTGTTCTTGGGCTTCTCTCTGCCCCTATCTGATTCTAAGATCTTTTTGTGTTCATTTTCTAAGGCATGAACGTTCCATAAAGCCACATCATACAGTCATGGTGGCTGAAGCTGGTACTTAGTTATGCCCGGGGTTTGTGCCAAAAGCGAACAGTTACAGACCCGCCAGATTCCTCAACCTGTATTCTTTTATTTCTCCCTGAGATGTGTGCTAGAGGACTACTGCCAAATTCAAGATCCATTAAATTGCTGAATCATCACATTGGGGATTGTGTGTGTGCACATTTGTATTTGTGTGCGTGTGTGTTTCTGGGAACCAGCTGGCAATGAGATTTCAGCCACTGATTACCAGGCATGCTTAGATCAAAACCATACTTTACCTAAATGGCCTTTCACTTTTAATTGTGTAAGGCCTTGACAGGAGCCACAAGGCAAAGAGAGAAAGAAGAGCAATTGTTCTTAGCCTAGGACTAAGTGAAAAACTAATATCCCAGCTTTTTAAAATTTAAACAAACTCTCTCCTTCCTACTTGTAGTTTCATTTGACCTTTAATAAAGAATAGTTGCTTCCTATTTTAGTAGCCTGGATTAACAGCTTCAAAAAGCTCCTTTTAAGGAGGTCAAATAGGAAAGGAAGAGAGCCAAATTTTTTTTTTTTTTTTTTTTTTTTGTTGTCTCTCTCTCTCTTGCCCAAAGAGTGAATCATCTCTCTCCTGAAATGGTTACAAAATCCTGAGGGAATTACATTGCCTGTTTTACTTAGGAAGAGGGAGGGCTGTTTCGCTTAGGAAGAAGATATTGGGGGAAAGGGGGAAGAAGTGATTGTTTCTGCTAGTTATAAAACCAAAATGGTTCCTCAACCTCAGAGTGTTCACTATTTCTTCTGTCACACAAAGATAATCTTTATTCTTAAATCAGACATTTTAAATTTATGGGAATAGTAGGCAGTTAATAGGCTTCTTTTTATACCTCTCCAGACAAAAACGTAAACAAGGTGTATTTCTTTTTTCTCCTTCCTTCTATTGTCCCCCCCACTCCACTTCCTCTCTGCTATTCATTCTGTAATCTTTCGTTTCAATATGAAAAACATCAATCCTAGGTAAAAGAAAAAAAGATTTAAGTTCCTTTTTTTCTGCTAAGAATTTATCATGCAGAATTTGCCTTTACTGTGTTGAACGTTTTCCCTAAACAATTTCTGACTTCATTAGATCGTGTTTAATATTAATGTACTGCAATTGCTTTTGGCAAGAGGTCCTTCACTTCTCCATTCTTTTGAGCAAAGAATATTGTGGTTGCTTTCTTTTCTAAAAGAATGAAGTGTTCGTTACTATTTCCTTATAATTGCTTTCTCTGTTGCTTGCTGTTAATCGCTCCTTCCCTCTACCCTGCCTATGAATAGCTGGGACACTTTGGGGTACGTCGTTATGGATTTCAATATTTCTTTCATTCTGCAAAATTTGCTGTAAGTTAAGTCAATGCTCGCTACAAAAATAGATTTGAATTGGCTGAGAGGTGTCTCTGGCTGCTGTAAGTCATGATACAGAAAAATAAGTTTGTAATTAAATGGGTTTCTAATGTAAGGTAGAAAAATTTGCCATAGATGCGTTCCTGGGATAAAGTTGGGCTGTAGCCATTCTTATGCAGTAAAAATAACTCAGAGTATCATGAGCATTTTTCTGAGTTAGTTTTCATACTTTTATCAGTATAGCATCTCTTTTGTAATAGTCAAGTCAAACTTAACTGTAAGCCAATGTCAGATGTCTGTTTTCACTAAATTATTCCGTAGGTCTCTGTTTAAGGTAGTATCTGTTAGATTAATTTCTCAATATTGCCTTTCCATTTTATGTCTTTAAAAAATAAGATCCCCAAATCAAAGAAACTGGATTCTTGGTTTGACTGTAAGCCAGGGCACATTAAGTATTTAATATTTTGATTCTATTACATTTCTAAATTTTTGATTTTTAATTATTTGTGATTATTTATGGAAATACAGGTAATTTTATATTATTGACCTTAATGCAGCAAACTTGCTAAATTTACTATCCAGAGCTCATTTGTACATTCTTTGAGCTTTTTTTACACACATAATTGTATCATCTACGAGGAAAAACAGCGTTTATTCTTTATTTTCCTTTATACTTTTTACTTCTTTTGCTTGCCTTATTGCCCTCTGATTAGGATTCACAGTGCAGTGTTGAATAAGAATAACAATAATAAGCATCTTGGGGCCAGGCGTGGTGGCTCATGCCTGTAATCCCAGTACGTTGGGAGGCTGAGGTGGGCAGATCACCTGAAGTCAGGGTTCGAGACCTGACTGGCCAACATGGTGAAACCCCGTCTCTTCTAAAAATACAAAAATTAGCCAGGCGTGGTGGCGCACGCCTGTAATCCTAGCTACTCAGGAGGCTGAGGCAGGAGAATCACTTGAACCTGGGAGGCGGAAGTTGCAGTGAACCGAGATTGCAGCTACTGCACTCAAGCCTGGGCGACCAAGCATGACTCCATCTTAAAAAATAAATAAATAAAATAAAATAAAATAAAATAAAATAAAATAAAATAAAATAAAAAACCCGGCACCTTGGTCTCATTACTGATTTGAAGTGGAAGCTTTTCAGTATTCCACAATTAACTGTGATGTCTGCTTTCTGTATTTGGTTTTTATAAATGCCATTCATCAAATAAGGAAGTTGTCTTCTATTTCTACTTGACTGATTCCACTTAATGATTAACTTTTGGATTTTCTGAAGTAGTTTTATTACTTGATGTCTATCTATCTAGGTGATCATAGGATTTTTCCTCTTTATTAATAAGGTCAATTATAAGTGATTGCTTTTTGAATGTTAATTTGTCTTTTGATTCTTGGGAGAGAACTACTTGGTGGCTATGCAATATCCTATTATGAATTGTTGAATTTGACTTGGGACTAATTTTTTAGAAAGTTTTTTTGCATCTATGTTTATGACAGAGACTTGCCTCTGTTCCTTCTTGTAATGTTCTATCAGGTATTGGTATTAAGGTTTTGCTAGATTCATAAAATTCATAAAATGAAGATATAATTCCATTGTCTTTAGACTTTTGGGAAATCTCTCATTTTCTATTCTTTGGAATAATTTGTGTAAAATTAACATTTCTTAAATATTTGGAATTATGGACTTAACTATGGATTCATTTTTAAATAAATATAAAACCATTTCGATTTTTAATTTCTTTTTCTGCCAGTTTTGGCAAGTTGAATTTTCCCAGTGGTGTCCGTGTCTTCTAAAATTTAAAACTTATTAAAATTAAGTTGTTAGTATCTTTTAATGTCAATAGAATCTGTAGTTATGTCACGATTTCATTATTAATATTGGTAAACATTGTCTTCTTTCTCTCCTGTCTCTTTTTTTCTTGAGTTGTTTTCAAAACTACTTATATTAGATTTTTCCAGGAATCAAAGTTTTGTTTCATTGATTTCTTCCATATGTGTTTGTTTCCTTCATCTTTAAGTTTTTGTCTTGTGTTTATTATATTTGTCCCTCTACCTTTTTTAGGTGAATTTAATGTGTGTTTCTTTTAACACTTGCGATTTTAAGGGTATAAAATTTCGTTAGAGCACAACTTGAGTTGAATCTCATGATTTAAAATATCATATTTCATTCTCAGTTAGTTGAAAGTATTATGTATTCTGGTTTACATTGTGATTTCTTCTTTTACCGTGAGTTATTTAGAAGTGCATTGTTTTTATTTTGTTATTGTTTTTAGACTATTTTTCAAGTAGCCACAGACTATAACTCTATCGTGGCCACCTTTTGAAATTTATTAGAATTTGAACTCTGCTTCAATAGATGGTCAATTTTGGTAAATGTTTCATTTGTACTAGAAAAGAAAGTATAGTCCACCACTATTGATAACAATTTAATATATGGTAATTAGGTCAAGTTTGTTACTCATGGTGGTCAAATGTTCTATATTTTTGCATACTTCTTTCTGGTGGTTCTTAGAGTTGCTGCGAGAGATGTGTTAAAATTTTCTGCTGTGACTGTGTATTTATCTCATTTTCATCTAGTTTTTTCAGTTTTTGCTTTATATATTTAGAAGCTATGCTATAAGTGCATACAGATTTAGAATTGATGTATCTTCTGGAGGATTGACCCTTTATTAATGTAGAAATATTTGTCTTAATCTCATGTAATCCTTCTTGTTTTGTAGGCCGTTTTGTTTGATATTAGCATATTACACCAACTTTCTCTTGTGATTGGTGTTCGCATGTTTATATTTTTCTATCTTTTTACTTTCAACCTTCCATTGATTATATTTAAGGTATGCTCTGGTAAACAGTATATTGTCATTTTGGTTTCTCAAATTTGGTTTGATACTATTTATCTTTTAATCGCAGTGCTTTGTCTCTGTGTTTAATGTAATTGCTGTTACATCTGGGTTTAAATTTATTATTTTGCTCTTTGTTTCCTACTTGTCACATATTTTCTTCTTTTCTTCTCATTTCTTTACTGCTATATGCTAAATAAGTGTTTTTTATATTCTTTTAGTGGTTACAATAGCAATTACAACATACAGTTAAAATATCATATAAATTGATAATTTTATCATTTCCCTGACAATCTGAGAACCTAAAACACCTTCTCTCTACTTAGCCCCTCCTCAGTTTGTTACTATTAAAATGTATTTTGATCATCCATATATAATATTTTAAACTTTAAAATATTACCATAATTTTAAACTTTTAAAAATATTACTATAATTGTTTTATATAGTGAATGTTGAATTTTTTTCTTACCCATATGTTTACATAGTCCAGTGTTTTTCTTTTCTTCCTATATTTCTTTGCTTCCTTATGGGATAATTTTCTTCTGCCTTTACTGTTTCTTTTGGTGTAGATCTTGTTTTTTTTCAGTTTTTTTCATTTCTTTCTGAAATGCCTTTATTTTGCCTTTTTTTAGAATTTGTTGGCCGGGCCCGGTGGCTCACGCCTCTAATCCCGGCACTTTGGGAGGCCGAGGCGGTCGGATCACGAGGTCAGGAGATCGAGACCATCCTGGCTAACATGGTGAAACCCCATCTCTACTAAAAATATAAAAAATTAGCCGGGTGTGGTGGTGGGCACCTGTAGTCCCAGCTACTCAGGAGGCTGAGACAGGAGAATGGCGTGAACCCAGGAGGAGGAGCTTGCAGTGAGCAGAGATTGTGCCACTGCACTGCAGCCCGGGTGACAGAGCAAGACTCTGTCTCAAAAAAAAAAAAAAAAAATTGTTTTGGCTCAGTATGGAATTCTAGATGGACAATTATTTTATATTAGCCCTTTGAAGATAGAATTCCATTGTCTTAGGCTTTCATCATTTTAATCGAGAAGTCAGTCATACTTTTAATGCCCTTTTTTCTCTGATTGGTTTAATTTTTCTTTTTTTTTTCCTCTCTGTAATTTTTTTTTTAGCAGTTTTACTATCAGGCACCTAGAGGTGTTTGTCTTCGTCTTTATCCTGATTTGGGCTCATAGCTTTTCTTTTTCTTTTTCTGTTTTTTGTTTTTTGTTTTGTTTTGGTTTTTTTTTTGAGACTGAGTCTCGTTGTATCGCTCAGGCTGGAGTGCAGTGGCACAATCTCAGCTCACTGCAACTTCTGCCTCCCAGGTTCAAGTCATTTTTGTCAGCCTCCAGAGTAGTTGGGATTGCAGGCACCCACCATCATGCCTGGCTAGTTCTTGTGTTTTTAGTAGAGACAGAGTTTCACCATGTTGGCCAGGCTGGTCTCAAACTCCTGATGTGAAATGATCCACCCACCTCGGCCTCCAAAGTTCTGGGATTACAGATGTGAGCCACCGCGCCCAACCCATAGCTTTTCTTTAATGTTTGGGTAATGTCTTTCATTAATTTTGAAAAATGAGTATACCAATTGCCTTTTCAAATATTGCTTCAGCTTCATTCTCTCCTCTCCAAGGGGGAACTACTGCCTATCTTTTAGACTTTGCTCCATTTCTCCATCTCTTTTAAGCTCATCTCTGTATTTTTCATCACTTTTTCTCTCCATGCTTCAGTATGGTTATTTTCTTCTGACCTATTTTCTAATTCACTAATCTTTTCCCCCATGCATCTAATCTGCTGTAAACACATTTGAGTTCTCAATTAAGTTATTAAATTGACAATTTTAAAATTTCATTTGATTGTTTTACTTACAGATTCTAATTCTCTATTGTAATTCTTCAGCTACTTTTAAAATCCCCTCTGATTCTGTTTCTATTCTTTTCCTCATGAGTTTATTCTTCTAGAGTTTCCAGTCATTTCTTCTATTTCCTTTATGATTGGCAATTTGTTATGGATGGCTGAATAGTGTATATGAAAAGTGTACAGATGATGAGACTAGAGATAACAAAATTCTTTTGCTCTTGAGAGGTTTTACTTTTGTACCCCAAAGACAAAGAAGAGTGGCAGATAAAAAAACTATTCTCTGCTTAAGCCAATTCAAATCAAGATTTTGGTCCTCAGGAAGACTGACCAATTTTTGCTTCACCCTTCTCCCTGGGCAGGGGTTGGTATAGGTCCAGATAGTAAATATTTTAGGCTTTATGGGCCTACAGTCTCTGTTGAAACTACTCAACTCTGTCAATATAGTACAAAAGCATCTATAAACAATTAGCGAATTAATGAACGTGGCTGTGTTCCAATAAAACTTTATTTATAGAAATAGGCAATTAGCCAGATTTTATCTCCAGACTGTAGTCTTCCCACTCTTGTCCTAGGATGTAACTCTCTAGGGGTCCCGTCTCAAAACCGGGTTACTTAGCTAACACTCCTTTTCTGCAGAGGGCCCTAAACTTTAGTTTTTGTCTCCATAGGCTGTTAAACTTCTGTTAGATTTGCAAACCTTTCCAGCCCAGTGGTTTATTTGATCACTTATGAAATTAGCAAATACCCCAAGAGGAAAAGCAATACCAAATGTTGGGCTCACTTCTCTGTACTTACCCTCTCTCCAGAACCTGAGTTTCCAAGACAGTTACTTGGGTAACTGTGATACTTTCACAGATTTTTAAAAACTTGATCTAGCTTTTATCCTTGTCTTAGTACAAGCAGTCTATCAGAGTGAGAGGCAGATGAAGATCTTTTCTGAAATTCATTTTTACCCTTGCCTTAATAAAGAGGGGAATTTATTTATTTATTTATTTTTATTTTTATTTTTTGAGACAGAGTCTCATTCTCTCTCCCAGGCTGGAGTGAAGTGGTGCGATCTCAGCTCACTGCAATCTCCGCCTCCCGGATTCAAGCAATTCTCCTGCCTCAGCCTCCTGAGTAGCTGGGATTACAGGCGCCGCCACCATGCCCGGCTAATTTTTTGTATTTTTAGTAGAGATGGGGTTTTGCCATGTTGGCCAGGCTGGTCTTAAACTTCTGACCTCAGATGATCCACCCACCTAAGCCTCCCAAAGTGCTGGGATTACAGGCGTGAGCCACTGCACCCAGCCGGAAAAATAATCTTTATAGTGTGAGTTTTATGTCAGAGATTGACAGACCACAGGGTATACACAAAATCCAGCTGGCTGCCCTCCACCTTCAAATGACTGTTAAAATGGAATCTGTTTAGTTCTGTGTGCTGACTGTTCTTTCCTTTGTTCTTACCCAAAACAGCCTCCTTACTGATCCTCCCCATAGTCCTTATCAAAATTTTTCTCTACGTGATAGCCAGAGTGATTCTTATAAAACATAAATGTGAGCATGTTACTTTCCCTACTTAAAACTGTTTAAAGTTTCCTCATTCCTCTTAAAATATAAAATATAAAAATGGTCCTTACATTGAAGGGCCTTACAAGCTGCCTTTAAGTTTGTCTGGCCTCTTCTCTCTCTCCAACTTGATTTTTCAACATTTCCCTTGCTAAAATCGTACTATCTACCGGTAATTAATTGCTTTCTATTCCTTGAACTGACCCAATTCCCTCTGACCTCAGTGCCTTTGCACAGGCTCTTTCTGGATCATGACCTCCCTCTTGCCTTTGCCTGGAGTCCCTAGATATCCTTCAAACTCAGCTCAGGTTAACTGTCTCTAGGAAGACTCCTCTGAACCCTAAATTCTGGCCTAGATTCAGAGTACTATGTATTTCACCCGTAATATTTCTTATTCTCTGCTATTGAAAATGTCTGTGCTTACTTATTTGTAACCTTTAATCTCCTGTGAGCTTCGAGAGGCAAGGTTATCTTTAGTCTAATCTTGAATTGTTAGCATCGAGCACAGTGCCTGGCCCATAAAAGGCACTCAGTAATTGTTTGTGAGGGAATGAATGGAAGAAATGCTTTAAATATATTTAGCAATATTTACTTTTCTTTATGATATTTACATTCATTGATGCTTAGTATAACACTATGAGCTGGGAAAGCAGTAATATTCCTGTTTTAAAAATGGGAAACTGGAAATAGAGGCCAGATGACTTGCTTGGGACTTTCCAGCATGTTTGATGGTAAACATAGGTCTCAGGCCCTGTGTTTGGATTGGGTACCATAGTTTTCCCTCACTGGATACTTTATTTCTCCTTTTACCTTCTTTCCTGTTTTATTTATTTTCCATTTTCCCTCCCCAATGACTGGTGTTAAGGCTACACCGAAACAGAGATGGTAGTACCTTGATTAGTCAAGAGATTTGGGGATTTTTAGAGAGTTTAATCATTCATCATTAAGCGAAACTTCTCTCTCCTATGGCGATTCTGTGTTAATCTGGGCTTGGAATGTGGGGAAGAGTAAGAGTACATATGGGGTGCTAACTCCTCCCTTTCAAGATGAGATTATCCACAGTAGTCACAGGAGTTTGTACAAGGTCCTTCATACTGGAAAATTACTTTGTAATTTAAACCTGTGATTTAGACCCAGCATGTGAGTCCTTATAATTAGATAATTGTAAATGACTTTAAAACTATGTGTGATGCTTGGGAGATCAGAAATGGATGTCAGGTTAACCACCTTATCAGATTCCTCAGCTATTGACAGTGGGATTATACATTCATTTAGTGTGAAAAGGAAGAAGTTTGTATATAAAATTAATAATATAATGAGTGGAAACAGCATTCTCTGTGGTCCCTTAAAGGAAATAAGGCTGATTAGACTTTTAAATAGTTTACCACTAACTTCCTTTTTGAAATCACTTAAGACCAATGTGTATCCTTTTGTGTGTTTGTGTGGGATTGGGGGAAGCTGCACATTTTTTTCCTTTATCTATGAATTCTGTACCATAGAGTATGCTAGGGTCGGTTAAGTTGTAGAGAGCAGCACTTGGAGAGTAATGAAGCTGGATGATGGTTCAGCTGTTTTCTAAAAATTGGCTCTTGAATGTTACATGTGGAGAACCCTGGTCCAGGTGAGAGACAGGAATGGAAAGCTTAGATGGAGAGGCCAGGAAACACTGATTTTCCTGGCCCCTGTTCTGGCTTGACTGGAAAGCTTTAAGAGAATTTTTATTCATACCTTTCAGGTAGCATTCTTTTCAAGTGGATGACCATGGAATCAGAGAAGATCTCAGAGAAGCAGGAGGAAATTCTTTCTGTCCTGGAAGAAAAATTTCCTAACTTGCCTCCAAGAGAGGACATCATCAACGTCCTACAAGAGACCCAGTTCAGTGCTCAGGGTGAGTGACTCTGTTCCCAGCTCTCGTCCCTCACGAGTCGGGATGGTTTGTGGCGTGGAGTGTTATCAGCCCTGAGACAGTATATTTGTTTCTTTGTTTTTTTATACAGAGTCTCGCTCTATCCCCCAGGCAGGAGTGCAGTAGCATGATCTTGGCTCACTGGTTCAAGCAATTCTCATGCCTCAGTCTCCCAAGTAGCTGGGATTACAGGCATGCGCCACCACAGTCAGCTAATTTTTGGCATTTTTAGTAGAGGCACGGTTTGACCATGTTGGCCAGGCTGGTCTCGAACTCCTGGCCTCAAGTCATCCACCTGCCTCGGCCTCCCAAAGTGCTGGGATTACAGGTGTGAGCCACCACGCCTGACTGAGAAGGTACATTTGAATGTGTTTCACTCTCTTCCTATTGCTTGTGCTCGTGGAAGGTTTTCAGGCACATAATGTTGGCTCCCCTGGAAACAGACAGCTTGTACTGTGGCCTCTACTCTGAGGCCTTCATGCCTAGATGTGTGGTTGATTCACGTGTCTAGTGCACATCTCAGGTGCATCATTGCATGCAGTCCTTGTGCTGACGGGATTCTATTTTTGAGAAGATGGGAGGAGCAATATCAAGCACAATGGGATTTCATAAATAATTAGTTTGAGAAGGAAATGAGCGAGAAGATGGCTACGTTGATGAAACTGTTGTCAGTGTCTAGGCTTTGTCAGGACAGTGAATTTCCTGGATCAACTATTTTACAATAATAAATGGCTATAATTCACTGGATACCTGCTTTATACAGGTTTTGATGGAGTAGATTGGTAACGATGATCTTGCTGAATCCTCATGACAACCCCAAGAGTCAGTGCTTTGTTGTCCCAGTCTCCAGATGAGGGAGGACACTGAAGTGCAGAAAGCCTTCATTGCTTTCCCAACACCGAACACACGAAGCCGGCAGGTGGCCAGGCCAGTCCTAAACCCAGCCTATATGTCTTTAAGATGTAAACACTAAATTACATAACTTTCTCTCTTAGTTCAGGAACCCTGTCCCCAGGGGCAGGAGGGGCAGAACCTGAGGCAAAGTGGTTTATGTGGGAGGTGGTTCCAGTGAACACCGATAGGGGAATGGAATGCTTCAGCAAGCAGGTTGGCTCCATGGGAAACCAGAGCTTAATCCCACCAGACACCACGAGAAAGAGGGTAAACTCATACTTCAGGGTTGTCCCACCTGAGGGATGCAGTAGTGTGCTCATCTGGGCTCCAGGAGCTGATGGTTAAATGTTCAGGAATTTTGGGAGTTGGGTGATGTTGGATTGGTAGCTTGAGATCAGCCATGGTAGGAGTATTTAGATCCCTGAAATTGACAATCACTACAAATCAGGATTTGTTACTGGCGGTTAAACATTTACCACTGGAAGAGTGTGGGCTACTCAATCCCAGAGGGCCTTAATTCTCCAGCATAGGCTCTGATGGCCAAGGAAAGCCCTCAGGAAAAAGAGGCAGGTGCTGGTGGTGGAGCATCATGCTGGGTGCACTGGGATGGGAAAGTTTGAGGAAATGGGGTGGGGCCTTTGCAGTGTCCATTGCACCTTCTGTTACCTATGCATAGATGTGCGTGTACATGTGTGTATGCTGCACAAGGGAATGCGTTTTGTCATTCATTTTCACAATGACACCAAACTTTTAATGTCACAATGTCTTCAATAAATCATTTTATGCTGCATTGTGAAAGATTGTGGCTTTTCAATCTTTGAGTCAAAGAAACATATTTAGTAACTATCTGTTCCCCTATGCTACTGTGATTGACAGAGCGTTCTAAGCGGGTAGCGCAAGCAGTGGTCTCTGAAGCCTCAACATACATCTGGGAAGGATGCAGTGCTTTACTAGGCTTTATTATAGATCTTCCTCCCAACAGAGTAGGCCTAATCAGACGTAATAATGTAGCGTGAGAATTAAATGTCAAGCCAGATCCTTTGCTGCTTTACTGTGATAGATTTCATTGAGTTCCATTGGTCAACTGACTACAACCATGCAGTTCTGGATAATTTAGCCATTCTGAATTATTACTCCCATTAATTAGGGAATTTAATAACTCCTATTGTCAGAGCCTATTACGAGGGTAAGCAACTTAATTAAGATAGTCTTATGAGTCACATTTATAAAGTGCATTTTGAATGAAATTATACTAGAAAACATGGGGGCTTACCTAAATGCAGCCTGAAAGCCAGTTTTGGCTTTGTTTGGTATTATTTAACTAGTTTGCATTGTGATGCTAATTTTTCTTCATTTGTCCACCTCCACCTGTCCATTCCCTGCCTTTGTCTGTTCTGGGGCTCCAGAGGTGGACCCCTAAGTATTTAATCTTATGTGCTCCTGCAACACTGGCTTCTGGTTGGGTTTGACCAATGGAAAGAGTTAGGAACAGGTAGGGATGGGGGCAAGGAGAAGAATGAGAGTGTAGTGCATCGTCCCTGCCTTGTTCCTGCTTTGGTGGAAGTTTCCGCAGCCAGTCTTCTCCAGTTCCAGATCTCTGTTTTCTTTCTGGGTCCCTTTGCTAGCCTCTGGATGCCTCATCATCTTTTATTCACTTTCTCATCCAGCCTACATCTCTGTAAGTGTCCTGCCATTAGCACATCTTCTTTTGCAGCAAAAGAGGTGCATTTTTCCTATTGGGATCCTAACTGATGCAGATGTGATGTGATTATTGCCTTTGTGTGTGTGTGTGTGTGTGTGTGTGTGTTTATTGTGGATAGAAGTGACATTTCAGGGGAAAGGAATGAAATTTACAGAGTAAATTCTTAAAACAATCCCTCGACTTTACAAAAAAAAAATCCCTCAATTGTAACATAGTGGTTTCTTTTTTTTCCTGTCATCCACAGGTTTAAGTATTGAACAGACAATGTTGAAAGATCTGAAGGAACTGTCTGATGGAGAAATAAAAGTGGCCATTAGTACTGTGAGCATGAACCTTGAGGTAAGGGTGGGAATGCTTTTTTAGCAATGATCAATTTCCCACAATTGCAGTCTGAGCAACTGGAATGTAACTCTCTCCATCGGATAAGTCCGTGGTAGTCCTTTGCTTCTTTGTGATACATTTGACTTGGAATATAGTGGCAGGTTATTATTTGGGTGAAAACACTATGCTAAGTCAATGAAAAATTCTCAAGATGAATGCTCTTTCATTCATCTCAGTAAAACAAAGCCTAAAACACAAACACTCAGATGTGGGTGTATATTTAACCTGTTTAAAAGAAATTATGATATGTGTCATCAGGTTCACTTCCATATTTTCTGTGTACCACCCTGTATTGTTCATAGAACTTTTCAAAAAAAAAACACACAGATTATCTTTTGATCTTCAAAACTATTTGGATGCATGCCATTTCGGTAATCAATGGCGACAACTCAAGTATTAATGAACAAGGAACTCCTTCCAATCTGTTAACTGAATGGCTCAGAGCGAATGCTACTTTTGTCTTTGTGTGTTTCCTTGGTGAATTATCTTTTGTCTACTTTGGGAGTTTTCAATGACTTATATGTTAATCTTAATTAACCTAACTAATGGGAACTATATTTTATAGAGGCACATTTGTGCATTTGTAGAAGTCTGTGTATTTCTTTACTGTTGTGTTGTCTTTATTAGGTTATCTATGTTTGGTTGGGCACTTAGCTCTCAGGTAGAGTTTATGGAGATAAAATATGCTCTGTAGGAATTTGTCTTTTGGTTTTTAGAATTGTATGTTACTATTCTTTCTTTTTTCTTTTTTTTGAAGTGGAGTCTTACTCTGTCACCCAGGCTGGAGTACAGTGGCACCATCTTGGCTCACTGCAACCTCCGCCTCCTGGGTTCAAGTGATTCTCCTGCCTCAGCCTCCCGAGTAGTTGGGATTACAGGTGCCTGCCACCGCTCCTGACTAATTTTTGTATCTAAGTAGAGACAGGGTTTCACCACGTTGGTCAGGCTGGTCTTGAACTCCTGACCTCAAATGATCCACCCACCTTGACCTCCCAAAGTGCTGGGATTACTGGTGTGAGCCACCGCACCCGACCTATTCTTCTTTTTCTCATGGTGATGTTGACTATATCAATGTGTATATTTCTCTGGAATAACAGGCACTCATATTGGTGTCTACATCCTCAGAAAACCCAAGAGCAAGCCAGGTGCTTTCTTTTCTGTGATCTTTTTGTCAAATTTATTTCCAGTTTATAAGCATTGTAATTCAGCTTATAAATCTGTATGAAAACTAGCAGACAGACTGTGACGTGTGGTGGCACCTCACAGTTTACAGAGCATGTTCTCATGGTATGCACTTGATAAATTGACTCAACTGTTTCTATGGACTTTCAGGTTGATAAATGCTCCATATGATTAGTTATTGATGTGAACCAATTCAACAAATATATTCAATTTGTGATGTAGTAACTATATAATCACCATCAATTAGAACTCTGCTTTGTGCCTAAAAACCCAAGGAAAACATGGATCTTACAAGGGTCAGTGGCTCTGAGAATCATTTCTACTAGTTCAAGCCTTAGGGTTTTCTTTCTCTTTTCCCCTCTCCTCTGTCTTCCTTCCTTTAATGGCATCTTATTAGGTTTTAAATGCCTTGTTTGGAATTCCTTCCTAAATTAACATAGAATGTCTTGTAATTGCTTTGGGAACTGTCTGTAATTAGCAAATTATTTTAAGGCTATTAATATTACAGACTTACTGTAGCTTTAATGTACCTCCATTTATATTATAGGGGTATGCAAATGGCTTTGTCAGATGTGTTAAACTGTAAATGCCTATCAAGCAGAATAAGTGATAAAATAATCATCTTAATCTTGAAAGTAATTTACAGAGGTCCAGTAATTAATCAGGTGGTTAAGCACGTCTCTGGAAGTGTTATATGATCCTGGAGGAGAAGGACATTTGTATATAATAAAGAAGGGTACACAGTTTAAACTCTCATTGGCTGAATGAGAACTTTTCACTTTTGCATAATGGAGATATTAAAGATGACTGAGAAGTGAGAAAAAAAAAAAAAAAAAAAAAAAACCTCCTTAGTAACATCCTGTATCTTCCTTGAAAGAAAAAATGCAAATCAGTTATCCAATCTGTCTGCTGGAAAAATTCCCAAGTTAACGTCAGTTTAATTTTCTCTGTAGATTGTCCTTGGATGCAGTGGTATTTTCCCAATCCATACTCATATTTGATTACATTTCATCATTCCTTTCTCATTCCCATTCACCTCACTTTAAAAATTATCGACAGAATCTTCACAATCTTATTTTGTGGGTTTTGGAACAGTTGTATAATTGCTCGTTGAATCTAGGTATATTCTCAAAGAAACCTTCTTAGTTCCCATGACTTTCCGAATCTTGCTCATCCTCCAAAGCACGGTCAACCAAGGTGCGTCGTGATAACTCTTACAAATTCACTATTTTTTATTACCACCCTCTGAACTCTTGCTAAATGTAGTCTAGGTGACCAACTTAGGACTTCACTCTTTACATTAGATCTTCCGTTGCTTTTGAATTTGTTTAATATATTTAATCATGGTCAGATAGTATTTTAAATTAATTGAGGATACTGATGGTATCCTTGACTTCTCTCCCTCTTCAATTTTCTGTAATAGCGATGGGCACATAGTAGATGCTTAGTAAATACAACTATTTAGTTAATACTTGTTGGTGTTTGCAGTTCGTCCCTTTGCTATCTGATTTTTATTTCCTTTTGGATTTACATAAATCAGCTAGGAAAGCAAAGCCACTTAGCTAGGCATCCAAGGCAGTCTGCTTTTTCCTCTCCCAACGAGTTTCTACCAGACAACTATGGTTGAAGGATGACATCAAACAGATGAAAAATGGCCCACATATTTATAGAAAGTATGCTTATCCTGCTCTCCAAAAATGGAGTGAGAGGCTTTGCAAAGTAGTTAGCTATAGTCACTGAAAGAAATCAACTGTAGGTTCTGCAGCATGTCAGGGATACAGGAATGAAGATTCCTGGCATTTTCAATGGTTCTTTGCAGTGCTGTAATTCTACCATTGTGTAATTCATGGCCTTTATTTGGCTGATGACCCAGTTAATTCTTGGATGGAAATATTCAGAAAATTAGAAAGATTTATCTCTCTGTAACTTAGCATGATCTTCAGAGGGAACCATTGAGTTTGGGAGGTAGAAACCACTGCCTTCAATAGATAGGTTTTCTGGCACTCTGATAAGAAGAAAGCTTCTAAACCCCTTGTTTCTCATTTTTATTGTAGTTATCTCACAAATGTTCGTTGTTGTATAAATTACTGAATGAAATACATAAAAAGCAATTAATTACAATAATACAGAGTTTCAATGCTTTGCTCAGTACAGGAAGTCAGAATGGATGAGATTTTGAGGGATGGTGGGTAGAAATGGCCTTATCAGAGGCGTGGCCAGAGGGGCAACTCTACTTACAGAGGGAACTGTGGGACAAGATGACTGCAGTCTCATTTCCCATGAACTCCAAGCCATTCCAAGTGTGAAAGTAGCATGCATCGTGTGGGGAAATGCACATGACATATTGGAATCCACTTTGTTGATTATTGTTACACCCGATCCTTTGTAGTTTTGTTGCTTGTTGATTTGATCATCAGAAGAGAATTTATGGATATCAAAGAGCAAACATTGCCTTTATTCCCTTGCCAGCAGAACTGGTAATGATTATACTTCTTGTGTCTAGTTTACTCCCTACTAAAGCAGTATATTAAAATGTTCAGGGGAAGAAACATCTTTTCATCCTAATGAAGTGACACTGAAGCAAGGTTGCTCACGGCAGTACATTAATGGTTCCCTTGCTGACACCAAATGTTTTTACACCTTCTTTAAGCATCTCCCAGAAGACTGTTAGTCATTATTAGCATCTTTACTCAGGAAGGACAATAGCCATGCACTGACTTGATCACTTTTTATTATGATCAATTGCAGTATGATTTATTCTTGTGTATGTGCTATATTAGTGTGCTAGAGCTGGCATAACAAAGAACCACAGACTAGACGACTTAAACAATAGAAATTTATTATCTCACAGCTCTCGAGGCTAGAAATCCAAGATCAAGGTGTTGGTAGGATAAGTTCCTTCTGAGAGCTATGGGAGAGAATCTGCTGCATGCCTGTTGCCTGGCTTCTGATGGGTTGCTGGTAATGTGTGGTGTTCTTGGTGCAGAGCAGCATCACCTGGATCTCTGCCTTCATCTTCACATCCCCTTCCCTCTATGCATGTCTCTGTGTTCAAATTTCCCCTTTTCATAAAGGTATATAATAGATTAGGACCCATCTGATAATCTCATCTTAGTTTATTTATTTATTTTATTTATTTTTTTGAGACAGGGTCTTGCCCTGTTGCCCAGGCTGTAGTGCGGTGGCATAATCAAGGCTCACTGCAACTTCCATCTCCCGGGCTCAAGGGATCTTCCCCCGCTCATCCTCATGAGTAGCTGGGACTACAAGCGTGCACACCACACCTGGCTAATATTTGCATTTTTTGTAAAGATGGGGTTTGCCATGTTGCCCAAGGCTGGTCTCGAACTCCTGAGCTCAAGCGATCAACCTGCCTCAGCCTCTCAAAGTGCTGGGATTACAGGCATGAGCCACCACGCCTGGCCTCATCTTAGTTTACTACGTCTACAACCACCCTATTTCCAAATAAGGTCACATTTTGAGGTGCTGAGAGTTAGGACTTCAACATAAAAGTTTTTGTGGGACAAAATTCAACCCCTAATGTGTACTATTGTGAAAGTAGTCATTTTTCAGACAACTTAAAAGAATAAAACTTAAAATTTCCAGATTGCTTGTATAAACGTGCTGCCTGGTAAGCATATTTCATCTGTTGCTCCCACATTTTTATTTCATATCAATTTCCTTTAAATGAGGAACGGTGAGGACTTTCGGCTGTTGGCATTTTATCTCCTTTCTTCAGAGCTGGAGTCTGAGGGAATTGTTCAGGGCTGTTTTATCTCTTTGTTTCTGGGCTGTTCTGCTGTGCTCTGAGCCTCAGACTTCTTCATGACCGCCTCTCTGCTGTTTGAAGCCTGGGATGCATCCTGGTAAAGTGACTCAGAGGCCGCTGACTCAGGCTGCCCTGCACAGAGATTACCAGCCATATTGCACTTTGGAGCACCGCCTAGGGGAAAATACTAACGTTTTCCATTAGCATTGAGAGCACAGACCAGAATGAATTCCCAAGATCACTGCCAAACTCCTCCCTGACAAAAGGGAAGTTTACTCAGGCCTCAGTGAAGCATAAGTGACCCTCTGTAACCAAGGATTTGAAACTCAGCACACCAGTCTGAAATCTGCAATTTAGGCACACAATGTGATTTCTCATTGAGCTTAAAGTTTCTTGGAGGCCAAGATGAAAGTACCTATAGAGTATTTAACTCCCTCATTTTGTGAAAGAGTGCATAGCCTTTCTTAGGGGAGCATATGTTAGTTTTGAACTGGTCTTGAACCAGTTCACCTTTTCAAAATATTTGAATGATTTGATTTTGGTCAGCAAATCACTAGTAAATCATTAGCATATGGATTAGCATATTGGTGAGCATATGATTCGCATATTGAAATATTTTGAAAAGATGACTTTTCAAAGCCATTTTGCCCAACTCATAGAAATATGTGAAAAATCTCCTCCAGGTTCTAAATCCTGAGTGCATCCATTTCTTTGTGGGTTCAGGTCTGTAAACTCTTCCTTGCTACAATAAGAGTGGACAATTGATGGTGAGTGCTTACTGTGTACCTGGCCATTGAGTAAACATTATCTCACTTAATCCTCCCAGTAAAAGGTACTATGATTACGCCTGTATTGGTGAAGGTAGTTCCAGTAGCTGGAACAGATAACCAAGTTTCAGTGACTCAACCCAGAAATTGTTTATTTTTTTACTCATGTAGCAATCCTATTTGGTGTTCCCAGTCAGGTGGCCAGGGGTGAATCAGAGACCATCTTCAACAGGTGGTTTCCAAGGTTGCCCAGAAGGGCATCTCCAGTTTATCTGCCAACAGGAAGAAGAGCTTGGAGGGCCAAGGGTGGAGTTTTTTATGCTGGTCTGGATGTGACACTCATCACTTCTGCTCAGATTTCATTGGTTTAGTCACATGATCACATCTAACTGGAGGGAGGTTGAAAAATGTCATCTAATAGATGTGCCCATGAAAAGGAACCAATTTGGAAAATAATTAGCCAGTGTCTGCCATAATCTCTATCTTGGAGGTAAGGACATTGGAATCTAAAGAGGTTAAATCATTTTTCTAATCTGTAGAGCCAGGACCCAAATCCCAGGCCAGTCCTGTTCTAGCCCTGTGTATACTGCTTTGGACATGGTGCCAGCTTGCAAGACTAATTAGAATTTGAGCCCACTCAGGGGTTCACAGGTGAGTCATCAGCTGTCAGTCATTGCCTCAGACTCAGGGTGTCAGACAGCCTAGACATCCTTAAGCAATCCTTGGTTAGCATTCTTCCTTCCCTACTCTTTGTACCAAACTTTCTTCCTCTTAGTTTTCACATCTTTGCTTCCTGAAAAAATCATTTTAAATTTTGAACTATAAACATCATCCAAGTTCTAGGTGCCCATAGTGAAGCTAATTATTGGTGCCTGATATAGAGAAGATTTGGCAAGATAAGTCAAGTAGAGAAAAGTAACAGGAAAAAGGATTATAGAACGAAGGATTGGATAGGACAGATTGTGTAGGAAGGAAAAATCTGTTTTTTCTCAGACTGTCTCTAGAATTCAAGTATGTGGGTGTTCTGGTTTTTCTTGCTGTGATTTAACCTTTTCAAATTTGTGTTCAAAATACAGAGCATCCCAGTCAGTTGGTGAAAAATTTTAATGGTAGAGATTTTCTACTAAAATGAAAACAGCATTACTTTTGAGCACTATCGTTAACTCCAAATAACCAAACTCCGAGTAACTGAGGAATTAGGAGTTCTCAGTCCACATTTTGTCAAAAAGTCCAAAAGCATTTAAAGCAAATGACAAATATGGTTAGGTAACTTTGATTGTGTGGATTTAACAGTCAGTTGGCACGAGGCATTTGAAGTGTGAATTACAATTTGAAACTAATTTAGAACTAATAATTCCTAGCTTCTTGAGGACATTAGCAGGATAAAAGAGTGAAACATGGACCCAGGAAAGTGGACTTTCGTTCCTATTGAGCCTCGAGTGGTTCTTAGTAATGAGATGTAACCGAGATGAAAGAATAAAAAATCCCTGTGTAAAGAATGGTTTATCATATCAGCAGCAACAGCACTTTGTCTTTGGAAAATTGTACTAAGTGACTGAAGCTGATAATATTTAGAATAGTTACAATTTGTATGTAAGTAGTGCCTTCTACAGATGTCCAAAAATAGTCTGCAAAATCTCTTTACCTAGAAATGCCTTATAATAGAATTCTTTTTTTTTTTTTTTTGAGATGGAATTTCACTCTTGTTGCCCAGGCTGGAGTACAGTGGCGTAGTCTCGGCTCACTGCAACCTCTGCCTCCTAAGTTTAAGCGATTCTCCTGCCTCAGCCTCCTGAGTAGCTAGGATTACAGGTGCCTGCCACCACACCTGGCTAATTTTTTGTATTTTAAGTAGAGATGGGGTTTCATCATGTTGGCCAGGCTGGTCTCGAACTCCTGAACTCAGGTGATCTACCCGCCTCAGCCTCTTAAAGTGTTGGGATTACAGGTGTGAGCCACCGCACCTGGCAGAATTCTTATTTTGTATCTTCAGCTAAACTCAAATTGGAGACAACTTGATGTTTCTGTTGACAACTTTTCTCTGCTTTACCTATTGGTCAATTTCAAATGAACTTAAATGAATCACAAAACTTGGTCTATGTAGGTATGATTCTCTGTAAATAAACAGTATTTCCCTAAGTGGTGCAAAATACCTGAGTACTTTTTCTAGCTATGATTTTGCAACAGGGATTATATAAGCACGGCTATAGTGTGAATGTTTGTGCCCCCCCAAAATTTATATGTTGAAATTTAATCCCCAATGAAGTAGTACTAAGAGGTAGGGGCCTAGGGAGGTGATTAGATCATGAGCATTCTGCTCTTATGAATGGTATGAGTGCCTTTATAAAACGGCTTGAGGGCACATATTTGTCCCTTTTGCCATGTGAAGATGCAGTGAGAAGGTGCCATTTATGAGGGACAGGCTCTCACCAGACACCAGTTCTACCAGCTCCTTGATCTTGGATTCCCAGCCTCTGGAACTATGAGAAATAAGTGTCTATTACTTATAAATTACCCAATCTAAGGTGTTTTGTTATTGCAGCCTGTATGGACTCAGACAAGCAGGGATCCAAGGTTTAGTGATCATGAAGCTACACATTCTGCATTCATGCTTTCTTTGGCATAGGGGTGGTGCTCTGGATCTTCCTCTTCCCCTGAAACACTCTGATAAGAATACATTCACATAGAGCAGGTAGAGAAGATTGGGCTAGGGGTATATGAAACATAGATCCTCCCCAGAAATAAACTCTCTTCAGGTCCCAGAAATCCCCACTGACTCTCCTTGGCAACTGTGAAATGGGAATGAAACAGTGAAATAAGATATGATGAGGATACGACTTCATCAACAGGCTGCAGGGAACTTTAGTGACCCTAGCCACAAATATAGCTATTTGGCTTGATCTAGAAAGGAAGAAAACTGTGGGAGGAGATGCATGCCATTCTAGGAAGCCCAAATGTGGTTGACTGGTAGTGAGTGAAATAGGTAGAGTTAGTGTTTCATTAGATGGTATTTTATTTGATGCACGTGAAGAAAAGCGTTAGGTGATTCACATGCAAATGTATACATGTATTATAACCATTTCCCCTTTTTGTTAAGTCCCCACCCCCAACGTGCCTGCATGTGTGTTTTTGCACAAAGGGCATGGAACAAACCAGGACTGCGGTGCCCCAACCTTGGATTCCTCAGATCTTGATGCAATGGGCCCAGTTAGCGAGCCCCTCAGTGTCTCCTCTCCAGAATAAAATGGTGTTTCAGTTATCTATTGCTGTGTAGCAAGTCACCCCCAAAACCTAGAGGCTTAAAGCAACATATCATTATCTCTCATAATTTTATGGGTTTTTAGGGGGCTTGGCTCAGGGGTTATTGCTCAGAGTGTCTCCTGCAGTTGTGTTCAGATGGTGGAACTCAATTGGTACTTGTCACCTGGCCTGGGCTCCGCAGAGCATAACGCTTAGGTTTTAAGAGAATGCCACAAGTTTTCTAAGAGTCTCAGGTGGAGGCTGCAATTCTTCTTGTGACCTAACCTGAAGTGTCTCAGAATATCACTACCAGCGTATTCTGTTATTCATGTGAGTCCCTAAGAGCAGCCCAGATTGATTATAAGGGGAGTCAGCAGTGGTGTGCCAGTAAATGTTTAACAACAGGTTCTCAAAAAAACCCAGTCATACATATTACTGATATAAAGAGTATATATGATATATTCACTGGGAACAGTGGCTCATGCCTATAATCCCTTCACTTTGGGAGGCCAAGTTGGGTGGATCACCTGAGGTCAGAATTTCGAGACCAGCCTGGCCAACATGGTGAAACCTCGTCTCTACTAAAAATACAATTAGCTAGGTGTGTTGGTGGGCGCCTGTAATACCAGCTACTTTGGAGGCTGAGGTAGGAGAATTGCTTGGACTCAGGAGATGGAGGTTGCAGTGAACCAAGATCGTACCATTGCACTCCAGCCTGGGTGACAGAATGAGACTCTGTCTCAAATAAATAAATAAAGGATATATATGATACATACAATATATCATATGTAGTATACAATATATACTATATACTCTTTATTCTTTTACTGTAAATTTCACAAAACCAATTAATTCTCATAGAATGAACTATTTATTTATTTGTTTGTTTATTTATTTATTTATTTATTTATTTATTTATTTTTGAGACAGAGTCTCGCTCTGTCACCCAGGCTGGAGTGCAGTGGCGTGATCTCAGCTCACTGCAAGCTCTGCCTCTAGGGTTCATACCATTCTTCTGCCTCAGCCTCTCCAAGTAGCTGGGACTACAGGTGCCTACCACCATGCCCGCTAATTTTTTGTATTTTTAGTAGAGATGGGGTTTCACTGTGGTCTCGATCTCCTGACCTCGTGATCCGCTCGCCTTGGCCTCCCAGAATTACAAGCATGAGTCCCTGTGCCCGGCCGAACTAGTTAATTTTTGTGTAACTTTTGCATTGCAATTGATGAATGAGTGTAATTGCAACAAAAATGTAGTTGACGTTTTTGATTCTCCCTTTACAAGAAACTGAAACGATGAAGAACTATGCTTGAACTTCATTTGTTTGTCAACAATACGAGTGACTTCTTTGCTGAGTTAAGAATAGTTTTCAAATACTGGAAGATTTCCTTATTCGTGTGTGTGTGGTGTGTGTGTGTGCGTGTGTGTGTGTGTGCTAGTCAAAATGTGGTGACTAGAGACACAACACGCTTTTATGTTTTATCTTTATTATAGTTTTTCTCCATTACTTTCTCGAGTCTAGACAAGGGGTCAGCAAATCTTTTCTAAAAAGGGCCAGATAGTGGATATTTTAGGCTTCGCAGTCCAAGCGCCCAAACTGAGGATATTATGTAGGAACTTAACAACTATTTGAATGTGTTTAGTGCATGGGCCGTTCATAAATAGCCAGTGAGCTGAATTGGTCTGTGGGCCAGAACTTGCCAACACCTGGTCACAACAATCAATAAACCAATAAAACAAGCTCTTATTTGTAGTATTTTCCAATTTCCATAGTGTAAATACTCTTACCATGGCCAATTTCTTTTTTTTTTTTTTTGAGACAGAGTCTCGCTCTGTCGCCCAGGCTGGAGTGCAGTGGCGCCATCTCTGCTCACTGCAAACTCTGCCTCCTGGGTTCGCGCCATTCTCCTGCCTCAGCCTCCTGAGTAGCTGGGACTACAGGCGCCCGCCACCACGCCCAGCTGATTTTTTAGCATTTTTAGTAGAGATGGGTTTTCACTGTGGTCTCGATCTCCTGACCTCATGATCCGCCCGCCTTGGCCTCCCAAACCATGGCCAATTTCAAGGTACCAACAAGACATCATCAAAACAGATTTGGGAAGAGACGTGCAGAAGCATATCATTATATATCCTTTCTATTGAACAGCTGTAAGTGACCCCAAGAACAATGATAACAGTAGATGTAATGGCATAATTGAGGAAGGGGTGAGTTTTGAGAATGTATTACTTTTGCTTTTAATATATTTTACTTAACAAAAATTATGTAATTTAATTTTTATAATGACTGTGTTTAACTTGCAAATAATGGGTTTGCAAATTGCCTGAAAATTTAACAGTCAGCTCTTGCCAACAGTTACACGTCAGCTCCGGCACAGCACTGCAAATTAGACTCCAGTTCTTGATGTGCAGAGACACATGCACATCTAGGGAGGGATGGAGTTGAAGGTGGCCGTCAAGAGAAAATCGCTCCTGGTCACATTCTCTTCTATAAATCCTTCTGTTCTTTGCCTATCACAGTCTGGCATATACAGGGGCTGTTAGCATACAATTTATGTGTTGTTGGGGATAAGCATAAGGTCACTAGAATTTTTTAGCATGCCAGTCATTTGTGTGTAGTAGAAGTGTATCTCTTTGTGAGATATCGTAGTTGAAGTGATCATAGTTTTTTAAAAATGTGAAACAAAGGAATTGTGATTTCTTTAACCATCAGGAAGAAAATAGAACCTTGATTTATGATTCATAATTTACTTAGCTGGTTTCATGTACTTTGGCCAATGGTGTTATATTTCCAATAGTTAACCATTTTAATTCAGATTAAGAGAAAGTAGGGCCCCCCTGCAGCTAAGATAACAGTTTGTGTTTAAAGCACAAATAAAATTAAATAATTAGTCTTTAGAATCTTTTCTTTTTGGACACAAACATCACAGCTACTGCAGCCTCCCTTTGTTGGTCATCACGCATGCTGGGTACTCAGGCTTGTGTCTTGGAAGCCGTGTCTTCCCCGCTGTCTGCTCTCTTCTGTTTGGCTAGAGACACAGAACTTGCTCTCTGCAATGATGCATCCTGGATTATCACCTTCCTCCTGAGCTTTCACCATCCTGGACTATATACCCTGAGTTCTGATAATACCATTTGGACAACATCATGGATTTTCCATGTCACTTTGATCACTTCTCCTCTTTCCTTTTCTCAGTACACTTTACACAGCTTTTTGCTTTTCCATACGTCCACGTGCTCCTTTTCAGAAACACTGCGCTGTTCTTCACGGCTACTTCTTCTGCCTAGGTAGTACTGTACTGCCTTCCAGTAGCTTCATAATGCAGGTGAAAAAGCTATGAAAAAGTCTTTCCATATGTCAGCAAAATGCCTAAGGCTTTCCCTTTAAACTGGGTATTTCTGGTACCTCTGGCTCCTTATTTGAAACCTCTCTTTTAAGTTCACAGTCACCTTTGAGAACATGGGCATATTATCAGAAAGCATTTTTGAATAAATTTATGTATCACTGCACCTTATATAAATAAAATTTGTATGTTTCTTGACCTTCAGAAAGTCTAGAAATTGAAATCCTTGAGCAGGAGGAGATAAGTTGGCCCTTTACTCATGAAGGGAATGAAGTCTCAATGTCTGGCTTTCTGAGAAACAAGCTCCACGACACTGGCAGAGTTCAGCACTTCTATCTTCATTCATTGCCTTTTAATAATTGTTGGTATCTGGAAAAGTCATTGGTAGACTTTGGTTCTAGTCATTTTAATCATCTCATAATGGGGCAAAGAAACCAGAAACCAGCCTATTGATTTAATTCATTCTCAACTTTAGCACTGCTGAGGGAAGTAGAGAGTAGCTTTTTACAAAATATATGTGACAATTGGAACTTTCTTCATAGCACAATATCTAATTCTGTCTACATTTTTCTTTATGAGAAGGGAAACCCTCAGGACATAGTGATATGCTGGGATGACTGCTCTTTCACTCTGTAAATACATTTTTAAAGTGTACTCTAATGTCATTTTGATGGTTTAATTTCTGGAAGGATTTGGCTAATTACATTTTTAGGAATGTGCTCAGACCAGTTTTAGCTGCCTAGCGTTACTTTTAATAGCTGCTGTTGCTTACTTCTTCTCATTTATGTTCTCTGTCTCCTCCCTTCAGAGTTATTTTGCTGATTTGGGGACCTGACCTTGGTTTAAATTAGTTTGTAACACTCTGTGAATCATATGCAATATTTTAATGGTTAATTACTACATTGTATCAACTTGTCATAGAAAGGCAGGCTGTGAAACTAGAGGAAAATTGTTCCATTTTCTTGTGACAGGGAAATCTATATAAAAGTGAAACAGTGGACTACATCTGTGTTAGAGTGCCCGTTTCCCATCCCTGGTCAATACTGAATTGGCTCCCTAAGTAACAAAGACTTTTTTTTTTAGTACACACTAAAATGAAAGAACAAATTTATACCACATAGACAGTGGCAGCTCAGAGAAATAAGAAGAGTCAAACAAAGGAATAATTTAGGATAGTTACTGTGTAGGATAGACATCTTTTTTGCTGTTGCTTAATTGACATGATTGCTAAGGATGGCTGTGCTGAGCCTGTTGGAGAAGAGCGGGTTATTATAGGTCAGTGGTGTCGCCTAGTGGTGGAAACAGGAAAACAGGTAAGATGCCACAACTAGGCTTTGGTTGTTTATTATTGTCTTCTTGTATTCCTTCAAAAGGATAACTTGATGCTTATTGTATTCATAGCATGGTGCTAGTCAAGACCTTGAATAATTTGAATTTTAGCAGATGAACATAATAGTAGCCAACATTCATTGACTGTCTATCATACCTTTATTGAGTGCATATACCTTACATTTGATTTTTATTTTCTCATTGAACCTCCATGACCACCCTTTGAAATAGGTCTGTGATTATTTTCATGTTATAAATGAACTTTAGAAGACTCTTCTAGAAAAGGTGGTTCATGACAGTGAAGATTTGTGTCTATGTTTTGCCCCTTAACATTTTAGGTTCACATTCTTTTCGTGATACCATTATGCGATCTAGTTTTCAGTTTCTCTGCAAATGCATATGCCAGGCACACCTGTGGATGATTCTCCATTGTTCTGGCCCTTAACAATGCTTGCTTTTTATCCCAAACCAAAAGGGAAACAGTCATTTTGAACCTTCCTGCCCATGGAGCCCAAACAGTAAAGCTCTCGACCTACACAATAGTCATTGACACCACCAGCTCAGCCTGTGGCCCATCAGACCAGTTGATGTGTCCTTGGGACACTAGGGTTGACAAGGACGGCTTGAATTCGTGTATTCACTTTATCCATCCACTTAATCACCCATTAACAATAGTCATTTGTCATCAAACATTTATTTTATTTTTAAATCCTTTTTTATATGTATGAAGTTATGGGCTACAAGTACAATTTTGTTACATGCATTGATTGCTTAGTGGTCACGTCAGGATTTTGTTTGTTTGTTTGTTTGTTTTCATGGAGTCTCTCTCAGTCACCAGGCTGGAGTGCAGTGGCGCGATCTCAGCTCACTGCAACCTCCCTGGTTCAAGTGATTCTCCTGCCTCAGCCTCCAGAGTAGCTGGGACTATAGGCACACCACCACGTCCAGTTAATTTTTGAATTTTTAGTAGAGACGGGGTTTCACCATGTTGGCCAGGATGGTCTCAATCTCTTGACCTTGTGATTGGCCTACCTCAGCCTCCCAAAGTGCTGGGATTACAGGCGTGAGCCACTGCGCCTGGCCCAGGGCTTTTAATTCATCATCCAAATGACATACATTGTACCAATTAAGTAATTTCTCATCATGCAGCTCCCCCTCCCACTCCCTTCAGTAAAAAAAATTATTGAGTAGCTATTATGTACCTAAAATAGAGAATAAATATTGCAGTGCAATGGTTTCTGTCTTCCCTAAGCTTACGAATGATTGATAATTATAATTGGCTCCAGTGGGCCACTGCCGATACCAAAGAAGCACATAACCTAATTTGGGAAGGGGAGGTAGATCAGAAAATGCTCCCTTGAGAAGATGATGTTGAAACTAAAATGTAAAGGACATGCAGAAGTTGGCCATGTAAATGAGGTTGTGAAGGAGGGGCTGGGAGAAGGTGGGTGGCAAAGGAAAAACATTCCAGCACAGAGAAGAATATGAACTAGGAGGGAGGAGAGAGAGAGAGCCTGGTTACTGATGTTGAGTTAAGAGCAGCAGTGAAATGGCCTTACCCCTAGTGTTTGGGTCCGTTCTGGATTTAGCTCTGGGAAACCTGGTGGGTTAACTCGTGCTACACAAAGACGGGAAAGAATGCAAATGGGAGAATAACGAGCAATGTTGGACAAGCTGTGGCAGGTGTGCATTCAGGACTGTGAGGGTGACAACAGAGACTGGGATGCCTGCCTTTGGCTGATTGGTGGTGGAGGGACTGTGGAATCCAGTTAATTAGTAAAGCACTTGCCTGATTCTTCCTACTCAGTCCATCAGAGATAGAGCTGAAGTCTTTGTCTGTTGATCCAGAGTAAGCCAGCACGACAGGATGAGGCTCTTCTGACAGATTATTTCAGAGTGTACAGGAGATGGAGAAGGTTGAGTGACGAGAGAGGAGCAAGAATAATGTTTGAGTGTCAGAGGATCTGGAAAATAGGCTGAGAGCTTCAAATGTAGATCAAGGTTAAAATCCCTGGAACCATTGGGAGGAGCCCCAGAGGCACAAACGGACTCAGATCGGGCAAAAGAGGTGGGAAAGACATGTGCAAACCCAGAAGGCACTTTTTGCCGGAATATCCCCACACAGTATCCTGATGTGATACAATGTGAAATAGGAGGTTACAGAAAATGAGCCTCATAACTTTTGAAACTTTGAAGCCAAGTCAACAGTCCTTTTTGTTTGGTGACAGAGACAACACAAGCATCACATACTTTCCATCAAGTTAGAAATTTAAAACAAAGCAAAACAAAAAAGCTGTAAGGTGTTTTTGTTTTTGTTTTTTGAGACAGACTTTCACCTGCCCTGTTGCTCTGTTGCCCAGGCTGGAGTGCAGTGATGTGATCTCAGCTCATTGCAACCTCCGCCTCCTGGGTTCAAGTGATTCTCCCGCCTCAGCTTCCTGAGTAGCTGGGATTACAGACACCCGCCACCACACCAAGCTCATTTTTGTATTTTTAGTAGAGACAGGGTTTCACCATGTTGGCCAGGCTGGTCTCAAACTCCTGACCTCAGGTGATCCGCCCACCTCAGCTTCCCAAAGTGCTGGGATTACAGGCGTGAGCCACCACACCTGGCCTGTAAGGTCTTTGTAATGGAGAAAATGACAGATAAGACATCAGTATGTGCTCCATTGTTTCATAATTTTGTTCTGCTACCCAGCTTCCAGTGGGAGGAAAGCTTTAGTTAATTCTCCCTAATTGTAAAGGGAATCTCCCTCTAGCTGCAAAACAAGAATTCCTAAGGCCCTTTCTTGGTCCCAGCTCTGGGTTTCCTGAGTCTGTGAAAACGCCATGAACGTCACATTGGTCCCTCCTCTCTCCCTGTGTCTATCTTGGGTGTTTCTCAGGATTAAACACGAAATGGATGCTCGAGAGAGCATTAATCCGTTTTTACCACTCTGCTGTTTGAATCTTCAAGTAAAAGATAAATTCTAGTTCCCTATATGTGATATTATTTTGTATAATTTGTATAATTACCTCTTTATTATATCATGGTGTGAAATACTGAGTAGCAGCTGACCATCAGGGAACTTGTGAAATGTTGCAAATTGCTGACCCATCCTCGACAGAAAGTAACGATCATAGTAAAGGGAGGTTGAGGCTGGGCATTGTGGCTCACGCCTATAATCCCAGCACTTTGGGAGGTCAAGGTGGAAGGATCACTTGAGGCTGGGAGTTTGAGACTACCTTGGGAACATAGGGAGATTCCCATCTCTACCAAAAGAAAAAAATTTTTTTTTAAATTAGCTAGCTACTTTGGAGGCTGGCTGAGGTGGGAGGATGGCTCGAGCCCAGGAGTTTAAAGCTGCAGTGAGTTGTGGTAGGCCATTGCACTCCAACACTCCACCCTGGGCCACAAAGCAAGACCCTGTCTAAGAGAGAGACAGACACACGCACACACACAGACACAGATTGTGTGAGGTGGTGGTTAAAGGTATGGAATCTACTTGGGTTGGAGTCTTCGCTCTGACACCAGCTTCTGATCCTTCACCAGTTACTTAACCTCAGTGAGTCCCCTCTGTGAAATGGCGTCATCCCAGTAACTACCTCCAAGGATTGTCCTGAGGATTAAATGGGTTAATATTTGCAAAGTGCTTAGAATGGTGCCTGACACAAGGTAAGCCGCTCATAAGTGTCAAGTAAATTAAATAAAGTAATTATTTGAAACTGCCTATCCCCAGAATGTTTACAGACAGAAAACGTTATAGTCTTTCTGCACAGAGTCCAGTAACACCGTAACAGTGTATCCGAAAGCATTTTTCAAGTGTAAACTGAAGAAATATCCAAATTGTTACTCGCTTTTATCCTGATTTCTCTTAGTCCAGAGTAGTGCATTTTAAAGTCTAGCCTGCATCAGAATCACCTGGAGGGCTTGGTAGAACACAAATTTCCAGGCCCCACTCTCCCACTCTTACAGTTTCTAACTCTGACTCAGTAGGTCTGGGATGGGACCTGAGAATTTATATTTCTAGTAAGTTCGCTGGTGATACTGAGGCTGCTGGTTCAGAGACCACACTTTGAACCACTGGTTTAGAGAGAGTTGATTCAGGTTTCAACTTGTGGATGCATGCATTTACACAGATACTGAGGAAGGGAACTCCCATTCATTGAGTACCTACTATGGTCCCAGTACAGTGGCAGGTGTTTTACATTAATTATCTTCTAAAATTCTGACACCTTTCTAATGACATAGGTGATTGTATCTATTTTATAGGTGGTTAAGACTGAGAGAGAAAATACACTACCCGAAACCAGAAAGTGGCATTCCAGTCCAGGGACATCTGACTCAAAAGTCCTATTACTACTTCATTATTCTATGTTAGGTCAAAGAAGAATCAATTAATTGTTACCATTGATGATTACCTAGTCCACAGTAGTCTGGAACTGCCTGGACAAATTAGCCAGCTGTGGACACAATTTAGTAGTTTTGGCGTGAAAGACAGGAAAGCCCATGTTTCATTAGCTATTGCTGTACGATAGCACACCAGAATTTATTTTTTTTTATTTTTATTTTTTGAAACAGAGTCTCTCTCTGTCACACAGGCTCCAGTGCAGAGATGTGATCATGGCATACTGCACCCTAGACCTCCCAGGCTTGGACGCTCTTCCCATCTCAACCTTCTAAGTAGCAGCTAATTAAAAAATATATGTGTATATATTTGTAGAGATGAGGTCTCCCTATGTTGCCCATGCTGCTGTCGAACTCCTGACCTCAAGTGATCCTCCCACTTCAGCCCCTCAAAGTGCTGAGATTACAAGTGTGAGCCGTGGCCAGCCACGCCACAACTTAAGAAAACAATGTAGTATTCTCATGATTCTGCTGGTCTTGCCTGAGCTGACTCATGTGGCAGGAGTCAAGGGCTACAACAGGCTAGGACTGGCTGATGCAGGGTGGCCTCACTTGTGTGGGTGGGGCCTCAGCTGGGAAGGCTGGAGCAAAGGGCTGGGCAGCTAGGCCTCTCTCCCCTTGTGGTCTCTCATCCTGGCCTTCTTATATGAGAACAGAAACCTTCGAAGATGTCAGAAGTGAGAACTTGGGGGCTGAGACTCAGAAGTCCCACAAGATCATGCCACATTCTGTCTGTCAGAGGAAGTCATGGGGCCACTCAGACAAAGAGTGAGGAAGGAGACTCCTGCTCCAGATGAGAGAAGCTGGAAATAATCTGTGGTCATTTAAAGTCCATTAGAACCCCCAAACAGTACTGTGTCTTTGACACCTAGCTTCTCATGTATTTGTAACTTGTTCACAGTTTTAGTTGTCTTGGATTTTATTCAGGTAAAGATCATCCTGCAATATTTTCTTAAGCCTGTTAGAAGAGTCACATTATCAGTGAGCATGGGGAAAGGACAGTGATGAAATCAAGTTCTAATCTAACTGATAAATCTTGACTTCTGAGACAGGACCAGGGCTCTAGGGATTTAATATTCTCTTTCCAGGTTTAAAGATCCACAGCAGTATAGAAGGTTTTAATGAACTACTTTTATTTATTTTCATTTTGCTTTTGTTTTTCTGAGACAGAGTCTTGCTTTGTCACCCAGGCTGGAGTGCAGTGGTGTGATCAAAGCTCACTGCAGCCTTGAACTCCTGGGCTCAAGTGATCCTCCCACCTCATCCTCCTGAGTAGCTGGGACTACAAGCATGTGCCACCATGCCCAGCTAATTTTTTATTTTTATTTTTATTTTTTGTAGAGAGGAAGTTCAAGACCATCCTGGGCAACATAGAGTCTCGCTATGTCTTGAACTCCTAGTCCTAAGTGATCCTCATGCCTCAGCCTCCCAAAGTGAGCCACTGCACCCAACCTCTGAACTACTTTTAAAATGTTCATAATGATTTGCTTTGGATTTGCAAGAATTCACAGTAATAGGAAATTACAAAGAGTAAAAATATGCTTGGATGATCAGGTTAGAAATGTTTGTTCAAAACTCTGGAATAGGAAACTGGGTAAATTCACATTTAATATGGTATAATAGAGTTGGAAAAATGTTGTAATGCTGCACATCTCGAGGTAATATATTTTTAACAAAATAGTATCCATCTGGGTACCAGCAGGAATAGATGGCCCATCTAATTAAGACAATTTGAGGAAGGTCTAATAAGGTGAACCATTTTATTTATTTATTTATTTATTATTTATTTATTTTTGAGATGGAGTCTCGCTCTGTTGTCCAGGCTGGAGTGCAGTGGCACAATCTCAGCTCACTGCAATCTCTGCTTCCAGGGTTCAAGCAATTCTCCTGCCTCAGCCTCCCGAGTAGCTGGGATTACAGGGGCACACCACCATGCCCGGCTAATTTTTTTATTTTTCGTAGAGACAGGATTTCACCATGTTGGCCAGGCTGGTCTCGAACTCCTGACCTCAGGTGATCTGCCCGCCTTGGCCTCCCAAAGGGCTGGAATTACAGGAGTGAGCCACCGTGCCTGGTCCATTTTATTAAATGAAGGCAGCATGAGGAAGACTGCAAGGAACTTGGTAGCATCCCAGAAGTTACCACCTTAAGCCTGAAAGGAAAAGTAAGAGAGAAGTTTTCAAAAACTTGGAGGAAATGGTCGAAAAGAAAGGAGCACTTCTAGAGGGCTTTTGGTCAAGGAATGGCCAAGTTCATGCTGACGCTAAACAAAAGGAAATGTAGGAGCAAACACACTGCCCTCACTCTCATTCTCCTTCCCAGCACCCACTGGGACTTTCTGTTGGCTGAAACTAACAGGAAGTCAGCGGCCAGAAGAGGCTCAGTGCTGTCCGTAAAGTTGCTGTGCTGTGGCAGAGAACAGGGTGGAGGAAGGTAAAGCCTGGCTCTGGAGGGCACATGGAAGACACCTTGCAGAGAGACATTCTGTTAGAAGGTTATGTTGAAGCACCAAGACAATAGCTCACTCTTCCCAAAGTGATATGGGACCGTGACACATTTTGAAAGAAGTAGACGAAATCTCAGTACGCTACTTTTAAACCTCTCACCCTCTTAGAGGGAATGAAAGGACTGGGATTTGGAAATAGAAAACAGAAGAAATTTTGAAACACAGGGGCTCCCTGTGAGGAAGGGAGTGGGGGCATCAATCCCTCAACCCAAGCCTGGGCAATAGTTTGGAAGGCCCACCAAAGAGAGGCCTGGGTGCCCCAGTTTGGGGGACACTGGGCATGTGCCTCGCCTGTGGATATCTAAAGTGAAAAAAATGTGCCGACTAGCTGGCTTCACAGTGGGGTGTAGAATAGGTGGCTGCCCTGAGCAGCCTGTACCCTGGAAAAATTGTCAGAGTAGTAGACAGGCTGATCTGGGCCATATGTGAGAAAGGCCGTGTGCATTTTTCTTAGATCTCATCCAAGAGGCCTGACTTAGAGTGAACACGATGCAGATCTCAGCGGAGAGAAGTGAGAGGCAGAGCCAGCTTCCCAAGGGCTGGGAAATGAGGAATAGAAACGCATTCCAGTTGTCTAGGGCCCCAGGGGAGACAGAAGATAGGAGCTCCAGCAGATCCACAGGTGACCCATGAGACAAAGTGTCAGTGTAAACACCTGTGAAGAACAGACAGTTTAATATTTACAGACTCCAGAAAGCAACAGCAAAGTGCTAAGTTTTCTACTCTTCTTACCTCATCTTGCTTCCTTGTGCACCAACCCAGGTGGGTCAGGAATCTACAGCTAGAAAGATAAATGAGGGATAGAAGGAAGAGGTGGAGAAAGAATGAAAGGGAGAGAGACCGCATCCCCTTCCACCAGCAGCCAGCCCTAGCTGGGGCAGGGGAGAGGCTGAACCCTCTCTGATATTGCAGTTTTGACTATGACATGGGGTTGAACATTTTGATTACGAAATTGAGGCTCCATATTGTGAATTGAAATGCCTGGGGAGTTATGTTAACTAAGAGTATCTAGAAAAAGTCATGGGAATTGCTTGAGTTTTTACCTAGGATCAGGGCAAGAATTAGCCCCAGGCCGCGACCCTGCAATTGTGCCTTATAAGTACTGCTTGTTCTGCTTATCTGTGTATACCCTATAGAGAAAAATAAGTTACTGCTTCCTCCAAGATAAGGAAGGTGGTCTTTGTCCCTTTTTGCATTCTACACATTCTCCCATGCCAGGTATTTGCTTCTTTGTAAATGCTTCTGTTAGAAAGTTTAGTTGAAGCACCAAGACAATGTATCACCCTTCCCAAAGTGATGTGTGAGACCATAACATCACAACATTTTCAAAGAAGTAGATGAAATCTCATTATGCTGCTTTTACCTCTCTCACCATCTTAGAAGGAATTCCTCCTTGAAAACCTTATAGATTTTGACTATCTGAGGCCGTCAGAAGTTGGAGAGGCATTAAGGGAAAGAGCCAACAGTGTGGTTTTGCTTATGTTCCTATCACCTACGGATATCGGGTATCTCTGGAACTGAAACATTTTGGTTGTGTGAACCAAAATCAAGTGATTTAATGGAAAATCACTTGATAGGAAAGTGTGTCAATGTCAGCATGAATATTAAAAACCAGTATGTCCAGGGCCAAGTTTTGTGGCATTATTTTAAGCATGTTATACGAAGGGGAAAAAACAACCTTTACTCTTTGAAAGAGCAAGAACACACTCTTAGAACTTTCCAATCATTAGTACTTTTTTTTTTTGTAGACAAATTTAAAGTACATGAAGCTTTCTCTCTGGTATTTAATTGAGATTAATTTGTAAGTTCAAACTTTTGGTATTCATCCATTGTTTGATTTTAGTTTTGGATATGTGCAAACTTTCTCCCATTTTATATTCATGTATGTGTCAGGCACCAAGACGGTACAAGAATTTGTTTTTGTTGCTAAAGCAGCAAGTAAACATGTTAACATTTAATCTTCCAGTAATGGAATTGGAAACAAAAATCTCAGCAACTTACAATGCTGTTCAGAGATATTTTTCCGCTGCCTGTTGTGAGAAGTTAGGGTATGTAAAATAAATGATGTATGGAGCTGTAGGAATACGACTTTTCCAGACTACCTTATGTCTAAGGAACATTAAACATAGGGTTCTCGTTTAGCAAATAAATAACCATTCATTTCAATGGCTGCATAGTCTGGACTTTCGTGCATATTTTTGCAAAGATAAGGAGAGGCCATTAGGGATTTAATATAAAATAAATCGCCAAGGGGTCTTCTTGTAGTCCTAGTCTTTCTGCCACATGGTGTGTTACTAATGTGCATAAATGGGCTTAAATGAATTTGTTATCTGTATTACATTTGCAGTATGTATATATTTATATATTATTTTTTAATTGTGTTTAAAAATAAAACATTAAATACATCATTTTGGAGAGTTGAGAACGTAAAATACGTAAATCAATCAGCTTCAATTAGTATTAAACATGTCAGTATATTAGATTTGCCTGTGGGTGTATTTACCCCACAGAGTTTAATATATTTTAGTTTTGTCCTCTACGAGGTAGCCATATGGTTAATTTGTCACCTTATAAGAATACATTGCTACAATCCAAGCTCCATTAATGACATAACGCTTGTGTGTCATTGGAAGAGTCCGTATCTTAGTTGTTTTATTGATGCCCTAGGTCAGATTCTGAACATTGTCTGTACGCAGCACTGATGACTTTGACTAACCAAGGAGCTTTGCTGCTTTACTTCCTTTTCAAGTTACTCCTACCACATTTACTATTATAGAAAATGGCAGAGAATGCTCTGTATTGTATGAAATGATTTAGTAATACTTATTACTGTATCTGCAAGGTAGTTGCCATCAGAATTTACCTTTAGACTTTTTTTTTTTAACAATAAGTGGAAATTAATAAATTATAACTTGGTAAGATTTAAGAGATAGGTATGTTCTTTTTTAGATTAGATTCCAGAATGATTCCAAATGGTTTTGGTAATATATTTGTTGCTCATTTCAAAAAGAAGGCGCAGTAGAAATAGTTCTTATTAAAGAAATCATTTTTAAAAATTAGAGATGCCAATTAATTTTGTATTACTTTTCATTAATAATCTGCTAAGGGATGTTGAATTGTTGTACCCATGCCAAATTTTCTAGATCTATTTTGCATTCCAAACATAGACTATGGTATAAATGTATTCTTCTAATATTCTTTACTGCTAATCAATTTCACTTGAGGCTATCCTTTTCAAAGAGAGAAAAAACTTTTTAAATTGCATGCAGTGAATATTTTCTTTTCAAGCAGTCCTAATGCAATACTGTCATGTGTAGAAAGATCATTCAATTAAAATATTTGTTAGATAACTACTAGACCTTGGTTAATAGCTTTTACTCATATTTGGTTCTGACACAAATGAAGTCATTGTTTTATAATCAAAAACAAGGAGAGGGCAGGTGGTGAGCATTGTGTGTAACCTTTGCGTTTGACTGGTAAGGAAAACACTGCTTATTTAGACTTCTCTAAATTTGACCAATTTATCATTTGGGGGTTGTTATTCTCACTTTGATCACTGCTTTACTGAAGATGTTTATGGAGCATGGGCTTTAACAGCAGGAGGTGTTTTTTGAAAAATGTTAAGTATAAAATATATCTTATAATTCATTCAGATGTTATTCAGCGTTTGTTTCCAGTCTACGACAGCATATGCACACAATTCAACATTTACGTGTAATCTTACACAGATGAAAATTGCCCTTGCTTCTCTGTCCATCCAGGTGAAGAGGCATGAGACTCGCTGCAGAGGTGAGTTCTATATCCAGAGGAGTAGGGCGCAGTGTCTTCGTTTTCTAAAGGAAATGACCAAATCAAAAAATCCAAAAGTTATTTCACCTCACAGAGGTTAGCCATCCATTGTCAAAACACAAAACAGCACTTTGGGCTGACAATTAAAGGTGAACAAGAAAAGTTGGGAAATTAATCTGGGTCTTTTAAATTTCAAATTGTTATTATTTTATTGCCCATAAATAACAATTTTAAAAACCTCATTTACATTTTGCTTTGCTGTTTCCAAATAAATTCTCCATCATGTCTCTAATGGAAAGCGAGAGGGCTGAGGTTTTCATCCGGGGTCTTTGGTCTCTTGGCCACTGCTGCTGCCCATTCCAGATGGGTATTTGCCACCTAGGGGACATTTTTAGAAAACAGGCATTTCAGCAGTGGGTCTCATAGCCTCTTTTCCTATCACCTATGGATAGGTGGTCTAAATCTCTTTTGTGGTCGCTAAACTCTTTCTAATAAAAAATATTTTGTTCCTGTCATATTTGAGTGTCAATAAACTATAAACCATACCAAACAAGTCAGTATTAACTGCGACACAATTGCTACTAAACAAAACAGAGTTTTATGGTATCTATAAAGATATCTACAGTGATCACACAGTTCTTTTGTTTGCCTTCTTGTTGGAGCAGAAATTTTATTGCCCTGACCACCCTGGCGTAATATACTCATGGATCAAAGTTCTTTCATGTTCTGATAACCACATGCTCTTTCTCTGGACCCAACATGATGTAACAGGGCACCTCTTATGTTTAACTTAGGACACATGATCCTGCCTCTTTCCTCCACCATGCACACATTCTGAACCTCATATTCTTCCTTGTTCAATATTAAATTAAGGCTCTGTCATAATAATGTGCTTGCTCAATGTGGCAAAAATAAATTTTACATATTGATCAAGATTTGGCAACACACCTATGGATTGCTTACGGAACATTCATTGGAAAATCAATGAAGATTTTTGGTTTTTTTTTGAGACGGAGTTTTGCTCTTGTTGTCCAGGCTGGAGTGCAGTGGTGCCATCTCGGCTCACTGCAACCTCCACCTCCTGCATTCAGGCAATTCTCCTGCCTCAGCCTCTGGAGTAGCTGGGATTATAGGCAAGTACCACCATGCCCGACTAATTTTTGTATTTTTAATAGAGACGGGATTTCATCATGTTGACCAGGCTAGTCTTGAACTCCTGACCTCAGGTGATTCACCCACCTCAGCCTCCCGAAGTGCTGGGATTACAGGTGTGAGCCACCGCGTTTGGCTGAAAATCACTGATCGTAAATTTTGATTGCATTGTCCCACATAAGAAGCCTACCATAGTGACCTGGACTGGCTTAAGTGTAATTCTCCAAAAAGATCTTTTCCAAAGTTAGCAGTAGGCAGGGCCGTAACTTGGATCCCTTTTCCTCAAAGCCCCCTCTCCTGATCTTGGTCATTGGCATCTTACTATTTCCAGGATGCAGAAGAGTCATGGGAAGTCAAATCCAAAAAGAGATTCTGCACCAACTCACACTATTTAGTATAAGACCCTTCTCCTTCTAGATCTGCAGCCTGGTTGTGTGCTTAAGGAGTCTCTACTAATAGAGAAGATGGGGAGGCTTGTCGTTTGCATGGCCCTTTAAGGTGCTCTGGTGTAGGCCTCTGAGAATATGCCACTGCTTAATTTTGAGTATTTTTTTTCCCATGGCAATCACTTCAAAAATGGCTTTAGAAATACTTGATTGTTCATCTGTGTTCATAGCAGCGCTATTCACAATAACCAAGGAAGCAACTCAAGTGTCCATTAACAGATGAACGGTTAACCAAAATGTTGTATAAACATACCATGGGAGAGTATTGAGCCTTAAATAGGAAGGAAATTCTGACACGCGCTAGAACATGGATGAACGTTGAGGACATGAGGCTAAGTGAAGTAAGCCAGACACAAAAAGGCAAATACTGTATGATTTCACTTACTGAGGTACCTAAATTAGTCAAATTCGTAAAGACAGAAAATAGTATGGTAGCTGCCAGGTGCTGGGTGGAGAAAGAAATGGGGGGATGTTGTTTAATGGATACTGAGTTTCATTTTACAAGATGAAAACGTTCTAAACACTGGCGGCCCAGCAATGTGAATATACTTAATATTTCTGAACTATATACCTACAAATAGTTAAGATGGTAAATTTTATGTTTTATGTTTTTTATCTACAATTAACAATAAGAAATTTTTAATATAGAGTTGTTATATTGAAGCTCATGAAATTCAGTTCCATGTTGCTTTAATCATGGGAGAAGGGAGAAAAGGAATTTCCTTCTGAAAGTGCTTCTCGTGCTACGTGTTTATCATATGGGTGAAATCTGTAAAAACAAACAGGGCAAGATTTGAACTAAAAAAGTGAACTCCAACAAAAAGCGCAGCTAAAGAGTGTCTGCTCTTAGGAAGGAGGAGGGTGGTTGCCAGGCAACACCCATTCCAACTCCCTTTCAGAACCTGCTTGTATGTTTATGAATATATCAGTACTTTTATTTAAAACACCGGATGGATACATCACCTCTTTCCCCTCTCTACCATTCCAGAAACATAGCACCAGAACTATTGCTGCTTTTTAGCTGGCAATGGCTAGGCCCCTTGTGATCCTGTGTATTTGGTTGCGGGGGCAGGAAGGGGGGCGGGGTTCAAGGTCTATGAAAAAGACAAGTTAAAAAACCATTGACATTTGCAAAGAAAACCGCATTTCACCTATATAAACCATAAGGTAGAACTATTAAACAAAGGAAGAAGACAGTTTGGTGAATGTTACTTCTAAATTTTCAGACTTTTGGGAAACAATTTTTAAAATAATAATTATTTAGTTTTCTTTCTCTTGAATAACAATAAATAAGTATATAATTATATTCTCTGGTAAAATATGCACATGTTACCAAGAAAAGAAAACCAACCAAACAAAAAACAAAACAAAACAAAAACAGCTGAACTCACCCTTGACTATCACCTCAATTTCAAACCAGAAGTAATTGCCAGTTTGGTATATCCCTTTTCATTTCTTTTTCTGTGCATTTTCATATATTTATACCTATGGAAATGTATTTTTTTAATTATATAGAATGTAAAAGAGAAACTATAACTAATGAAATATATTCTTTCTGGCCTGATAATTCCTATTGCTATTTTTAAACTAAAAATAATACATATATAAAGTTAGAAAATTTTAACAGTACACAGTGATCAAAATGTAAAGTAAACCCTTTTTTCTCCCCATATCCTCTCCCAATAGTAACACTGTTAAATGCTTGTGTGTGTGTGTATGTGTGAGTGTCTGATTTCATTTTGGAAACAATCTCAGCAAATGGGTATATTGGTCAGGGTTCTTCAGAGAGACAGAACCAACAGCGTGTGTATTAATTTTGAGCTGAAAGCTGGCAGGATCAAGATCCAGGAAGAATTAATGTTTCAGTTTGCGTCCTAAGGCCAGAAAAGACTGACGTTCTGCAGGAGGGGCTCCCTCTTCCTCAGTCTTCTTGTTCTGTTTGGGTCTTCAGTTGATTGGATAGGACCCACCCACACGGGGAGAGTGGTCGGTTTACTTGGTCTTCTGATTGCAATGTTAATCTCATCCAGAAACACCATCAGAGACATACCTAGAATGTAATGTTTGGCCAAATGTCCGGACATCACATGTGGCAGTCAACTTGACACATACAAAATTAACTATCACAATTAGGAAATGCATAAATGCCAGCCGTAAGGAGGCATTCTTTCAGTCTACCCATTTTATAGTAAAACAGGTTGTGCGAGTAGCATAAAGTGCATGCCAGACACTTGTGACACCAATCAGGGGAAGAAGTGGTGGGGGGCGGGGGCCATGCCAAAATGAGGATCTTGATGATTCAAGTTCTTTCACAGAATCCTCTCAGATTTCTGCTTTCTCACCATGCATGTTTCTTTGCCTGTCCTTACTGAAGCATGAGTGTCTCAGGAGGAGAAGCATGTATGCTTCTCCTGTGCACAGGGGTAATGATCATAGCGAGGCTTTATTTTATCAGCGCTTGTCATTTAATGATACTGTCATTGAACCAGTCGGTTGCATGGCCCCCTCTACAGTTCCTCTTCTTGCTTGTTTAAAAAATTCCTTTGGAGCTAGCAAGATTTGGATCTCAGGTTGCTATTAGAAGAGTGCTGTGCATTCTTAATCAATTCACCTGGCAACATTTTATGAGTGATCATGTATCTTTTGTAAAGAGAAGTATTTTGTTTGCCCAAATTATACACAAACTTGATTTGAATGTTAACGTCTGGGTTAAACTTTGAAATGAGGCACCTGTGAAGTGAGTGATTGGAACAGTCAGTTCCCTTGATTTATTAGATTCTGCAGTTGTTTTGCGGTAGTCTTATAATTCCAATATCTATCTGTTTGAGTCTTGTTCTCTCAGAAATTTTCTCAATATGAAAAGTCAATGTCCAGGCAGAAATAAGTACTTCAGTATTAAATGATTTCTGGCCATTTGTTTAAAAAGTTATATGTGATTTTTATGTGCACCTGGGGCTTTGAATTAATGGGATGTACTAACCACCAAGTATAGAAGGTGGACTACATGATTCATTAAAAGTACCATATTCGGATCCTGTCAATAAAATTCTGCATTTTTACAGTGAACAAAAGATTTGCATTTATCTCCCCTTCCTTCCTCTGCCCCTTTCTGTGCCCGCTCTTTCCCCTTTTAGACTCATGTACAAGAAACCATAAGGCAGAGATAACATGGTCACATCACTTTGGGGAGAACATGTTCCTGCAGGGGCTTTAGTAACTCAAAATCAGGTTGAATCACAAACCAAGACAAGTTGAATTGTGAACTTTCTCTGGGCTGGGGCTGTTTCAAGATCCAATGGGGTCTGCTAAGATGGGATTCACACAATGACATTGGAGGAATCAGAAATAAGACCCCTCTCAAAGGCAGGGGTCTGGGTCTAGTGCCTGACTCCTCTCAATGTTTGTCTGGATCTCCACAGTTTGGTGACCATAGTTATGGTGCTTTGACGGTGTGATGTCTTCGAAGCCCAGTGTTACTGATAGTAGCATTATCTAGAAGAAGGCAGATCTGCTCTTTGGACACATGTGTGCCCGAGATACTGATAGAGTATGATACTGAGAGACCTAGCTAGAGTAATAGTTCATTCTTATTCATTCTGGAGATTGGCCAAAGCTTCCTCTCAGCATCCGACAGCTGGAACCCAGTCACGCTGGCCAGCGTCGTTCAATTAGGCCCCCATTCCCAGGTAAGGCCTGCCTGTTGTCTCAGCTCTGACCATATTTAGAGCAGCGGGAGTCCAGTAACTTCTCCTGCCTTCCTTCGTGGCAGGCAGAAGAGCATTGGAGGGTAGGTCTAGATCAACAGACTGATAATTCGAGTAATAATAATCATAATAATTGGTAGTACATATCAAATTCTGAGTATGTTCTTGACACTTTGCTTAAAACTTAATGTGATTTGTCCTATTTAATTCTTAGGGCCACTCCATGAGGTAGTTACTTGGTATTTGCATTCCCATTATACATATGTAGCAGATGACTGAGGCCTGGAGAAGGTATGCAACTTTGCTCGAGGTCGGACAGCTACTAAGTGGTGGAGAAACTAAGCTTTCTTTCCAGGCATTCCCCTTCCAGGTGCTGTACTCTTTCTTTCTCTTTCTTTCTTTCTTTCTTTCTTTCTTTCTTTCTTTCTTTCTTTCTTTCTTTCTTTCTTTCTTTCTTTTTTTGAGACAGAGTCTCGCTCTGTCGCTAGGCTGGAGTGCAGTGGTGGGATCTGGGCTCACTGCAACCTCCTCCACCTCCCAGATTCAAGCGATTCTCTTGCCTCAGCCTCCCGACTAGCTGAGACTACAGGTGCCTGCCACCATGCCCGGCTAATTTTTGTATTTTTAGTAGAGACAGGGTTTCACTATGTTGGCCAGGATGACCTCAATCTCTTGACCTCATGATTCACCTGCCTCAGCCTCCCAAAGTGCTGGGATTACAGGCATGAGCCACTTCTCTGCCACGACCTTATTGCCTCTAGATACCGCCTGAGGCTGAGCCCCAGGGCCTGAGTCTGAAATCCTGGTTCTGCCATTTGCCGTATCAGCATATTTATTTATTTTCTCTGAAGCACCGCATCTTGTTGGTGAAAAAGATACTTAAAAACCTAGTTCATAGGATTGTTTTTAAGATTTAGTGTAGGTAAAATTCCCAGTAGTTCTTGATACATATTAAGTGCTCAATGAACAGTAACTAAGCTTATTAAAGCAGGCCTTATTAAAACAATAAAAAAAACTTGCTTGACTTCAGGCAAAGCAAAGCATTGTTAAGAAACAAAGGGATATCTGTGGTTGCCCAAGCCCTTACCAGGTGAGTTCATAATGTCTTTATAGCCTACGCCTTTTTGAAAAGCAGGCCAGAAGAAATATCAGATTTGCTGAAATGCTATAGACCATGTTGTATAGAACAAAGAACCATGAAATAGGAATTAAAAGGCTGGGATTCTAGACCTAGATTTGTAATGAACTAGCTGGGTGAACATAAGATAATTGTGTAAACTCTCTGAGCCTTGTTTTTTTTTTTTTTCTTTTTTCAAGAACAATAATGGACAGGGTGTAGGAACAGGGCTGAAAATTAGATGTGCTGTGTAGACCTCTTGAATAAAAACTTCTATGATTCTAAGTCTAAACCAGTTCTAACTGGTGATATGTAGTTGAGCAAATGATGCCCAGAGTTCCTGCTGCCTTCACAGTTATTTCTGGTCTGAATGGAACTTGGTGGAAGGTAAGAGAGTCACCCTTCTGAGCCAGCTCCAGGGTCTCTCAGTACAGTATCTGTTGCCATAAGTGACTCTAATGAGATGGCCCCTAGATAGCCATAATGGACCTTAGCTTAGCTTCATTCATTAGCTTCATTCACTAACGTCGATTTCATTCTTCTTGTTAATCATTGAGGCAAATGTTCGTCAATCCTCCACCCCTTTACAGAACACATTTACAACTTTTGCTTGTAAACCTCCTCTTGGGTTAATAACGATCATGTTATTGTTCATTATTATTTATTGTTCATTGTTTGCTATGTGCAGAATTATTTACATTATTTACTTAACTCTTTGTATACATATCTCTTAGTGTTTCAAACTGTGTCCCTTTATTCTACTAATTTGCCACTTCCTCCAGTGTAAGAAACCATAGTCAGGAAGCTCCTTCTGCACTCTGCTTTGCCTGTATACTATAATTGCAAAAGGTGTACCAAACCCCACATGGCATAACAAACTTGGATTTGGATTCCTTATACTGGCACTTTAACTTTGGACAAATTCTTTAGCCCTAAGCATCGATTTTGTTGCCAGTAAAATGGACTAGTAAGCCCCCAGTTTCAGGGACACCAAGGACATTAGAGAAAATGTAATTAAAATGAAGTACCTTGCTAACATATCGTGAGTACTGTACTAGCATTTGCTAGATAGCTAGCATAATATTGCCTGAATCTAGAGAAACAGAAATGTTTACATTAAAAGACCAAAATAAAAATAAAGTTGAGAAAATATTTGCTATTATTGGCAACTATTAATATCTTTATGAAGAATCTTTACAAATTAATAAGAGCATAGCTAAATCTTTCATTTAAAAAAGAACAAAAGACTTAAATAGCTAGTAAATCTATGAAAAAATATTTATCTTTAAGTAATGGACAAAATGTACATTAAAACCATAATATGTTAGTTTTGCTGATAGAGTTACTTATTTTTTGAATAATGCAGATGAGAATGTTGCATCCCGATGATCCGGCCTATGTCTTTCTGCCTAACCATGTCACCTGGGGGGCATGTGAAGCATCCTGCAGCCCTCCCATTCCTCTCGTTCTGTCCCCTGTGAGACTTTAGTCATGACCTGCCTCAGTACCTTTATTAGTCCATTCTCACGCTGCTAATAAAGACATACCCAAGACTGGGAATTTATAAAGGAATGAAGTTTAATGGACTCACAGTTCCACATGGCCGGGAAGGCCTCACAATCATGGCAGACTGCGAAGGAGCGAAGTCACGTCTTACATGGTGACAGGCAAGAGGGCATGTGCAGGGAACTCCCCTTGATAAAATCATCAGAGACTTATTTACTATCATGAGAACAGCACGGGAAAGAGCCACCCCCATGATTCAATTATCTCTCACCAGGCCCCTCCCACCACACATGGGAATTATAGCAGCTATAATTCAAAATGAGATTCGGATGGGGATACAGCCAAACCATCTCAGTGACCCACTTATACACTGCTCCTACCCTGGCCTCGCATAGGGCACAGGAGACACTGATGTTGTCTACTTTCTCAGACCCTCTTTGGGAAAGTGGGTGCAGTCAGTGCTGCCCCTGCAGGCTCAAATCTGTCTGAGGTGTTCCCTTCCCTCCCTCCTTCTTCCCAGCCCCTGCCCTTTCCCAGGTCCTGCCAGCATCTCTCCCAAGGCCTCACTAGCCTCTCAGCTTTCTTCCTTTCCTTTTGGATTCTTTCCCCCTCCCTTAGTCAGGTGCTTCTGGATCTAGTCTGGGGACAGGATAGTCTGGCTCTTTATCTATTCTTCCAAATCCATTGTATTCCTTGAGTCCTTTCTCTGCTATGCAATTATGTCACCTCAGCCATGAGCAGTAGATGCCCTGTGGTCTAGCTTTGATGAGATAAAACTCAGGAAGTCAGTATTATTGGTACAGTCTTAACTATAGTCACCATTCTGTGCATTAGGTCCACAGAACTTACTCATCTCATAGCTGAAAGTTTGTGCCCTTTGACCAACATCTCCCCACTAACTGCAACCCCTCAACCTCTGGCAGTCACTGTTCTGCTCTCTGCTGTTATGAGTTTGACTATTTTAGATTTCACATATAAGTGAGATCACGCACTATTTATCTAAAAGAATCATGTTTTAAACTTGAATTCCAAATAGTAGTAAAATGTGCTGTTCTTGACTTCAAAAAGTTTGGTCATTAACTATCTTCCATTGTCTTTGGAAGCCTCATTGGATTTCTAATCATGTTGTTTCTTGAGTGCTTATTGAATATGATGACACTCCAAATAAACTGAATGGAATTAATTCAAGAATAAAACATCATTTCTCGTTGTGCATCTCAATCTGATATTTGCCAGATGGGAAACCCAGCATCATTCTCACAGCAGGTCTCATTTATGGCAAACACACATCCACATCCAGTGAATATGAGAAAGCACAACCTTTCTCCTTCTTATTTTTATAAGATCTATTGTGAACTTTTTTTTTGCTTTGCTTTTCCTGCACTGATCCTAATTTAATTAAATGCAGCTTTCTTGGGAGTCAGGGTGGGAAGTGGGTTGCTGCTGGTGGGTACAAAATGAATCACAACTACATCAAATAGTACCTAGAGAGAGGGAGAGTAGCAGTTTTATCGTAGCCTCCTTCTTAGATTTGAGAATACAGATGTCAGAGGTGGGTGATAATATGTTCTGATGTTTTACTGGCATGAAAATTCCCCATTAACTAGTTAACTAAAGGTCATCGTGGGTAGAAGTGCTGTAGTTTTCTATAATTGATACATCACTAAATAATCTATCGATTAATTCATTATTGCAACAAACTGGGCCCTGTGCTAGGCATGGGAATTGTTGGGACACTAAGACATGGCCTCGTTCCTCAAGTTGCTCTCAGAAGGTAGCCCAGCTTTTAGAAAACCGCCTTCTAGTAAACCTGCATACTTACTTGGAGTATGAACAAAGTCAGCCTGGAGGGTTAAGAGGAAGCTTCATGGAGAAAAAGAGGGTTCAAACCCTTGGAACAAGGACTCCTTATCAGTTCCTGCATTTTATTGGCCCATCTGGAAATTCATGTTGCAACTTCCCAAGGCTTAACTAACTTAGATGTGGCCCCACCCCTACTATCTTTGCTTTTTGACCCTTGTTCATGATAAAGAGGGGTTGCACATTTATCTGAGGATCTTGTTGCATCATCCTTAGAACCAGGACCATGAGCTCCTCTAAGAAGAATCCCTGGCCCAGCCCCTCCATACCTGATGCATCATTAGGGACCACCAAGATGTTAATGAAGATTCGTATACAATCATTCCTAGTTGTCAATAACCCAGGACTTTCAGGATGTGAGAGGAGAGAGGAGAGGCCCAGGCAGGAGAATGTTAATCAATAGTGAAGCAGAAAACTCTCCTCGCTGACCGTAGCCCGGTCTCCCAGCCGTGAGCGTGTGGGGAAACTTTGTGGGGATGCTTGGTGGTATCTAATTGAAGAGTTCCTACCTTGCTCCTTGGTCAACTCCTAATGGAGGGCCTTCTAGGGAAGCTGCATGTGCCAGTACTTGTTTCTGTTTTGAATATTGCTGCTGATCCACTGAGTGCTATTTGCAAAGGAGAGGCCTCCACATTGGAGCCCCCTAGAGTAACAGCTTTTATTTAGAAAGAAGGTATGATTCCCAGATGCAGTGAGAAGACCACTGGATGAGAGATTTAAAGTCTGGGAGTCGAGTGCTGGCTCCACAGTCTACTAGTGCCATAAACTTCAGCAAGTCAAAACCTCTTCAAGCCCCATTTCTTCTTTTGTAAAATGGGAATAATAGTGATTGCTATGGTTACATCAAGAGTCATGATGTTTGAAAGGTTGGTGGATATGAAGCCCATCGTAACAGGTAAAATACTACCAAAGCAGGAGGAATTATCTGGAAGGTGAAGTTTCTTGATTTTTATATTGGCTCAAGATGGCAATATAAATACTTGAAAGGGCTTGTCTTGAAGCTGTGCATGCAAAGTACTTTTCACAAAAATGTAAAAATAATTATTGTCCATCTGAAAATATGGAGGTAGAGGCTGAAGAAAATTATGAGGAAATACCTTAAGCTAGGCCCTCCCTTGAGTCTTTCCTAGGAAAGAAGGATCCTTGAGAGTTTGTATGATACTTGCTCTTCCTAACAAGGTACAGCCAGGATACAGCTACCTTAACTCCATCTTGAAGCTTATATACACACCCTTTCCTGAGATTCACATTAATAAAACAGAGACACAGATTGGGACCTGACTCATTTAATTCCATGAACCAGACCTGTTTTGAGTGCCAACCATGTGTCAGGAATTAATTAGTTTCTCTCTACTTGCAAATATGAGTCTCTTTCTCTTCTTCTTATAGGATTTGTGATCTCTAATCACCAGATATGGCCCCACTCAGGTTGTCTTCATTGTCAAATTGGAATAGTGATAATAATGAACAAATTTCAAATGTTTAAGTTGTGTCAAGCACTGCTTTAAGTACTCTGTGCATTTTTTCAATACATGCCACACACTGTCACAATCATTGTTGTCAACACCCCCATTTCACAGATGAGCAGGGTTGAGCTTTTCCCCAAGGGTGCATGGCTAGTGAATAGAGACACCTTTCAATCCAGGAACTCTGGCTCCACATGCAAGCCTGGGACCAGTGTGCTACACTACACCTTAAGAAGTTTACAAAGAGGAAAGGAGTGGTTTGTGAGTTTAATGTCCAGGGTATATAATAACTATGAACTGAATTCACAATCATTTACTTGTGGTAACTCTAGCCATGGTAAGAGATGTTTCTTTTGACTAGAATATATCTGTTTGGTGAGTTAACATCTGATGGTTGCTTGATGGTGTTTTGACTCTCATGTCTTCAGTGAAACTAGGGAAATTATTACCTAGGAAATGCCATGCCTTTTGGAGACACAAATCTTTCGAAGAAATGGGTCCTGTGAGTTGTAAGGCTCTCATAGTCTCTTGACAAATATTAGAAAACCAGGTGAGGACACAAAGAACTTTAGTTGCTGGTGATGGCTTCAGAAGTCAGGGACTCTTGAGCAGAATCTTGAAGGATGGAGAAGCTAGGTGGAAGAAAGGGGAAAAGGCATCCTAGACAGGGGATGTTCTGAGGCCATGTGTGGGAAGGAAGGAATGGTGACTGTGGAGATGTGGGAAGCTGTGGCGGCACAGACAGGGCCAGAAGCTATGGTCACAGGAGAGGAAGTCAGGAGGAGCTGGGCTCTAAGGCCTTCAACACTGTGCGACTAGATGGGGCTTTCTCCTGCGGGCAGTGGGAGGCGGGATTGGAGGGGACTGTCTAGTGACCATGAGAGCATCATGGAGGCCATTGCCATTGACAGGCCAGGTTGAAGCGGCTGCAGGACTGGAGCAAAGGGGTGCCTTTGGCTGTGGAGACAAAGGGATGAGCATGTGCAATGTGTGCAATATTCTACCTTAAGAAAAAAATAAATTAATAAGTGGGAAAGTGAAATACTGTATGTAGAAAAAGGCTAACAAACATGGCAAATGATCACTCTTTAAAACATTTTGCTTTACGTTCTGGGATACATGTGCAGAATGTGTAGGTTTGTTACATAGGTACACATGTACCATGGTGGTTTGCTGCACCTATAAACCCGTCATCTAGGTTTTAAGTCCCACATGCATTAGGTATTTGTCCTAATGCTCTCCCTCCCCTTTCTCTCCACCCCATCACTTTTTTTAAAAGTCAGCAATAAAAATAAGTTGAAACCAAATCAAGTAAATTGACACTATAGAGAACAAAATAATAAGTATAACAATGTAATATAGTAGTAAAAGAAAGTAATAATAATAGAGAGAATAAAAGTCACTTTGGTGATAAAAGAGTAAGAAAAGTTGTAACAAAGAATCAAAGTTGATTATAGTATGCCAAGACACTGTAAGAAAAAGTAATTTAGAATGACAGATTTTGAAAAAGCTTAATTTTCAGCAAGTTTAAAAAATTGATAGGGCAGATAAAAAGTGTGAGTTCCTAATTGGAATTCTCAAGTGTAGCAAATTCTGTGGGTCTTTGTTAGAAAGGGGAGGTGCAGAGGACCCTGAAGGCAGGGAGCATCTCAGGTCTTGCTCCTGACAATCACAAAGGCCCAGGAGTTGTCCCCTCCACCCATGAGGCGTAATCAGTCATCCTTCTGGCTTCAGTAATCTTGCTTGCATGTACCGCAAGGAGCCACTGGGTTTCTCATTTGCATGGCTACATTGGGGACCATGCTGTTAAGTGTAATCAGCAATATAGGGAGAGGAACAAGGAGGTGAAAGAAAGAGAAGATAATGAGTTTGATTTTGAACCTTTTGAGCTTTAAATATCTAATGTTCATCAAAGGCAATATAGCCCATAGGCAGCATCTATTGGAAATTAATAAAAATAAGGGTCTAGGCATTCAGGTTTGTGGTGCGGATGGAAGAAAAGACTTGAGAGCCGTTGAAATTCTTGTGGGGAAGTCAAAAGCAACACAGCGGAGAGAGGATTGGTAAAAGATAAAAGTCGTGGAAGCAAAGGCTAGAAGCTAATATGTGTCAAGAGGAGAGCCAGAGATGGCCAGAAGCTAGTATCTGTCATAGGATAATTCAACTCATGACACTGGTTTCCTTGATTTAAGGATCTCACATATGCTGAGGTCCTTGTGTTAGGTCCTGCTGTTGGTTGTGGCTCACAGAGATGGGGACGATGACAGCTCAAAGTTCTTTGTATCCTGTTCCTTTTGACCAATGTGAGCTTAAATCTAATATTTCTTTGAATCCCTAATGTTGATATCACATAGAGTTCTTTTATTCTCTCCCATGAGCATCAGTTAAAAGATAACATTATTTATTGGGCTATCCATGAGCAAAGAGGCACAGAAGTTCAGAGACATTAGTGGAAACACCTGAGCTGCCTGAATCCTCTCCAAACTGGTAAATGATTCCTAAAAGATGAGGAAATTCAAATTCTGGCTTCTGCTGAGAATTGAATATTTCCCAAACCGCCTGATGCACAGCCCCAGCTGAGACCTAATGCAAGTATTTTGCTTAAGAGAACCCACAAATGCGAGGTGCTTCTAACAATATATGTCAAGCAGTGTGTAGCTGATGGTAGGAGTTAGATTTATGCATATTGTGGTTGTCCATTTCCAGCTGCTTTTGTGAAGTCAAACTTTTTTTATGTTAACAGATCACATTATTATCACATTTACTGGAGAATAATGAGATATGGTGGTGATACATCATTGGCAGCTCATAGCGCCATTTGAAAACATGCTTGTTTTTAAGTCTGAAATAATGGGTCAAAGAGAGAGAGGCACACTCTGCATGCACACACACACACACACACACACAGCTCTTAACAACTGGTCTTGAGTAGCTGTTTGTAAATGCTTTATTGCCAGGAGTGAACCCTAAAGTGGCTCACAAGAGTGCCCTATTTCTTCCAATTAACTACAAGGACAAACACATCTCAAAGTTGAAATAAGTGACCAGTACGATTTGCCAAAATTCTAAAGAACACTCACCATGAAATGGATAAGGGTTACCTTTGGGGATGTGCACTGCATGGATTCCATGAAAAGTTTGTTGGATATTGTGAGAGATAGAGAAATAAAGTGTATTGTATAGGATACTATGAGGTTCCCTGCCTTTGCTTCACACCCCAGGCTTATAAACGTGCCCCATAAACATTCCCTCTATGGATCTTGCATTTCATATATGTATCTAAACTCTTATAGTCAAATTACACTTTTAGTATTTGCTGTCTGGTGTAATGATGAATCTTATATGTGTCCCTTGTTTGCATGAAGTAAGATAGTCAACTTCTTCAAAACTTTACATCATTCTAGATTTAAGAGACAAGGAAGAGCTTCACAGGCAGAAGGAATAATGTATGCCCGACATGTTCAAGGAATTACAAGTTAGATTTTGTTTAGGTATGTGGGAGGGGATGATGGTGATGACAGATAAGGCTGGAGGGATGGAGAGAGGCTGTGGCCATATAGAGCCTCAGTACAAGGCTAAGTATTTGAACTTTATACTGGAAAAAAAATCAAAGGGGAGGGATAAAGGACTCAGTCATCTTTGCACTGGAAAACAGAATATGTAATTAAAGTCCCACAGCTGCATGTAACATCGAATTCTTCCAGGTTAAAAAAAAAAAAGTTTAATCTTGTGATATTAATGGAATGACATTTTGAGGTCTTGAGAATGGGCACAAAAGTGGGAAATGAATTTCAATATGGGAAAGACACTGAGGATGATGTTGATTAGATAATTCACTCCGTAATCATCATTCTATGTGTCAGTAAGTATAACCCTGGAAAGGTCTTGAGACTCTTCCCAGCCTGTTCACCCATCCCCTGGGCGAGAACACTCCCTAGGAAAAACAGTCAGCTAAATACTGGGCAGCAACATGAAGGGTCTTTGAACAAAATGGGAAACTTTATTCTGCAGTGCAGAAAGGTCACAGTACAGACCTGGGAACTAATATTAAAAATGAGTGTGGCTGGATATATAGAGAATGTTAGACCCAGAAGGAACCTTAGATATCAGATGTTACAACAGCTTTATTTTGAGGGTTAGAAATGTGAAGTGATTTGGTTATGAACGCACAGTTTAGGCAGCAGGGCCAGAATCCTGACTCTCTGCCCCGTGGTTATCTCCTCCCCAGCTTGACTGCCTCATGTCATCACAGTATTCCATTTGGTCTGTTGCATGTCTTGTGAAGCCCTCAAGATTTTCTCATCAGTTTTCCTCTCTCATTGGTAATGCTCACTTAGTGACTTCATTTCAAATCCTTAATCCTGCTCAAATAAATATCCACAACAGGATCTGTTTTCCTGCCCATCCTTTAAGGAGCGCATTAATTCATTTTCTAATGTCCTTCCCTCACAAGGGGGACCAGGCACAGGGCGAGGCTCATCGATGACCCAAGATGGCGGCCCGGCGTTTCTCCCAGAGATCTGTGAAAGTGGAGGACAAATATGGAGGGACGGAGATGAGCCGGGGTGGAAAATCCAGACTCCGTGAGGATAAATCCAAGTGAGCCACTCAGACAATACGAGGCAAGAGACAGAAAATGGGTAGTGGATTCTGGGAGGCCAGTGAGTAGGAAAGATAGAAATGAATAGAGGAACTTAAGGCCATCAAAAATTTCTGAGTAGAAAACTGGGTGCTTTGTAAAAGCACTTACCTCTGTGCTTTCTTTTGTGCTTCCTGTGTGTGTGGATATTTAAAGGGGCTGGAAATGTGCAAAAACATGTCACTACTTAGACATTACATTGTCATCTTGCTGTTTCTAGTGATGTTAATTATCTCCATTTCAGCAGATGTGTGGCCTCAGATGGTAAAGTCAGCAGCCTCTTTTCTCACCTGGAAATACATACGACCATTTGAGGTGACAAATGACAAGGTGTCAGCATACCCTGAACTTGAATTGAGTTGAGAGCTATACACAATATGATAGGTTTCCGAGCATCACAAACACCCTCTCTGTTTCTTCACTGGGCACTAAATGTTAATACTTATCTCACTGGGCTGTTGGCAGGAACAAATGAAGCAATCTGCATAAAGTCACTAGTGCAGTGCCTGGCACATGCCATTCTCTTGAGCTCCCCTCTACACATCCCTCAGGTCATATGACTTCTTGGGGCACAGTGGCTCACACCTGTAATCCCAGCACTTTGGGAGGCCAAGGAGGGCGGGTCACCTGAGGTCGGGAGTTTGAGACCAGCCTGGCCAACATGGTGAAACCCCATCTCTACTAAAAATACAAAAGTTAGCGTGGTGTGGTGGCGTGTGCCTGTAGTCCCAGCTACTTAGGAGGCTAAGGCAGGAGAATTGCTTGAACATGGGAGGCGGAGGTTGCAGTGAGGCATGATCGTGCCATTGCACTCCAGCCTGGGCAACAGAGTGAAACTCTGATTCCAAAAAAAAAGAAAAAAGAAAAAACAAGAAAGGCATAGTCAGATACAACTAATGTTAATGAAGTGTCTGCTTTGCGGTTCAGTGCCTCTCTGTTTAATCACCACAATACCTACTACGTGGACTGTTGCTGGCACTTTAAAAGAAACCTGAGGAAAATGACAGGTAACATGGGAGAGGCTAGAAGAGATCCTAAAGATCGTCTAATTCATAGACACCAATCTAAGACCCAGAACATTTGCAGAGGGTACACAGCTAGGGAATAGCATGTATATGGTTAAAGGCCAGCACTTCTGGCTTCTGGTCTATTCTTCGTTCTACCATGTAACTCATCCCTGCCATTGATATGTCTGTAGTTTTTGCTGCACTGACTACTCAGAAATAGCGCTGTCGATCGCGATCCAGCCCTGTGTCACTGGGGAGACTCGCAGTGGACTAGCTCTTCACTTGTTGGTCTTGGTGTTGGCTGAGACGCTAAGTATATGTGTTGTAATTCCTTAGGGCACAAAGCAGTAGTATCCAAGAAAATACCTCCAAAGCTTTACTGCTTATAACTCCAAAATTTTATTTTTATTAAAAAAGTATTTATATAGAACTTAACACACGGCTGGTACCCTTTGAAGGATTTTACAAAAATCAACTCATTTAATTTTTGGAAGAACTCGGTAAAGGAAATGCTGTCGTTGTCTTCATGTTTCAGATGAACAAAGTGTGGCACAGAGAGAATAAGAACTTTCCCAAGTTTGCAAAAATATGAAGAAGTAGAATCTGGCCCTAGAGTTCACGGTCTTAACTACTCCACTGACTTGCCTCTCAAGAATTATCAAAACTGCTGATTCTTCCTCCCCAGAAAGCACATTCTTTCATGCATTCTTTCCCTTTCTGGAAGTTGTGTCCCTTTTCTTCCAAGTGGCCTATAGTCCATTTAGTCGTTCCTAATGCATGCTTGCTTGCTTTTCCTTTCCTTTCCTTTCCTTTCCTTTCCTTTCCTTTCCTTTCCTTTCCTTTCCTTTCCTTTCCTTTCCTTTCTTTTCCTTTCCTTTCTTTTCCTTTCCCTTCCCTTCCCTTCCCTTCCCTTTCCCTTCCCCTTCCCCTTCTCCTTCCCCTCCCCTCCCCTCCCCCTTCCCCTTCCCCTTCCCCTTCCCCTCCCCTCCCCTCCCCTCCCCTCCCCCTTCCCCTTCCCCTTCCCCTTCCCCTTCCCCTCCCGCTCCCCCTCCCCCCTCCCCTCCCCTCCCCTCCCCTCTCCTCTCCTCTCCTCTCCTCTTGGAGAATGCAGTGCCCAGGTTGGAATGCAGTGGTGCTGCAAGCTCCACCTCCCAGGCTCACGCCATTCTGCTGCCTCAGCCTCCTGAGTAGCTGGGACTACAGGCGCCGACCACCACGCCTGGCTAAGTTTTTGTATTTTTAGTAGAGATGGGGTTTCACCATGTTGGCCAGGATGGTCTCGATCTCCTGACATCGTGATCCTCCCGCCTCGGCCTCTGAAAGTTCTGGGATTACAGGTGTGAGCCACCGCGCCCAGCCAGGCTTTCCCAATGCTTTCTATGTCTCTGATTATCTTGCCTACCTGTATTCTGACTCTAACATCTCCGTTCATTTTGCTGTACACTTTGGTTATAGGAAAGAGTTCCAGTAGGATGAAAGGTGAAATACCAAGACATTCACCATTCACTCATTCACCAACGCTATATGCTATGTGCTAGGCACGAGGGACATAAGGAACTAAAGTACACAGTTCTTATCCTCTTGGAGCTTTCAGTTTAGTCAGGAAGCGAGACATTAAACAATCACACATATAAATGTAGATTTCAAACTAATTTAAATACTATGAAGAAAATTATTGGATGCTGTTTTGAGAAAATGTATATAACCTACTTTACCTTAGATAAGGAGGTGTAAGGCCTCCAAAGAAAGTGATTTTTAAGTTTATAAATCAAGCGTATATGGTATAGGCCAGGAAAGGACTAGGGGTAAGAGCATTCAAGGCAAAGGGAACAGCAGTGCAAAGACTCTGAAGTGGGAAATAGATCGGCACATTCAGGAAACTGAAAGAAAACTCATTAGAAACTGCATGTGTCCTAGTGAGTGTAGGGGAGGGGGTGGCATGGCTCGAGAGGTGGTGGAATCAGATCCTGCAGGCCTTCCCAGGCCAGAGTGAACACTTCAGACTTTATTTTATATTCAAGGGAAGCCACTGGAGGATTATAAAAAGGATAGGGATGTGGCAAAGAATTAATGGAAAGCAGGTGACAATAGGAATAAAGAGATGGATTACAGGCTGCCTTCATAGACCATGGGAGAGGTGACCACAGTTTGAAGTAGGATAGGGGCAGTCAAAATGTAGTAGAAAAAATCAAGATATATTTGTATATATATTTAATGTATATAATTTATTCAAGTTACAACCAATAGGATGTATTGATAGACTGGCTCTGGGGATTAGGGAGGAGAAAATGTCCTGGATTATTCTCAGGTATGTAGCATAAAAACTTGGTGGATGTCATAGACCACTTTCTGAGATGGGAAACACATGGCGTGAGGGTTGCAGGCACACCCTAGCTTGCAGCGTAGCCTGTGTGGTCCTGGGCATCTCCCGATACCGTGGAGGAGCTGGCTCCTCTTTGGTTCTCAGTAGCTGTCTTTGTGGCAAACGTCTCCCCACATCTGAAAAAACAAAACAAAAAAAAAAAAAAAAGAAAAAGAAAAAACCCCTTTTGCTGCTTGGTTTTAAATGAATCTTGGATACAGGTAGCCAAAATAATGGTGTCTCAACTTGTCTTCCAGTTTAGGATTTTAATGTTTGGTATTTTTCACTTCTCTCTGGAAATCTGTTCAAATCTGATGTTGAGGGAGTGCACAGCTGCTTCATTATTAGTTTGCTGATAAATAAATATAGAAAATATAATTGGGTCATTTAGCTATCGCTAACCAGTTTTTAAAAATATGTATTTCTTGGATCTTACATAGGCCTGAAAGTTTAGTTGCACTACTTTAGGAATCGCTTTTTATGCATTTGTTCAATTAAAAGCTAACAAAGACAAATCCTTAAGAAAATACCAGTATTTTTCCTACATATGAAATCAAGGGTCCTTGTCTGAAGATGAATTTTACTAGTTACAAGAATCTTCCTATTTTTCTAGCTTAGTTCCTGTCATTTCCTGTAATAGACTTGTATTTTACCAGCAGCTCTCACACGATTTCTTTGTGAAAAATATTTCTCTGTATAGAAGAAAGTTTATCATTTGGAATGTTAAATGCAATTATATTGACATATGGTGATAATGGGATAAAGCATACGGGTTAAAGGTTGCAGGAACCATGGCTTGGCAATTAGCGATGTAAATGAAACATTCATTATCCATCATGCTGAGAAGTTGATGAACTGTACAGTAAATCTGAGCCCACAGTCAGGACTGAGATAAGTCATTTCAGACAGTACAGTGGAGTATTTATGAGCACCAGGAACAATGTTTCAGATTCCTGTCATGAAGGTTTCTTTACCTATTTAGTTGAATCAAGACCTTATAAGGTCCAAGCCACAATGCTGTCCTTCCACAGGAATAAATATAAGATTCTAAAACTTTCTCTTAAGATGAAGCATTCTGAGAGCTAAAGTGGCTAGACATTGACAATCACCATTTTTCATAAGTGCATCCCATAAGAAAGATGTACTGTAGATTGTTTGTCTTGAAGAAGATCTGTGATATATTTCAAAATTCGAAATTGGCTTTGGAAGGAAACTGTAAATTTACAGATCTTTGTCCTTCCCCACAAAGAACCTTAATCTCACAGTTTGGATTATGTGGGATTCACTGCTATTTTTCAATTCTCCTTTAAATGACTAAGAAGCATTCAGATACTTCCAAAAGAAAAAAAAAAGTCTAAGCTTTTCACTTTGTCCATTGCCCATTTAATTATCTTCTGCGTATTTTAAAGCATTTCCTGTGAACATAAGTATTGCCCATCCAGAAAATTTGAATCTACGTTGATTTTATATTTAATGAAATCTATTCTTCTCAAGTTCTTTATTTAATCACATAAAATAGTATCTTCAAAGGTGAAATTTAAAAAATCACTGGAGAAATGTTAAAACTTCATTTATTTAAGATAACTAGTGATACAGCTAGCAAACCCAAGAAGCTAACTGGAATGGAAATGCTCAGTGGTGCTCAGCCATTACCCAGGACCAGAGATTCCTTTGTTAACAGTTCAATTTGTTGAGGCACAAGTGAGGATAAATTGGGCCCTGACAAAACTATGAAATTGAATGATAATCATAATAACATCTGACATGTATTAAATTTGATGTGATGCCATTTCTCAGTTCCACCAAATGTACTAATATGAGCATTGTTCTAGGCACATGAAATAAATCATCTCAATTCATCCTTCTAATAACCCAATGAAGTAGATCATACTATATCCCACTTTATGGATGGGGAACCTGAGGCTCAGAGGTGAGAAATGATCGTCCAATCATCCACGTTCACACAGTTAGTAATCAACTGGGCTACACTTCAGCTCCAGCTCCGTGCAATTCCTCATTGAACCTCTTTGTTATTGAGCTTGCTCCGACTGATCTCCTATGTCTCTGGCCATCCCATGGTTTCAGTAGTGCCCCAATTTGAAAGTCCACTTCATCAGGCATCCAGTGCCTTCCAGCCTTTAATTGTCTCCTATCAAACTGGAAACAATTAGCCTGAGAAAATCATCCATGCCAGTGAATTACTTTATTGAATGTGTTGTCCTGTATCTTTCTATGGGGGTGAAAGGCTGTATTTCTGTCATAAGAGAATGCTGGCTGTCTCTAGAAGGGCTGAGGGAAAGGTTGGATGAGGTCCACGCCCAGCTCTTACAATGGCCTGCAGCAGTCTTTCTCAGCCTTGACTCACCTAGGAAACTTGCAAACATCAGATTCCCAAGTCTACCTCCAGAGATTCTGATTTAATCACTCTAGGCTGGGACCCAGTTCCTTAGAATAATTCTAATGTGCAGCCAAAGTTGGGAATCCCTGGATGGAAGTACATGGTTTGGTCCCCTCTGACCTCACCTACTATTTATTATCCCTCCACCTCCCACTGATATAGACATGCTGTCTTTCTTGCTTTTCCTAGAACACAACAAGCATGCTTTTGCCTCAGGGACTTTGTACCTGCTGTCCCCTCCCTGACTAGAAAACAGTTTCCCTAGATTCCTACATAGTTAGCTCCCTGAACTTATTTCAATTCTCTGCTGAAATGTCATGTAAATGGTGGTATCTTCCCTGACCATCTTATTTAAAATAATACTTCCCTTTCCCCTGATATTCTCTATCCACCTTATTCTGTTTGAGTTTTCTGCACTGACCCATCAACCATTGACATATAACATATCTACTTGTTTATATATGTATTCTGTTTCACCAGCATTGAAATGTGACTTTCACGAGGGTAGGGATTTTTGTCTGTTTTATTTAATGCTGTATCCCCAAGAATGCCTTGCATAGATCGGAACTAAGAACTATTTATTGAATTGAATAAATGAATACATTTGGGAAGGAGCAAAGGAGTCCTTGCCACTGAAATTCATTTCTTCAGTCAGCCAGCAAACTGTATGGAGTGACATCTATGTGCTGAGCTGAGAGCTCTGCGCCTGGGATAGCATTTTACAGAGCATGGCTGGCCAGTGCTCTTGCTTACTTCGATTTTCTGCCTTCCCACCATTCCTGTGCTTATTATATTCTTTCTCAGAAGACTTTTTCCCCACTGTTGAGAACAGGGCAGTCTGAAAAACCTCCCTACTAAAACTGAGGTTGGCACCCCTCTCCTACTTCATTGTGGAATCCTGGAATGGTCTTTCTTACCCTTTGTCCCTAGCAGTCCCACATGCTTTGGGTCATTGCATTTCTTCCCTTCTCTGCCCGCCCCCACTTCTCTCCTTCAAACAACATCATCTCTCAGCAATATACAACCTCAGGGGCTATGGGGCAGGGGAGAAAGCAGGGCCCAGGAGGAAGCTACCCTGGTGGCAGTGGTGCAGCGGCAGATGTGGGAACCCAACCCAAGAGGAACAGTTTAGGAGTGTCGAGAATCTCCGCTGAGTGGAAGAAAGGTCCAGGCCCTGTGTGTGTGTGTGTGTGTGTGTGTGTGTGTTTTGGTAATGAGAAAGAAACTCAAGAAAAAGCTTCATATATCTTCAAACATACAAAACAAAAAACAAAACAAAACAAAAAAAACAAAAAAACTGCTGGCTGGATGCAGTGGCTCATGCCTTTTAATCCCAGCACTTTGGGAGGCCAAGGTGGGAGGATCATTTGAGGTTAGGAGTTTGAGATCAGCCTGGCCAACATGGTGAAACCCCATCTCTACTAAAACTAGAAATACTAGCTAGGAGTAGTGGCGGGCACCTGTAATCCTAGCTACTTAGAAGGCTGAGGCAGGAGAATCGCTTGAACCTGGGGGGCGGAGGTTGCAGTGAGCCGAGATTGTGCCACTGTACTCCAGCCTGGGCAACACAGTGAGATTCATCTCAAAAACAAAACAAAACAAAACAAAAACAAACAAAAAAAGGAAATGTGGTGTATATATATACCATGGTATACTACTCAGCTTTTGCAGCAATGTGGATGGAACTGGAGGTCATTATCCTAAGTGAAATAACTCAAAAATGGAAAGTCAGATACCACATGGTCTCACTTATAAGTGGGAGCTAAACAGTGTGTACACATGGACACAGAGAGTGCAATAATAACATCGGGGAGTCCAAAAGGTGGGAAGCCAGGAAGGTGGGAAGGAATGAAAAATTACCCACTGGGTACAATGTCTACTATTCAAGTGATGGCTACACTAAAAAGCTCAGATTTCACCACTACTCAATATCCATGTAACAAAACTGCACTTGTACACTCTAAAATCTACAAAAAATTTAAAAAATTTCATTTGTGCTTACTGTCTTTACTGAAATATTAACTATTTATTGATGAGTTGACTACTTTGTGCACATGAGATTGTCTTTTGTAGTTATAAAGAAGGGATGCTTAGAAGTAGTATCAGTGTTCTTTCTTATTCCTATCCCTTCCGAATCTCATACCAGAAAATGCTGGAATTTTTTGGAAGGAAATAGAGAAGAGTGAAATTAGGTTTAGGGATGGTAGTCATAGGAGGAGGGGAGTAATGGAAGTTATAGAAGTGGTGGTACTTGGTGTTGGTCCAAGCTAAAGGCTGGAGAAGAATGGGTTAGAAATGGTCCTGCATCGCCGTCATAAAGGCCCGGTGAGCAATCTTTGTGCTTTTTCTGGGAGAGGTAAGGCCCAAGAGAATTTGCCTGAAATGGGATGACATACAACCCAGTTTCACACCAAAGAAAATTTGAGGAGTTCTAGGGCAAATGTAAAGAGATAATATTCCTTGCATGCCTGAAGAGAAGACATATGGGCAGAGTGAGAAAATGATTTTAAAAATGACAAAATAGGCTGGGCAGAGTAGCTCACACCTGTAATCCCAACACTTTGGGAGGCTGAGGCAGGCAGATTGCTCGAGCTGAGAAGTTTGTGAGCAGCCAGGGCAACATAGTGAAACCCCATTTCTTAAAAACACACACACACACACACACACACACACACACACAAATTAGCTGGGCATGGTAGTGCATACCTGTAGTCCCAGCTACTCTGGAGGCTGAGGTGAGACGATCACTTGAGCCTGGAAGGTCAAGGCTGCAGTGAACTGTGGTCGTGCAACTGCACTCCAGGCTGGGAGACAGAGTGAGACTCTATCTCAAAAAAAAAAAAAAAAAGACAAAGTACAAAATGGTCCTCTGAGAATATTGCTCCTCTTAGTCATTGCAAAGAGATGCATTCTAACTGGATGTTTTCATTTACACTCCCAAATTCTAAGACTCTTGTTTCCCCTCCAGTGTTTCACACAGATGGTTAGTGAACAAGTCCTTCCCCCGACCAAATAAACTTGATTTTCTGTCTAGTCCTATTCAGTTCAGGTTAGCAAGTAACAGGGAATTTTTTTTTCTTCTTTGGGACTTGAAGTATGGTGTTTTATAATTCACTGAGTGATTACAGTGTGCCCATAACTTTATGTAAATTATTTTTGTTTCTCATAACTCATCAGTGTAGTAGATATTAGTGTTCCCATTACATAGATGAGGAAATAGAAGCTCAGCAACAAAAAGTAATCCATAGCTGGTAACAGAATTTGAACTCAGCTTTTTCTGTGTCTAATAATCTACAACCTCTTCGCTACTCAGAGGTGCTAAAGCTCCCCTGTTTCCTCCATTTTTAACTTTCTTCGAATCATTATTTTGTTCCGGTTTAAAGAATTGGGTCGGGCGCAGTGGCTCACGCTTATAATCCCAGCACTTTGGGAGGCCGAGGTGGGTGGATCACCTGAGGTCAGGAGTTTGAGACCAGCCTGACCAATATGGTGAAACCCCATCTCTACTAAAAAGCACAAAAATTAGCTGGGCGTGGTGACATGCACCTGTAATCCCAGCTACTTGGGAGGCTGAGGCTGGAGAATTGCTTGAACCCAGGAGGTGGAGGTTGCAGTGAGCCGAGATCATGCCTCTACACTCCAGCCTGAGTGAGGAGTGAGACTCCATCTCAAAAAAAAAAGGAATTGAACTGGAGGCCAGGAATGATGGCTCATGCCTCTAATCCCAGCACTTTGGGAGGCCAGAGCAGGTGGATTGCTTGAGCTCAGGAGTTGAAGACCAGCCTGAGCAACATGGTGAAACCCCATCTTTACAAAAAATACAAAAAATTAACTGAGCATGGTGGTGCACACCTGTAGTCCCAAACTACTCAGGGGGGTCAGGTGGGAGGATCACTTGAGCTTAGGAGGTTGAGGATGCAGTGAGCTACGGTTGTGCCACTGCACGCCAGCCTGGGGGACAGAGTGAGACCTTGTCTCAAAAAAATATATTTTTAAATTAAAAAATAAAAAAGAGTCAAACCTATTCTTTTCCCTCTACTCTGCCCAAATTTCCAAGTAGATAATCTAACTGTTATTTGAAATGACCCAATTAAATTTAAAAATACCTGTCCTTTCCTAGCCCTGAAGACTTAAAATAGATCTGCTGTCTTCTAAGAGTCATTTTGTTTAGTTTTCACTTGCTCCTTCTATTTATAAAGGAGTATCCTTTCTCTACCTGCTTTATTCCATCAATTACTTTCCACCTTTTTTTCTGTGGGGTTACTTTTACCAAAATTAATTGACACAGGGGGTCTCCTAGGTAAGTTTCCTTGATGAATTCCCTTTACCAGTTGAAACATAGAAACAGGGAAAAAAATATTCTTACGTTACTGCACCTACATAAGATGTACTCGGCCAGGTGCGTTGGCTCATGCCTGTAACCCCAGCACTTTGGGAGGCCGAGTCAGGCGGATCACCTGAGGTCAGGAGTTTGAGACCAGCCTGGCCAACATGGCAAAACCACTCCTCTACCAAAAGTACAAAAATTAGCCTGGCGAGGTGGCAGGCATCTGTAGTCCCAGCTACTTGGGAGGCTGAGGCAGGAGAATCGCTTGAACTTGGGAAGTGGAGGTTGCAGTGAGTCAAGATTGCACCACTGCCGTCCAGTCTGGGCAAGAAGAGTGAGACTCTGTCTTAAAAAAAAGAAAAAAAAAAAAAAAGATGTACTAGTGTGTATGTGATGTGACTGCAAGATGAATGTATTACAATTAGGAAGCCAGGCAACATGAATGAAGAAAAGATTGTCCACCATAAATCAAACTTCCTTTCCATTCTTCATTCTGGTATCCTCCCAGGGCTTACAAAAATTTCTATTTCTTCAATGAAAAGGGTTTAGAAGTAACATGGTCTCTTTATTGCATTCCTTCTCCATCAGTGCACACAGTAATTCAAAGTTTTTCCTTAAGCTGGATGAATCCCAACAACAACAAAAGACCGCTTTGGTGAAGTAAAATTAACTTGGGAAATAAGCATGAACTTAAAGTAATATAAAGTAGGGGAAGTTGGTGGGATCTCAGGTTACAAATTTCAATGTAAGAAATTATATTGTTGATTTGATTTTTGTTTCTTAATACAAATTGTTCCTTTTCCTAGGTGGAAAGGATTTGGAGGAAACATACACTTCTCCTGTTGAAGGAAAAGAGCAAAAAGTGACTTGGTTGGGCTTCCCAACTTCTGTTAAAACCACTTAATTTTTTGAAATCCATGTGTGACTGTCTATCAGTAATTTACATAGTCAGCCTGGGTACAGTGGCTCATGCCTGTTAGTTGCACCACTGTGGGAGGCCAAGATGGGAGGATTGCTTGAAGCTAGGAGTTTGAGACCAGCCTGAGCAACATAGTGAGACCCTGTCTCTACAAAAAATTAAACAATTAGCTGTATACAGTGGTGTGTGCCTGTAGTCCCAGCTACTTGGGAGGCTGAGGTAGGTGGATTGCTTGAGTCTGGGAGGCCAAGGCGGCAGTGAACTATGATTGCACCACTGCATTCCAGCCTGGGTGACAAGCAAGACCCTGTCTCTAAATAAATAAATAAATAAAATAATTCACAATGTTCACAAGTTGCAGTTAACCTTCTCCATAGGAGGAGACTTTTGCAAAACTCCAGAGGTTATTTTTGGTTTCCTTTAAGAGTTTGCTTAGAGCTTGGAGACAGACAGTTCCCAGAGTTTCAAGACTGCATAGCAAGTGATTGGTTATGCCCCAACCTATGTATTGCTGTGGTTGTGTAGCCCCCAAAATGACTATTGCCACTTTAAAAAAACAATGAGAATAAATATTTTTGACTAAATAATTGTAACTATCGAAGAGTCCATCCCTGAGAAAGCCACTCCATACCAGTAGCTAAGAAGCAGTGATCATTCTGTTATTTCTCTCTGTAGTGGACACTGGTGTCTGCTCAAAAAGTGGTTCATTTCAGTGCCAGGATAGGATAAAAACACAAACAACACACAAAAAGCCCTTTTCCTTCAGCTTACAGAGGCAGAAGGGAGGCTTTCCCAGCTGACACCCTGGTTTAAAGCCAGGAGTGGAATTTCAGGATTCTTGGGTTAAAATGTAGTTTGTGTGGGGCCACATGCTCTGCTCTCTGACCTCGTATGGGCAAATTTGCTGTAATTCAGATTTGTGTTTGGCATCTTCATGAACCCACTGAGTCCCATGCTGTTAGTGTCCTCCTTATTGCAAGGAGAGCATTTCTGCTATCTTTTTGTCAAATAAACCAGAGTGACTTTTCCTTTCTCACTTAGCATATGGTCTGCAAACCACACCTGAGTGGTTGGTGGCTTTTGTGGGCAGTACATGGAGTATAATGGCCTCTCCCTTCGGGAAATAATTGGAAATAAAAGCAGAAAGCAGTAGCCGATTCTTGGGTCTGCTCTTCAGTCAGAATGACATTTAGGTTTGGTTTTTCCTGTTTTCTGTTTTTTGCTGAATTTTTTGAATATTAATTTACTGAATGGGCACAATTGCTTTGATGTGTACAATTTGCAGCCATTCAATACTCTGTTTAGTGTTACCCAAACACCTCGATAAAGTAGCGGTTATTACCCTACCACTCCAGCAATCCCTCACTCCCGACCCACCTTAGTCTTCCTCATTGCACCTGCCTTCATGTCACATTGCCGCAGTTTGTGTCTGTCTCCTGGCTAGCAGGTGACTCTCCTTGAGCAGGAACTCTGCTTCATAGCTCTTTCTTCTAGAAGAGTGCCCAGCATATAGTGGGACTTATTAAGTGCATCAAGATATAATTCGTATTTGACAGCTTTTGAGGATTCTGTAACTCTGAGTTTATTAGTTTTCATTTTGTTATTGTAGCAGCATTAAAGAAATGCCTAAGTTGATGAAAATTAAAGGATATAGTTTGGCCATTTTCTTTTTTTTTTTTTTTTTTTTTTTTAATTTATTTATTATTATTAAACTTCAAGTTGTAGGGTACATGTGCACAACGTGCAGGTTTGCTACATATGTATACTTGTGCCATGTTGGTGTGCTGCACCCATCAACTCGTCATTTACATCAGGTATAACTCCCAATGCAATCCCTCCCCCCTCCCCCCTCCCCATGATAGGCCCCGGTGTGTGATGTTCCCCTTCCCGAGTCCAAGTGATCTCATTGTTCAGTTCCCACCTACGAGTGAGAACATGCGGTGTTTGGTTTTCTGTTCTTGTGATAGTTTGCTAAGAATGATGGTTTCCAGCTGCATCCATGTCCCTACAAAGGACACAAACTCATCCTTTTTTATGGCTGCATAGTATTCCATGGTGTATATGTGCCACATTTTCTTAATCCAATCTGTCACTGATGGACATTTGGGTTGATTCCAAGTCTTTGCTATTGTGAATAGTGCTGCAATAAACATACGTGTGCATGTGTCCTTATAGCAGCATAATTTATAATCCTTTGGGTATATACCCAGTAATGGGATGGCTGGGTCATATGGTACATCTAGTTCTAGATCCTTGAGGAATCGCCATACTGTTTTCCATAATGGTTGAACTAGTTTACACTCCCACCAACAGTGTAAAAGTGTTCCTATTTCTCCACATCCTCTCCAGCACCTGTTGTTTCCTGACTTTTTAATGATCGCCATTCTAACTGGTGTGAGATGGTATCTCATTGTGGTTTTGATTTGCATTTCTCTGATGGCCAGTGATGATGAGCATTTTTTCATGTGTCTGTTGGCTGTATGAATGTCTTCTTTTGAGAAATGTCTGTTCATATCCTTTGCCCACTTTTGGATGGGGTTGTTTGTTTTTTTCTTGTAAATTTGTTTGAGTTCTTTGTAGGTTCTGGATATTAGCCCTTTGTCAGATGAGTAGATTGCAAAAATTTTCTCCCATTCTGTAGGTTGCCGCTCACTCTGATGGTAGTTTCTTTTGCTGTGCAGAAGCTCTTTAGTTTGATGAGATCCCATTTGTCAATTTTGGCTTTTGCTGCCGTTGCTTTTGGTGTTTTAGACATGAAGTCTTTGCCCATGCCTATGTCCTGAATGGTACTACCTAGGTTTTCCTCTAGGATTTTTATGGTATTAGGTCTAACATTTAAGTCTCTAATCCATCTTGAATTAATTTTCGTATAAGGAGTAAGGAAAGGATCCAGTTTCAGCTTTCTACTTATGGCTAACCAGTTTTCCCAGCACCATTTATTAAATAGGGAATCCTTTCCCCATTTCTTGTTTCTCTCAGGTTTGTCAAAGATCAGATGGCTGTAGATGTGTGGTATTATTTCTGAGGACTCTGTTCTGTTCCATTGGTCTATATCTCTGTTTTGGTACCAGTACCATGCTGTTTTGGTTACTGTAGCCTTGTAGTATAGTTTGAAGTCAGGTAGCGTGATGCCTCCAGCTTTGTTCTTTTGACTTAGGATTGTCTTGGAGATGCGGGCTCTTTTTTGGTTCCATATGAACTTTAAAGCAGTTTTTTCCAATTCTGTGAAGAAGCTCATTGGTAGCTTGATGGGGATGGCATTGAATCTATAAATTACCTTGGGCAGTATGGCCATTTTCACGATATTGATTCTTCCTATCCATGAGCATGGTATGTTCTTCCATTTGTTTGTGTCCTCTTTGATTTCACTGAGCAGTGGTTTGTAGTTCTCCTTGAAGAGGTCCTTTACATCCCTTGTAAGTTGGATTCCTAGGTATTTTATTCTCTTTGAAGCTATTGTGAATGGAAGTTCATTCCTGATTTGGCTCTCTGTTTGACTGTCACTGGTGTATAAGAATGCTTGTGATTTTTGCACATTAATTTTGTATCCTGAGACTTTGCTGAAGTTGCTGATCAGCTTAAGGAGATTTTGGGCTGAGACAATGGGGTTTTCTAAATATACAATCATGTCGTCTGCAAACAGGGACAATTTGACTTCTTCTTGTCCTAACTGAATCCCCTTGATTTCTTTCTCTTGCCTGATTGCCCTAGCCAGAACTTCCAACACTATGTTGAATAGGAGTGGTGAGAGAGGGCATCCCTGTCTTGTGCCAGTTTTCAAAGGGAATTTTTCCAGTTTTTGCCCATTCAGTATGATATTGGCTGTGGGTTTGTCATAAATAGCTCTTATTATTTTGAGGTACGTTCCATCAATACCGAATTTATTGAGCGTTTTTAGCATGAAGGGCTGTTGAATTTTGTCAAAAGCCTTTTCTGCATCTATTGAGATAATGATGTGGTTCTTGTCTTTGGTTCTGTTTATATGCTGGATTATGTTTATTGATTTGCGAATGTTGAACCAGCCTTGCATCCCAGGGATGAAGCCCACTTGATCATGGTGGATAAGCTTTTTGATGTGCTGCTGAATCCGGTTTGCCAGTATTTTATTGAGGATTTTTGCATCGATGTTCATCAGGGATATTGGTCTAAAATTCTCTTTTTTTGTTGTGTCTCTGCCAGGCTTTGGTATCAGGATGATGTTGGCCTCATAAAATGAGTTAGGGAGGATTCCCTCTTTTTCTATTGATTGGAATAGTTTCAGAAGGAATGGTACCAGCTCCTCCTTGTACCTCTGGTAGAATTCAGCTGTGAATCCATCTGGTCCTGGACTTTTTTTGGTTGGTAGGCTATTAATTATTGCCTCAATTTCAGAGCCTACTATTGGTCTATTCAGGGATTCAACTTCTTCCTGGTTTAGTCTTGGAAGAGTGTAAGTGTCCAGGAAATTATCCATTTCTTCTAGATTTTCCAGTTTATTTGCATAGAGGTGTTTATAGTATTCTCTGATGGTAGTTTGTATTTCTGTGGGGTCGGTGGTGATATCCCCTTTATCATTTTTAATTGCGTCGATTTGATTCTTCTCTCTTTTCTTCTTTATTAGTCTTGCTAGTGGTCTGTCAATTTTGTTGATCTTTTCAAAAAACCAACTCCTGGATTCATTGATTTTTTGGAGGGTTTTTTGTGTCTCTATCTCCTTCAGTTCTGCTCTGATCTTAGTTATTTCTTGCCTTCTGCTAGCTTTCGAATGTGTTTGCTCTTGCTTCTCTAGTTCTTTTAATTGCGATGTTAGAGTGTCAATTTTAGATCTTTCCTGCTTTCTCTTGTGGGCATTTAGTGCTATAAATTTCCCTCTACACACTGCTTTAAATGTGTCCCAGAGATTCTGGTATGTTGTATCTTTGTTCTCATTGGTTTCAAAGAACATCTTTATTTCTGCCTTCATTTCGTTATGTACCCAGTAGTCATTCAGGAGCAGGTTGTTCAGTTTCCATGTAGTTGAGCGGTTTTGATTGAGTTTCTTAGTCCTGAGTTCTAATTTGATTGCACTGTGGTCTGAGAGACAGTTTGTTATAATTTCTGTTCTTGTACATTTGCTGAGGAGTGCTTTACTTCCGATTACGTGGTCAATTTTGGAGTAAGTACGATGTGGTGCTGAGAAGAATGTATATTCTGTTGATTTGGGGTGGAGAGTTCTATAGATGTCTATTAGGTCTGCTTGCTGCAGAGATGAGTTCAATTCCTGGATATCCTTGTTAACTTTCTGTCTCGTTGATCTGTCTAATGTTGACAGTGGAGTGTTGAAGTCTCCCATTATTATTGTATGGGAGTCTAAGTCTCTTTGTAAGTCTCTAAGGACTTGCTTTATGAATCTGGGTGCTCCTGTATTGGGTGCATATATATTTAGGATAGTTAGCTCTTCCTGTTGAATTGATCCCTTTACCATTATGTAATGTCCTTCTTTGTCTCTTTTGATCTTTGATGGTTTAAAGTCTGTTTTATCAGAGACTAGTATTGCAACCCCTGCTTTTTTGTGTTCTCCATTTGCTTGGTAAATCTTCCTCCATCCCTTTATTTTGAGCCTATGTATGTCTCTGTGTGTGAGATGGGTCTCCTGAATACAGCAGACTGATGGGTCTTGACTCTTTATCCAGTTTGCCAGTCTGTGTCTTTTAATTGGAGCATTTAGTCCATTTACATTTAAGGTTAAGATTGTTATGTGTGAACTTGATCCTGCCATTATGATATTAACTGGTTATTTTGCTCGTTAGTTGATGCAGTTTCTTCCTAGCCTTGATGGTCTTTACATTTTGGCATGTTTTTGCAATGGCTGGTACCGGTTGTTCCTTTCCATGTTTAGTGCTTCCTTCAGGGTCTCTTGTAAGGCAGGCCTAGTGGTGACAAAATCTCTAAGCATTTGCTTATCTGTAAAGGATTTTATTTCTCCTTCACTTATGAAACTTAGTTTGGCTGAATATAAAATTCTGGGTTTAAAATTCTTTTCTTTAAGAATGTTGAATATTGGCCCCCACTCTCTTCTGGCTTGAAGAGTTTCTGCCGAGAGATCTGCTGTTAGTCTGATGGGCTTCCCTTTGTGGGTAACCCGACCTTTCTCTCTGGCTGCCCTTAAGATTTTTTCCTTCATTTCAACTTTGGTGAATCTGGCAATTATGTGTCTTGGAGTTGCTCTTCTCGAGGAGTATCTTTGTGGCGTTCTCTGTATTTCCTGGATTTGAATGTTGGCCTGCCCTACTAGGTTGGGGAAGTTCTCCTGGATGATATCCTGAAGAGTGTTTTCCAACTTGGTTCCATTTTCCCCCTCACTTTCAGGCACCCCAATCAGACGTAGATTTGGTCTTTTTACATAATCCCATACTTCTTGCAGGCTTTGTTCATTCCTTTTTCTTCTTTTTTCTTTTGGTTTCTCTTCTCGCTTCATTTCATTTATTTGATCCTCCATCGCTGACATTCTTTCTTCCAGTTGATCGAGACGGTTACTGAAGCTTGTGCATTTGTCACGTATTTCTCGTGCCATGGTTTTCGTCTCTTTCATTTCGTTTGTGAGCTTCTCTGCATTAATTACTCTAGCCATCAATTCTTCCACTTTTTTTTCAAGATTTTTAGTTTCTTTGCGCTGGGTACGTAATTCCTCCTTTAGCTCTGAGAAATTTGATGGACTGAAGCCTTCTTCTCTCATCTCGTCGAAGTCATTCTCCGTCCAGCTTTGATCCGTTGCTGGCGATGAGCTGCGCTCCTTTGCCGGGGGAGATGCGCTCTTATTTTTTGAATTTCCAGCTTTTCTGCCCTGCTTTTTCCCCATCTTTGTGGTTTTATCTGCCTCTGGTCTTTGATGATGGTGATGTACTGATGGGGTTTTGGTGTAGGTGTCCTTCCTGTTTGATAGCTTTCCTTCTAACAGTCAGGATCCTCAGCTGTAGGTTGTAGCTGTAGGAGATTGCTTGAGGTCCACTCCAGACCCTGTTTGCCTGGGTATCAGCAGCAGAGGCTCAGTTGAAAATGCAGAAATCGCCGGTCTTCTGTGTCGCTCGCGCTGGGAGTTGGAGACTGGAGCTGTTCCTATTTGGCCATCTTCCATACTTGTTCTGGCCATTTTCTTATACATATTCTTAAGATGCAGAAACATACATTGGATCACCAGTTATCAAAATTGCAACCTTTCACATGGGAATATAATTTATATGATATTTAAATCATATCTAGTTTCTATGATCGTTTATATAACATTTCTTCAGAATCATTTCTGTGGCATTTTCTGTTGCCAGTCTTTTGGTATCTTTAGAGAATTTTTTGTCAATTTCTCAAGAAGCATATCTACTTTAGCTTGCTATTTGTGGTAATTTGTAGCAAAAATTTAATAAGTAATACAATGTCTCTAGTTATTTATTAGTTTACCAATTACTAATTTTTTGTCAGATTTTTTGAAATTTAATTTTTGGTATCTTCCTTCACAAATTTACTTTTGCATTGATAGTTGAGATACTATCAAAGTTAAGGTACTAATCATACTGACCGTTATGAATAGTCACTTCTGGATTTCTCCACTGTCCCTTTGCTATTTGGAATGATTTTGGGCTTCATTTTCTTTATTAGTTTGACTGAGCTGCTCTTGGTTAAAAAACAAAATTTAAACTTTAAAGAAAATATCAGTTAAGTTTATTGCAAATTGTTGCAATAAACCTAGAATGCTTTCAACAGTTTTGCAGGATTTTGTTGAGGTTGAAATGTTAGTTTCATTTGGTTTACTTTTAGCTTTAGTTAATTTTAGTTTTACCATAATATTTCACCAGTTATTTCATAGTCCATTTTAGCTGAATGTCAATTTTGTGAAAGGATCACATTTCAGATACTGAGTCCTTTTCAATTTTTGAATCATATATTCACTTGAAAAAGCCATTAACATATTTTAAAAATAAGGCAATAGATTGGATTGAAAATGTGTTTTAAAAAAGAAACTTTATCACTTAAAAAAAATCCTTGACATTTTAATGCCCAAGGAATTCTCATTCCCAAAAGTGTTTGGTTCGAAGTCTAGAGAAACTAAGAATAAACTTAGGTAAAATGCATGAGTTGAAACTCAAATAAACACACTCTAATTAAGTTAAAACAAGGGTAAGGGTAAAAATAATCTTCAAAGAATGTTGCCTCAAATGAAGTCAAAAAGTTTTACTATAAATGTTATAGTAAAATTAACAAAAATAAGTCTTTAGTGACTAAAGAATTGTGGTGAATACATTTTTGGTGCATTAACAGTAAAAAATCGGCAGTGCCCTGATATTCTGGGAGGATACCTGCATTAGGTTATGATGTTAATACATTTTATGTTTTTAATCCTAAAAAATGAACTTCATTGCTCTTGTCTAGTTAGAGTCTTTATAATACATTTTCAGGATTGTTTTCAATTTAATTATTTGAAACATAAACATTTACTTTTTTCATTTTAAAGGGTTTTTGAGAAAGCATGACAGAATATTCAGGATAATTTTAATTGCTACCGCTTTTTTGAAAGTAATCTAGAAATGTCGATTTAAGTTTTTGGTTCACGTTCCCTTTTATCCAGCAAGCCTACTTTGATAAGCTCTCCTACAGAAATACTAGCGTCAGAATATAACAACATATATTGAAAGTGTTTCACCCCTGTAATCCCAGCACTTTGGGAGGCTGAGGCAGGTGGATCACCTGATGTTGGGAGTTTGAGTCCAGCCTGACCAACCTGGAGAAACCCCATCTCTACTAAAAATAGAAAATTAGCCGGCTGTGGTGGTGTGTGCCTGTAATCCCAGCTACTTGGGAGGCTGAGGCAGGAGAATCACTTGAACCTGGGAGGCGGAGGTTGTGGTGAGCCGAGATTGCGGCATTGTACTCCAGCCTAGGCAGCAAGAGCAAAACTCTTAACATTTTTCAATTGGAAGCAATGGAAAGCAACCTTAATGTCCATCAATAGAGGAAGGATTGAATCAATTATGGTACAGCCATGCGAAGAAGTGCTACGGAGCTACTGGAAAACAGTTCAGTTATTCTGCATGTACTGACGCTGAGGGATGTCCCCAATGTATTGAGTTAAAATAATTTTTTTATCTGCAGAATAGTGTATATAATTTAATCTCACATTTTAAAGGGCAAGAGATGTATACAATCAGAAGAGAAACCAGAGTATAATAATCTCATATTTTAAAAGCAAAGCAATAAAACCCAACCCATATATGAGTTACCATAATGAAAGATTCTAAGAATATCTCTCAAACTGTCAATATTGGTCGAGAAGATCTGCTGAGAGGCCTGGAAGGGGTTGAGTTTTGTATCTTTGTTTGACTTGTTAAAACAAGGCATCTATTACTATTGTTATTTAAATTTTTTATAAAGTACAGTGTTTTTGGTAGTAGGAATTATGCAAAGTAAAGACTTACAATTTCTTTTTTTATTTTAATGTAGCATAGAATCCGTACAGAGTCCCACACCATGCGAATGTCCAATGATTTGTGATTAAATCGTAGAAGATTCAAATTACTTGGGTGGTAAGAAATTCAAAGGAAAGTGGTCAGATTAAGGTGAGGTAAACCATTAATTTTTGTCTGAAGTGAGTTTTTTATGAGGTGACTTCAACTTTGACAAAATTGTTGATCATCTAGTCAGCAGGGCTGTGTGTGTGTGTGTATATATATATATATATGATTTTACAACCCGAAGATAAGAGACCTGGAGAACGTTCTAGATGCAGCTGCAGACAGACTTAAAGTCATTGACATGGGGCCAGGAGTAGTGGCTCATGCCTGTAATCCCAGCACTTTAGGAGGCCAAGGCAGGAGGATCACTTGAGGTCAGGAGTTTGAGACCAGCCTGGCCAACATGGCAAACCCCCCGACACTACTAAAAATACAAAAATTAACTGGGCACGGTGGCACAGGCCTGTCATCCCAGCCACTTGGGAGGCTGAGGTAGGAGAATCACTTGAACCCAGGAGGCAGAGGTTGCAATGAGCCGAGATCGCACCACTGCACTCCAGCCTGGGCGACAGAGCAAGAATCTGTCTATAAAAAAAAAAAAAAAAAAGGAAAATCATTGACATGGAAGTGCTAGTTCAAGGGCAAGGTATAGACAAGCTTTCTGCGGAGGCGAATTAGACTTATGTGATCCTCCTCCCCAGGCAGCAGTGCTGGGATGGCCAGGGAGGGATGGGTGGCGCTGGGAGGTGACAGGACTCCCTCTGACCTGCCGCCGTGATGCATGTATAGCTGGAGAGCAGTTTCCAAATCACTGAAGAAAGAACAGAGAAGATCAGAGAGATGTGAACGTGTAATTATTAATACCTCCTTGCTCTTTCACACCCAAAGCGAGGATCCAAGAGGATTAGGAAGCCAGGGAAGATGAGAATAGCCACAGTGGGCGGGAAAGGGTAATGCTGAAAACACTGAAAAGGGCAGTGTTCGGATAGAAGACAGGAGCCAGTGTGTGCTTCCTGCAGCCAGATTTTTACACCCCTGATAGACATGTGCTGGGCAGGCTGGATTCATTTAAAGACTCACAAGAGATGCACAATATGTATTAAAAAAAATAGGTCAAGAGATGAGCCTTTAAGGTGCCTCCTATTAGAGGAGGAGGGAGAAGAGAAGTCAGCAAAGAAAGTAGGGAAACAACCATGAGAGTTGTGTCATGCAGTCACAGAAGCGAAGGTTCTGGAAAATAGTTCTTTTTCTTTTTAAAAAGGTGATCAATAGAGTTGAGGGCAAGTAAGAAGTGGAAAGCAAGGAAAATAAAGAATCTGTGCTTTTTTTTTTTTCTTTTTCTTTTCTTTTCTTTTGTTTTTGTTTTTGTTTTTGTTTTTGAGACAGAGTTTTGCTTTTTTTGCCCAGGCTGGAGCACGGTGGTGCAATCTTAGCTCACTGCAACCTCTGCCTCCCGAGTTCAAGCTATTCTCCTGCCTCAGCCTTCTGAGTAGCTGGGATTACAGGCATGTGCCGCCATGCCCAGATAATTTTGTATTTTTAGTAGAGACGAGGTTTCACCATATTGGTCAGGCTGGTCTTGAACTCCCAACCTCAGGTGATCCGCCCACCTCGGCCTCCCACAATGCTGGGATTACAGGCGTGAGCCACAGTGCCTGGCCAAAGATTCTGTTTTGAATAGGTCCTTGGTGACTGCCGACAGTAGTTTCAGTAGAGGAGTTTATTAATTTGTTAAACAGATATTTATTCATCACTAAGTATGTTGGAGACACTATACCAGAATACAACAGTGAATAAGACAGGCAAGATTATGATTTCGTGAAGCTTAGCTTCTCCTTGTGGTGGAGGTGTGGCAAGGTAGGAGAAGTAGATGATAAGCAATAAATAAGGAAAATGGTCATTTTGCGTAGTGATCATGTGTGTGCCTGTGTGTGAGCTGAGAGTGACAGTGGTAGGGTTGGACTGCAGAACAGTACTTTGGAGAGAAAGCCCTCACAGAGAATAGATAGAGTATATATATTCTATATAGTAAGAGGCCACACATGAAACTCCCTATATAATAAGACTCCCTATATAATAAGACTCCCTATATAATAAGGCTCCCTATATAATAAGGCTTCCACACATGAAAAAATCTGGGGATAGTACATTTCAGGCTGAAGAAATGGCAAATCCTAAGGCCCTAAAGCAGGAGCAAAACTGACGTATTTGAAGATGGCTAGTGTGATTGGACCTCTGTGAGTGGGGGGAAGTGGCACAGGATGAAATGAGGGAGGTATGTAGGGACCAAACCATGGAAGGAAAGCAAGATTCCCAGAAAAAGTGGGTGGGAGAGGCACTGTCCACGAACACGATCCTGTTGTCCAAGAAAGTTAATTTGGCAGAAAGAAATGGAATGTTAATGTTGGTTCAGATGCAGAATCTAGTATGTGTTTTATTTTAAATAAGGGAGGATTAAGCATCCTTAAAGACATAAGAAAAGAGAAAGCTGACTCCTTTTCTTCCAGTGACCATTAGTAACATATTCTGCCACAAGGCATGCAGCCACACACTCAATGTTGTCACTAATCCCACACAGATAGGCTTTGCCTGGGGAGTCAGCATATGGTATCCCCTGAAGCTTTTGGCTTTTCTGCTTGAAGCTAGTTTGTAAAAATCAAAAATGATATTGCACTTACATTGGTTTATTTCTAAAGAGTTTTTTTTTTTTAGATGGAGTCTTGCTCTGTCACCAGGCTGGAGTGCAGTGGGGCAGTCTCGGCTCACTGCAGCCTCTGCCTCCTGGGTTCACGCGGTTCTCCTGCCTCAGCCTCCCGAGTAGCTGGTACCACAGGTGCCTGCCACCGTGTCCTGCTATTTTTTTTGTATTTTTAGTAGAGACGAGATTTCATCATGTTGACCAGGATGGTCTCACTCTCTTGACCTCATGACCCGCCTGCCTCGGCGTCCTGAAGTGCTGGGATTACAGGCGTGAGTCACCGCGCCTGGCCTCTAACGAGATATTTCTACAGGTTAGGTCTTCAGTCAAGAATTTTAAAGCTGGATCTTAGTGGTTATCTAGTCTCACCTCTCCATTGCATAGGTAAGGAAACTGAGTCCCAGAAAAGCATTGATTTGGCCAAGTTCAGAAAGCTAAACAGTGACTGTGGATGTACGATTCTGTCTCTTAGCTCCTAATCCAGATGTCTTCTTGCTAGATAAGGCTGTGCCTTCTACATTTGAAGACTCAAACCCCGTGGATGGATGGAGGGAAGGGCATTCAAAACAGTTGACTACTTCCTTCTCCTTGGTATCTATTTCATCTTGGCTTCTATGGCATCATTTTTTCCCAAATGCCCCCCACCTCCTGGAACCTACGTTTCGGTTTCCTTTGCTGGCTCCTCCTCTTGTGTTTAACCTCTACATGTTGGAATTCCCAGCTCGGTCCTAGCTCGTTGACTTTTCTCCAACTGCATGTCCACTCTAGGTGGTTATATGTTAATGCCCCCCCAACAAACGTACATCTGCTACTGAACTCAAAACTTCTAACTTGCCTGCATGATATCTCCATTTAAATATCTAATGGATATCTCAAATTTAACATGTACTAAACATAACTTTTGACCTTTTCTCTAAATTTGCTCTGTATCATTCTTCTTTCTCAGTAGAGTTAGCCAGCAGCATTAAACAAGTGTCTTCTATGTGCCAGGGTCTGTTGTAGACACTGGGGTTACAGTAGTGATGAAACAGACAAAAATGTCTGTCATCAAGTATCTTACATTCCAGTGGAGGGAGAAGAACCATGGAAGTCAAGCAAATGCCTTGTTCACTTCAAAAAGGCCTAGTCCCTGCCCCCACCTCTCACCTTAACCATTGTAATAACTGATCTCCTTGCTCCTGCTCTTCTGCTGTCCAATCAACATAGCAACCAGAGTAATTTCTATAAAACACAAATATAACACAAATTTTAATTTGGACACCCCCTTCCCCAACTTTAAACCTTCTAATCACTTCCCATAGCTCTTTGAATAAAATTCCAAACCCATTCCCATGGCCTATAGACCTCTGTATCATCAGGTCCTTCCCACCACGCGGATCTTCCTGGTCTCCCTCGGCTGCAGCCACACAAACCTCCCCTCTGTTTTTCTGATGCCAGCTTCTCGGCACTTGCTATTTCTTCTGTCTGGAATACTCTGACTTTGGAATATGAAACGAGCTGGCCACTCCCATGATGCAAGAATGTCAACCCACATACAACCATACCATATCCTGGATTGCCCAGTTTAAACCTTCCTTCTGCCTCATCATGCTCCTTCCTGTCACACTATTTTGACACGTTGCTATTAAAAATTATCTTATTCATGTATTTATTTGTTATCTGCCTCCATGCACTGAAATGCAGCTCCATGAGAGCAGTGACATGTCTGTCTTGTTGGCTCCTGTATCACCGGTGCCTAGAAGAGTGCCAGAAACGCAGGAGCTGTTCAGAAGTATTTGCTCTGTAAATCAATGAATCAATGAATGCATTGTAAATGAGGTTATTGCTCCTACCCTTGCCCAACAAATAATCTTTTAAACCTAATGAAGTTGAGATCCACAGGTCAATTCTAGAGGTGCTCCTCTAGTGAAGTCTTGTCCAAATGCAAGTTCCTATCTTTACTAATATCTTTCAAACAATGTAACTCAATCCAAGTGGTTAGCCTATGGCAACTCATTAAATTTCCTTTCCTCTTTTATTCCTTGACTCATGGGCCCCTCTCACTGTCTAAACACAGAAGAAAACTCTGTCTTCCCTATGCTTCCCCATGCCCTTTATCCCGCTCCCTCTTCCCCGCCACCCCTCTCCTTCTCCGTATTGGGCCGTCCAGCACTTCCTATCACCGCCATACCATGCAGCATATTCTCCTCCCCACCTTCTCTTGCAGTATCCACCAACATGGCTTTTAATGTCTCAGTCCTCAGAGAGCACGGGAGAGGCAAGGAAGCTAAATAGATGACACCAGAACCTCTCTTGGGGATGGGGGATATGAAACTTCATCTGTTCATTATTTTTGTGTCATCCCAGTCCATTGGAGGAAGTGGGCAAGTACACCACCAGTTCGTGGTTGAAGTGGTATTAAGAGTATGTTTCCTCCACGAGAGTACAGAGTAGTTGCATCTAATTCAGACTTGGGGCGAGCACTCCCAGAATCTCGCCTATGCTTGTTATGGCTCACTTAGATGACTACGCTTACTGCAAAGCCTGTTAACACTTAAGCTGCATAGTATACCAGGTACCATACTAAGTGCTTTAAGGTAACTTGTTTAAACCTCACATAACTCTGTGACACCGGTACTCCTGCTTTGATCCCATTTTATGGATGTGGCAACTGAAATTAAATAACTTGCTCAGGATCTCATGACCAGTAAGTGACTTGACTTCCAGTGCAGGCAGCCTGAACTCCAGCATCTGGGCTTTTTGTCATGAAGCTATAATACTGCCCCGAGCAGGAGAAGACCTCAGTCTTCACCTCATTTGGCATAGGACTTGAGGAAAGATACACACTGTCAGATGGAGATGGAGGGGGAGATGGTGTACCAGGTGGGAGGGGTGTAGGTATGTGGCAGTGGATGTGTCTCAGAAATGGCAACCATTCAGCGAGGTTGGAGCCGAACACACAGTGGGGAGTGAAGGAAGCTATTTTATCCATTTTAAAAAAATTGCAAATCAGAAACTGAATATCCAGTTTGCTGGTTTCTTTTGAGGATTGCTCTGCCTGGGATTTATCTTGAGTCCAACTAAAAGCATTTTACGTAGTTTGTTTGGATTAAGATTGCCAAGTTGTGGAGTCACTGAGGCTCCTCACGCATCCACAGCCATGCTCATGGCGAAGGGCCTGGCTCTGGAGCTCAGTCTCGTGTGGTCGTGTATGTAGGGACCTCCACCTCCATACAAGAGCTAGGACTGAAGGAGCCACAGACAGTCATTCTACACTGCCTGCATTTTGAACATGTAAAAAGATATGTGGAGAGTTTGGAGAGTTTGAAAAGGATGGTCTAGGGGCCTGGGGGTGAAATTACCGCAAGAGTATCTCACCACCTCTCTCAGAGTGTGTTAAGAAATGAACATGTGTGGAATCTATATAAAAAGTGGTATTAAGCATTTGAAAGATGGGCCTCTTCCAGACAGTTCAAGTCAAGCAGACTGCCATCTGGATTATTCCCGTCATAGTTGCTCTCTCTGCCCACATTTCTGCAGCCACCATTCCTGCCTCCCTTATTAATAGGTTATCCGGAAATGACTTTGGATGACTTCTTCCTATGTTAACACACTTTTTGATGAAATAACAGAGAGTATTGTCATTAAAGATCTGGAAAAACGTTAAATCCTTACAGGACTCAAATGCAGCACATTTAATGGTTGATGTAGAACTCAGAGCAAAGAAATCACTTTTTCCAACAACAGAAGGAAACTGTTGGCGACTTCCAGATTGGCTAAAGATCCTTGTTCTAACCATTCTTTTGGTTTAAAATTGCCAACCTTAAAAGTGATTTCAGAGTTGGCACCAGACGCTCTGGAGGCTGCTAAAGTACACTTAGGAAAGACTTTAAAGCCATGAAAGTTATATGGCAGTATTTTGAAGTTGTCTTTGAAATATGATGGACCCAGTTGTTTGACCATACGTGATCCATACAGCTCCAGAGTGGCATTATTTGGAACAGAGTTTATGAATCATTTAAAAATTGTACCTGTAACCAATGCAAAAGCTATAATTTTGTATAAAGCTATAAATAATCGATCTCAAAAATCTACATAAGATTGACAAATAGAGTGCTATTTGGAGTTGATGGGTATTTTGATAAACTTTGATTAATAGTCTCAAGTCAATCATTGTTGAATGAAGTATTTTAAAATTATTTGGTGAGAATTATGTTTTTCCAGTGTTTTCTAAAGACTTTTATTTTCCAGTGGAAATTCAGAGCCACCTAGTGACCAAAAACAAAATGTCGGAAGTATAAAACATGACGAGAAAAAACTCCCAGCAAAAGAGAAAAGCAATCATTTATCCCCAGGCTTTGATGTCCAGAGATAAAATTGTATCCAGTTCAGGTCTACAAAAGTAGAATTCTTACAAATTAAATAGACTAAGTCTCTTGTTATTTGGGGATTAAAGGCCCCTAAACATAGGCTTGAGGTATATAGATGATTAATTTTTGTAGACATCAATTTATCAAATGAGATTGTCTGACTTACACAAATATACATCCCTGCTTCCTTGATGGTGTGTTCTGTTCCTGCGTAGTTTGTATATTATGTCTCAAGAAAAGAAAAGATGGAGCAGCAGTCTCACAGAAGATAGGACCAAGGGTGGAGGAGAAAGAAAGGCATGGGGTAATCTTAAACTTCCCAAATGAGGCTTCTAATTCAGATTCATTTTTGAGCATAAAGATTCAGGCAATTCTATTAAATTTGGCTGGGTTAAATTCAGCAAACCTGTTGAGTCTTTTTTTTTTTTTTTTTTTTTGAGACAGAGTCTCAGTCTGTCGCCCAGGCTGGAGTGCAGTGGTGTGATCTCTGCTCACTGCAACCTCTGCCTCTGCCTCCTGGGTTCAAGTGATTCTCGTGCTTCAGCCTCCCAAGTAGCTGAGACTATAGGCATGTGCCACCACACCTGGCTAATTTTTGTAATAGAGATGGAGTTTCACAGTGTTGGCCAGGCTGGTCTCCAACTTCTGGCCTCAAGTGATCCGCCCACCTCCACCTCCCAAAGTGCTAGGATTATAGGCGCGAGCCACCGCGCCTGGCCCAAGTCTGGACATTTACAGGTTTCTTGCTAGGCATGAATGCAATAAATCTAAGATGCGTATAGAGAGCCAGGGTTTTTGGCTTGGTTGAAGTAGAGCGAGTCCGGAAGGACATATAGGAGATGAGGGTGGAGAGGTAGAACGTGGCTGTGATGTGGAATACTGTGACACCTGTTACTTTTGGGGAGCTTTTGGCTAAAATCATGGTCATAGTTAGGATGACTAATCTGGATGCAGCTTGTAGAGTGGACTGATGCAGGGTAAACAGATGTCAGGAAGAGTAGTGAAGTTATTCTAATGGTTTTGGATACAAGTCATAAGCATGCGACCTGGAATTATTAAAGTAAGAAGGGAAACAGTAGGTTAGAGAAAAAGAGAAGAATCTTTGAGGGAGCAGTGATATCAAGGGTGACTCCAAAATATCTGCCCTAGTTGATGAGGAAAGGAAAATGATAGAAATAATATCGTATTGTATCAGTAATGGAAATAAGGGTACCAGGAAAGTAGCTGGTGTGTGATGAAGAAAGTGTGAGTATGGTTTTGACATCCATCCATTCATTCAGAAACATGTACGGGGTGCCTGCTGTGTGCTGGGTGCTCAGGTTGCAGTAACATCAACAGACACCAACTGCCAGATACCTAGGGAATAAGAAAGCAGCTCTGTTTCTACACCAAGGAGCCAGATTAGATTCAATGGACAAGCTTTTTGCCAAGTGCACCAGCTTTTTTAACTAATTTATTTAAACTGTAAGGGATTTATTTAAACTGTAGGGGATAACTATTATTATGTTAGTGTACAAAGGAAGCAAGACTGGAGAATTCCCTGACCTCCCTCACAGGATGTGTGACAGGGGTGTGGCTTGTCTGTTTGGCCGCTGTGTGCTCAAACCCCTTGTGGGAGGAGGAGCACACAGACCAGCCGGTGCAGGAGCCAGTGTGAGCGCTTTTGGGCTCCAGCCCTATGGTAACATCTAGGTCTGGGTGCCTGTGACTCCCAAAGCCCCCGTGGGCATGCTACAGTGCTCTTTTAACTCTGCCGTCCACAGATGAGTTAAGTGTTATCCAATTCAGTGCCCTCTTGGTACCCAGGTTCTTTTCCAGCATCCGGGAAGAATCAGGTCACACGGACAAAGTGAAGGATGGTAAACGTGGGGGATTTTATTGCTGGATGAAGATGGTTCTCCGCAGGATGGATGGGGAGTTGGAAAGGGAATGGAGTGGGAAGATGATCTTCCCCTGGAGTTCAGCCGCTCTCCTCTCTAACTGACCCCAGCCAAAGTCCTCTCGATGTTCACACACTCCTTTTCTTCTCTCCTTCTCTGCCACGCTGCTCTTCTGCTGTTCATCTGCTCCTCTGCTTATCTGCTCATGGAGCCTGGGGTTTGGGGTCTGTATTGGTATAGGATAGCAGGGCATGGGGGCTGAAAGGCAACATTTGGGTGCGAAAACAGGATTGCTTATTCCCATTTAGGGCTACGGGTTTCCAGGATTGAGGGTGGGGCCTGGGAACTGCCCTCTTCTACCCAGTATCTCCCTGCTTCCTGTTTGTATCAGAAGTAAATATGAATTCACAGTCACACAAAAACTCTGTGACAGAGGCAGGCATCAAATGCACTGTTTCCATTACGCCTCAAACGGTGGTCTCCAGGGAGGCAGACCCAGATTGGGAGGTGAGCAGGCAAGGCCTCTGCGGCTAAAAACTACCTCAAGGGGACTGTAGCCCAGTCAGTTCAGTGGCCTCCAGCTAAAAGGGGCTTGTTTCTTCCAGTATGAAGTCCGCTTCTCCAGCAAACACCGCTTTGCACTGGAGCAGAGCAGGGCTTAGGTTCTTGTCCCTATTTGCCACTTTCTGATCTGCTCCTGTCTGAACTCCCTGAGCCCCTCCTAGACTACGTTGCTTGGATCAGTCCCCCTGGTCAAGGGTGACCATGGAATAGAGAAGGATCAGAAGCTTTGACTTTAAATTCACAGCCATTTGCTACCTATAATTTTTTTTTCTGGACCCATCCCAAAAATTCCCTGTGACTTCAGCCTTCTTATCCACCCATCCAGACTGTGTTGAGGGTTAAATGAGATAATGTAGAGAGAAATGCTTGTATGGATTGTAAAGTTCTGTGGGGTATAAAATGCCTGCATCCTTCCCAAACACCGTGATTCATCTGGGCCTTGTGGTGCTTGCCTGTAGTCCCAGCTACTCAGGAGGCTGAGGCGGGAGCAGGCCTGGAGGCTAGAGACTGCAGTAAGCTAGGATTGTGCTGCTGCACTCCATCGTGACTGACAGAGTGAGACTCTGTCTCAAAAAAAAACAAAAAAAAATTTTTTTTAAGATATAACAAACACCAGACACCCTGATTCAACAGAGCAATTATTTCCTGTCATTGTTATTCCCACTTGATTCTTCTGCAACTCTCTGCAGCACTAAGTAAGGAAACCCCTCAGCACCTCCTGGACTGAAAACACCAGGAGTTATACATGCAGGTTCCTTTAAGAAGCATACCACCCATGGCTGGACAGGAGCGTGACTTCAGCACTACTTCTTTGTTTCACCAAGTTTGCATTTATTTACGTTCTACACAGTTTGCCCAAAAGCCTCAGTGCAGTTTTACGTGTTAATAGTGTCAGATATAGAAATACTATAAACTTACAAGACACTGCATGTGGAAGTTTAGTTACTTTCATCTCTTTTACTCTATTAGTTTTGTAAGTTTTGAATAATGTATTTTGAACTTTCTATTTTGTTGTAGTCTCCTGATTGAAGATAGCAAAGGTTAACTAAAAAAAAAATAATTGTTTAATTAACAGAACTAAATCAGTATAAAAGGAATGAAAACAAACTTCAAATGATGTTTTATGTAAGTTTTTAATATGCATATTTCTGAAGTCATTAAAACTTAAAACTGCACTAAGACTTTTGGAATCTATTGTAATCTCTCGTTTTTTGGGTAGGGGCTCAGGGGAATTCTCCTACCTCAACTTCCTGAGTCACTGGAACTATAGATGCACTCCACCATGTACAGCTGTATTTTTGTTGAGATGGGGTTTCTCCATGTTGCTCAGGCTGATCTCGAACTTCTGGGCTCAAGTGATTCCCTGCCTCTGCTTCGCAGAGTGCTGGGATTACAGGTAATGAACCACCATGCCTGGCCTGTTGTAATCTCTTGACCATACCACTAGCAACAAAGCTTTGGGCTTCATTAATAAATTCTTCCTCACTTCAGTTATTATCACAATTGTTACCAATTGAGCCCTTCACTCTGGCAGTGATTCATTGGCATTCTCTAATATTAGTCATCTCAAGCAGAAAAACTTAGAATGGTTTATAGATGCTTTAGTTTCTGAAATTTCAGTCTGAATCCTAGTTTAGGCCCTTTACTCATTTGCATATGAGTAAAAAGCAGTTTTCAAAACTAACATGACTCAGAATGCAGCCAAGCAATCAATAAAAGCTTCTCTTTGAGTTTGCCAGTTGACAGTATTTATTCTGGCAGTAGTTAGTACATCTAAATATTAACTAATTAATCTAGCTTGTAATGTTCGCTGCTGGTTTCGTTGAATGAGGTGGGAGTAGGTCAAATCTACAGACCAGTCACAATCTCCTAATGCAAATAAAGTAGCATTTGTTTGTAGGTGGAACCAAATGATTATAAATGAATGGTGAACCATCTCCTGGGATTGGACATAAAGGTCCTGTAAACGCAGAATTGTATCAACAAACAGCTGTTGGGAAAATACTATTATGCTGTAATAGCTGCTATTAAAATCCATTAGCAGTCTTGATGGCCTGTTTGAATTTGATGCATCATTTGCTCTGAATAGCATTTCTTCCTAAAGTTTTGCAGTAGAATTTATGCAGATTGATAGGCAGTAACAGTGACATTCTGGGAGATTAATACTGATTAAACACTTTGCTTGCACTGGCTATTCCAGCCCCCCCAAATACTGCAAATACTGCAGTTTAAGTATCACGGGGGGCAGGGCACGGGCAGGGTGGGTGGGGAACAGCATCAAGCCTCAAGGCACCCCCCTGCCCCTGGTGTTGGAGGCTTTCCCACACTTGGTGTGAAACATCCATTTTGCTTCCATGACAGATGTTTGCAGACTTGAACCAGGTCTTCTGTTTCCCACTTTTTAATAACCTGCCTTTTCCTCATCCTAGTACCTTTTCCAGACTCAGGGAATCCTCCTGGGAGGCCACAGTGCCTTCGGGACACAGTCTGGCTGAAAATATTAGATGTCTAATGAGATTTTGAAAAACACATGTGTTGGCAAAGAGAATGCAGCTGTTCCGATGGAGGAAGCATTCCAATGTTAGGATGGAAAGTCAGCGCTGGCTCCTAGTTGCGACAGCCATGCAACCCTGGGAAGAACGGGAAAGCAGCGCCATCTGGCCGGTGAGCCATACAGGCAGCTCCCAGGGGTTTACCAATTCAAAGAGGAGAGCTGGCAGGGACTGGTTTAGGCCAGCTTCACAGTTCCTGGGCGCCGTGAGTGATCCAGGATATACAGAGACGTTTTCACTCAGATTAGAAGAGACGTTAGGGTAAGTCACTGATAAATGTAGAATACATTAAATCAAGAGTAATTTTTTATCTTGAAAAAGCAGTTCCTTTTGACATATGTACTTACACGACCTCTCGTTAGTTGGGAGATTTTCAGATATTCATCAAAATGGCTCTGTAAAGAGCTGAGGTTTGTTAATTTTAAATATTGTTCATCTACTTTCACTTTCTCGATAGCCAAAGCTGGTGGTTGGTAGGAGGTGAAAGGGAAGGACCACCAGGAAACTATTTGAAAGTTTCACGCCTCAAAGTATAATCCCCTGGCCAGGCGTGGTGGCTCACGCCTATGGTCCCAACACTTTGGGAGGCCGAGGCAGGTGGATCACTTAAGCTCAGGAGTTCAAGATCAGCCTGGACAACATGGCCAAACCTTTCCTCTACTAAAAATACAAAAATTACCGGGGCGTGGTGGCGTGCGCCTGTGGTCTCAGCTACTTGGCGGGCTGAAGCGAGAGGATCGTTTGAACTTGGGAAGTCAAACTGCAGTGAGCCAAGACTGCGTCACTGCACTCCAGCCTGGGGTGACAAAGTGAGACCGTGACTCAAAACAGAAACAAAAACAAAGTATGATCAGCAGCAGATTGAGCATTCCCTGGAAGCTTGTGAGAAATCCAGATTCTCCCCGAGGTGTCTGAATCAGAATCTGCATTTTAACAAGACCCCTTCTTGCCCCTTGAATGCCTTCCCTGACTCCTCAAGGCAGGCTTCTAGACTCCTGCCCTCTCCTCCCGGTGTTCTTTGTCTACACCTCCACTAGACAGTGTAGCTTCTTGAATGCTTAGCCACAAATTCTTTAGGGCAGGAAGCTGAGTATTTTTTTTTATATCCCCAGAGTGGCCCGTGGTGTTCACTTAACCACCCATCCAGCCATCCATTCCTCCCTCCCTCATTCTCTCTCCATCGGTTTATCATTTTTTTCATTCGTTTACTCATTTATTTATTTCTTCACTCATTCAGTATCCATCTACCGTGAATGAGCCAATGCTTTAGGTATCAAGGATATGGTGTGAACATGATAAAGTCCCTGTTGCCGTGCTAGGGGCAGGGGAGACGAATAGCAGACACATAAACCATTAAATACACAGTATGATTTCCTGTTTTGAGAAAGTGCCTTGAAGAAAAATAAATCAGGGCTTGGGAATTCAGAAAGCCTCCAATAAGTATCTGTTTAATCGTCAAATAAATAAAAAAGGTAAGTTAGTAATGAGATGAAAAAGAGCAATAAGGAACCATATAAAAATTTTTGGTTTTGGTTTTTGTTTTTTGAGACGGAGTCTCGCTCTGTCACCAGGCTGGAGTGCAGTGCCATGATCTTGGCTCACTGCAACCTCCGCCTCCTGGGTTCAGGCGATTCTCCTGCCTCAGCCTCCTGAGTAACTGGGACTACAGTGGTGTGCCACCAAGCCCGGCTAATTTTTGTATTTTTTTGTAGAGATGGGATTTCACCATATTGACCAGGATGGTCTTGATCTCTTGACCTCATGATCTGCCTGCCTCGGCCTCCCAAAGTGTTGGGATTACAGGCGTTAGCCACTGCTCCCAGCCGGAAGGATATAAAGTTTTAATAGAATTTTAAGAACGAAGGTGATGGACTTAGGAAATGTCCTACCTAACTGGTCAAATGAAAAGCAAGTGTAAAAACTGCCACCCTAGCTCTGCGAGCATTCAAGAGAAAGACAGACAGGAAGTGTTTGGCCGGTAACATTCAGCAAGGAGTTGAATTGAGGTAAGAACCCCCTGATGGCACTCTTTAGCAAATGATGTTCATGCATGGCCATATAAAAAGGGAAGTTCATGGATAGATGATTCATTAGGACCTAAAACATGATAGAATGTTTCTGTGGAATTAGTGAAGTTGGGGTGTCCTGGGATGTGTTAATTTATGTGTCAGACAGTAAAATCAAGGAGGGGAAGTACTAACACATCAGAGATAGGCCTGTTATTCTGCTTTCCCACCCCAATCCCACCCCCTGCAAATTAGCATGTTCTGAGTAGTTAAAACCTGAAGCAGCCTTAAAACTAGCTTTTCTCTATGTTCACTCACATGTGCGTCCTTCTCACTGCAAAGGGCTTTTTTTTTTTCATCTTTAAGGGACTAGGTGTAAAGAAGAGATGCTGACAATAACATGCATTGGGAAAAAATCCGGATTATTAAGTCATAAAACCTGAGTTCCAGTCTCAGTCTCACCTTTTGCCTCCTACTAGCCATGTGGCCTTTTACAGGTTTGCAATCCGAACCATGTCTAGTCACTAGATCCATAGTTCTCAACCCTGGCTGTATGGTGGAATCACTTAGGCAACTTTTAATTACTGAAGCATGGCCCTATTCCTGATGTCTATACCAGAATCTCAGGGGAGTGGTGAGCACTGGCAGGCCTGGGGGTCATTTTTCAAAATGCACCCTCGGGTGTTGTAACATTCATCCAGAATGGAGAACCCACAGGTCGTCTGTTTCACAAGGTTCCTTATTACTTCTGACAGAGAGGAGAGCTTTTTAAAAACTTTGTTGCAGTGGAAAGCACAGGCTCTCATAAGCAGATGGCTCTCAGTTCTAATGTCATATTGTAAGTTTCATATAAATTGCATCCTTTAGTAATAAATGTGCTGAAAAACATATTTTGGAGGGCACAGTGGCTCACACTTGTAATCCCAGTACTTTGGGAGGTTGAGGCAGGACTCACTTGTATCTTGAAGTTTGAGACCAACCTGGACAACATAATGAGACTCCATCTCTACAAAAAATTAAAAAATTAGCCAGGCATGGTGGCTTTTGCCTGTGGTCCTAGCTACTCAAGGGGCTGAGGCAGAAGGTTCCATTGAGCCCAGGAGGTCGAGACTCTAGTGAGGTGTGATCGCACTACTGCACTCTAGCCCATGTGACAGAGCAAGACCCTGTCTCAAAACAAAAACAAAAACAGTGTATCTTTGAAAAAGTAATACCTTCTTTAGAATTAATACATAGGTTAAACATCTGATTAATAGATGATGTTAAAAGCAATAGTTGCCTTTTTCTGTTAGAACTATCAGAGGGGAGCCCAATGACTCTTTTCAAACATTCTGAAAGACTGGACTACCCAATCTTTGGGTTATTCAAGTGTAGAACTTGGGCTCTGGAGTCAGTATCCCTAACCAACTGCTGGATCAAATATTTTTAAAGCATGTGGTCTTGCTTAACTTCTCTGCACCCCAGTCTTCCATACCTCTAGATTGGGGAATGATATTAATACCATTATTAACCTGTCCAAAATGATTATTTTCAGGAATAAATAAATTAATCCCTGTGATATGCTCAGAGCGTTGCCTGCCATGTTATAAGTGCTGAAATATTCGTTGTTATTATTAACCTTCTATTCAGGAGACAGAAAGCCTACAGAAAAAAGTTTAAGGAGAAAATTTTACCTCCATATAAGGAAAAAAAAACTTTCTAATATCCTATCCAAAGACGGAATGAACATCTCATGTGGTCATGAGCTTCCCATCTGTAGAAGTGTTCAGTCCCAGGCTTTAAAACCGCCTGCAAGAGTGAGGTATAAGACATTTAAGGATTGAGTGAGTCGTTGAACTAAATAGCTTTTAAGGCCCATCTAAATCCTGATATTTGATTTTTCTTTCATTTCAATTTTAAAGTTATATGAGTCTATGAAGAGCCTAACTAATCTATCTCTCTTGGGGAGAAGAAATTTCAGTGGATGCTCCTAAATGGTGTCATGGCTTTTCCTGAGATCCAAATCTGATAGGTCTCCACACTTAAATTTAGTAGGAACAAAATCCACCGCTTCCAAAACCACCACTAGTTTTCTGACTTAGAGTTTGGCGAAGAATATAATGTAAATAGCGCTATCCTTTCTTTTCTATCACAATAAATATCTAACCAAATTTATTTAGTTACTCATTTTGGCTGGAGGTTGGAGGGATCAGTAAGAATTTCTAGTAGTATTTTCGGTTAAAATTTTTTTCCAAATATATTGACTTAAACAAACCAAACAGAGCTATTCTGCCATATTTCAGTACGGATTTGCCTGGTACTTTTCCCATGAAGATACAAATTTAAAGGCCTTCTATTTCCTGTGACAAGGGCAGAAGGAAATCTGAGATATATAAAACAAGCATTTAATGATCTAACTGTTGCAAATTATCTCTGACTCTTTAAAAGTGAAATATAAAATGGAAAGTGTTTTTGTTCATAGCAAGTATGCAAAATAATAATATCTGTGCTGGCATTAAGCCTAGAAGACACACTAACTTCAGTATTTTTTTAATTCCAGGCCTTTCACTGACTCTAAATTTCAGTAACTTCATTGATGAATATCAATGTTATTGACCCTACTAAGGTTTCTCTGTGTGTGTGTGTGTGTGTGTGTGTGTGTGTGTGTGTGTGTGTCCGTGTCCCCTAGGGAACTGCAGCCATCTGTCAGTGAAGAACGTCTAGCATTCTTGCAAAGAACAGCTGTTTATATCCAGACTGCTTAGCAGAGTGCATTAGATGAGGCTATTTGTGAGGCAAAAAGGAAGTTCAACTTCTTGTGCATTATGCGTATGTTACGGGTCTAGATTTAGGTGGGCTAATATGTTGAGCCAAAAAGCTTGGCAAATTGATACAGCAGGAGCCTTCTGTTGAACATTAATCATTTCTTTCCTTAATCTTTATACTTGTCTTCTAGTCTGGTTCAATAAATAACAGTGAATTCCCATGCCTTTTGCTAGAGAGGCTCAACCCCAGTCCACATTCCCACAAACGATCATTTAGGTTTGCATTAGCAACTTCCCAGTTATATTTGTAAGCCTGACCTTTCATTGATTTCTAGACACATAAGGATACCTTTCAAGGAACAGCATATGGCTCTCTTGGTTTTCATACAAGCATCTCAAACTCAACAAGGCAAATGTGAGCAGGTCACCTTCTCTCTGCTCCCACTGCCGACTGCCTTAGTTCAGTACCTCCTTTTGTCTTACCCAGAGTATAGCAATCAAGAATAGTCCCTAGACTCTTTTGTTTGTGCAAATTAGGGACCCCTTTCTTCAATCTATGGTGCCCCACCACAAAAACTGACTTTGTAAATACATCGTGGGTAAGATCATGAACTGGATTTCAGGCCCTGCAAGCTGTGGTCCTGACAGGGAGACACTGACTGTGCATAGGAAAACTAATTTTCTCCTCTCCTCTGTAGTTCTGGCCACCAAATGTGTGGGGTGTTTTTCCCCACACCAAGCAATTCTCTGCCACAACAATTGGGTGTTCTGTAATTCAATTAAATTCAGACACTGTTTACCTGGGATGAGTGCAAGCCACCTTGGCTTGGTCTCACAAGACTGCCCCAACTTCCATGCCAATCACAAGTCTGGGTTGTCATCTGTGCTTCTGATACACTGGCTGTAAATCAGAGGTTCCCATGACTCTCTTCTCTGGTTCAATAATTTGCTAGAACAGCTCACAGAGCTCAGGGAAACATTTACACTTATTGGTTTATTATTAATGTATAATAGAAGATATGACAAAGAACACAGATGAAGAGGTACATGGGGGTCCAGTAGGGTCCTGAGCACAGGAACTTCTGTGTCTTTGGTGTTGGAATGCACCACCCTCCTGACACATGGATGTGTTCATCAACACGGAAGCCCACCAGTGTCATCTCATTAGAACAAAAAGACGCTCCTATCACCCAGGAAATTCTAAGGGATTGAGGAATGGTGTGTCAGGAACCAGGGTCAGACCAAATACTAAGACGAAAAATGCTTCTGGCACCCCTATCACTTCGGAAATGACAAAGTGTTTTAGGAGTTCTGGGTGAGGAACTGGGAGCAGAACCCAATACATATTTTTCTTATTATTTCACGGAAATACTGTATATATTTTCTTACTATTTCAAGATCAGAAAGCCATTCTGATCTTGCGTCTAAATCATTTCCAGTCTGCCCTTTCACACTGAAATGCAAATCTGTCATGCCCTGTTCCCTTCTTAAAATCCTTCAGTGGCTCTCTATACATTACCAGTTAAAGTGGTACTTCCCTGCATAGCAAATGAGGGTACTGACTTCTGATCCTTGTGCTACAAACCAAACTGGGGTCCGTTCACCTGGCACAGTAAAGGCAAACATCCACATTGAGGTTTTGCAGCAAGAGAAGGGAGGGCATTTATTTGCAGGGTGCCAAGCAAGGAGAGCTGGGAAGCTCACACTTACGACCTCACCTCTCTGATGGATACACGCAAGGGTTTTTAAAGGAAGGAATATATTTCAGAAAATCAGAAGTTACAGGCAAAACTACAAATCAGTACATGGAGGTTATACACTGGTTTGGCTGAAAAAGATAGAATACCTTGAAGTGAGGGGCTTACAGGTGATAGGTGGATTCAGAGATTCCCTGATTTGCAGTTAGTTAAGGAAGCAGGGCTTTGTCAAAAACTTGGGGGTCAGAAGAAAGGAATGTTGATGTCTGGGCTTTGGGACTGACTTTCTCCAGGACCCTCAGGAAGAAATTTAGAACAAAGAACTGCAGTCAGAGTTCAGTCCTCAATTTCACCTTTATTTGAGGTCTCTGTGTCAACTGATGGCATTTTCCACTTGGTGGGAGGCCGGATTTCTGAAAAACAACTCAGTGGCATATGTTATAGTGTTATCTTTAGTTTCTATATGGAACCAAGCATCTCGTGATCCTAACTTCTTTGGCTGTTGTTTTGAGTCATTATTACCTTCTTACTTATTAGGTTGCTCATTTACTTCTCACGGCTATGTAGGTGCCTAGAATGTCCCTTAAAGGAACTCAAGATTTTCCTTTATTTCCTTGCTTATGGAGGTCGGCAGTGGGTGGCAATCCTTTAAGAGGGCTCCCTGCTCTGCCTCACTTGTATTAATTCTAGGTTCACCTCCCTCCACTCAGCACACACCCCTTGCACCCACCGTACTGAACCCTGGGTGGCTCCCATGATGTATGGTGTTTCATTCTGCAGCTCTTTCCCCTGTCTGTGCCTTGTTGCATGCTGTTCCATCCACCTGAAATGCCTTTCCCCACTTCCTCACCAAGCTGGACCCACTCACCTCCTCTAATGCAGTTCAGTCATCCAGATTTAAGAAGCTTCCACTGATGCTCCAAGTCAGATTGCTTCTGAAAGTTTGATGGATATATCATTTATGTGCCATAAAGTTTACCTTTTAAAATTACACAGTCCAATGGTTTTTAGTGTATTTACCGACCTGTCCCACCATCTCCCTAATCTAATTTTTTTTTTTTTTTTTTTTGAGGCGGAGTCTTGCTCTGTCGCCCAGGCTGGAGTGCAGTGGCACTATCTTGGCTCACTGCAAGCTCTGCCTCCTGGGTTCATGCCATTCTCCTGCCTCAGCCTCCCGAGTAGCTGGGACTACAGGCGCCTGCCACCACGCCCGGCTAATTTTTTTGTATTTTTAGTAGAGATGGGGTTTCACCGTGTTAGCCAGGATGGTCTCGATCTCCTGACCTCGTGATCCACCCACCTCGGCCTCCCAAAGTGCTGGGATTACAGGCTTGAGCCACCGCGCCCGGCCTCCCTAATCTAATTTTAAAACATTTTGTTGCTCCCAAAACCCACTGACAGTCATTCCCCCATCTTTCCTCCACCCTCAGCCATAGCAGTTACTAATCCACATTGTCTCTAAAGATGTCCTGTCAGAATTTGGTGCCTCTCTCTGGCCATAACCGCATCCCACTAGCTGGCCTGTTTGTCTTTCCAGCCCGTCTCGTCCAGGCAATCTGAGGGTCTTAGCAAGCAGAGACCTTGTCTTCAGCTTTGTATTCTGAGAACCTGGCTTGATTTGCAAACATGATAGGACCTCAAAATTTGGTTGAAAAAAGAGAGGAAGGATTTTGTATTTGAACTCTTTTCTCCCCAAAGGTTATTTATCTACTACCTCAAATATCAGGATTCATTCTTACTCTGTTAGGGAAAGAAGGCCTTTTTGGTGACAGAAAATGTTTGACCTTTGACCGGAATTCCTAGTATAAAAGAAGTGGGCCGGGTGCGGTGGCTCACGCCTGTAATCCCAACACTTTGGGAGGTTGAGGCAGGTGGATCACAAGGTCAGGAGTTCAAGACCAGGCTGTCCAACATGGTGAAACCCTGTTTCTACTAAAAAAAAATACAAGAATTAGCCATCGTGGTGGCACGCACCTGTAATCCCAGCTACTCAGGAGCCTGAGGCAGGAGAATTGCTTGAACCTGGGAGGCAGATGTTGCAGTAAGCCAAGGCAAGACGTGCCACTGCACTCCAGCCTGGGCGACAGAGTGAGACTCCTTCTCAAAAAAAAAAAAAAAATAGAGAGAGAGAGAGAAGTGGAGAATATGGAGGAAGAGTGAGTGTTAAGGAAGACAGAGTTGTACTCAGAAGAACTGCCCCAGCGGGATTTGTTGTTGTCCTTAAGCAGTAGTGCTTAGAGAACTTCGAGTATCCATTTCTTAAGGGGACCAGTTGATTTTCTTCCCTGAAAGAAGTTGTCTTAGCACACACAGGAACCAACTCAATTATAGAAGCAGTGGGCGGAGGCTTTGGGGTCCACCAGAACCAAGTTTGATTTGAGGCTCTTACTCTGACCTTGTGTGACCTTAGGTAAATTCTCCCCTCTGAGCCTCAGTCTCCTCACTTATAAAATTAAGGAGAGAATAGGATTATCATGGAACACAAAATCAAAATGAGACCATGGGTTAAAAGAATATAGTACAATTCCTGGCACATTGAAGGCTCAATAAACAGTAACGTTTGCAGTAGTTAAATGCATTTAACTACTGCAAAAGTTAAAGTTAAAACTCTAGAAAGATAGAAAACCCACTGATTCTAGTTAAAGAAAAAGTTAAAACTCTAGAAAGATAGAAAACCCACTGATTCTAGTTAAAAGAGTTTTCTTTTAATGGGAGGGTTTCACTAGCTTATATTCCGAAACTGTGAACTCTCTTCCACCTCTTAGACACCACAACCCCTCTGACACACCAGATGCGTGGAGGTATTTCCCTGCACACCAATCAAACCCTTCTCCAGCAGACACCAGCTGGGAGTCGCGCAACCCTATTCATCTAGCCCGAGTTAGCGGCAGATCCCTCAAGTTAAGGGCACAGTCCTACAAGACCACCTCCTACTTCAGGTTCCAGTCAAAAGTCTGGGCTTCTGGAACTTCGGACCCACTGGCCATAAATTGGGGTTCCCCCGACCGTTTCCTTGGGTTCAATTAATTTGCTAGAATGACTGGTAGAACTGAAACACTTACATTTACCCATTTATTATAAAGGATGCTACAAAGGATATAGATGAACAGCCACATGGAAGAGATGCACAGGGCAAGGCATGTGAGAAGGGGTGTGAGCTCCTATGACCCTCCACCCATGCAACATCACCAGGAGCCTCTATGTGTTCGGCTATCCAGAAGCTCCCCAAATCCTGCTCTTTTGGGTTTTTATGGAGACTTCGTTACATAGGCATCACCGATTATATCATTGACAACTGATGATTAATTCAAGCTTCAGCCTGCCTGCCTTCTCCCGAGGTTAGGGGGTGAGGCTGAAAGTCCCAAGCCTCTAATAATGCCGTGATCTTTCCAGTGACCAATCCCCATCCTGAAGCTATTTAGGGGCCCTCAGCCAACAGTCATCAGTCATCTTATCTTCAGAGAGATAAGACAGTCCTATCCCTCTGGAGAGTCCATGGGTTTTAGGAGCTTTTGCCAGAAAATGGGACCAAGACCACACATACTTCACAGTATCACATCCTGCTGCCCTCTGGGTTGGCCTCATTCTCCCCTTCTGAGCACAGGGACTGTCCGCAGGTCTGGATACACACAGGAAAGTCTCATCATCAGAGAAAAGGACTTCTCTCTTCAAGCTCAGGACACTGACTGATGCCTATAGGGACACAGGCTACTTCCCTTTACCTGTCCCCAGGGGAAGTGAGGGCGAAATACTATGGTTAGTGCAGCTTGAATCACATGCCCTTCCTTGTGGTCAGAGAGAGGGATCAGTTAACAAAAGAGAAAAGCTCTTGGGCAGACAGAATGTGACTGTCCAATGGGTGGTTCTTGCCCGCTGCCCAGATAGAGCCAATTTATCAAAGCAGGGGAACTGCAATAGAGAAAGAGTTTTACTTACATATGTAGAGCTGGCTAAATAGGAGATCAGAGTTTTACTGTTACTCAAATCAGCCTTCGCCAAAATCAGAAGCTAGGGTTTTTCAAGGATAGTTTGGGGGAAGGGGGAGGTGCTAGGCAATGGGTGCTTGCTACTGATTGGTTGGGGGTGCAGTCATAGAGGTGTGGGACATGGTCCTCAAATGTGCTGAGTCACTTCTGAGTGGGCCCCACAGGAATGGTTGGCAGGTCCAGCTGGAGTCATCAGTCATCAGACATGCAGAAAACCTGAAAAGACATCCTAAAAGGCCAATCTTAGATTCTGCAATAGTGATGTTATCCATAGGGTTGACGGGGGACGTTGTACATCTTGTGATCTCTGGAATGAGGGTTGGCAATTGTTTATGTCTATACCTCAGTGGAATTCAAATTCCTCTCATCCTAGCCTGAGAGGTTTTCATTAGTTTTACAAAGGCAGCTGAGTTTTGGGGAAGGGCTGTTATCATCTAAATTGTAAACTTAATGTCCCCCAAAGTTAGCTTGGCCTAAACCGAGGAATAATTAAGGGCAGTTTGAAGGCCAAAGGCAAGATGGAGGTTAGTTAAATCAGACGTTTTCCACTGCCATAATTTTCTGTGATAATTTTTGCAAAGGTGGTTTCAATGGGTGCCTACTACTGTTTTCTCCCCTCTTTGCTGGAAAGCATAACTTTCCAGGGCTTGTTAAAGCAATTAACATATGGTCATGGTAAGGCTTGGTGGGGAAAGTCTAGGGCTTGACCTTGGACCTTCTCCTAGAGAATAGCCTTGTCTAGGAGAAGCTTTCCCAGCTGCAATAAGCCAAATAAAGATGTTCATTGAGGCATAAGGTGGTGTTCAGCATCCTTTGGTCTGCTCCCTGCGAAGAAGGCACCACATAGAGTGGTATGGAGTCCAGCAGCTGGGTGAGGCACAGCCCTGGTGAGAGCTGCAAGCTACCCTGGGATGAGACTTAAGGGCCGGGGCTTCTTTCTCAAGGACGATTAAACAAACAGGGGCTCAGAGCAGGGGTAGGAATGGGATAGAGAAGGGAAAAGAGAGATTATCCATTGTGTGGGGGAACATATGGGAACTCAGCAAGTGATAGTAGGGTATGCCTTTGTAAACTGTCTCAGCAAGTTCATATTCTACCCCACCTCCAAGGTTTAGAGTAGGAAGGGTATGTGGGTTGCTTTGATGTAAGGCTGCGTATTCTAGAGGGGTGGTAGGAGGCAGCTGTGGAGAGGCATAGAAATGAGTCAGAAGCATACAGCCCCACCCTTGGGGTAGAAAAACCTGTATCTATTTAATCCCCAAGTCCCTGGGACCCTTGCTCTCCACTCTGTCACCAGTGAGTCCTCTCTCCACTGTGGAAGGAGTTCTCCCTTGTCACTCATCTAGTGCTTTAATTCCCTTTATCACTTTGACCTTGGAAAGTTTGGTTTTCCTAGTTTAAATCTTACAAGAGTATTTGCCAACAGAATAAATGATTATAATAACACAGCCTCTGAACTTGACATAGGAGACGCATCTGCAGAGTTTTTTCTTGTGTGGGTGGATAATGACTTGCATTTCGTTCAGAAGGAACTGACTGTTTAACAAATGAGTTGCTGAAGGCGCCTCAGTTAACTCTCAACCACTAGTGTTTATTAGTGCACTTAGACAAACTTGAGCATATTATCTAGATTCTTTACAATATAAAACAAAGACAGCCTCATAGTTTATTATTCTCTCATTTCCCTTTATTTGTTTTTAAATTGCAAAAAGAATGCTTGCTTGTTTTATTAAGAAAAATGATACCAAATATATAAAGAAATATTTAGTAAATTGTCCTGCACTCTTACACCCTCAACTACCTTTCCCCAAGGTAACTAATGTTAACACATTCCGTGTTTACACAACTGCATACAGACATACATACATACTTATGGAAATAAATATATGGAAGTATGGAATATGTAATTATATCAATGTTAGCAATAGAATCATAGTATACATATTATTATGGAATTTTCTTTTTCCTATTAATATATATCAGGTGAAGATCAATATTTAAATCAGTCTTTTAATATTAACATGACATTCTTTCCTATGATTGGTTGACACGTGACTGTCCCTCTAAGGGACCGTTCCCCCTAGAGGGATGGTCAAACTATTTCCAATTTTTGCCACCATGAACAATGCTACATTAACTATTCTCATGTGTCTATCTCTACATACTATTTTCTTTATTTCATGGACTAGCTTCTCAAAACTATGGAATTGTTGATTTTTATGCTATGCTTATTTTTAATATTAATAGTATCAGATTATTTTCCAAAATTTTGTTGTAGCTCTCTGTATTAGTCCATTCTCATGCCACTATAAAGAACTGCCCAAGACTGGGTAATTTATAAAGGAAAGAGGTTTAATTGACTTACAGTTCCACGTGGCTGGGAAGACCTCAAGAAACTTATAATCATGGCAGAAGGGAAGGCAAACACGTCCTTCTTCACATGGCAGCAGGAAGGAGAAGAATAAGAGCCAAGCAAAGGGGAAAGCCCCCTATAAAACCATCAGATCTCGTGAGAACTCACTATCACAAGAACAGCATGGAGGTAACCGACCTCACGATGCAATTAACCTGCCACTGAGTCCCTCCCAAGACATGTGGAACAAGACATCTTGAACTACAATTCAAGATGAGATTTGGGTGGGGACACAGCCAAACCATATGACTCTCACTGTTATCAACTTGAGAGGTATCTTGTATTCTTAGCAGCTCTAGACTTTTTTCTCCCTTTAAAATCATAGATGTATAATAGTAAAAATGGTATCTCATTTGTGTTTAATTGGCTTTTTCTTGATTTACTCATGAGATTGAACCTTTTTTCGTATGTTCATTGACTATTTGCTTTTCTTTCTCTCAGTTGTATGTTTATGTCTTTTGCATATTTTTCAGTTGAATTGCTTGCCTTTTGTTCTTTTTCTTTTCTTTCTTTTTTTGGAGATAGGTTTCACTTTATCACCCAGGCTGGAGTGCTATGACCTAATCTTGGCTCGCCATAGCCTTCACCTCCTGGGCTCAAGTAATGCTCCTACCTCAGCCTCCCAAGTAGCTTGGACCACAGGCACATGCCACCACACCTAGCTAATTTTCTTGATTTTTTTTTTTTTTTTTTTTTTTTTGGTCGAGACAAGGTCTCACTATGTTGCCCAGGCTGGGTCTGGAACTCCTGGGTTCAAGCAATCCTCCCTTCTCAGCATCCCAAAGTGTTGGGATAATAGACACGAGCCACCATGCCCAGCCTGACTTTCTTCTAATTGATTTTTTTAAGTTATGTATGTTAAGGATTAATGTTTGTTTATCATAAGTACTGCAGATAATTTTCCTAGTTCACCATTTATCTTTTGGCTTTATGATATAATATATAGTTTAAAATGTATTAATTTCGTAAAGTCAAGTATATCTCTTTTCTTTCACAGTCTTTGAGGGTTTTTTTTTTTTTTTTTTTTTTTTTTTTTGGTGTTTTTAATAAGCTCTGCCAGGTACAGGATTATGTAATCCTCTTGATTCCCTTAAAATAGTTTATTATTTGACATTTTTACATTTAGATCTCTAATTCATCTGAAATTTGATTCTAGCATTCTTTCTTCAGATGTGTACCAATTATGTTGTTACCATTTTATTAGTCAAAACAGTCGGATTGGTGAATTTGAAACACCAATCTGTCATATATGTTGCGGGCGAGCCACAACTATCTGGGCCAGTGGCATGGGAGTAAAAGAATTTACCAAGACAGTTGTAGGTAAAGAAAGACAGGTTTATTAGAGAATGTAGGAAAATGTGTTGCAAGGAGGCAATGGGCAAATCAGCAGGCGGGAAGCTGACCGCAAGGAGACAAAGGCTTGCTGGAGATTTTGTAGGATGGTTCTCAGTCTGATGGATAATGCCAAGGTAGCAGGGAGCTAACTTGCATTCTTCTGTCAGCCGAGGTGTTTGATAAATGGAGGCATTTGATGGTAAGCAGGAAGTTTGTGAGGTATGTGAGTTACCTGTGCAGGACGGCCATATGTCCTGGCCCATAAAGAAAAGCAGACCTATAACTTTTCTGCTGCTTCTTTTTGTTTATATGTTCTGGACCATGAAGAAAGACTCATTCCTAGCTTATTTGCTCTATCTCTTTGCTTTCCCCTGGTCCAACCAGCCTGACTCCTTTTCTCTAATTCGGACTCCATAATATATTAAATTTCTAGATATGCTTTCTGGGCTCTGTATTCAGTTTCATGAATCTATCAGTTGATACTGTTAGTTGCCATCTATTCCATAACACTTGTCTTTGGGTTATGGCAAATATATCTTAATAACTTCAGGAGGGATCCCAACTACAATAATTTGGTTAGAGAAGAATCACATAAGGAAAAACAGATTGTCTTGAGATAGTTGAGAACTAATTCTGTCAGTGTATTTAAGTTAAAAACTCAGCTGATGGGGAAATGAGTACTACTTACACCACAGTGCATTTATAGGCCATATTTGTATATGATTAGCAAATGTATTATACTTAATGGAATTTTGGGGTTCCTACATATAGATTATTTTAAAATTTTTGTGAGTGTATTCTTCGCCCTTAAATCTTGACAAGAAATCAGCTTTGAAATCTTAATGTGGCCCTATCTCTAGGAAAGAGTTCATTTGATATGGGGTTCAAGCATCACTAGTTTAAGTAAGTGTAGGATAAATCAATATGTAAGAGAGTCTAGGAGAAACCATCTCAATAGTGAGATGTGAGTTTGTGATTATTTAAAAAATACAATTAGTTTTCTAACTTTTAGAAACATATAACTTCAATCAGCCAATAGATGCCTGATAACTAGAGGAATTTTGGTTATCTACCTTGATCACTAGCTAAGAGGGAATTCTAATTAAATATTAAAATTTATGTTTTAATTAATTATAAAAGTGTTTAATTAAATATAAAGGGTTCTTATTCTTAAGCAAGTACAACATTTCTCTTGCAGTATTTGAGAATAACTAGATTTTTTTCATTGAGAAAGCAAATGCAAATTTCAAACAATCCACCATTTGTATTAATTAGTAGAGTTCATATTGATGCAATTTTATTTTAATGCCTTTTGACTCTCTTTGAATTGACTCATGTTGGGGCCCAGCCAGATGACCCTTCAATGCTTAATTCTAAATTAACCTCCACATATAATTAGAAATGATCCCTGCTTTTTTTCACTGAGCACTGGATATTCGATAGTTAACTTTGTTGTTTTTTTTGAGATGGAGTATCACACTATCACTCAGGTCAGCTCACTGCAACCTCCACCTCCCAGGTTGATGCAATTCTCCTGCCTCAGCCTCCCGAGTAGCTGGGATTACAGATGCACACCACCACACCCGGCTAATTTTTTGTATTTTTAGTAGAGACGAGGTTTCACTATGTTGGCCAGACTGGTCTCGAACTCCTGACCTTGTGATCTGCCTCGACCTCCCAAAGTGCTGGGATTACAGGCATGAACCACCGCGCCCAGTGGATAGTTAACATTTTATTGAGAATTAGTCCAGGTCTACAGTCCCCCATCTACAATTTTGAAATCTAAAGAGTTCTGAAAACTCTAGGGCTTTTGAAACTCTGACAGCAAACTCTGACGTGATATTTATGGCCTTTATCCCTCTTTATATACTTTGATGCATATATATTTGTGTGCTTTAGGGGAGCTGCCCTAGGCTCCACTTGGGTTGATACATAGTATACATCTAAGCACCATTTTACCTTTCTCAAATTAAAAGAAAACAACATTCAATAACAAAATATATCCCTGGTTCCAGGGATTTCTGGTAAGCAATTATATAGACTTACATTTGGGAAAGGCTCAGTGGTGCTTGCCAACCCCATTCTTTTTGTTATCATCATTCCTGATAGCATTAAAGACTATAAATAGTGTCATTTATTGAGTACTTCCTGTGTTTATAGGCGTGGGTCTAAACCGAGAGCTTGAGGCTGTCACTCTTCACATCGAGCCACATCGCTACTAAAGACAGAGCTGCATCAGCTACAGCTGGTATCCAAACCAGGAATTCTACTCCTGCACTCTAGCATTTCTTTTTACATCTACTATATATTCGTCCATGAGATTTTTCTCTTCCTCGTTAGTACTCTGTTTTACTTCTGCGGTTTGGTGTTCTTTGTGGAAAATGGGATAAGAATAGTGGAATATACGGGGGAATCCATGCATAATGTAGTTAGGTTGAGGCCCTTAAACTTTCAGCTCCTCTCTGTGTCAGTTTTCTTATAAAATGGGATTCCAACACCAGCTCTGCCTACTTCACGGGGTGATTGTGAGGCTGTGATAATAATATATTTCAAAGTCTTTCCAAGGGCTTTGAAAGGTTAATGTGCTCTATGACACGTGCTGCCTTTGACTTCGTTCCTCTAAAAATCTTCCTAAAGCAAAGTAACTTCAATTCTAAAACATGAAAAGTTTCAAATAATTCTATAGTGCTTAATGTTCAGGCTTCTAAACAGAGGTTACCTAGAGTTGGATACTCAGAAGAAGAAGGAAGATGATGAAAGCCAGGATGACTCTGAGCATACACTGAAATGCATCCCTCAACTCTCATGACTTTTTAGGAACCCGCCATCTTCAGAGAGTGTCAGTGAGCCTGCAGACCTGCAGTGGTTAAATCAATAGTTAATGATGTTCATCATGTAATTTGAGCCTCTAGTTTGTTTATGCTAGACCAACTTTATCCATACTCCAAACAAATTATCTCTTATAATTACCAGCCCGAAGATAAATCTCTAAATGTTTTTCTGATGATAGTGCTGTGGTTGGCAGGTGTTAAAAGTGCCTCCCAGGGACAAAGATTGAAGACGAGCTTGTTCCCACAAATCCTTCAGGCGAGGATGTTGAGCTTTCTATCCTGCCATGTGCAAAGGAGCCTTGTATGGTGCCCTGTTAATGAAATCTAATAGGCAAAGGTCGTACATCTTTACAAAGAAAAATGCAAAGTTGGTTATGTGATAAATGGGCTCCATGGGGCTCAATGGACACGATTTAGTGAAAAAAAACCTGTGTTTAAACAGTCAGCTCAGTTGCTCGCTAATGTTTACGCCTTAAATATCCCCTAACAGTGATTCTCCTCACCTGGTAGAATGATTAAAATACGAAAATAAGCAGTTTGTATGTTTTTAGTGCTGTAAACCAAAGTGATTGGTCATCTAATGTTAATGTTAAACATTAACAGCAGAACAAACACTTTGAAACATTTAAAACACAGCTGTAGGTCTTTAAATAAATCATTGTTTAAAAAACTACCTAATTTAAATGTGCTATTAAAGTATCTTAAAGGAAGAAGTCTTAGGATCTGTATGTTTTAATCACTACTTTCAAAATACTAAATAATGCATGCAAATATACAAGGTTTTATCCAAAAAATTGTTCTGCTTAGAAATGCAAAAATAAGTTAAATCTGGAATTATAAAGAGTTAAATAAATCAGATATTGTTGAATTGAATCACTGCTGGTTTTAGGAGAAGTTACCAGTTCATTTGCTGTAGTTGTACTGCTGAGCCAAGAGACAGTTCAATAAATCAACTCAAGCTTGATGGATTCTTCAATTCATTGAAATGAGTGTGTGGAAGAGAAAAGAAATCTCTTAGTATTCCCTCTTTGACAAAAGGGTATGCAAAGAGCCTGAATGGATGAATGGTTGATTAATTTTGCCAGAAATTTTCTTGACAGCAGGAAATATGTTTTTGCATTACTCTGTTTGCCTGGGATTTATTTGGTAGAATATGAATTATTGCATGTAAATTTGTACCTGAGGCTATGTTGCTAAAGTAGATAGCTCTTGGTACAGTTTCTGAATACAGGACCTGTAATATTTTTGTATGTTCTTGCACTCCACACCCGTTATGTGTTGCCCTGCAGCGGTGTCTATAAATTTCTACTCTCCCTGATGTTAGCAGAACAGTTGAGCACTGCCAGTGATTCAATATTGAGCTTGGTTTGAATGCTCATCTGTGCTTGTCTCAAGAAAGGATGGGGCTGGAGGCAAGCAACTGCTGGAGCTTCATAATTCCTTGACTCATCAACCTGGCAGCTTACTAATAAATAGACTCTTACCTGTAAATAAGGAAGAGAAGGTACAAGGTAACCTCTTGTGCTTTCTATACAGCAAGCCTACAAATGAGCACATTTCTTAGTTTTATCTCATCAAGAAGGAATATAGCTACACACAAAAAGACCTTGGCTGCAGTTGATGACAGCTGAACTCTGTGCAACCAGAAATGGGGTAGCCTCTCCATTTACCATCTTACACTTTTCCCATAAAGAAGGATGCTTTGCCACATGGGTGGCCTTTCCCAGGTCAGTGTGGAGGGTAGAAGGCTTGTGGTTCTCAAAACCTGTATGAGGCAATAGATAATACAATAATTGCTTCCATTTAGACCTCTTCTGCTGCCATGTTCAGTTGCTGGACTACTAGGAAGCCCAAGAATGAAGTCATGTACAAAGAAGTGCTTTATTTTCTCCCCACTCGCCAGTCTGAATGTTTGTGTTGCCCCAAACTTCGTATGTTAAAATCCAAATCCCCAAAGTGATAGTATTAGGAAGTGGAGCCTTTGGGAGGTGATCATGTCATGGGGCCAGAGCCCCCATGAGTGGGATTATTGCCCTTATAAAAGAGACCTCAGAGAGAACCTCACCTTTTCTGTCACGTGAGGACACAGCAAAAAGATGGCAGCCTATGAATCAGGAGGCAGGTGCTCATCAGACACCGAATATGTCAGGATCGTGATCTTGGACTTTCCATCCTCCAGAACTATGAGAGATAAATTTCTGTTGTTTATAAGCTACTCAATTTGTGGTATTTGCTTATTGCAACCCAAATGGACTAACACACCATTCATAAATTATTTACCTTTTGTTCATTTTGTTTTCCTTCTAGAGGTTTACACTGGAACTTCCTCTTTCTTTTAGATACCAGACCAGAAATTATTTATAGCATAAAGTATGTCATATGACATTGTGCCTAATTTTACTTTATGTGCTTTTTTTTCATGCACCCACATTGAGTCTCTTGAAAGCATACCACCAGAGTGCTTATACTATTTCTGAAAAGAAGTATATAGAAAAAGTATCCCTTTACAAATTTTGAATACATACGCGCACACACACACACACACACAAACACACACTGACACACACCCTGCTAATCTCTGAGGCTGAAAAATATTTTCATCAGCTATCCAAATTTGGTATTTCATATTTTCTCCTTAGATTACAATAAGGGAATGAAAGATGATTAAAAGATAATGTTAAGTGAAATAAGAAATTTCCTTGTATGTTCTTATCAGATATGACGCTAAACCTCAAATGAGAACAAATGGCATGTGTAAATATGCTAGAATACCCCTTAGAAAACTTGGGTTCCAGTTCCTGCTCCAGCATCAAATAACTATGTATGATATTGGGAATATTTTTGAAGCTTTTTGAGCTTCAGCTTTCTCATCTGTTAAATGGGTATCAACAATTCTTATCTTACTACCAGATAAAAAATTGGTGAACATCAATTAAGATTATTTTGATCATTTGTAGAGAAACCAATATTGTTCTATAGACATAAAATTTTATTTTCTCTTTGTAAGTATTGTTACACTTTTAAGTTTTGATTCTTTGCATATGATAATATCAACCTTTGTTTGATGGAAGCTTCCTAGGTTGGTGCAGCCTAACGAGTGATCATAAGGTCTTCACCGTCCCTTCCAGTTACTCCTGCTATTCCCTTGTCCTGGGCTTGTAGGAGTCCAGCTGGTGGGCGCCCCAGTTCTTTTGGTATTTCGGTAACTTAATTGTCAGCCACTGTGGGGCTAGCTGCTAGTCATGAGTAGCATGAAAAAAAAAAAAAATCCAAAACTATCTTCCTCAATAAAATGTGGGGGACTCTGCTTCTAAAATGTAAAAAAGTAATATTTTGGAAGAAAAGCTTTTCTCTTTGTGTGGCCTCTGCTCCTGCAAATGTTCATTTCTCTGATTATAATTAGTAGGTTTTCATGAGTTGTGGCCTCATCTCTCTATTCTTCAGTTGGAAGTGACAGAAATTCAACTCAATTTTGCTTATGAAAAACAACAAACTAACTGCTCTGTTGATCATCAGGATAGATCTAGCTTCTGATACTCTTGGACTCAAACTCCAAGTGTGCCATTAGGGCTTGCCTTTTGTCTCCACCCCTTGCCTCTGTTTCTCAGTGTTGTCCTCATCCTCAGGGACATTTCTCTCTCCATGACTCCCCAAGATGGCTCTGGGCAGCTCTAGACTCATGTGATCCTTAGATCTCAGTGTGTCAGAGGAACAGGGAGCTTCACAAAACCCCTGTGGAGTCTTTGAGTGGCCTCTCTCAGGTCACATGTTATTCCTGAAACCATCACCGTGGCCAAGTGGATGGAGCAGAGTATGGCTAGGCCTGGCTCACCTGCCGCACCTAGAGCTCAGTTTAGGGGTAAAGACAACCGCAGGTTGGCCATATGAAGTTAGGAGGATTCCTCCCCAAAAGAAGGGATGACAGACAAAAATGCCTATGTCTGTGACAATCTGAATTCATTTTTATTTCAAGCTGTTATTTCCAATATTCCAAGGACTTTGCTAGCATTTTATATGAACTATCTTATTTAATCCTTTTGATAAACTATGTAGTAGGTATTATTATTCTCATTTTCAGATACAGAAACCAAGGCTTCGAGGCTAAGTAACTCACCCAAAGTTGTGTAATGAGAAGTGGCATAGCTGAGATTCAAACAGAAGTCTGTCTCATTTGAGAGCTAGAGGGTCTTCACGACTTCACTAGCTCACCGTCTTTTTTTCTTGTAGGTTCAAAGATTTTAAAATTTAAACCGTTTTTGTGCATGTATCACCTTCTCCTCTGTCCCTGATTTGACCCCTACCTCCTGAAAGTCTTTCCATTTTAGGATTATTAAATCATTGAATAGCAGAACTGGAAGGCACCTTACAAACATCTACCCAGCCGCTCCTTTCCACAGAAGGAGGGGAGATCTTCTGTGGAACCTCCAGGGAGCTCCTTATTGTGGACTTCTGAGTGTTTGAATGCTGCCAAATCTGGAAACAGACAAATCAACTCATTTTCCTGATGCCCAGACTTGAGTAGCCATTCCGTTGAATAACCTGAATCCCCTACATAGAAGGCCTTCAGTAAACACTTATTTGACAATCAAACTAGCTTTTGGCTACAGGATTATTGAAATCATTAACATTATCCATCTTTCAGGAAAAAAAAAAACAAAACCTAAAACTTTTAAGGAACAGGCTGCTTTAAAAAAAAATCTTTGTGGATCACAAAGTCAGTAGCAGGAAAAACCTTAAGAGTAAAATGACAGTTACTGTATTCTCCTATTCTGTGAATTGTGTGAAGATTAGGGAAAATCAATGAATTATCTTACCTCTGATACTGTACAAAGTGCATAGGGCCAAGTGCTATGGCTCACGCCTGTAGTCCCAGCACCCTGGGAGGCCGAAGCAGGCAGATCATTTGAACTTAGGAGTTCAAGTCCAGCCTGGGCAACATAATGAAACCCTGTCTCTACAAAAAATGTATATAAAAAAAAAATTAGCCGGGCATTCCTGTAGTCCCAGTTTCTTGGGAGGCAGAGGTGGGAGGATCACTTGGGTCCAGAGGGTCAAGGCTGCAGTGAGCTGTGACTGTGCCACTGCGCTGCAGCTTGGGTAATAGAGTGAGACCCTGTCTCAAATAGATGAATGAATGAATGAATGAATGAATGAATGAATGAATACATCTGTGGTTTTATGATTATTGCAAAAACACTAGATAGCCAAGGAATGAAGTCAGATGTTTGTGGTCTGGAACAAGCTGTGTTGATGTGCAGTAGCACTTCAGTCCTTGAAGATGTTGCCGTCTGTTTTCTTGATGTCGGGACAGTGCTGAATTGTGTGTGTTGGGTGGTACTCAGGGAGGCTGAGTACTGTGGCAGGAGCAAGGACCCATACCTGTGACTACTCAGACAGAAGATCCAGCTCTCTCAGCAGGCAGAAAAATGCCTCTACTGTTATTTCCCCAAGTAACCAGGTACCTAACTACTTTCAGAAAATTTTAAAAATCTATATAAATGGCAGCAATGGAGATGAGAAGCAGATGTCCAGTTATGTCTTCTGAGGTGTTTTTGTAAACTCCTCTTTCCCTCTTGCTACGAGAAATTGGTGGTCTGTTGGTGGCCTTTTAAAATGAGAGTGAGAACAGAGTTGAGAATAATGGAGGAAAATCAGGGAGATAGATACAGACATACAGACATGAAATCTTCTAATCATGAGCCAGGCCCAGGGTCCAGTGACTGCTGGAAGAGGTCTACTTCTGTCTCTCATTCAATCCAGCTCAGGTGGAGCTGTCAGCAAGAGACATGGTAGAAGCTGGGAACAGCAAAGATAAATGCTCTTTGAGTCTTACTAATGTGATGTCTCAAGCCCCAGGAAAAACCAGACACAGACAAACTATACAGCCTAGACACTACACATTCTTAAGTTAATCAGGCCGGCTAACCAGACACTGTGGAGAACTGGGCTGCTTATCTTTACGGCTGTATAAGAAATAAGGAATCTTTAGCAGTTGCCTGATTCTAAAGTTGGAGTAAATGAAAGGCAACAAAAGGGTGATTCAAAACACATGTCAAAAACCAAGCCAAATGTGGGTGGGTGGTGAGGGCAGATTTCTTAGAGGTTCTAGACCATGATAGACAAAGAGAAGACTGCCCTTCCCCAGAGAACATATCTTAAGCATAATTTTCTTTTCTTTTTTCTTCTTTTTTCAGACGGAGTCTCGCTCTGTCCCCCAGGCTGGAGTGCAGTGGCACGATCTCGGCTCACTGCAAGCTCTGCCTCCTGGGTTCATGACATTCTCTTGCCTCAGCCTCCCAAGTAGCTGGGACTACAGGTGCCCCCCACAACGCCTGGCTAATTTTTTGTATTTTTAGTAGAGATGGGGTTTCACCGTATTAGCCAGGATGGTCTCGGTCTCCTAACCTCGTGATCCGCTCGCCTTGACCTCCCAAAGTGCTGGGATTACAGGCGTGAGCCACTGCACCTGGCCACGTGTAATTTTCTATGACATAAATGTATGTATCGGGTTCTCTTAGAGGACTTGATGCTTGCTAGTATTGAGTAAAAAGGTTTGACACCTTTACTATAAGCAAAGGAGGTTTGCTTTGACCACTAACAAAATGTAATTGCAAGCTACTCTTTCTTTTGTTTACAGTTTATTACATAAATAATACATAAGTTTGTTCACACTGTAAAGGAATCTAAATAATGCAGACAAAGCTCAAGGCCTTTTTATTCCCTCATTCAAATACCAGTCCTTTTTCTAAATAATAAGTGTATCAATGAGGTATACTTTTTTCTAGAATTTTCTCCTTACTCTTTTTGGTATGTACTAGAAAGATATAATTTTGTTTTTTAAGTTTAAAAAATATATTTATTGTTCCTGCCAGGCATGGTGGCCTGCAATCTCAGCACTTTGGTAGGCCAAGGTGGGGGGATTACTTGAGTCCAGGAGTTCAAGACCAGCCTGGGCAACATAATGAGACCCTATCTATACAAAAAATTTTTTAAAAAATTAGCTGGGCATAGTGGTGTGTGCCCGCAGTCTCAGCTACTCAGGAGGCTGAGGTGGAAGGATCACTGGAGCCTGGGAGGTCAAGACTGCAGTGAGCTGAGATCTTACCACTGCACTCCAGCCTGGGTGACAGAGCAATACCCTGTCTCAAAAAAAAAATACATATATATACACACACACACACACACACATACACGTATATATGTGTATATATATACATATATATGTATATATGTGTATATATATACATATATACGTATATATGTGCATATATGTGTATATATACATATGTGTGTGTATATACACATATATGTGTATATATACATATGTGTGTGTATATACACATATATGTGTATATATAGAGAGGGAGGGAGTATATGTTTATAGAGTGTGTGTGCGCGTGTATTTCTTAAACTTGTTTTTCCCTCACATAATAATATGTCTTAGAGTATTTCCACAGCAGCATATATATATATCTCTTTGTTTTTCATAGCATAAAGAAATATGAAATATGAAAGCCCCATTGCTCACGAAACTATTTTCTGAGAAAGGTTGACTGGCAAGCCACTCTTCTGTTGCCACATTCTCAGTGTGAAATCGTTTCCTCCATCATATTGAGATCCTGTGTTCTACTTAGATAAGTTCCAAACTCTCTGGGTTCTGCATTTTGCAAAAGAGAGCTGTTAAGAATATTCAGTGTTTCCTTCCAAATTGCCTCATCTCTTTCATCTTTTTTTTGAGATGGAGTCTCGCTCTGTTGCCCAGGCTGGAGTGCAATGATGTGATCTCGGCTCACTGCAACCTCCGTCGCCTGGGTTCAAGCGATTCTCCTGCCTCAGCCCCCCGAGTAGCTGGGATTACAGGTGTGTGCCACCATGCCTGGCTACTTTTTGTACTTTTAGTAGAGACGGGGTTTCACCATATTGGTCAGGCTGGTCTTGAACTCCTGACCTCATTATCTGCCCGCCTCAGCCTCCCAAAATACCGGGATTACAGGCGTGAGCCACCGCACTCGGCCCTCTTTTATCTTTTATTTCAGGGGTAGAACCTCTCCTTTTTTTATGGCTTCTGGTAGCATTGGTTAATATCTTACTACTCAACATGTGGTACACGGACCAGCAGCACAGCCGTCACCTGGAAGCATGTAGAAATGCAGACTCTCAAGCCCTCTGAATGAGAATCTGCGTTTTAGCAAGAATCCCAGGTGATTTGTGTTTAAGTTACAGATGCGTGGGTTAATATATGTTGTGACTCAAAATCACAAGATTATATATATCTTTTTTCTAGGGGTGAGGAGGTAGAGCTGCACACTTACCTCTGATAGTAGCTCTCTTTATTGATCTTCCCTTAACTAATGTGCTGAACTAAATGACATTGTCCACTCCACCCTGTAACATATACTCATCAATAACCTTAGCTGAATGCTCACAGCCAGCTAAAAACTCTCTAGACTGAACAGGTGCATACATATGGATTAGCTGCATTTAATGTTTGCCAACTATCAGCTGTGTTTGCTCCAAACCTATTTAAATCAATTGTGCATGTTAATATAATTAAACAATCTTGAATAAACTGATGAAATAGGAATAAGGTAGTTATTTCTAAGATTAATGCTTTGGAAAGACAAGAAGATGAAATGAAACATGCTCTCAAGAAAAATATGGATAATACATCTATAAAATTAGGATAATACAGCTATAGAACATTGGCAAAGCTGTAAAAATGTAGAAGGAATCTGTGTTCAGATTTTTTTACATATGTTTCAGTTTTTATTCCACATTAAGGAAATTGAAATTAGAAATGGAAAATTATATTTTATATGTATGGCTACAACAAAGAGGTTGGAAAGCTATAAACCCATGCTTTTAAATATTTTAAAAGAAAAAAATAAATATTTTAAAAGACCTTGGTCCTACATGAAAAGATTATAAATGGATACATTATTTTATGTTTGAATTCAAATAAGATTGTTTTATTTTATTTTATAATAAAACATTTCTTTTTAACAGTTTACCTTTTTAGCCAGATTTTTAATTAACCAACTCCTTGTCCTAATGATATCAGCTAATATAAACATATATAGAAGAATTCTACTGTATAGCTTCATTTCTAAAGAGCCAAGCAAAGTAGAAGCAGGAATTTTATACCTTAATGGACTCTGGCTTTACTGTTGTTGTTTTTTGTTTTTGATAGATAGGAACCCGAGGCTCAGAAAAATGAAATGTCTTGCTTTAGATAAAAATGTGGTTCTCAAATTGTGGTCCCCAGACCAGCCACGTCAGCATCACCTGAGAGCTTGCTAGAACTAACAGCCCCAGACCTACTGAATCAGAATCACTAGAAGTGGGACCCAGGTGTCCGTATCTTAGAAGCCCTGCAGGTGATTCATGAGTTCAGCTAAAGTTTGAGGATCATTGACTTAGATCACATCCTAAAGACAGCACCTGGAGAACCCATTGCTCCATGACACTCTCTGGTTCATTTATCCCACACTTTCTCCAAACCTGAGAGTTCTTTTAATCAGAAATTCTGTAGCTCCATAATTTAAACAATGGCTGCAACAAAAGAATCTTAGGGGAATAAAGACTGTTTCTAACGTACGTAAGGTAGAAAGATAATCTCCAAACTGTCCCTGAAAATGGATTATTCTAATGCCCTAATTGACAAATAAACTTCCTGTTAATGGAGTTGTAGCTGTTGGGTCTCGGCTGCTGCTGACTACCATCTATGTATTGAGGGCTGATTGTGGGGGAGAAATCCTAAGCTAAGTGTTTTACACATTTTCTCATTTTATAAGTAGGTTATTATACTCATTTTCCAGAGGAAAGAACTGAAGCTTAGCATAATTAAGTAACTTGCCTAAAGGTGCAGAGATAACAGACTGTGGAGCTAGGATGTGAGTCCTGGGCGGCTGTATTCCAAAGCCTATTCTTGTAAGCACTACATTTTATTATCTGCTCATTTGGAGAAGTTAGGGCTACTTTTTTAAAAACACAGATACACAAATATGAACCAAGTTTCTGGAACTTATATTTTTCCCCAGTGACTATCAAAGTTCAGTCAATGACTAGAGAATAGAAACTAGAATCACTGGTGTAGAAACTATGCCTAGACAATACAAATTGAAAATGTTTCTTTATGTCAATACAGACTCCTGTTCTCCACCCTACCTGCACATTAATCAATGGACCTCCTTGAAAAATATACTGATACCCAAGCCTCAGCCTTAAGCCAATTAAATTTAAATCTCATGGGGTGGGCTGTGAGTACTTGTTTTTTGCTGTTTTTAAAAATTTTAACAGCTCTTAAAATAACAGGTTATTCTAAGGTGTAGCCAGGGTTCAGAATGGGTTGAGATATGAACATACAGGTTTAGATAATTCAGGCCCAGAAATGGGTTTTAATGGGTTTTGATGAGTTTTTCCACATAGCCTAAGTTATTGGGCAAAGATGCTGGTAGCCTGTTATCAGGCAAGAATGCTAGCCATTCATTGAACAGTTGCAATGCCCCAGGAGTGTGGCATAACATAACTATACCCTCAAATATCTGCCGTATTTTAGATTACCATTACAGGGATAAAAGATACATTTTTCAGGAATCCTAAATATAAAATTTGGTATTTAAAAATGCCCCGTTTAAGGCCGGGCGCAGGGGCTCACACCTGTAATCTCAGCACTTTGGGAGGCCAAGGCAGGCAGATCACCTCAGGTCAGGGGTTCGAGACCAGCCTGGACAACATGGTAAAACCCCATCTCTACCAGAAAACACAAAAATTAGCCAAGTGTGGTGACGTGCACCTGTAGTCCCAGCTATGGGGGGAGGCTGAGGTGGAAGGATTGCTTGAAGCTGGGGGCAGAGGTTACAGTGAACGAGATTACCCCACTGCACTCCAGCCTGGATGACAAAGTGAGACCCTGTTTCAAAAAAAAAAAACAAAACCAAAATGCCCTGTTTACCCATAACTGAGTTGGAACGATAGTACAACTTTGCTTGATGGAAAAAAAAAAAAAAAAAGAAGAAGAAGAAAGAAACAACTCTGGAAAATACCTAGGTAAACTTCATTTCCTGGAATAGGAAGGAGATGTTTTATAAAATCTTGGCTCTTTCTTTTCAACCATCCTGCTGTTTTCTTTGTTTAAGAGAATCAAAGTGTGTTTTATAAACACACCAATCTAAACTAAAAGACAATAGATGGAAAGAGTTTATTTTTGCTGGCTTTGCAAAAGGAAATATTTGGCCAATTAATAAAAAGTATTCATCCCTGATTTACTTTCCTCGTTCTCCTGCCTGTTAAACTAGGCAGAAGTAACCACGTGTCTTGCTTTATGTAGTAAGATTTCTGAAACAGTTGAGTGTGACTTGAATTATTTTTTAAGTTTGTAGGAGTCTCCTGCTATACTTCTCTAAAGCAGGCGTTGATTTGGCCCCCCAGGGGACATATTTAATTGTCACAACTAGAGGAGGGAGCTTACTACTGGCATCTAGTGGGTCAAGGCCAGATATGCTATAAGCACCCTATAAGGTACAAGACAGCCCCACAGCAAAGAATTATCCATCCCCAAATGTCCGTAGTGCCAAGGTTGAGTAACCCTGGTCTAAAGTTATTACTTTTTATCTGTTACAAATTTAGATTTTTTTTCTGTATTTTTCTTGCTTAGAGCCCTTCTATAAATCACTCTTGTATAAAATAATAACAATTAAATTACTAGCCATGTTCCACCAGAGTGAGCCCAGGTATTCTCTGCCTGGAAGGCTGGGCCTGTAGAACATTTCAAATTTGTATTTAAAGCATTTTAATGCCTCATAGATGGTACTAATGGCAATGGAAGTTTGACAGTTATAGTGGAGATCTGAGCTTCTGAAGACTTCAAGGGCCAAAAAGAGAAACACCCTCATGTTGACCCGAAAGAATAAAGATTAAGGAGGCTTGGCTGCTTTTTCCTGGATTGCTTAAATAGTACAATGTATTTCCAATTGATTCAGCATAATTTTCATTCTCCAAGCTTAACACTTTTATAGATGTGTCGCTCCTCTTTTTAATACCCTTCTTAACTGGAGCATAAAATAAAAATTAACATGAAAGTAAAACTTAAATTATCTCACTATACTTATTTTTCCAAGAATCATGATTCTTCCTACAACTAGGCATGGTTGGTTGGAACTAAAATGGGGCTTTGGGAAAGTATCTGAGTGTGCATGTGTGTGTTAGAATGTATGTGCGTGTGCCTGTGTGTGCGTGTTACACCTTTGTGCTTGACGTCTAAAGTGCCCACCTATGGGCTTACCTGCTCAGCATCACTCTTCTAGGAAATGACTCCCACCCACCAACTTCGTTATAACTGGTGTGGTGTCTGTGATTTGTAGTCTTTCCAATCCACCTCAATTGTTTTGCCCAGGGATAGGCACTGAACCCAAGTGGGAACAACCAGAGTTCTTTCTCCAGGGTTTTCAAACTCATGACCAAAAGGGAGTCGCGACTCACTTGGCAAGGTCTACACAGACGTGCTGCAGCCACCTGTCGTTCCCACCGTGTAGAGGATGCCAGTTGGCTGCAGGACAGCAGAATGCAGCCAGAAAAGGTTGGTGAGGCAGGACGACCTGCATATCCCTGGCAACCCCTGCCCTTCTCCCAGCGCCTGCTTGGGCTCTTCTTGGCTTCTGGGGGACACTCCCCAGATCCTGCTGACTTCTCTCTCTACTTAAATCAGTTATAGTTAAGTTTCTGTGACGTGCGACTGAGACCGTCATGACAGCAGCGTCCTTACCTGAAGAGGGATTCCTCCAGCTTCTCAAACACAGCCATCTCCAAACAAAGTAAAACCACAAACCCCAGAGTGTATCTGTTTTCAGGAGGGGGTTTCTGGTAATTAGCTTAGATTGCAACAAATGGTACACACAGACTGCCGGCTCTGCATGTGTGCTCCAAGATGGGGGTTTACCCTATTATATTCCAATTTAAGAATGTCATAAAGTTTATCAGTGAGCAAATGGAAACGAGCAAGAACACATAGATGGGTGGTGAAAGGTGTGTGCCTTGATGGATAGATTTTTTTTTAGACTTCAAAAAAATTAATTACTTTCATTGGGTTGATAGCAAAGGGGGCACAATCATATTCCCCACTTAAGCTTGGCGATGGTTGGGTATTTTTAGCAAATGAGTTGTCAGCAGAAAGGCTTCATTAGACTCATCAGGGTATCTGCCCATGAAGAACGAATCCCAAACTGTACTGACAGTTTCCTTGAGCCAAAATGATGAAGCACCTCTGACAAGAGCCATATTGTGCTCCCCATGTGAGGAGTGTGAGGAACAAAAGAGACAGTTTGATCTTCATTTGGTCAGGTTAATATTGACACAGCTTAGAAAAATCAGAAGGGTGTGCAGTGCACACGTGCAGCAAGTGCTCTGGAGACTTGCCTGGTGGTTTCCATAAATCAGAAAGGGGAACCCAGAGAGGAAAGGAGGTTTCCTGCTTTCTTGAAACAGGATTCAAACTAGATGATTTATTTTTACAAAGGAAAATAAATAAAGCTGTCAGTGTTCAGGCTCATGGCTCAAAACAAGCCAACAGGGACTTTTTTTTTTTAAATCTATACATAATTATAGAAATCCTTCATTATTTTTTTTTTATCTGGGATCTAGAGTGTAGCCCAGGTTCTACCATTTCAAAAATAGAGCATGGCTAATGAGCGGGATTTCATTACATGTGTGTTCTGAATTATTCGTTCCCATACAGAAATTTTTATAAACATACAGAAACAAAAAGGGGCCCTTAAAGGAAACAGCAGTCTAGTCCTTTCCTTGCCAAGCACATAAGTCCATACAATAGAGGAACGTTTTCCTGAATATGGGTCTGTCCTTAAATAAAATGTAAATTAGGCTGTTAGTTAATGAGGTGATGACTTGCTTGTCTTTAACTGGTTGTGAAACTCCGCCATCCAAGTATTCAATCTATTATTAACTGCTTGTAAGAGTGCCTGGGACCACTCTTACTCCAGGCCCAACTCTCTGTCCGTGTAACAGCAGTGCTTCTTTATGGAAGATAAGATGGGATGGAAAAAGATGGGAAAGAATTTTAACTCCCTTATTTGAGGTGTGCCTGAAATCAGCCCACTTCATTTCAAGAAGTTCTTTTCGTGTGTGTCTGTGTGACAGGGTCTCGCTCTGTCACCCAGGTTGGAGTGCAGTGGTGGTATCTCAGCTCACTGCAACCTCTACCCCCAGGCTCAAGCAATCCTCCCATCCCAGCCTCCCCAGTAGCTGGGACCACAGGCATGCACCTCCATGCATGCCTTCTTTTTTTTTTTTTTTTTTTTTGTATTTTTAGTAGAGACAGGTCTCACCATATTGCCTAAGCTGGTCTCGACCTTCTGAGCTCAAGTGATCTGCCCGCCTCAGCCTCCCAAAGTGCTGGGATTACAAGCATGAACCACTGCACCCAACCTGATTTCAAGGAGTTCTTAACGTGTGCTTTCAAATGAACTATCTCCCAAACACTTTCTCTCTCCCTTGATTAATGATATGCTTATAGGAGGTAATAAATATTTATTCCATGACAAGAAAGCAGTGATTTTCAGTTTTCAATAAACATGTTATCTCCCCCTCTATTCTTGAATTCTTCAACTCAAATGAGGGCCTTACAAGAGCTTTTGCTTGAAGGACTCTTCGTTTTTCCTTTCATATTTACGTCGTGCTTAACCTAAATCAAAGCATTTGTAGATGGATGACATTATCATTGCCTTTGACAGTTGTACTTTAATGAGAGGACTTTGCTTTTATAGTCTTCTTCTGTTAAGAAACTCACGAAGTCAGGAAAAAAACAAAACAAAAACAAAAAAACAAAACAAAGCCCCTTTAACCTCTCTACTCCCCTCTGGTATTCTAATTTCTAGTTTCTCTGAGTTTTTGAACATAAGTCAGCTTATATTGGGAGCATCTTTAGGTAATAAGATTTGTACATACTGAGCCGGGCGCGGTGGTTCACACCTGTAATCCCAGCACTTTGGGAGGCCGAGGCGGGTGGATCACGAGGTCAGGAGATTGAGACCATCCTGGCTAACACAGTGAAACCCCCGTCTCTACTAAAAATACAAAAAATTAGCCAGGCATGGTGGCGGGCACCTGTAGTCCCAGCTACTCAGGAGGCTGGGGCAGGAGAATGGCGTGAACCCAGGAGGCAGAGCTTGCAGTGAGCCAAGATTGCACCACTGCACCCCAGCCTGGGCGACAGAACGAGACTCCATCTCAAAAAAAAAAAAAAAAAGATTTGTACATACTGAATGGTAAATCAGGCTTCTTCCATTGCTTGTGTGTCTAAGTTACCAGAGCAAGAAAATCTGTGTGAGGATACTTCTGGATAACCAGTGATTATCTGGATAACCTGTTTTCCCACCCATTCCCTGTGTACACTTGCATGCCCAGCTTTTCAAAAGTACATATTACTGCAAGAATATCACAACATTCTTCTTTATAGAAGCTTTGGGGTTTTTCAATTTTAGGCTCTTACATATAGTTCACAGTCACCCTACAGTTCTGTTTTATAGAGCAGATGAATAACTGGACATTTCTCACAAAGCATGGTAATGTTCGATCTTCAAAAGATGTAAGCAGCACGTTATTGTTAGCAATTGTCAAAATCAAGGATGTTGCTTGCTTGTGTATGGTGACCAAATTGAAGTAAATGGAGTAGTTAAAAACTATTTTTATTAAAAACTGAATCAATAATATCTTTGGTGAGGAGGGATATTCTCATTTAAGCATAACACAGGGGTGAAAACATGGGCTCTGAAGTCAGACTAACCTGGGTTTAAGTTCCATTTGTCTATGTGACATCAGTTACTTAACCTTCCAAAGCCTCCATTTTCTCAATGCAAAAGAGAGACAATGTTACCTATATTACAGGGGCATCTTAAAGTTTAGATGAAATGATGCAAAGTACTTAACAGAGCACTTAATGCAGAGGCAATACTTAATTGTCAGGCAATGTACTATTGACTTAAATGAAAATTATATTGGCATTTATTGGCATTTATATGTGTTACATATTCATGTACATATTGTAGTAGTTTTAATTAAGGCAATGTACTATTGACTTAAATGAAAATTATATTGGCATTTATATGTGTTACATATTCATGTACATATTGTAGTAGTTTTAATTTTCACAAAATATTTTCATAAAAGGGCTCTCTTTTTAGCTATAAAGAATGATAATATGTACTGTCTGACTTTCTTTTCAAAATATGATGTCTTATATAGTTTTAATAGACCCAGTGAGTTTTTACTACTATGATGCCTTGGCTGCCTCATAAAAACAAGAACAATAGAGTGTAGGCTGGGCGTGGTGGCTCACACCTATAATTCTAGCACTTTGGGAGGCCGAGATGGGAGGATCACTTGAGGTCAGGAGTTCAAGACAAGCCTGACCAACATGGTGAAACACTGTCTCTACTAAAAATACAAAAAAAAAAAAAAAAAGATTGCAGGGTATGGTGGCACACACCTGTAGTCCCAGCTACTTGGGAGACTGAGGCATGAGAATCGTTTGAACCTGGGAGGTAGAGGTTGCAGTGAGCTGAGATCACACCACTGCACTCCAGCCTGGGCAATGAAGAGAGACTCTGTCTCAAAAATAAAAAAGAACAACAGAGTGTAAATAAATGACATCTGGAAAAAACATGGAAAATATCTGCTTACCATTTAAAGAGTGTACGAAAAACAGAATAAATAAAATCTCTTAATTTATGCATTTGGTGTTCTCATAAATCATTTTCCTGTCAAAATTATCAGACTTTATTATTGCTGAATGTTTTAAATATTATAATGGAATTTGGTTGCATAAATCATAATGCTTTCAAGTTAGAACATTTGTGTACATACCTCAGCATTTTTCTTATATTTTGATTTAAAAAAAATAGCCCTCATTCTAGAAATAAATCCATGCAGACTATAAATGTCAAACTGCACTCTTAAATTTCAGTAACTCAGCAATCCAGGCTGGCCACTGTGCTTGCAAGGTAGTTAGCAACTGTCACAGTGTGTTTGTAAGACTCACTGTTCTCAAAATTGCAACCGTACACCGGTGTTTTAATCTTGGTAATTTTTTTTTTTTTTTTTTTTTTTTTTTTTTTGAGATGGAGTCTCGCTCTGTCGCCCGGGCGGGAGTGCAGTGGCCGGATCTCGGCTCACTGCAAGCTCCGCCTCCCGGGTTCACGCCATTCTCCTGCCTCAGCCTCCCGTGTAGCTGGGACTACAGGCGCCCGCCACTTCGCCCGGCTATTTTTTTGTATTTTTTAGTAGAGACGGGGTTTCACCGTGTTAGCCAGGATGGTCTTGATCTCCTGACCTCGTGATCTGCCCGTCTCGGCCTCCCAAAGTGCTGGGATTACAGGCTTGAGCCACCGCGCCCGGCCGGTAATTATTTTTATCTACAAGCATTTTACCTACAAGTGACACCTATTCACTTGATTTTTTTCCATTTCCTGCAAAAAAAAAAAAAAAAAAAGATTCAGATATAGCAAATCTGGGAATTGCTTGTCCCTGACAGAAAGTAATTTATTCTTAATAAAAGTCGTACTCAATATATTTCATCTGTAATTTGTGAGGAAGACAGCACTATGATAGGTACAGTCCAGAATGCTTGACCTATGTGGGAAGTATTAGCATTAGGAGTAAAATTCACTTGGCCCTTGGAGGTGAAGATTCATTTGACCCTTGGAGGTGAAACGGTGGAAATGATGAAAAAGACTATTCATTGTGATTTAGCTGAAGGAAAAATCACTCTACATTTTGTTAATGCTTTAAAAGCTGTTGTTTGTATAGTGACAAACATAAGCTCATTCACTGAGTCTAACTTGGAATTAAGGATAGAAACTTTCATAATGAGATCAACACTGACTTATCAGTAGATTTTATACCTTACATCATTTTTAAATGACTTTGCTTCATATTTAACTTTGCACAACTTCCTCCATCATCTCACATCTAAGAATTTTACATGTAAATCACTTAAATGACTTAAAGATGTGTGTGATTATTATTTGAAAGTGCACATATATTATAGAGAACATAAGGCAAAAATTGTCATAACTAGTCCCCACAGACAGAATCTTGGAAAAGTCCTTTCTATGAATCAGATTAATCCCATAAATCCTGAGAATGACCTAAAAATTTAAAAAAAAAATAAAAAAAAAACAGTAAAGGAAAGAGACTTAATGTTTATTGTCTACTATATGTCAGGAAATTGACCAGTCTTTTATATATGATTTTAATTCTCACAACAGTCCTATGAGATGAGTGTTTACAGATGAGGAAACTAAGGCTCACGAAAATGAAGTAACTGACTTGAGTCACCCAGCTAGTGAGTGGCAGAGCGAGGGTTAACCTCATGTTTGGCTGACTCATAGGTCTTTACTACCTTGGTGTGAACTCCCTAAAATAATGAAGAGACAAAATAAGGTTTCAGAATAGCAATTTGGCTAAATTATAACAACTTTTATATCATTGAATCTTAATGTCCTTTGTATGTTAGAATCCAATACATATTATTTGAATACATTTAGAAATGACATTCTACTTTTATATGATTATAAAAATTATCTTCCACTTAACACTGTATCATGAGTGTTTTCCTGTGTCATTAAGTCTTCTTTGATAGCATAACTTTTAATAGCAGTTTAACAGTGCTTTGTGTGACTGTTCTATGATTTACTTAACCATTACTTAACCATAATCTACTGTTGGACATTTAGATTGTTTGTAAGTTTTAGTTATTAAAGTAATAATCCAGTGAATAGCTTTGTCCACAAATCTTTGTGTACATATATGATTATTTCATTAGGATATATTTCTAGGCTGGGCATGGTGGCTTATGCCTGTAATTGTAATCCCAGCACTTTGGGAGGCCAAGGTGGGAGGATCATTTGAGGCCAGGAGTTCAAGACCAGCCTGGGCAACATAGTGAAACCCTGTCTTTACAAAAAATAAAATCATTAGCTGGGCATGGTGGTGCATGTCTGTATTCCCAGCTACTTGGGAGGCTGAGATGGGAGGATTGCTTGAGCCTAGGAGGTTAAGCCTGCAGTGAGTCACGATTGTAACATTACACTGTAGTTTGGGTGACAGAGTAAGACCCCATCTCTAAAAAAAAAAAAGAACATATGTATATATTTGTTTTAAATCTTTTTTTTTTTTTTTTTAGAGATGAGTCCTCACTATGTTGCCCAGGCTGGTCTCAAACTCCTAAGTTAAGCAGATTCTTCTGCCCTGGCCTCCCAAAGTGCTAGGATTACAGATGTGAGCCACCATGCTTGGCCTAAAAAATAGAATATATTTCTAAAAAAAAAGTTTGATAGTGCCCATTTGGAAATAATTACCAATAATAAGAAAAGAAGAAAATGTTTTTATTAAAGGATTTCTTTGATTAATGAGTTCAGATTTATTATCCATTTGTATTCCAGTTGTGAATTGCCTTTCATGTTCTGTAACAGTTTTTCCATTGGTATGTATCCTTTTTTCATTGATTTATATTAACTCTCATTCTTGAGGACATTAAACCTTTTCCTCCTAGCTAAAAAAAAAAAGTAAATAATAATAATTACATTGGGAACTTTTAGTGGGCTTTAAGCAGGAGAGTGTCATTATTCAATTTATATTTTTAAAAGCTGCCTCTTGGGGAAGGGGTGGAAACAAAATAAAATAAAAGCTGCCCCTTGATGCTCTGTGGAGACTTCATTACTGAGAGACCAGCTGTGATGCTGCTGCTAAAGTTCCAGCAAGAGATGATGGCGGCTGTGGCTAGGACAGCAATGGAGATGAAGAGATATTAGAGAAGTGCTTAGACTACAGATATATTTTAAAGGCAATGTTAATAGGATTTGCTGGTGAATTACATGACAGAAGAGGAAATTAGCAATCGAGGGTAATTCCTAGATGTTGGGTTCGAGTAACTGGGTAGATGATGGTGCCTTTTAATAGAACAGACACAACTGGGGAGGCAGTGGGCCATATTTTACTTGAGATGCTTATTAAACAGCTACATGCAGATCTCATGTGCTTGTAGATTCTGTCATCAGTGGCAGACAAATGGTTTTAAAGCCATGTGGCTGGATTAGATCATCAAGGAGAAAGTGGAAAGAGAGAAGAGAAAGGGGACAGGAAACAAAGTTGGGTGTGAATATGTGGAGGCTTAATAAGGAAGAGCAACCAGCAAAGGTGACTGAAGGGGAGTTCATGAATCAGGAGAAAAACAAGGTTGTGTGGTGTCAGGAAGGTGAAGGAATTAAGTGTTTCAAAACAGAGGGAGGGTCAATCTCGTGGAATACCGCCGAGAATCAAGTAGGGTAAGAAATGGAATGTGATTTTTGGATTTGGCAACCTCGGAGTGCTTGGTACTTTTGAGAAGAGAATTTCAGTGAAATGATGGAGCCAGATCCCCCACAGGGGGATTGAGAAAACAGTAGCAGGTGAGCCTGTGTGAGTCATGTAAGAAGAGGGTTTCTGTCTTTCAAGGAATATCCACTCAAATGTTTACAAGACATTCTTTACATCACTTTTATTTCATGCGATGCACTGAAGCTACCAGCAGACAGCATAAAAACTGCCTTTTTCTGAGCAATGAAAAACCTAAAATATGCTATTGTGAGAATGAAAGGCTTCACTGCATCTGCACCTTCAGCCGTGAATGGAGTAATCTATGGGGGGTCATCACTATCCCTATCTTGCTTTTTATATTAGTTCCGGTAAAGCTGTATTATTTCTGTTTTCCTCCCCTAGGTTATAATGAGCATCAACTTCTTTTAGGGTTCTTGGGACCTACACCTTAGCTTTTTGGCCAGGAAAGAACAAAAGCTTTTTCTCCCCATGTTTCCAGGCTTTCCCACTCATTCCCAAACTAGGAATTAACTCAGACAAGAAGACTCGTGACCTCCAAAAATGTTGAGTCATTGACTCTTCGGAACCACGAATGACAAAGGGCTGTGACAGGGAGCAATTGCCCTTCTTCCTAACTGTTGGCATTAGTTTGAGATTTTGCCAGCCAATTCCCAGTTGCAATGATTCATAAAGTAACTTCCTAAATTCCATGCAGCAATTATAGGCTGGGGTCACAGATGCAGGAGGTGTGTGTGGCTGGGGTGGGGGTGGTAAATTCAACGGGAAGTGCTTGTATTGTCTAAATCCTTAGCAAATTGAGTGGGAGATATATATGTATGCATGTATATAATTTTAATTTAAGTAGGGGGAAATATTTTGGAGACATTTGAGCAGATTAACAAATAGTATTTGTATACATGTAACTAAAACAGTAATTTATCAGGTAGAAGGCAGATGGGGGGAATAAAATGCCAACCTGTATATACAGTTGGGTTGTGCTGATGATGAAGTGCTGTTTATTCAGGGCCAGCCTAGCTTGTCGGCAACATAAGAGCCACTGCAGCACATGACTCCCTGCGTAGCTAGAAGACAATAATAAATTATCCCCTATGCAAACAGCACCGGCATAAAAGCAGATCAAACACACTCTGCCTCCTGGAATCCTGAACATTCTCACTCATTCCCTCGTTTAATTCTGTTTTAAACATGAAACTCTTGACATTATTCCAAAGCCAGTAAGATCGAATCTGGCTTGGAGAGCCGATGAGAATCTGTTTTAGGGTTATTGTAAAATGGATTTTGTTTCTCTAACTTGCCTAGGTGATTCACATCGTTTTTTGATTTATCAGAGCTTCATTTGGTCCTGTGGAATTTGGGGTCACCTAGAGGAAAACTGAGCTAGAGCACTTGAGGGACATGATGAAAATACAGTCTCTGCAGTCATAAAAAAGATGAGCTCATGTCCTTTGCATGGATGAAGCTGGAAGCCACCATCCTCAGCAAACTAACACAGGAACAGAAAACCAAACACTGCGTATTCTCGCTCATAAGTGGGAGTTGAACAATGAGAACACATGGACACAGGAAGGGGAACAGCACACACTGAGGCCTGTTGGGGGTTGCGGGGGCGAGGGGAAGGAACCTAGATGACAGGTCAATAGGTGCAGCAAACCACCATGGCACACATATACCTATGTAACGAACCTGCACATTCTGCATATGTATCCCAGAACTTAAAGTAAAATACAATTTTAAAAATAAAATAAAATAAAAAATAGACAACCTATACCATCTGAATAAAAAAGAAAAAGAAAATATAGTCTTGATCCAGTGCCCAACCTGCTAAATGAGAACCTGTAGCAAATTGGCCCAGAAATGCACACCATAAGGGGACTTTTATGAGGAGGTTGCCTTAGGAACAAAGAACTGGCAGTGTGAGTCAGTACAAGTCCTGTGACAGTGCTGAGAGAGTCCAAAGGACTGGTTTGTAGGAAAATATATCAACTAATAAATGCCTGTCTGGAGTAGTGCTTTTCAGATTGCAGCATGCATTCCAATCCCTAGGATTGTTGGAAAATGCAGATCCTGCTTCAGTAGGTCTAGGGTTTTGCCTGAGACTCTGCATTTCCGGCAAGATACCTGGTGTTGCCAGTGCTGCTGGACTTGAGTCCAGCGAGGTCCTAGAGCCATCAGTTTAACACAGAAGAATTAAAACAGTTTAGAGATCAGCCGGCATTTTTGAAAAGGAAACTTTCCACAAGTGTGGCTTTGAACAGTGTTGATTCTACTGATTCCTAATCTTATGCTCAGATACAAATAAATCCTGCCCCCTCTTGTTTCAGTAACCCAGCCAGGAGTGTAGTGAGAATTTTGTTTATGTAAAAATTTCTTAGAAATGTTGTAAAAATTTCTTAGAAATGTGTCTCTTCTTTCAAGGGTTTATAAATGTATTTGGAGGCCTTTATATACATAATGAAAAACATTTGGAAAGGAAAACGGTAAGGCTTACTGTGCTGAAGCCTTCAGTTACTGGAAATAAGATGCAGTTAGTTGTAGTCTCTTTTTATTTTTTTCAGGGCTGTATCTTTTTTTACAATTCATGGTGGCAACAAGTTTAGCACTGAGGTTCTTGATTCATCCTCAATGATGATTTGAAGTAATTTTATCTGTTGAACACACATTGTATATGAGTTTTGATTATTTTTAAAAATCTCCTTCTAAATATTTAAAGTCTATTTCTATTGTGAATGAATTAACTTTTTAAACATCTACTTAAAGATTGTGATTATGCCATTTGGAAAATACATAAAAAGCATGAAAGCTGACAGTACACACTTGGGAACACACACTTCCAAAAGCATATGTTCCAAACGCATATGACCTATTTGATCATAAATGTCATTACAATAGATCCTTGATGTTCATCAGCATGAGAATAGATCCCGAGACCTTCGCGATTCACATGTACAATTCCTTGCCACCAGAAAAGGGAAAGCGGCTTGGTAAGATGCCAGATAAGAGCGGCTGCCTTGGAGTAGGCGGCAAAGCCTCCTCGAAACATGGAAGCCAGTGATGGGCAGGGCCTGCCTGCCTGCCTACCTAGGGTCTTGTGTGCCCTCTTCAGAGCCCCACAGACCTTGAGATTAAACTCAGCAGAATTACAGTATGGGTATGATGGCTATTTGAAGTGGCTGGTACATAGTCTAAGCCACAAATACCCAATCCACGGGTTTCAAAGAACGACCAGATAGACGTTAATGTGGGCGTGGGGAAATCTGTAACTCTCTGCACTGCACCGTTCACTTCTTCACAGTGGCTGTCCTAGGAGATGTGTGTGGCACTTCCACTTTCTGTGGTGCACACTTCTGTGTTGTTTTAGTATCTTACCTGTGGCAGGCATAATTCTGATTGCTGTTATAATCAGAAAAAAATCAACAGAATTCTTTAAATCCCTTGAGTGCACATTGTGGTGTTTTTGTTGAGTGACACAATAGACTGTCAGTTGATGAATTATGCAGTGTGATCATATATGTGCTAGGATAGATATGTATGTGGACTATGATAGAAGATTATGGCTGATGGAGCACAGGTTGATTTTGTGTACCTGTCTCTCTAGTCGTCCAACAAACATTTCTTGAACAGCTAGTATATGCCAGGCATTATGTTAGGGGCTAGCATATGTTCTTCACTGTACTTCTTTAAGGAAGAGAGACACCCATGCAGACAAAGTGGCTCTCATTTTAGTTAATAAAACTGGAAGACAGATCAGCTGCAGTGGCTTACGCCTCTAAGCCCAGCACTTTGGGAGGACGAAGTGGGCGGATCAGTTGAGCCCAGGAGTTCGAGACCAGCCTGGGCAAAATGACAAAAGTTCATGCCTACAAAAAATACAATAAATTAGCTGGGCATGGTGATGCACACCTGTAGTCCCAGCTACTCGGGAGGCTGAGGTGGGAGGATCGCTTGAGCCTGGGAGGCGTAGGTTGCATTGAGCCGAGATCACACCACAGCACTCCAGCCTGGGTGACAGTGTGAGACCCTGTCTCAAAAATAAACAAACATATACATACATACAGTAAATAAAACTTGAAGCAGCCAGAGCACTTTTTGCAAATGATGTAAGCCACACCTGGGGATTCTGAGGTATTGGGATCCCTGTCTGTAATTATTCATTCCTCCACAGCTGCCACATAGAACAAGCAAATCTGACATCACAGCTCTTTCAAAAATCTCTCAGAATTCTACACTGGAATAAAGATCACCCAGTAAACTCAGCTATGTTCATTCATAGGAATTTCTCCTTGGAGTTAATAATAATCATTAGAAAAAAATTACAGGAAGAAATAATAATTTCCTCCTATTCTTCTTGTGATAAATTGTAACAATAGCAGACATTCCTATATAGACCCTATAAGCGATAAGAGGGAAAATAGGATTTGCAAATTAAGTATCTGAATAAATATATTAGAAAAGATGTTTAGGATATTTGTTCTTTGTCTAAACTATTCTTAATAATGGCAAAAACTCTTTTCTTACGTGGTTTGGGAAAACAAACAAGCAAAGTGTGTGTTAAGCCATAGCATGGAAGTTTCCACGCTTTCTCAAAGCAAACTGTATTTCACTTGCCTTAAATCATAAATGTCTGTCCTAAATACATCATAAGACTGGGCAAATTTGTGGCACAACTCCTCACAGCTGGGAAGTTTGACATTAATATCAAATTTCCTGTTGTTGTTTCAGAATTGTCTGTTTCACAGCAATATTACCAGTGACTTGAAAGCATTTACAGACAAGTTTGGTTTTGACGTCCTCATCCTGTTCGCCAGCTATCTGTCAGAGGAGCAGCAGCCGAGACGACAGATTGCTGTGTACTCAGAAAACGTAGAGCTGTGCAGTCAGGTGAGCCCCTCCTCTGACCCCGGCATGTTTCCCTGTGTCCTAACCTGCTGGCTCTCAGAACACACAGTGCAAGACAGAACAGATTGGTGGCTCATGAGCAATTAGCCCAAGAGATGGAGTCCTAGAGGTTTGAGTTTTGGAAATGTTGGGGGTATTTTGTACCTTTGGCCTTTTAAGAAAGCCCCAGAAGCATTTCTCTTCTTGACTGAATCCATGGTGCAAAACATTAGCTCTTTCTCACCCCCAAAAGAGCAAGTCCTCCTCTGGGTGCTCTTTTCTTCTAGGACTGCTCCCTAATCATAACTAACAAGGTTCAGCCCCTGTCCCAGGACCCATTTGGTGGCCAGTGTTTAAGACCTGGTGATCTGATGCTTTAATCAAACTTAGTTTGTCTCCAGGTACCAGAACTCTGACTAGGTAATCAATTATCCTCCAGGTTGATCGCTGAGTCTTTTAACCCAAGGCCTAGGAAATTTAAAAAAAATAAAAAAATAAAAAAAGAATTAGATAAAATTAATCAATATAGGCCATTGGATATACCAAGCCAGGTGTACTTAATAACTAATATGAGAACATACATGATTCATTGTAACAGGAGCCACATGGCCCCGCATGCTTCATCACTCATTTTTCCTCACTAGTAGATTCAATGCCTCATGAATCCACGAGTGGCTAGAGGCACAGTCTCTTCCCCTTTCTTTTCTACGTCCTCCTTTCTGTCCCCCAAGAGCTCCACTGTAGCTCTCTTGACACATGCCTGTGGGTACTCTCGGGCTCTCTCAAGTCCAAATGTGAGAGAACATCTCTTCTGACCTGCATCACCAGCCTATGGTTTTTTTCAACACTTTACTCTGCATTTGGTTTCAAAGGTAAATTTCATCTTTGGTCACTGGCTTCCCGGGGGTGGGATTTAGGCCTTGGAAGCCTACAATATGGCAGCTTTCAAATCACTTTTAGCAGTAGACCCCTTTTTCAAACCAATTTGAAAATTGGTTCATTGGAAACAGACAAAAGTAGAAGAGCAGATGAAGGAGTTAAAAGCCCTTGAGCTGACCCCAGTCCTCCTCTCTTCTCCCCACCCACCCTCCCCACCCTAGCAATAGCCAGAGGTGGATCCCTGGAATCTTAAGCAACAGAGTCCTGGCTCTGGCCTAGCGAGTCCCTCTTTGCCTGTGTGGTCACACCACTGGCTGAGTCAGCCTTTGCAGCAGACTGCCTGGGTGCAGAACTCAGGCTCCAGCACTTGTTAGCTGTGTGTTGCTGGACAAGTTATTTCATCTTCCTGTGTCTTCATTTCTTCATGGGTAAAATGGAAATAAAAAGAGTTCCTACCTTGTGGAATTACTGTGATGATTAAAAGAGATAACGATCATAAAACCCTTAGAATCATGCCTGGCACATGAAAGCACTCAATAAATGTTAATTAGTAGTAGTAGTATCTGTGTGAGCTCCATGGTGGTAGTGGTGGTGGTGATGATTATTATTATTATTAATTTTACCTCTACTAATCCTGTGGGGCCATTTCAAAGGCCCAGCACAACAAAATACTCCTGACATTCCCTAAAAATCAGAAAGCCGCCACCCAGTTCTGGCTTCACACTGACCGTCAGTGTCCCCTTGCCTCCCAGGCTGGCTTTGTCTGTTTTGGGCTCCATGCTTCCGTTACCTGGGGTGAAAGGGTCCGAGGGGTCCTGAGTGCTATTCAGAAAGGTCAGACTCTGGAGCATCTTTGTCTTTCCTACTCTCTCTTTTGGATTCTGAAGCTATCAGACGTTCAAGCAGCCCTGGCTGCCCCTCCCAAACAAGAGCCTGTCTCCTGATATTTTCCCCTTATTCCAACACTTTTCCTATAGTTGTCAGCAACATGCGTTATCTCTGCTTTTTTGCAACTCAAGTTGCATTGCTGTTGGAAGATGGTATTATATTACAGTTAGGAAAGAAGTTAGATGGTTTAAACTCCTTTACCCAAAACGTTCAGGAGCCATCAAAATCAAGCACCTGGATTTTGAATTAAACAGAGAAACAGTTGGATAGAATTGGAGAAAAGGTTGGTGGTATAGTAATCAGAACTTTCCAAGTTTGAGATCTTCTTTTTCAGACAGATGAACACAGACTAATTTTATATAAAAAATTAAGAGAGATAAATTGCAAAGTGCAGTTGCAAAGTGCAACAGTGCCTGAGTGCTGACACAAATTCCTGTGCCTTCTGACAGATTTGCTGTGAGCTAGAAGAGTGTCAGAACCCTTGCCTAGAACTGGAGCCCTTTGACTGTGGCTGTGATGAGATCCTGGTGTACCAACAAGAGGACCCTTCAGTGACTTGTGATCAGGTAGTTCTCGTTGTCAAGGAAGTCATCAACAGGAGGTGTCCAGAGATGGTCTCCAACAGCCGGACGTCCTCAACAGAAGCCGTGGCAGGCAGTGCCCCCCTCTCCCAGGGGTCTTCTGGGATTATGGAATTGTATGGTTCTGACGTAGAGCCACAACCCAGCTCTGTGAATTTCATAGAGAACCCTCCAGATCTCAACGATTCTAACCAGGCTCAGGTGGATGCCAACGTAGACCTTGTTAGCCCAGACAGCGGACTGGCTACCATTAGGAGCAGCCGCTCATCCAAGGAGAGCTCTGTTTTCCTCAGTGATGACAGCCCCGTGGGAGAAGGTGCTGGGCCTCACCACACCCTCCTCCCAGGGCTTGACTCCTACAGCCCCATCCCTGAAGGGGCAGTCGCGGAGGAACATGCATGGTCTGGAGAACACGGTGAACACTTCGACCTCTTCAGTTTTGACCCAGCACCCATGGCTTCTGGCCAGTCCCAGCAATCTTCTCATTCTGCAGACTACTCCCCAGCGGATGACTTCTTCCCCAACAGCGACTTGTCAGAAGGACAGCTCCCCGCTGGGCCTGAAGGACTTGATGGCATGGGAACCAACATGTCTAATTATTCATCCACTTCACTTTTGTCAGGGGCTGGCAAAGATAGCCTTGTGGAATATGATGAGGAGTTTGTCCAGAGACGAGAAAGTCCCAGAGATAACTCTGAAAGAAATTTGAGCCTGACAGATTTTGTGGGAGATGAATCCCCTTCCCCAGAAAGGCTAAAAAATATTGGAAAGAGGATCCCACCAACACCAATGAATAGTTTAGTAGAAAGCTCGCCATCCACAGAAGAACCAGCCTCACTCTATACAGAAGATATGACCCAAAAAGCCACTGACACAGGTCACATGGGGCCACCTCAGACCCGTGCACGGTGCAGCAGCTGGTGGGGTGGTTTGGACATTGACTCCAAAAATATTGCAGATGCGTGGAGTTCCAGTGAACGGGAATCTGTTTTCCAGAGCCCTGAATCGTGGAAAGAGCATAAGCCAAGCTCCATTGATAGGAGAGCCTCAGATTCTGTGTTTCAGCCAAAGAGTCTCGAATTCACAAAGTCAGGTCCCTGGGAGTCTGAATTTGGTCAACCTGAACTGGGTAGCAATGATATTCAAGACCAAAATGAAGAAAGCGTGTCATTCCAGAACGTGCCCATGGAGAAGCCACCTTTGCCAAATACATCTCCCCAAGGAACAAACCACCTGATAGAAGACTTTGCTTCTTTGTGGCATTCTGGTCGTTCTCCCACAGCCATGCCCGAGCCCTGGGGAAATCCTACAGATGATGGTGAACCAGCAGCTGCGGCGCCATTCCCAGCCTGGAGTGCATTTGGTAAGGAAGATCATGCTGAAGCTTTAAAAAATACCTGGAATTTGCACCCAACAAGTGGCGAGACACCTTCTGTTAGGGACCCGAATGAGTGGGCCATGGCAAAAGGTGGATTTGTCTTTTCTTCTTCAGAACTACTGGACAATTCACCCAGTGAGATAAATAATGAAGCAGCTCCAGAAATCTGGGGCAAGAGGAACAGTGACTCCAGGGATCACATCTTTGCACCTGGAAATCCCAGTTCTGATCTGGATCATACATGGACTAATTCTAAGCCACCAAAAGAAGATCAGAATGGTTTAATGGATCCTAAAACTAGGGGCAAGGTATATGAAAAGGTAGATTCCTGGAACCTTTTTGAGGAGAGTATGAAGAAAGGAGGGTCAGATGTCCTAGCTCCTTGGGAAGATTCCTTCTTATCTTACAAATGCTCTGATTACAGTGCATCCAACCTAGGAGAAGATTCAGTGCCGTCCCCCTTAGATACCAATTACTCCACCTCAGACTCTTACACATCACCAACATGTGCTGGAGACGAAAAGGAAACTGAACACAAGCCATTTGTTAAAGAGGAAGGTTTTGAGTCAAAAGATGGTAACTCCATGGCAGAGGAGACTGACATTCCACCTCAGTCACTGCAACAGCCATCTCGAAATCGAATCAGTTCAGGTCCTGGGAACCTAGACACGTGGGCTTCACCTCATTCAGATAACAGTTCTGAAATAAATGCCACTCACGACCCAGATGAAAATGAACTCAAGACAGAGCACACAGATGGTAAGAGTGTCTCCATGGAGGATGACATGGGGGAAAGCAGCCAGTCCAGTTATGATGACCCCAGCATGATGCAACTGTACAATGAAACAAACCGACAACTCACACTTTTGCACAGCAGCACCAACTCCCGGCAGACAGCGCCTGACAATCTTGACTTGTGGAACAGAGTGATTTTGGAGGATACTCAGTCCACAGCAACGATCTCAGATATGGACAATGATTTGGACTGGGATGACTGCAGCGGGGGTGTGGCACTCCCCAGTGACGGTCAAACAGAAGGATACATGGCTGAAAGTACCGAGCCAGAAACCCGATTTACAGTGAGACAGCTGGAACCCTGGGGCTTGGAGTATCAGGAGGCAAATCAGGTAGATTGGGAGCTCCCTGCCTCTGATGAGCATACCAAGGACAGTGCTCCCAGTGGACATCACACACTGAATGAGAAAAGTGGGCAGCTAATTGCAAACAGTATTTGGGATTCTGTCATGAGTGATAAAGACATGTCATCGTTCATGTTACCAGGTTCCTCATATCTCACAGATTCAGAGCAAAGCGAATTGCCGCCTGAAATCCCCAGCCATTCAGCAAATGTTAAAGACACTCACTGCCCAGACGCACCAGCAGCCTCTGGAACCAGTGAGTCAGGGGCACTTATATCTCATCTTGACAACCAGGAGACAGAGAGGGAAACCCTGCAGAGTGTTGCAGCATCCTTGGTGACTAGGCTTGAGAATCCAGGGCATTTTGCACACTCAGATCCATGGAAAGGTCATAGCAATGGACAAAGTGAAAGTGAGAAGGAAGCCCAGGGAGCCACCAACAGGCAGCCCCTTGATGAAGAGGAGGTGATCGCCTCTGGTGTGGAGAGTGCCTCAGGGATTTCTGAAAAAGGGCAGAGTGACCAGGAACTGTCTTCTCTGATTGCATCTGAACATCAGGAAATCTGCGTTAAATCAGGCAAAATCAGCTCTCTTGCAGTCACTTTCAGTCCTCAAACCGAGGAACCAGAGGAAGTTTCCGAGTATGAGAAGGCGTCTTACAATCTAGACTCCTGTGATGTGCAAACAGGGATGTCTGCAGATAACCTGCAGCCAAAAGACACCTATGAACAGAACCTCATGAGTCAGAGAACTTCAGGTGAAACTACTGAGACTTCAGATGCGATGAATTTCACAAAATATGTATCTGTACCAGAAAAGAATCTTGAGAAAACTGAAGAATGTAACATTCTAGAGCCAGAGAATGTGGGTGGAGGGGGACCTCACAAAGTTCCCCGAAGCCTTGACTTTGGGGATGTTCCTGTAGACAGTGTCATGCATGTCAGCTGCACAAGTTCCGAGATAACCAAAAATCTTGACGTTAAGGGGACTGAAAATAGCCTTCCAGGAGCCAGTTCATCTGGAAATTTTGACAGAGATACTATTTCTAGTGAGTATACTCATTCAAGTGCATCAAGTCCTGAGTTAAATGATTCTTCAGTTGCACTGTCTTCCTGGGGCCAGCAGCCCAGTTCTGGGTATCAGGAAGAGAACCAAGGTAATTGGAGTGAACAGAATCACCAAGAATCTGAACTAATTACCACTGATGGCCAAGTAGAAATAGTTACCAAAATGAAGGATTTAGAGAAAAACAGAATAAATGAGTTTGAAAAGAGTTTTGATCGCAAAACTCCTACATTTTTAGAGATCTGGAATGACTCGATTGATGGTGATTCCTTGTCCTCTTTATCCAGTCCTGAAACAGGCAGATATTCTGAGCATTCAGGGACACATCAGGAAAGCAATCTCATCGCTAGCTACCAGGAGAAAAATGAACATGACATTTCTGCAACTGTGCAGCCAGAGGATGCCAGGGCCATTTCAACAAGCTCAGGTTCTGACGATGACAGTGTCAGTGGTGAAGAGTCAGTGGAGAAAGAGATCCAGGTGGCCAACTGCCACGTTGCTCAGGATGAATCCAGAGCTTGGGAGTCATTGAATGAATCTAATAAGTTCTTGGTCACAGCTGATCCTAAGTCTGAAAATATTTATGACTACCTAGGCAGCTCAGAGCCAGCAGAGAATGAGAGTAAGTCAAACCCATTCTGTGACAATCAGCAAAGCAGCCCTGATCACTGGAATTTCTCACCGTTAACGGAGACTGAAATACAGATTACAGCAGTGGAGAAGGAGATGAAATCTTCTCCGGAAACAGGGAAGACAGGAGATGTTGCATGGCAAATATCTCCCAAAGCTGAACCAAAGAACGAAGATAATTCTCAACTGGAAATGCTGGGCTTCTCAGCTGATAGCACTGAGTGGTGGAATGCCTCACCCCAGGAAGGGAGACTAATTGAGAGTACATTTGAAAGGGAGCTGTCTGATTCCAGTGATGTGTTGGAGATAAATTCTTCCGTATATCAAAATGCCAGTCCCTGGGGAGCACCAGTTCAGAATGATATTGAGCCCGTGGAAACACACTATACTAATCCTTTTAGTGACAACCATCAGTCACCCTTCCTGGAAGGTAATGGGAAGAACTCCCATGAGCAACTCTGGAACATTCAACCAAGGCAGCCAGACCCAGATGCTGACAAATTCAGCCAGCTTGTAATATTGGACCAAATCAAAGAAAAGGACTCAAGAGAGCAAACCTTTGTGTCTGCTGCTGGTGATGAGCTGACTCCTGAAACACTGACCCAAGAGCGGCATCAGGACGCCATGCTGTCAGTCTGCGATCAGCCAGATGCAGCCTTGACTCATGCAGAGGAAAATGGTTGTGTTACATCTAATGTTTCAACGAATGAAGGTCAAGAAACAAATCAGTGGGAACAAGAAAAATCACACCTGGGTGAGATGACACATTCAAGCATTGCCACAGAAAATGTTCCTGCTGTCAGTTCTGCCACCCAGCTGATAATGAAGCCAGGCTCTGAATGGGATGGCTCTGCCCCAAATGAGGACTCCCAAGGTACATTTGTGCCAGATATTTTACATGGCAACTTTCAAGAGAGTGGGCAGCTGGCCTCTGCCGCGCCTGACTTGTGGGTGGATGCTAAGAAGCCCTTCAGTTTGAAAGCAGATGGTGAGAATCCTGATATCCTGACACATTGCGACCATGACAGCAATTCTCAGGCTTCCAACAGCCCTGATATATGTCACGATTCTGAAGCGAAGCAAGACACTGAGAAGCACCTCGGTGCTTGCATGGGACCTGAAGTGGAATCCACTGAGCTTTGTCTCACTGAGCCAGAGATGGATAAAGAACCCATTCATGAGCCTGGACAGGAGTTTATCCCATCCAATGCAGAACTCGATTCTGAAAACGCAACTCCGCTGCCTCCAATTGGCAATCAGGTAGACATAAAGGGCTCCTCTCAGCCCGCCTCTCATAAAGGTTCACCTGAACCTTCTGAAATAAATAGTGATGACAATACAGATTTACAAGCATCAGAAAAAGGAGCCAGCCCAGATATGGCACCAATTTTGGAACCAGTTGATGGAAGAATCCCAAGGATTGAAAATGTGGCAACTAGCATTTTTGTAACTCACCAAGAGCCAACTCCGGAAGGCGACAGTTCTTGGTTATCAGACAGCTTTTCTCCTGAAAGTCAGTCTGGTGCAAGAGCTTTGTTTGATGGTGAGCCACGTTTATCCACAGAGAATCCTGCCATGGTTCCTGATGCTTTGCTAGCCTCAGACACTTGTCTGGATATAAGCGAAGCTGCCTTTGACCACAGTTTCAGCGATGCCTCAGGTCTCAACACATCCACGGGAACGATAGATGACATGAGTAAACTGACATTATCCGAAGGTCATCCCGAAACGCCAGTTGATGGGGACCTAGCGAAGCAAGATATCTGCTCATCCGAAGCCTCGTGGGGTGATTTTGAATACGATGTAATGGGCCAGAATATCGATGAAGATTTACTGAGAGAGCCTGAACACTTCCTGTATGGTGGTGACCCTCCTTTGGAGGAAGATTCTCTGAAGCAGTCGCTGGCACCATACACACCTCCCTTTGATTTATCCTATCTCACAGAACCTGCCCAGAGTGCTGAAACAATAGAGGAAGCTGGGTCTCCAGAGGATGAGTCTCTGGGATGCAGAGCAGCAGAGATAGTGCTTTCTGCACTTCCTGATCGAAGAAGTGAAGGAAACCAGGCTGAGACCAAAAACAGACTGCCTGGATCCCAGCTGGCTGTGCTGCATATTCATGAAGCCCCTGAGTCCATTTATTTGCCTGTAGGAGCAGGCACCAACATTTTGTCTCCATCAAGCATTGACTGGGAAGTAGAAACAGATAATTCTGATTTACCAGCAGGTGGAGACATAGGACCACCAAATGGTAAGAAACATCTCATTCTTCCACCTCCAAGAAACCACTGCGTTGATTAAACTAGTGCATATTTATAAGACACACTCTTCCTACCAATGGGGGTAGAGAGGGACTTAACTACATTTGCAAGAGTAAAAACTAATGCATATATGGTACCTATCCCTGACAGTGCACAAGAAAATCAAATGACTCTACAAAATAAAAATATTTTCTAACTGGACGCGGAGGCTCACGCCTGTAATCCCAGCACTTTGGGAAGCCAAGGAGGGTGGATCACCTGATGTCAGGTGTTCGAGACCAGCCTGGCCAGCATGGTGACACCCCATCTCTACTAAAAATACAAAAATTAGCTGGGTGTGGTGGCAGCCGCCTGTAGTCCCAGCTACTCGGGAGGCTGAGGCAGGAGAATAGCTTGAAACCAAGAGGTGGAGGTTGCAGTGAGCTGAAATCATACCATTGCACTCCAGCCTGGGTGCTGGAGCGGGACTCTGTCTCAAATAAATTAATAATATAAAAAATATAAACATTAAGTTACCTCTTTTAGATGATCATTTGCAAGGATAACAAATCGCACAATGTGTTCATTAAACCTTATTCTCCTCTTCTCACTTTCAACTTCCACTTCTAGGTGACAGCAAGGAAATATCAGAATTGGAAGAAGAAAAAGTAATTCCTACCAAAGACCCTGAGCAGATAAAATCAGAATACGAGGAAGGCAGATGTACAGAGAAGAATGAAGATCGTCATGCACTACACATGGATTACATACTTGTAAACCATGAAGAAAATTTACATTCAAAGCCAGAGGCCTGTGAAGAAAGAGAAAGCATAGCTGAATTAGAATTGTATGTAGGTTCCAAAGAAACAGGGCTGCAGGGAACTCAGTTAGCAAGCTTCCCAGACACATGTCAGCCTGCCTCCTTAAATGAAAGAAAAGGTATCTCTGCAGAGAAAATATCTTCTAAAGGCGATACGAGATCATCTTTTGAAAGCCCTGCACAAGACCAGAGTTGGATGTTCTTGGGCCATAGTGAGGTTGGTGATCTATCATCAGGGCCTGGGTGGTCTGGCAAGACTGTGGAGCCATTCTCTGAACTCAGCTTGGGCGAGGGTCCCCAGCTGCAGATTCTGCAAGAAATGAAGCCTCTAGAATCTTTAGCACTAGAGGAAGCCTCTGGTCCAGTCAGCCAATCACAGAAGAGTAAGAGCCGAGGCAGGGCTGGCCCGGATGCAGTTATGTTGCAGGCTGTCACCCATGACAATGAATGGGAAATGCTTTCACCACAGCCTGCTCAGAAAACCATGATCCCTGACACAGAAATGGAGGAGGAGACAGAGTTCCTTGAGCTCGGAACCAGGAAACCAAGACCACATGGGTAAGCAAAAAGCTAGATTTATTTATTTTTTCCTGAAAAGCAATTTATTTAGAAACCTGGGAAATGGTTAGAGGTTATGGAATATGAAGAATACCTGGATAATAGCAGCTTTGCTTATATTGAATGCAAGGCACACCATCAGTAAAAGCAGCTACTAGATAACTATTACCATAATGATGATTTATGTACATTTTCAGTCAAAAAGCCCCTTCAATTTTCATTCAGAGTCTTATACCTACCCCCCAACTGCCACCCCACCTACTTGAATACCTACATGACTCTTAAACAGGCAGTTGGGAATTACAAGGGAATGACACTAACGTTTAATCAGCACCTACTATGTGCGAGGCAGTTTGCATATATTATCTCATTTAATCCTAACATGCCAGTGGGGGGAATGGAAGGGATGGGGTTGAGTAGGGGGATTCAAGGCTCAGAAAGTTTCTATAACTTGCCTAGAATTAAGTAACCAGAGTGAACACTCTGGGATTCAAAGCTTGCCACCTCCAAAGCCTGTACTTTCTCAGTTGACACACCGCTTAGCATACAAAAATGTCATTTTCTGGTTTTATGTAAGCACCTAACTTATCACTGGAGACAGAGAGACTCCATAGCTGTCTCCAAATCTCAGTGTAAAACATTCATTCCCTAATTGGCAGAGAAATTGGCAAACTGTCACCAAATCAGTGATTCAGTCATTCATTCACTCATTCATTCATTCATTCATTCACCATGTGGTTTTTGAGAGCTTGCTCTGTGCCATGGTCCGGGTAGCCAGTAGGCATATATCAGGGAATAGGATGTCATCGCTGCCCTCAAGCTGCCATTCTCTGCTGAAACTGTTTAGCATTCTTCATTTCTCTTCATTTGTGTTTATGACGCCCTCCTGCTTCCAGGGACAAAAGAACAAATTGTGAAAAATAACTTAAGTAAAGGGGAAAGTCATGTTTCCTCCTTGAAATGTAACAGAGAAAAGATATCGGCCAGGCACGGTGGCTCACACCTGTAATCCCAACACCTTGGAACCCCAAGGTGAGTGGATCACTTGAGGTCAGGAGTTTGAGACCATCCTGGCCATCATGGTGAAACCCCGTCTCTACTAAAAATTCAAAAATTAGCCAGGAGTGGTGGCAGCACCTGTAATCCCAGTTACTTGGGAGGCTGAGACAGGAGAATCACTTGAACCTGGGAGGTGGAGGTTGCAGTGAGCCAAGATCGTGCCACTGCACTCCAGCCTGAGCGACAGAGCCAGACTCTGTCTCAAAAAAAAAAAAAAAAAAAGGGAGAAAAGATATCTTTTTTTTTTTTCTACTCAGCGTGGGAATATAAAGGACTATACATACCACGTACCCACAGTGAGTCAAAGAATCTGGATTCCAGCCTGGCTCTACCATGACTGATTATACATTTTAGGATTAGTCCCAGGCTTAGGTTTTCTCATCTGTAAAATTAGTGAGTTGGGCTGAAAAATCTCAAGCCTTCGTGCAGTATTAAATTCTGGGAACTTAATTTGTGTGGAAACAGAATGTGTCCAGGAGAGCTTTGGCATTCACAAATTACATTTCTTGATGAAAGGAACAAGGACAATGGAAAGAATAGCTGGGGTATGTTGAGGGTTAGCAAAGTGCAGAAGGGGTTAAAAGCTCTACCATATTCCAGGGCAGCTTCATAAATCCAGACGTTGTCAGCTGGCCTAATCCTTCTTTCTTCCTGTCAAGCTATTTTCTTCCAGAGAGACCTCAGATCCGTTATCAGAAAGCGAGTAGCAGATGGATCCCAGCAGCCCTGCTGGCATTGTTATAGATTGAGCTCAGAACTCAGGCAGCCATGAGTTGGCTAAGCTATTGTTTTGCTTCTTGTCTGCATTTTGCACACGCCCCTAAGATCCAACAGATGACAGTCGGTGTTCAGTTGTGCCACCAGTACCTTTTCTTTCAACACGATTTCTTTGCTCATCCCTTTCCGCTCAGCTTTCGTAGTACTGAAACTTTTCTCACAATGGGGATGGGGCAGATTTTCCCTCCGGCATGTGTATTATCTTTTGCATAAATAATTTACTGTGAATGTGTAAGTCTCCCTCTGTGCTAGATTTTCGGAGAAGAAAGAGTTGTCTAAAACAGTGGTTCTCTAAGTGGGGTCCTAAGAACGGCAGCATCAGTATCACCTGAGTGCTTGTTAGAAATGCAAACTATTGGCCCCAACTCAGACCTGCGGAATCAGAAACTCTGGGGGTGAGGCCCAGTCAGCTGAGCTTCAGCAGCTCCTGGTGCCCTCCAAAGCTTGAGAACCACTGGTTTAAAACATACTGTCAGTCGTCTAGCAGTTTACAATTTCATTAAAGAGTTAGACATAAGTAAAAAGGTAGATAGCAGTATAATATTTAAGTCAAGCTAGTCAAAGCTCAGTGTCAGTTTAAGTATAAAATAGGTACCAACTATGGGCATTTAGCTGTGGACCAGGTGCTGAATACTGTCTGTGCACTGTTTCGCTTTACAACGGCAACCTTTGCAAGACACGAATTACACAAGTGAGGAAATAAGAGGAGAGACGTCTGTTTCAGGCACCTTTATGGAGCAGGCGGCAGGAATCGCTTATTCTCTGTCGGACACAGGAGACAGAGTGCCCAGGGCCCATGATACTTTAAGGAGCCCATGAGAATATTTTCTTTTATAATCAGAAGAAAAAATTATTGTACTTTCACGTGGATTACATTTTGTCTTTATACCAACAACGTTATAAAATAAATTTTTAAAAAATGTTTTAATGACAGAAGGGGCTTATGAGGGCAGAAGTGCCTAGGGCCCATGAAGTCGTACTGCAGCTCTGAGAGGTACATTTAAAACAGTCACTAAAGGAAAGGTCATACTTTGGGAAGGCGAAGAAGAGGGTAAGAAGCTAGCTGAGTGAACTGGGATGAGTACTATGAAGGAAGTCATGGAGACAGGAAGGTCATCACAGAAGCAAAACAACGAGATAGCTGTGGTTTCCCAAACAAAAACCTGGAAATATCTCTGATGCTTAATCTGATCCTAGAACAGAAGATCCAAAATCAAGACCATTCTGCAAAAAAGAAAATTAAGAAAGGCTCTTCTTAAATAGAGATAGGTTCATAGTATGTGCAATACGACTCACCAGCTGTAAATCAGCTTCTTCCCTCCCCTCCTCAGCCTCAGCCTCTCTCAGCTCCCAAACTGTTTTGAGAGCTGCAAGCCACATTTTCAAAGTCTGAGAAAGCATGAGAAAAATGCCTTTTCTCCTCATATGCCACCTACTGACTCTTGTTAACAAAAGTTGTTACTAGGACTGAAAGATAGCCTCTCTCCCTTGAGATCTGCAGCACTGCTTCACGTTCCCTAGGATCAGTCTTTTCAGAATCCTTTGCCAACACCTTGGTCATCCTCCAGCTGTAGACCTGTCCAACAGAGGATCAAATACCAGTTCCCGAAGACAGTGATGGGTGTGCCTGATCTTTCCTGCATAGTCACAAAGAATATTTGCAGGAGAATCTGTAGCACACAGACCTTTCTTAAAGGAAGAAACACTTAGCTGTTTATTTTAAAGAAAGCATGGTTGGAAGAATGATGTGCGAAGAAGGGGGTAAGCTGGTTACATGTTAGAGTTTTTTAGAAAAACAGAATAGGAGATATCTGTCTTTATATCTCCATCTTGCTATCTAGCTACTGAGAGAATTTTAAGGAATTGGCTCATGTGATTATGGGGGCTGGCAAGTCTGAAGTCTGTAGGGCAAGCTGGCAGCCTGGAAACTCAACCAAGAGTCAGCATTGCCTTCGTGAATGTGAGTTCTGCAGGGCTGCAGGCTGGACACGCAGGCAGGTTTCTGGGCTGCAGTCTTCAGGAGAATTCCTTCTTCTTCAGAAAACGTGAGACTTTGCTATTAAGACCTTCATCTGATTGGATGAAGGCTCCTCACATTATGGAGGGTAATTTGCTTTACTCAAAGTCTGCTGACTTCAATGTTAATCACATCTAAAAAAATACTTTTACAACAACATCTAAACTGGTGTCTGACCAAATCACTAGGTACCATAGCCTAGCCAAGTCAAAACGTAAACATTAACTCTCACAGGTTATAGCAAAAAATCTGATCTATATGTTAAACAAGGATTAAGTCATTAAAATTTTAAAAGTCACTATCTGAATTATATGAAAATGTGACAATCAATATACAAATATATTGGCTTTCCATAGATATGAGCAAAGAAATAATATGCAAGGGAATAAAAGAAAATCATTTCCAAGAAGACTGAGAAAACGGATGATACTCAACTGATGAATCTTTGGGAGATGCAGGCAGCTGTGGGGTATGGAGGATGGGGACGAGGGGAGGAGAGGAGAGGAAATCGTTGTCTCGTGTACTTTTGAAACAGTGTTTAGACATAACCTGACCCTCGTATTTGTGGAGCTGTATCTTGTTTCCAAGCTCTGTGAGGTGAGGTATTCAGTATTCCCTGAAATAAAGATGACCTTCAGACACAGTGTGTTTGGTTCTATGGTGATCTGTCTGCATCCTTTCTTTTTAAATTTGTAATTTTTCACCTTTTTTTCCCATCTGATAACACTATAGAAAAGAATTTATCTTTCTGCTTGTGAGTGACACCATGAGATCTTTTTGTTTTTCGTGAAATCAGGCTTTTTCTGTCTATGACTTACAGTTGGGGAGTTAGTACACTGGGTCTTTTATCCACGTGAATGTTGAAAATCAGAAATAGATTTAAAAATCAGTTGACTCTTTCTCTCACTGTTGGGTAACGGGAACTCTGAGAAGCATCAGGCCAACCAAGCGTACCCCACTTCTGAACATTTGCCGTTTCTCAGAGATGGGTTGATGCTCTCTGAACTCCAGTGCGCCCTTGCTTATTCACCATTTTTGGGCTTTGCCCTGTACCAAACCTGGAAGAACAAACTTAGCACTGACTCTGTGCTCATTTATTTTTGTAATTATATTTGATCCGTTGGTGCGGTGTGTTGTTGAGTTGGTGGTGATAAGTATCATTAAAAGTCCTTTGCTGGGCGCAGTGGCTCATGCCTGTAATCTCAACACTTTGGGAGGCCAAGGCGGGTGGATCACCTGAGGTCACGAATTTGAGACCAGCCTAGCCAATACAGCAAAACCCCATCTCTACTAAAATACAAAAATTAGTTGGGCATGGTGGCACACCCCTGTAATCCCAGCTACTCGGGAGGCTGAGGCAGGAGAATCGCTTGAACCCAGGAGGCGGAGGTTGCAGTGAGCCGAGATCGCGCCACTTCACTCCAGCCTGGCTGAAAGACCAAAACTTTGTCTTTAAAAAAAAAAAAAAAAAAGTCCTTTACATTTGCAATTTAATTCAGGACTTAGTCTCTTTCCTTCATTTCCTTCTTTTCTCTCTTGTTTTCTCTCTCTTTCATGCCCTCCACCCACTTCTACATTTCTGGCCAGCCCTACCCAGAGCAGACTTTCCATAGTAAGTGGTTGCAGACTGACAAATACATTATTTTCTTTGGTCCACCCAAATGACACTTGACATAGACAGGGCAAGTGTTCCTATCCTCATTTCCCAGCCAGATGAGCAAACTCACTTAACACATGAACTGCTTAATGTCATCCAGAAATGAGAAAGTGGTGAGGTTAGACCTAAATTTAAGTCTTCTCTGTCTAGCCCAGTGCTTGTCAATGAAACACAGCTGCTCAAACAAGCATTTCTTTTGAGCTGCTTCTATAGGTTGATGTTTTCATTCCTATTCTCCCGTTGTCCCACTGAAAGGCACATAAAGTGCAATAGGAGATATTTTGAGACGGACTGAGCCAGAATCCATGCCTGACTCCTCAGACAGTCTTGTGACCTACTGGGCTTTTTTGATGCCTGAGTAAATATTTGCTCCCACAGTGGATCTGTGAGTGCTGGTGCTGTGTCAGTGGGCTGCTCCCCATCTGTGGTGTATGGGACCAACTGGAGTGGTTGGAGGCCAAAAGGAAGGGAGAGCATCAAAGCCCCTCAATGTTAATTTACGTTTTCCAAATATTTATACGTGTGGTATTTTGTGGTGAGGGATTTTACAGCCAGAGAGAGCCACGAATGCCAAGATGAGGTGGTGCAACTCCGTTTCCCTGTGGGAGGAACGCCCACAAAGGAGTTCATTTGTCTTGTATTGGCTTCTAGTTTGAGGAAAAACCCAAGGTGCTTCTCTGGCTGGAACCTTGAAACATCACAACTAGTGGCATTGCTTACTTTAGGGGAAAAAAAATTCTTTCTGAAAATTGCTGGTATTTGAGGAAGATGAGAAGCCATGACTTTCGAAAGCAGGGTGTATTTGTGTATCGGGGCACAGCAGGAAAGCGATGACATATTCAAATTAGGAAGATTTGAGAGATTTAATAAAGAGCGTATTTACGAAGATGGAGGCAAAGCATGAGGAACTCACAAGGAATGGTGCAGTAGCCCAGGAATAGGAGCAGCACGGCTGTTATTCTTCCTAGACCCCAGGAGTGGGGAGACAGAGTGATGATCAGAACCCAGAAAGACAATTTTAGGTAGAAAGGGCCGCCCTGAAAGGCATAGTGACCTAGTGTGAGGGACATGGCCAGCGGCAGGCACTCCCACCTCTTCCCCCCTCATCTCCCACCAGGGGTCCTCATTGGTCAAAACCTAGTGGAGGCCCAGCGAGGTGCCTCCTGCCTATAATCCCAGCACTTTAGGAGGCCGAGGCAGGCAGATCACTTGAGGTCAGGAGTTAAGAGACCAGCCTGGCCAACATGGAGAAACCCCGTCTCTACTAAAAATACAAAAATTAGCTGGGCGTGGTGGCGGGCACCTGTAGTCCCAGCTACTCGGGTGACTGAGGCATGAGAATGACTTGAACCTGGGTGGTGGAGGTTGCAGTGAGCCAAGATCATGTCATTGCACTCCACCCTGGGTAACAAAACAAACAAACAAAAAACTCAGTGGAAGTCGGAGGGTAAGGTAGGCTTGGGGCAGAAAGCAGGATGGAAAAAGTGGGAGAGTGGAGCTGACGAAGCAAACAGAAGCTGTTCAGCACAGCCAGCCTCATTGGAGATTGGTGGACCTCAGCCTCTGAAAACTGTCCTGAGATGTTCATGGGCATGATTAGTTAACTTTCTCCAGCACATTGGAGGATCGGTTTCCAAGATCTATGTGAGAGTTCTTTAGGAACAAAGGCTATCAAAAAGTCAGCGCAGGATTGGGTAACCCTTTGTGAAAGTCCAAGCTGCCGGTTCTGAACCAGCAGGGAATACTTGCCGATGTCGGAGACATTTTGGTTGTCACAACTGGGGTGGGTGCTCCTGTCATCTAATGGGCAGAGGCCAGGGATGCTGTTGCATATCCTACAGTGCACAGGAGTGCCCCCCGCCACACAGGGTTATCAAGCCCCAAATGTCAATACTGCCAGTGGGAGAACTCTGCTCCATCTCTCTGCCTTATTTTATTGCTACTACTTTTTTTCCATCTGAAAAGATCTTATATTTACTTCTTTATTTAATTGATTCTGTTGCATCTGTCTCCACCTATGAGAATATAACCTCCAAGAAAGCAGAAGTTTGGTTTGTCTTGTTCATCATGGTACCCCTGTTGCTTAGAACAGCACCTGCCACAAGTTAGACACCCCATAAATATGCCTGATTGAATGAACAGAAAAGAAAGGGAAGTTTGCTCAACGCAATTTGCTTTTAATGACACTGTGATAATTTCTGGTGTGTGTTGCTTCTTTTCCCGAGGGAGATGTGCTAGTTTTAGTTTAGAAGGAATATGCATCTTTCTTTTCTCAAATTACCAAATCCATCTTTTTCTGTCTTTTGTAATTTGAGGCCATAGTTACCCATTTTCAGTGTTCCCGTGCCTTCCTTGTTCATTACAGTTCCTCCAAGATTCTTCAGCCTTTCAGTTGTCTTAGCGTTTTGTTATTCACTTCACTTATCGTCATGGGGAGAAAATAGGTGTGTCTGTTCAATTTTTCTTCTTGGTCATCTGTTGCCTATACCATGGGTATTATAATCTCTTCACCTTGAAATAACTTTTCCTGGCTGGGCAAGGTGGCTCATGCCTGTAATCCCAGCACTTTGCAAGGCTGAGTTGGGCAGATCACCTGAGATCAGGAGTTCAAGACCAGCCTGACCAACATGGTGAAATCCCATCTCTACTAAAAATACAAAAAATAGCCAGCCGTGGTGGCACACACCTGTAATCCCAGCTACTAGGGAGGCTGAGGCAGGAGAATCACTTGAACCTGGGAGGCAGAGGCTGCAGTGAGCCGAGATTGTGCCACTGCACTTCAGCCTGGGTGAACGAGCGAGACCATCTCAAGTAATAATAATAATCATAATAATAACATTTTTATTAGAGAGGAACATTGTTTTATTTAATTAGTCATCTGTTATACCATCAACTCAAGCAGCTGTTGACAATATGTAATTTTCAGAGACTTTTATTTTTATTTTTTAAATTTCCATTTATTAAATAATAATTTTAAAGTATTAATTAGGCTCTCAGAGAATAACTAAAACTCCACTGGAGAATTTGACATCTATTCGCCCTTTCCTTCAGCATAATAGAATGCTCTTTACTGCAATTAAGCAGTAATTCTTATTTGAAAAAAATTTTTAACTGCCTTTGTATAATGAATAAAATAATACATTTCCTCAAATACCCAGCATACTCGGAATTAGGACTGTTTTGCTCTGGCACAATCTGCAAGAACATCTTGCAAGACAAAAGGGAGTAGTATTGGTGATAAGCTATGTCTCACAGTTCCATTTAATGAAGTATTACTTAAAATGTTTTTAAGGTATCTGTAATTGGCCTGATGACAATAACTTAATCACCATTCCTGGCCAACTGCTGACTTCCAAAACAGATATTATTATTTAAAACAGAATTAGGCTAGATGTGGTGACTAACACCTGTAATCCCAGCGTTTTGGGAGGCCAAGGTGAGAGGATCACCTGAGGCCAGGAGCTTGAAGCCAGACTGGTCAATATGGTGAAACCCTGTCTCTACTAAAAACACAAAAAATAGCCGGGCAAGGTGACACATGCCTATCATCCCAGCTACTCAGAAAGCTGAGGCTGGAGAATCATTTGAATGTGGGAGGTGGAGGTTGCAGTGAGCCGAGATCACACCACTGCACTCCAGCCTGGGCGAGCCTGGGCGACAGAGCTAGGCTCCGTCTCAAAACAAAACAAAACAAAACAAATAAAACAGAATTGGTTACAGTGTTTGTTCTGTAGCCTTCAGCTGCTGCCTTTCCCAAATAGGGAAGGAAGCCCCTTCTAACGAGCCAGCACTTCATCAAGACAAGATCCCCATTTTCAGCCTTCGCCCTGGGCAGAAATTCCCAAGATACGCCCAGCTCCAAAGTTACTTTTTCTCCCCTAATGATTTGAGAAATTCACCCATGATTTTGCTGAACTTCTGCCAGCCAGTGACCCTGCAAAGTGATACCTTCCTGTGGGCCCCACCTCCGTCTCCTCCATAGCTGAAAGATATATGGCACGTGAGATATTATTTCATAACTATTCATTATTATGAAGAATTTGGTTGACTTTTAGTTTAAAGATATAAAATTTGCACCTTCCTCTTCTACTCCCTTCTTTACATAAAAATAAGAGCTAAGACTGGGTGCAGTGGCTCACCCCTGTAATCCAGCACTTTGGGAGGCCAAGGAAGGTGGATCACCTGAGGTCAGGAGTTCGAGACCATCCTGGCCAACATGGTGAAACTCCATCTGCACTAAAAATACAAAAATTAGCTGGGCATGGTGGTGGGTGCCTGTAGTTCCAGCTACTTGGGAGCCTGAAGCAGGAGAATTGATTAAACCTGGGAGGCGTAGGTTACAGTGAGCCGAAATCACGCCATTGTACTCCAGCCTGAGTGACAGAGCGAGACTCCGTTTCAAAAAAAAAAAAGAGTAAGAATAGGAGCTAACATCTCTCCACCCCACCTCCCATCGAAAAAGAAAAAGATTATGTAACATCGGATTTCTAGTTATTTCCCAAATTAACATTTTGCTAGAAGTCTTTGGTTTATCTGATAATATGTATTTTTTGAACATCATACAAATAAACACATGCCTTTCTATTTTATAAACATTTCTTTAATACTTTATATGCCTTAACTGTGTCAATATATCTGCTGGTATTTTTAGAATTAATAATGGTAGTAGCTAACATGTACTGTGAGGTTATTTTAACCCAGACTCTCTACATAGGTTATTTTACCTTTCTTCGGGGGTCAGGGGAGACAGAGTCTCACTCTGTCACCCAGGCTGGAGTGTGGAGTGCAGTGACACGATTTCTGTTTCCTGCAACCTCCACTCCTGGGTTCAAGATTCTCCTGCCTCAGCCTTCTGAGTAGCTGAGACTACAGGCACATACTACTATGCCTGGCTATCTTACCATTTTTAAGGAACATTATGATTACTATCCATTCTGTGAATGAGCAGTCTTAAGGCTCCATGAGGTTTAGTAATGTCCACACTTGCTAATAAGTGGTGGAAATCAGATTTGAACTCGGCCTTGTGACTACAGGGTCCACAGGTTAACCTACACACCCCTTTGTCTCCTAGTCGCTGAAGTTGTACTGATCTTAGACAAGCATCTTAACTTTCTCTAGGACCTTCAGCTGGACTTCCTTATGAATCCTGCTATGTTTCCACGGTTCATTTTATTATGATTTTAGCCATCGTTCATTCAATGAAAATAATTACATTGCTGTCATATAGGGATGTGCTGTGAAACTACAGAATTTTTTTTTTGAGAAGTTTCAGGAGAACTAAATTCCTTACAACTTGTGCTTTGAGCCCATTCACATCCAGTCTCACTCAGGAGCAGGAGTAGCAGCAGTTTTCCTCCACTGACGTACAAATTAAAGGGCATTTTTGACTCCACAGCATGGGCGAAAGGGTATCATATATTTCCAAATGAAACCAGCACAGCCCCAGCTCTATCCCCTAGCTAGAGCGACTGCACGGGGAGATCTGGGAGGCAGGTGATCATCCTTATTTAGATGTGCCAGAGATCATGTGACCAGAAAATGGAGGCGAATCTGTATTTCCAGTTAACTGCTCAGAAGAGAGATGCTGAAGAGCTGTAGCCGTGCATGCTTCTCACCCTCCTGTTAGAAAGCCTTCTCTCATCCTCAGAAGGTAGGTGGGTCCTGGTGCAGCTTTTAGGAGATCGGTACAGAAAGGACAGAATGAGATGGGGAGTGTTGTTCTCAAAGACTAATCTCTTGCTGCTGGGAAGTTGGCGGGGGGAGAGGGGAGGGGGATGAGAGGATGCCGAATTCTGCCCAGCCCCTTGCAACTGACAGCTGCCAGCTGCGTTTTATTCCGTATCCACTCATCCTGGAAAGGCTGTGGTCTTTATGCTATCCCCGCCCCTTTCTTGGCGATCAGGTAATCAGGAAACAGACTTTGCACAGGTATAATCATTTTGTTTTCTTTTATATCTATGATGAAAATGAAGAGAGAAAAATAAAAGGAAGTAACAGATTTGAAACTGTTTGAGACTATTGCCTAATGAGAAATAAAATATCTATTTGGATTATTTGACAAGCAGGACAGCCCTAGTAGAGAGGCGTTTTTTTTTTTTTATGTTATTCCTAATTGCTATTGAAGCTAGCGCATCTGTTTTTCTAAATCATCTTGTAACCTTTACGTCTTACCTGAGTTTTAAGATGCAGAAATAGGTCATCCTCAAACATGGGCTTATGTTGTTCCCTTTGTCTTTTCAAAATCAAGAAAGAATACTCTACTGAAGGGATATCAGTATTTCACTGAGAGACTAAGTTATGTGAGGAAGTAAAAAAATTACCACCTGGTCAATTTCAACCAGGAATACACAGGTTATTAAATTTCTGTGTGGTAACTAGAAAACAAAGCTAGACTCTCACCTAGCAGAAGTGATTTAAAGTGTGACTCTGCCTGAGATCAGGGTACTGGCCATGTGGATGAAAGGGAAAGGGGGCATAATCTCCATCCACTGTCCCCTCTTTGATGTGAACTGTTGACATGGTTTGATCTTATGTAAGCTGCTATGTGAGTGCAGCTTCCGGGACCACTTCCAGCCAGATGGCTGCCCTGTGCCCCTCCTGTAGAGAAAATGGGAGTGGCTCCTGTGTGAATCTATTCCAAAATCTTCATCTGATGAAAGTTTTCTTAGAATCATAACTGATAATATGCATGGAATGTAAAATCTGGAATAATTAGATTACAATGCCTGGCAATCAAAAAAATGACCCATGGAATTTCTCTTAATTGCTAAGAGAAACTTCTTATCTGGGAGGTAAAACAAAACAAAACAGCTTTTATGGAAATGTCTCTCTGGGCAAATTAGACATTTTTAGGGTACTGAAAGCTCAGCACTCTAAAGTGGTTTGGACCTTGTTCCCCAACTCAGAAGAACAAGATGAGGTTACTGTCATTGGAAATCAGCAGCACGTAAATATCCCTTTAGCTTTGTAAGCCAAGTTATCCTTTATGTCCTAAATAAGGTTTAATGCCTCATAGATGCTTGAGGATGGTGAGCCAATTCTCCTTCCTATTAACAAGAAGTCAAATTAACTTTTTTCCCAATGGTTAGTGCTCTCTTTGGTACATCCCAGTGAACTTCTATTTACATTCCGTTTGGTTTCTCAATCTTGAGTGGCTTTGTACTCCTGGGAAGATTTATCTCTTCAATAAGAGATCACAGTACTTTCTTGATTTTTTAACTTCACACTTTCCAGCTCCACAGAAGACAAGGTGTAGGGTTTGCACATAGGTTCGAGTACTCGATATAGGTTACAGTGCAAAAGTTTAGGTTTGTCTATGGCAAATAAAAGCTGATTTTTTTCCTACCTAACTAGTCTGGAATTACTTGCCTTGTGTTTGCTGTATCAGGATTTTGCAGGCAGAGGCTTTACATGAACCAAGTTCCTGCCCAAGTAGTATTTGTATTTGGGATGGTTTCTCAATTCTTTACCAAACCAAGTTAAGGGTAATTGGTAGTTGAGGGAAGGAAGAAGGGGTGAGAAGGGGCAGAAGGAAAAGTAGAGGACAGATTCTGTCCCCGGTATCTTGTCTGCCAGGTTTACAAAGAACATGGCTCCTTCTGGATTAATACTGGCAGGAATCATCAGGGGCTTGTGGAGAGGTACATCACTATGTTGCTCAGGCTAGTCTGAAACTGCTGGCCCCATAGGAGGGGTATTGGAGAAGAAGCAGGAGTAGATGCCCTTCAGCTGAACACTCTTTTCCTTAGAGAGCTGTTGCCAGAGTTGGCTCTGTCTTGTTCTGATACGTGCCTATTTGCCTGTTACTTTGATAGTTGTTTGATTCCTTATATTGTTCTTGAATCCTAAAGTTCAACTGCTAAAGTAATAGAAGCTGAACTAAATTTTAGAATTCATTTGGATTCACTTCTTGAATTTACAGGCAGAAAATGAGTTCTAGTTAGAGTGAGTGATTGTCTTAAGATCACCCAGTCAGTGTCTATGCTGGGATCAGAATTCAGGGGTCTTAGCTCTGGACCTTGTGCTACTTCCTGTCAGCTCAGGGCCTTTGAGGAAAAAAAAAATCTTGATGCGGTATCTCATGGCTGTAATCCCAGCACTTTGGAGGGCTCAGGCAGGAAGATCACTTTGAGACCAGCCTGAGCAACATAGTGAGACCCTGTCTCTACAGAAAATTTAAATATTAGCTGAATGTGGTGGCATGCACCTGTAGTTCCAGCTGCTTGGGAGACTGAGGCAGGAGGATGCCTTGAGCCCAGGAGGTTAAGGCTGCAGTGAGCTATGATCATGCCATTGCACTCCAGCCTGGGTGACAGAGCAAGAATCTGTCTCAAAAAAGAAAAGAAATCTAGTTCATGCATTAGCGTTTTCTCATGGCTTAAAAAAAACCCCTACCACTCTTCTATTTTTAGGATAAGGTGGCATTTCCTAATTCATCTACAACCCTTAGACTCGTATGCATTTGGGGAAAATGAAACATCTCTACTGTCAGAACGTGAGTGTTTATTATTAACAGGATGCTATCCCTAAGAACTGCATATGATACAAAGGTAACTAAGGTGCAGTCTCCTCACTCTAGTGTGGGGAGGAGAGAGTAAAACAAATGGCTGTGAAGGACAGGATGAAATCAATTCCATAAGAAATTATACAACGGTGGCACTCTGGATGCTTAAAGGTGAGAAAGTGTTGCTTCATTTTCTTTGTTGTAGAGTGCCTAGTACAGGATTCATGCCTGAGGAAGATTCAATAGGTTGGGAGAAGGAACATTTCAGTGGAGGGAATATAATAAACCCAGCTATGGAGTCAGGAGAGGTATCAGTTGGAGTTGGGAGACTTAAGAGAATCTCATTTTGCCTGAAGGGTAGAGCAGTTGGAGAAGCTAAGGATGGATTATTCTAAGTGGTTAAGAGCCCCCAAGGCTGCAACAAGGAAGTCTGTATTCAATGGTTTCTGTTGGCAATGGAAAGCTGATGTTTCTTGAGCTGGGTATGGTGATTGCAATAGACTGGCAATGATGCAAGAGACATACGAGGGCAGATGGGAAGTGGCAATCCACCGGAGACATAATCAAGGCTGGAACTGTTCCTGGGATGGAAAGAAGGGAGGTAGTTTCAGAACTGCAGACACAGAAGAAAGCTAGAGGGCATGAAAATTGAGGAAGATGAGAACCTACTGGGGAGTTGCCCGCAGAAGAATTGGCAAGCCCTGTGAAAGGTCATCATTTCATTCTTTGTGTCTGAGAACCTGCAGCCTTGGTGAGTTACTTGATATAAGTTCATATAAGCAAGGCAAAGAAAGCACAAAACTCTCTCCTCAATGGAACAAGACAGAGCCTACTTGGGCAGCAACACTAGCTGCAAGTGAAAAACCACATCTGATTCATCAGCCTTAGGTCATGGTTCTGGTGCTGGACCGCGGTCTCTATGACTACACTTTCTTTGTTGCCAAGAGGGCAGGTCTGCAGACCTCTGTATCTACTGAGGTGTACCTATTGGGACGGGGTGTGAAGAGGATGGTGGTGTTTTCCTCTGGTCAGGCTCTTACCTCCTGGGCAGTGGCTATAGAAGGAGAACACCCAGTTTCAGGGCAGGAGTGAGGGCAAATGCTGTCTGTGACAAGCTGCAAGGAGATTCTGACTCATAGGTTGCAAGAACAGAATGAGTCTTGATTGTAGGCTTAGGAACTGAGGAGAAAGTGGGAAGAAAAAGAACAGGAGAGCTCAGATATAATCTATCCTCATTGCCTCCCTGGCTTACCAACAGGCCAGATACCACCTTTTATTGGAGGCTTCTAGATTGCTCTACTCTCCCCCCGCATCTGGAGGAGCTGCTGCTGCCTCTGAAATTCGTGTAGGACTCTCATGGCTTTTAGCCCCTCCTGTGCTGTTTTGTGTGAACCTGTATGTGTCTTTTCCTCTTTATCCTCCTAGATTTTAAATTCTCTGAGAGCAGAATGTGTCTCTGATCCGTTCTTTTTGTAATACAGCCTCCCTGCACGCTAGCACTTTCCATATGACTCTAGGACTCAAATGTTTGTTGAACTCCTACCGGAATGAATAGCCTGAGAAACAAACAGTATCAGAAAGAAGCCACAACTGTCAAAGCTTGTGGCGATCTGCTTTGGAAACCCTAGGCAGATGACCAGAATAATCTTGATATGGTTTTACCTGGAGAGAGAGAGCATTCAATATCCCTTCCAATCCAAAAACTGAACACCAAACACATGCTTTCAATATTGCCTGGAAAAGCAGGATTTAGTGCTGCCCAAACCCAAGATGAAAGTCCCATTCATAAAGCCACCATTGCCCACCGATGTTGTCCCTTAACAATTATAGTCTTCTACATCCAGTTCCCAGAAATATCCAGGAAAGGTTGATGAAATTGGATGTTCTAAAAATAGTTCTTCCTAAAATAAAATAGGAGTGAAACCAACATAGTGTGATCCCAAGAGAGCAGCTGAGCATGAGGTAGGTAAGGAGGACAGGTAAAATGGAGATGAAAGGAGCGCTAGAGACTATTCATCTGTAGAAAGGTCAGTAGTGATCATTGAAGGAAAGCAAGTATGGGATGGAGTTGAGCCTCATTCCTGGGCTGGTCATGGGGAAGTTTTCCGGGTACATTAGACTAAGTTCAGATGTAATCAAGGCTCATGGCTGGGCTGGACGCATTGGCTCATGCCTGTAGTCCTGACACTTTGGGAGGCTGAGGTGGGAGGATCACTTGAGGCCAGGAGTTTGAGCCCAGGCTGGGCCACACAGTGAGACCCCATCTCTATGAAAAAATTGCAGAAAATGCCTTAGCCAGTTGTGGTGGCACACACCTGTAGTCCCAGTTACTCAGGAGGCCAAGATGGGAGAATCTCTTGAGGCCAGGAGTTTGAGACCAGCCTAGGCAACATAGTGAGACACTGTCTCCTACAAAAAAAAAAAAATTATTTAAACTTAGCTGGGTGTGGTGGCACACACCTGTGGTCCCATCTACCCTGGAGCCAAAGCGGGAGGATCTCTTGAGTCCGGAAGTTCAAGACCAGCCTGGGCAACACAGTGAGACCCTGACTCTACCAAAAAAATTTTTTAAACAGCCAGGCATGGTCATGGATGCCTGTGGTTCCAACTACTTGGAGACTGTGGTGGGAGGATCACTTGAGCCTGGGAATTCAAGGCTGCAGTGAGCCGTGTTCATGCCACTGCGCTCCTGCCTGGGTGACAGAGCGAGACCCTGTCTCAAAAAAATAAAAATAAAAATAAAAAACCTCCTGTCTTTGCAATAAAGGCAGAGATTGGATTTCCTATAATGAATGTCTCACCAAGTTTTTTATGTACTTGCCACTAGCTGGATATAGCTGTTATTGAGCTGTTATGTTTATTTTCCAGTCCCTTCATCTATCAGCAGGGACCTGGTAAACCAAAAATGTGAGTGATGTAGAGAGAGAGTTATAGAATCTCATGTAATACTATAACTCTGTGAATAACAATTGTTTAAAAGCATAAGCACATTTTCTTCCCTGAATGTCTGTCTACATTTATGCAATGAAGACATAGAAATGAAAAAGAGATGGTTAAATGAATCAGTTCTCCCCAAGAGGTTGGCAGAGCCGTATGATTACTGAACGTATCCCTCAGGAGGGTATGAAATTAATCAAGTCTTGTAATTAGCTTCATAGAATGTGATTATATTGTTCAGCAGGATACATGTAAGTAAGCGGGATGGCCTCTTTCTCCCAGTGTTGAGGGGCCTAACTTAGGTTTCTCTCTCTCCCTGGAGATCTGTCAGGCAGCCATAGAAGGGCTTTCTAGCAGAGAAGATGAGTGAAAGGACTGATATACTCCTTCCAGAGTCAAGAGTCTCCTCCTTGACACTGGATATGCCGGTGAAGATCTGATACTTTATTGGTTTGCTAGGGCTGCTATAACAAAGTACCAAAGACAAGGTGGCTTAAACGGTAGACATTTATTTTCTCACAGTTGTGGAAGTCTGAGATCAAGATATTGCTAGGATTGGTTTCTTCTGAGGCCTCTATCTCCTTAGCTTGCATATGACTGTCTTCTCCCCATGTCTTCTGGTCTTCCGTCTGTGTGTGTTTGTGTCCACATTTCCTCTTGCTATAAGGATGCCAGTCATATTGGACTATGGTCCACCCAAATGACCTCATTTTCACTTAATTACCTCTGCAAAAACCCCATTTCCAAACACACACCTTGAGGTACTAAGGGTTAAGACTTCAACATAAGATTCTTGGGGGATGCAATTCCTCCCATAATAAATACCTTAGGAATGTGACAGCATATGTGCCAGGATTTCCTGATGGTCCTGTGAATGGTGACAGACCTCCAACCCCATAAAACATTTATTGTACTTCACTGATGAGTCTCTGCATCCCTTCAGAGGATCCATGACCTCCTAGGAGACTCACAGTGAATATAGAAGGCTAAGTGTAACTCAGCATCTTCTAATAATAATAATAATAGTAATATTAGAAGTAATCATATAATAGAACTGTTGCCAAGCACTTTACTCATTATCTCTTTGAAATCTCTCCTCTCATTCCCATTTTGCAGATGAGGAAACTAAGTCTTAAGAGAAGTCAATAACTTTAGCACAGTGACATGGTTAATAAGAAACAGAAGTGGCCGGGCGCAGTGGCTCACGCCTGTTATCCCAGCACTTTGGGAGGCTGAGGAGGGTGGATCACTTGAGGTCAGGAGTTCAGGATCAGCCTAACCAACATGGTGAAACCGTGTCTCTACTAAAAGTAGAAAAATTAGCCCGGCGTGGTGGTGCAGGCCTGTAATCCCAGCTACTCAGGAGGCTGACGCAGAAGAACTGCTCAAACCCAGGAGGTGGAAGTTGCGGTGAGCTGAGATTGTGCCACTGTACTCCAGCCTGGGCGACAGAGCAAGACTTCATCTCAAAAATAAATAAATAAATAAATAAATAAATAAGAGGCAGAAGTGGAGTGAGTCCCATTGACGCCACCAGGGTAGATCGCCTTCCTGTTTGTGAGCGTTGTTTTTCTTAAACTGGTGTGAAAGGCTAAGGAGAAATTTCTTGCAGGTGGATGTGTATGAAGGGACCTGAAGAAGTCCAGCAGCTTTACGGTGGATATCTAAGGAAGTCCAGATTCCCCAAAGAGCATTGAAACCCTAAGTGTGATCTGGAATTTTCCCACTGCCAAGAGGTCGCTAATTTAGATCTGTTAGACCCCAACCATTGAAAGTGGAGGAAATGAGACTCAGGCAGGAAGGGAGCACCGGGGCTCTGGAGCTGCTCTGGGGATGAGTCTGCAGCCGACTCCTCCTCCTCTCCCCGCTCCCTTTGACTTGTCTCTGAGAAACCGTCCTGGGAGACAAGCTAGCAGGCCAGACAAACTCAAGCAGTTTTTTTAAAACGTAGCCTCTGACTCATAGATGTAGAGTAGAATGGTGGTTGCCAGAGGCTGGGGAGGGGATGAGGGAAAGGAGAGTGGTTGATCAAAGGGTACAAAATTTCAGTTAGATCTGAAAAATAAACTTTAGTGATCTGTTGCAGAGTGGTGACTATAATAAATAATCATGCACTGTATATTTCAAAATTACTAAAAAAGTAGATCTTAAATGTTTTCACCACAAAAAATGCAAGTATGTGAGGTGCTGCATTTGTCAATTTTCTTTAATGATTCTACAGTGTAAATATATGCCAGAACATCACATTGTACCCCATCAATGTACATTTGTGTGTGTCTATATGTGTGTGTATATATATTATATGTACATATGATGTATACTATATATATTTTATGTATAGACACACAATTCATGGTGTACACAAATACATATGTGTATATATGTATATATACACATACACAAATATTTATGGATACAAATACATATATTTATGGGGCATATACACACACACACACACACACACACACACACATATGTTAGCATCAGATTTCAGGGCATGTCCCTCCCCACATGATATTCTATGATATTCTTTCATTTGCATTCAGGATTAGAGGAGTGATAAACAGAAATGCATTCATCCAACAAACATGTGAAGGTCCGCCTAATTTCAGGGATCATGACCCTGGCACTTCCTTTATGTGGGAGTTAACCCTGTCTCTGTAAACAAGAATATACCCACATGTAAGCTTCCTGAGAGCATACGTATTTTTCCCAATCTGTTTTATCAGTCAGGTCATTTTGGGTGATGGGTGACAAAAACTCAACTTACCCTGCTTAGGTTAAAAAGAATATTAACTGGCTCATATTATGAAAACCAAAGAACTAATCTGGCTCTAGGCAGAGGTGAATAAGGAAGCTCCAAACACGCAGTCAATGTTTACCCATTTTTTTTCCTTCACTCATTGTCTCTGTTTCTTAATACAGAAAGGATTCTCCATAGGCCCTCAGGTTTACATTACAGTCAGCTGCAATCCCCAGAGAAAGGCTTTCTTTTTCCCAGAGGTTTCAACAAAATCTGGGTTGAGTCTCTCCTTGGAAGAACTGGTGTCACATGCTTATTCGTGGAACCAATCACTGTGGCAGGGGTGGGGACTCTGCTGATTGGTCAGTCCTGGGTCAGGTGCCTGTCTCTGCAGGGAAAGGAGATTACCTTCAACCCTCAAACCCTGGGACTTAGTATGATGGAGAAATTATTCCGCAAAGGGGAATAGAGGTGCTGTTATCAAAAGAAGAAAGAGTCTGGGGAGGACACTGGGCTAACTATTACATCTGAATACACTGAAAAAGTTAATGGTCAGGAGGAGATGAAGAGAGGTCAATTAAAGGGTACAAAGTACAGTTTGGTAGAAGAACTTAGCCCTAGTTTTTGCCAGATCATTAGAGTGACTATTGTTTACAGTAATCTATTATATATTTTGAAAATAGTTAAAAGAAAAATTTGAATTTTTTTTTTTTTTTTTTTTTGAGACGGAGTCTCGCTCTGTCGCCCAGGCTGGAGTGCAGTGGCCGGATCTCAGCTCACTGCAAGCTCCGCCTCCCGGGTTCACGCCATTCTCCTGCCTCTGCCTCCCGAGTAGCTGGGACTACAGGCGCCCGCCACCTCGCCCAGCTAGTTTTTTGTTGTTTTTTTTTTAGTAGAGACGGGGTTTCACCGTGTTAGCCAGGATGGTCTTGATCTCCTGACGTCGTGATCCGCCCGTCTCGGCCTCCCAAAGTGCTGGGATTACAGGCTTGAGCCACCGCGCCCGGCCATAAAGAATACACAAATATTTCAAGTCATAGCTATCCCAAATGATGCTGGTTTGATCTTTACAAATTATATTAATGTATTAAATTATCACATGTACTCCCCAAAATATATACATCTATTGTGTATCAATAAATAAAATAAAAATAGTGGGGCTGGGCGCAGTGGCTCACACCCGTAATCTCAGCACTTTGGGAGGCCGAGGCAGGTGGATCACCTGAGATCGGGAGTTCAAGACAAGCCTGACCACCATGGAAAAACCCTATCTCTACTAAAAATACAAAAAATTAGTCGGGCATGGTGGTGCATGCCTGTAATCCCCGCTACTTGGGAGGCTGAGGTAGGAGAATCGCTTGAACCCAGGAGGCGAAGGTTGTCGTGGGCCGAGATAGCACCATTGCACTTCAGCCTGGGCAATGAGTGAAACTCCAACTCAAAAAAAAAAAAAAAAATTAATAGTGATCATCCATAGTGGCAAAATTTAGGAATATTTTGCCTTTATATTTTCTATCATATATAATTCTATTTTTATATAAAAATATATATTGTAAGTTTTCTATAAGTAAACTATGTTTTTATAATGAATAAGACTTTTTAAAAGTTTTTTAAATTAATATCTCTGAGAAAATAAAGCCTCTTTTAAAGTCTAAATCACTCCGTCTACTAAGGGGCTTCTGGCTGAGATCAAGAGCCAAATATCTTCTCTCTCCTGACATTTTTATCGCCTTCACTGTCTCCTGCTAATTCTGGCCTCCAGGGAGGTCTCATTTTGTCACCTCCTCTGCCTTTGCCACTTCCCATGACTCTCAGAGTTCCTCCGTTTTTAAAATATCAGTTTATCTTTAAAATAAACTATTTGGACTTTACTTAAAATTTCAAGGTGACAACATATCTTTTAAAAGATACGCCCTGACTAGATTTAATTGCCAGTGTTTTTTATAACCTCTAGCTGATAAGAATTCCCTGAAAGGAGTTTTTAACATAAATCTGGGATCCTTTTACACGTGTTTTATGTGACATTCTGAGATAATTTATTTCCACAGGCTGATAGGATATACCTCCTTGTGGGAGCAGTTGAAGAGCACCTTTCTGGTGGTTCAGGGGTAAAAATGATGCCTAAATTGAAGCAGTGGCGGAAGCATCAGTTGTCCCAGGACATCAAGCTCTAGTGCGCCTGGGTGGGCACCCACACAGTCGAGATCTTCACAGACAGATCCCACAGCTCTAAGTATCCCTTTCAGGCTGCTCACCTCCAGATTTATGATCTGAAGGTGGTTTCGTGAGCTTAGAAAAATCTATCTTGTACCCTTTCCCAGGGCACCTGCTTTTTATTTTTATTTTTATTTTTTTGATTGTGGTAAGAAACACATAACGTAAAATTTACATCTTAACCATTGTTAAGTGTACAGTTCAGTTATGGTAGGTATATTCACATTGCTGTGCCTAGATCTCCAGAACGTTTTCATTTCTTAAAATTAAAACTCGATACCCATTAAACAACATTTCCCCATCTCCCCAGCCCCTGGCAACCACCTGTTTCAACCATTTCTGTTTCTATGAATGTCACTGCTTTAGATTCTTCAGATAGGTGGAATCATACAGTAATGGTTTTTTGTTTTTTTGTGTGTGACTGGCTTATGTGACTGGCTGATTTACTTTAGCATGATGTCCTCAAAGTTCATTCATACTATAGCCTGTGACTGGATTTTCTTCCTTTTTAAGGTTGAATAATATTTCATGTATGCATATATACCACATTTTCTTTATCCATTAACATGGTTTGGCTGTGTCCCTACCTGAATTTCATCTTGAATTGTAATCTCCATGTGTCGGGGAAGGGGCCTGGTTGGAGGTGATTGGACCATGAGGGCAGACTTCCCCCGTGCTGTTCTTATGATAACGAATGAGTTCTCACGAAATCTGGTTGCAAGTATGGCACTTCCCCCTTTGCTCTCTCTCTCTCTCTCTCTTCTATTGCCATGTAAGATGTGCCTTTCTTTTCCGTTGCTTTCAGTCATGATTGTAAGTTTCCTGAGGCCTCCCCAGCCATGTAGAACTGTGAGTCAATTAAAACTCTCTTTTTAATAAATTACCCAGTCTCAGGTAGTTCTTTGTAGCAGTATAAAAATGGACTAATACCTCCATTCATCCATCAATGTGCACTTGAGTTGCTCCCACCTATTGGTTATTATGCCTATAGCTGCTATGAATGTGGTTGTGCAAATATCTCTTTGAGATCCTACTTTCAATTCTTTTGGACTTATAACGAGAAGTGGGATTGCTAAATCGTATGATAATTCTATTTTTAATTGATTCGAGGATCCATCATCCTGTTTTTAAGAGGCTGCATCATTTTGTATTCCCACTAACTGCACAAGAGTTCCAATCTCTCCATAGCCTCACCAACACTTTTTATTTTCTGTTTTCTTTTTTTTTTAACAGTATCCATCCTAATGAGTATGAAGTGATATGTCATTGTAGTTTTGATTTGCATTTTTCTAATGATTAGTGATGTGGAGCATCTTTTCATATGCTTGTTGACCATTTGCATATCATCTTTGGAGAAACGTCTTTGCCCATATCAAGTCATTTGCCCATTTTTTAATCAGGTTATTTATATTTTTGTTGTTGGGTTTTAGGAGTTATTTATATATTCTAGATATTAACCCCTTATCAGATATATGATTTGCAAACGTTTTCTCTCATGTAAATGCAAATATAGGTATATGCAAATCATATATGATTTGCAAACGTTTTCTCTCGTAAAAATGTATAATAGATTACTGTAATCTCTCTCATGGTTGCCCTTCACTCTTGATTGCATCCTTTGATGCACAGAAGGTTTGAAGTTTGATGTTGTCCCATCTATTTTTTCTTTTGTTGTCTATGCTTTTGGTGTCATATCCAAGGAATTGTCAAATCCAATGTCATGAAGTTTTTCATCGATATTTTATGCTAGAAGTTTCTGTTTTGGATCTTATGTTTTTATCTCTAATCCATTTTGAGCGATTTTGGTATATTGTATAAGGTGAGGGTCCAACTTCATTCTTTTATATATGGATATCTTATTTTCCTAGCATCATTTGTTGAATAATTTTCCCACTAAATGGTGTCAGCAACCTTATCAAACATCATTTGGCAATATAGGCATGGGTTTATTTCTTGACTCTCTATTCCACTAGTCTGTATATCTGCCTTTTTATTTATTTATTTTTAGAGACTCATCCAGGCTGGGGTGCAGTGACATGATACAATCATAGCTCACTGCAGCTTCAAACTCCTCGGCTCAAGCAATCCCTCCTATCTCAGCCTTCCTAGTAGTTGGGATTACAGGAGTGAGCCACGGCGCTCAGCTATATCAGTGTTTATGCCAGTACTATACTGTTTTGATTACTGTAGCTTTGTAATTAGTTTTAAAATTAGGAGGCATAAGACTTCCAGCTTTATTCTTTTTCAAGATTGTTTTGGCTATTTGAGGTCCCTTGAAATTTCAAATAAATTGTAGAATAGATTTTCCTATTTTTTCAAAAAATTCCATGGGAATCCAGGTCACTTGCTTTTGAAAACCAGTATTGTATTTAATTTTTAACAAAATTACTGAAATGATGATAACAGCAATATCTAATCCTTATGTGTCATCAGTCATGATTGGCAAGGCAGTGTTCCCTATCCCTACCTAAATCAACTCGTTTAATCCTTAGACAACAACTTTCTAAGTAGGTAGTGTTACTTTCCCCATTTTACAGATAAGGAAACAGGCATATAGAAATTCTGTAACTCCTGTAAGTTTACACATTTTAAAAGGTCAGAGCCAAGGTTCCAGTGCAGGCAGTCTGACTCCAGAGTCTTGAGGCTTTCTAGAATAAAAATACCACATAGCAGTTCAGGCTGCATTTACTAGATTCTTGTTAGATGCAGTCCTAGCTGTCCAGAGAGGCCCATACATCTCTTGGGGTTATGTCTCAGACCTGTGCTTCTCGAAGGAAGGAAAGAAGGAAGGACGGACGGACTTTATTTATTTATTTATTTTAATTTATTTTTATTTATTTATTTATTTATTTTTTGAGACAGGGTCTCGCTCTGTCGCCCAGGCTGGAGTGCAGTGGCAGGATCTTGGCTCACTGCAAGCTCTGCCTCCTGGGTTCACGGCCATTCTCCCGCCTCAGCCTCCCGAGTAATTAGGACTACAGACGCCTGCCACCATGCCTGGCTAATTTTGGTTTTGTATTTTTAGTAGAGACGGGGTTTCACCGTGTTAGCCAGGATGGTCTCGATCTCCTGACCTCATGATCCACCTGCCTCGGCCTCCCAAAGTGCTGGGATTACAGGCGTGAGCCACCGCGCCCGGCCAAGGAAGGACTTTATAATGCCCAAGAACCTGTTATAGATTCTGAGATGTCCTCTAGAAAAGAAATCTGAAATCTGTTTGATTTTGTATGCCTCATTTTGACCAAGAAATCTTTTCTTCTTTTCATTTTTCTTTTTTCCTTTCTTTTCTTCCTCCCTTCCTCCCTCCTTTCTCTTTCTCCTTCCTTCCTTCTTTTTTTTTGATGGAGTCTCGCTCTTGTCTCCCAGGCTGGAGTGCAGTGGCGCGATCTCAGCTCACTGCAACCTCCACTCCCGGATTCAAGTGATTCTCCTGTCTCAGCCTCTTGAGTAGCTGGGATTAAAGGTGCCCGCCACCATGTCCAGCTAATTTTTGTACTTTTAGTAGAGATGGGGTTTTGCCATATTGGCCAGGCTGGTCTCAAACTCCTGACCTCAGCTTCTCAAAGTGCTGGGATTACAGGCCAATCCCCAGAGAATATAATATATGATGCTTCACAAACTTAACTGGCACAGAGCCTTTTGGCATAGATCTGTGGAGCTGGTTCTCTGGGCACAGGCTCTGGCAAATGCTGGCGTAAAGATATGACCACTTGTCACTGTGTCCCGTTTGCCCCAGGATGGTTTGGAACACTCGAGTGCAAATCCTCGTGGGATGTGGAGGGAGTGTTCGTTCTTATGTCGGCCCCGGGTCAGTCCCAGGTTTGAGCTCATAGGCTGACCTCGGGGAATGGATTCCAGGAGTTTGCCCGGATCTTGCAGCAGGCCTGCTTCCTGGACTTCTCCAGGACAGTCACTGGGGCCTGAGAGGTGGCTCAGTTTTCAACCACAGGCGGCAACTGTGTGGGAATGAAAAGATAAAGGAATTTAATGCTAGAGGAAAATGAGGAACAATGGACCCATCAGGAAGGAAATCCAGAAAATAAAAATGGGATGGTGTCACCCAAAGGACCGAACACTGGTGTACATATATTCTGTTTATTCAGCAAATGTCCACGGAGGACCAGCCGCCAGCAGTGCTCTCAGCTTCTGCAGCCCTTTAGGAGCTGACGGTTGGGTCATCCAAATGGAAATGTTTCATTCTCTGCCTCATTTTCCTCACCTGTGGAACAGGACCAGCAAACAATGCCTTAAAGAAATCCTATCAAAAATGATGCTAATTTTAAAAGTATAAAGGCTTTTGAAGTCAGAGAAATACTATGTGAAAATCAAAGAGTTTCTTTTTTCTTTAAGGACAAGAACATAAATAATAAATTTTTTTTAAGCAACTAGTTTTAAAAATCCAAAACTGAAAAAAAAAACAAAAACAGTAAATCTAACAAAGCAACAGTGAAAGAAATCAAAGTGAAAAGACCATTGCAAAAGAGAAACTATTGAATTGGAAAACAGACTGCAGATATTGGAAAACAGACTGCAACGCAAGGATAGAATTAGATACATTTAAAACAACTTATTGCGAAAGATGAATCAGCCAGGCTATATACAGCAACAGCCGTGAGAAGCAGGTGTGTCTTCTTTATTTTAAAATACCCATTGTTTGCCCAGATCAGACTTTCAGAAAAGATTTGTGAAGATGAACAAATATAATGGACGTGTGGACAGTGGAAACAGCAGGACCTCCATAATGAGGGATTAATCTGAGCCCGGGCTTTTCTGGCTTTCTTTTTCAGTGCTAACATTTCAGCTCATGTGCTTCGCTATTTCTGCTGCTTCCTACACTTTATTTTGGAAAATGTCAGGAGTCCCAATAATGTAGCAGTGGATGTGACATCGTAATGCTGCTACTGATAAACAACTGAAATTACTACTTACTAAGCACTTCTTTTTTCCTAACCTTAACTTGAATTTGCCCAAGATTCCTAGAAGTGCATAGAATCTTAGTATTTTCAAATTACCTTTTTATTTGAAAATGTCACATGTTCGTATTTTTAAAAATTGAATTTAAATTTTAATTTAAAAAATTGAAACACAGAAAAGTAAAATGAATCAAATGTAGAAATTCCTTTCACCCCTGTGCCTACTCCAAGTAGGTAACTGCTATGAACAATGTATTCTTCCTCGATATTATCCACATCTAAAAATACATATAAATGTATATAATTTTATGGAAATAGTATCATTCTAAATGTACCATTTTGTAACTTGAGTTTTTATTAGATACGTCTTAAATACCATTCTATGTCAGTACATTTAGATTTTTTTAGACATTGATATACATTGATATATCATAATGAGTTTCATGCTATATTACATCACTCCCTTACTGATAGGCTTTTAGATTAGCACTTACATTTTTGTAAAAAAAAAAAATTTTTTTTGAGTGGAAAATTGTGTTAAGTCACTGAATGAACAACTAGGGTCCAAGGCTGAGGGCAAAGTGGTGCAAAGTATTCTTTATCCCAAAGAGAGAGAAGGCAAGAAGCTCTTGGCAGTTGAGGTATATGTTTGCCTGAAGGCCTCTTAAAAGGTGACTCAGATTTACCGAACTCAGCCCATTCCATGTGAGCAGAAGACTGGGGAGGAGTGAGGGAATTGTGAAGTTATTGCCTTGTTAGAAGTACTGGGGTGCATCCCTTTCTGCTCCTCCAAAGCCAAGTGAGGGTTGCCCCAGAAGAGTCCTGAGTAAAGAGTTGGAATTCCTTCCACAAGGAAGACTGGCATCTCACGCCCAGCTGGAAGTCTGCTTAGCCTGGACTGTGGGTCTGCCCTGATTCTGCCTGAGCCAATGAAAAGAACATTCAAGGCCAGGCATGGTGGCTCATGCCTGTAACCCCAGCACTTTGGGAGGCCAAGGTGGATGGATCACCTGAGGTCAGGAGTTCGAGACCTGCCTGGCCAACATGGTGAAAACCTGTCTCTACTAAAAATACAAAAAAATGGGTGTGGTGTCATGCGGCTGTGATCCCAGCTCCTCAGGAGGCTGAGGCAGGAGAATCACTTGAACCCAGGAGGCGGAGGTTGCAGTGAGCTGAGATTGTGCTACTGCACTCCAGCTTGAGTGGCAAGAGTGAAACTTCATCTCCAAAAAAAAAAAAAAAATTCATGAGAGGGTGGTGGTGGTGTGACCTTACGCTATCACTGTGTGGAGGGACAGGATGGTATAGGTGTCCTGTGGGTGCAGTGACCCCATGACAGTAGTAGATTTGACTCATTTTGTAATATCCCATCTGTTATGCTCTGAACTGTTTTAAAAAACCCTCCAGCTTTGTTTTTGTATTTTTACAGTAAACATCTTTTTACATCTATTTTGGTATATACCTGTGAGTATTCTGCACTATACATTCCTAGAACAGCTGATCAAAGGCTATGTGTATTTAAAATTTTGATGATTACAACTAAAATCTATACCTCAATTTATATTCCTTATATTCCTTATAGAAATACATTTGGGTGTACCACTTGCACCAATATGAGAGCTTCACAGTTTTAAAAATATATTCAACTTTAAGAAAATGAAATGTTATTTAAGTTGTTAGACTCTAGGACAGCGGTTGTCAAACCTCCCCCTGCACTACCCACCAAACCCAATCCAGTCGGCCACCTATTTTTGTACATAAAGTTTTACTGGAACACAGCCATACCCATGCATTTACATATTGTCTATAGCTACTTTTGTGCTAGGACAACAGAGCTGAGTTGTTGCCACAGAAACTGTAGAGCATGCAAAGCCCTTCCACAAACACTGTGCCAACCCCAGCTCCAGAAAAGTCAAGCCTCCCATGCCCTGCGGATCAGCATATATAACTGCCGAGCAGCAGCTGAAGGAGTATCTTGTCTACGTGTGTTCCTGTGGTTCATATTTCTGGTGCCAGATTGTCCAAGGCATTTGGATGACTTCACACTCTTGAGCTACTCGGGGCAGGAAGTCAAACTTTAAAGAGTGCAGCCATTGCATTGCACTGTGGGGAAGGGGACCCTTTGTGAGCTTATCTCACAGGCAGGAGGGTGGGGCAGGCAGGCGGTCTTCCCGAAGTGTAAATCCCAGGAGATGCTGAGCAGGTGAAGTGAGGGCTGCAGGCGGCAGGAGCCTGTGCTGCGAGCCCAGCCAGTTCTGCTGCTCACTTGGGCATCCTGCAGGTGCTGGCGCCCCGGCATTGAAGATTGTCTCCAATTCTGAAGAAAAACAATGCTTTCCCCCTCTCCCTTCGGAAGAACCTCATTCTTTCAAATTCACTCCCAGTTGCTCCTGATATTATCCGAGAGCTTTTACTGTTGAAGGAGAGAGCACAATATGTGCCACACCAGAGGATGACTATTGCCTAATTGGATTCACAGCGATGACTTCTTTGTAAAACACTTCCATAAGCATCACCTATATTTCTAAATTATGTTTTGACAAAAGCTTAACTTCTTATCAAAAGGAATTTGTTGGAAGACTTTTTTTTTTTTTTTTTTTTTTTTTGAGACGGAGTTTCACTCTTGTTTCCCAGGCTGGAGTGCAATGGCATGATCTCAGCTCACTGCAACCTCTGCCTCCCAGGTTCCAGCGATTCTCCTTTCTCAGCCTCCTGAGTAGCTGGGATTACAGGTGCCTGCCACCACGCCTGGCTAATTTTGTATTTTTAGTAGAGACAGGGTTTCTCCATGTTGGTCAGGCTGATCTCGAACTCCCGACCACAGGTGATCCACCCGCCTTGGCCTCCCAAAGTGCAGGGATTACAGGTGTGAGCCACCCTGCCTGGCCTGGAAGAGAATTTTTATGTTCAAGTTTCACTATGTGGCGAGACATTCTGAGGAGCACTTTACCCAAAGGGCAGGACACCTTCACGTGCCTAAATCAGTGTGTTGTTCAATAGTGACTCATTCATCTCCACCACGTGCTAAGCCCTGTGCTAAGCACTGGGTGTGCTTATGTGTGGAGAGGGTGGCAGTGGGGAGGAGTGGGGACAAACACATTTCAAACAGGAAATCGTAGGAATATGGCAGCATCCTCGTGAGGTAAGCACGGGGTGCTGTGGGACGTGACCCAACTCTGTGGGGTGGAGGCGAGGTCCCAGGTCCCAACTTGTGGGGTGGAGGTGAGGTCCCAGGTCCCGACTCTTGTGGGATGAAGGCGGGGTCCCAGGTCCCAACTTGTGGGGTGGAGGCGAGGTCCCAGGTCCCGACTCTTGTGGGATGAAGGTGAGGTCCAAGGTCCCAACTCTGTGAGGTGGAGGTGAGGTCTCAGTTCCCAACTCTGTGAGGTGGAGGTGAGGTCCCAGTTCCTGACTCTGTGGGGTGGAGGTGATGTCCTAGGACGGAGATATCCACACTGAGTAGTAGAGGACAGCAAGATTGGCAAGGCTAAGTGGGGAGTGGGGAATGAGAAAGGAGGCTTGGGTCTAGGCTTGGGGGCCAGGTTAAGAGGGCCTTGTAAGCCCTTCTCTGAAACCAGATTCTTTCCCTGAAGCAGTGGGACATTGAAAGGATTTAAACAAGAACGTGGCGTCAAGGTTGAGATTGAGAAGGGTATTAGTTATGATTTGGAGGAGGTAGGGAAGAAGATCATAAACAGAAAGGTTGCAACGTTTCTGCATGAAAAAAATGAATTTGAACTAAGGCTTTTGTAGTGAGAATGGAGTGGAGAGGATGCGGTAAATTTATAGGATTGGATGGCCCACTGGATGGGGAAGAAATGGTGGGAAAGAAAAGAAAGTAAGAGTGAATGCTGGTTTGGGCGCTTGAGTGCCCAGGTGATACGTAGAGACATTCACTAGGATGAGAAATGTATTAGTTAGCTATTGCTGTATAATTAATAATCTTGGTCCTGTGTAGCGGCTCATGCCTGTAATCCCAGCACTTTGGGAGGCCAAGGCAGGAGGATCACTTGAGGCCAGGAGTTGGAAACCAGCCTGATCAACATGGTGAAATCCCATCTCTCTTAAAAATAAGCTGGGCATGGTGGTGTGCATCTGTAATCCCAGCTACTCAGGAGGCTCAGGCAGGAGAATCACTTGAACCCAGGAGATAGAGACTGGAGTGAGCCGAGATCGCTCCATTGCACTCCAGCCTGGGCAATAGAGCAAGACCCTGTCTCAAAAAATAAATGAATGAAATAAATAATCTCAAAGTTTAGCAGCTTAAAGCAACAAACATTGATTATTTCCCAGTGTTTGTATCAGGAATTCAAGAGTGGATTAGCTAGATGGTTCTGGTTTAAGGTCTCTTGTTAAGCTGCCATCAAGACATTAGCCAGGGCTGCAGGTTTCTGAAGGCTTGACTTGAGCTGCAGGATCTGCTTCCAAGATGGCTCGTTCACAAGTCTGTTGGCAGAAGGCTTCAGTTCCTTCCTGGGTTTTCACAGGAAGCCTCAGTTCCTTGCCACATGGACTCTCCACAGGGCTGCTTGACTGTCCTTACGACAGGGTAGCTGGTTTCTCCCAGACTGAGAGACCCAAGAGAGAACAAAGCACACAGTGCTTTTCAGGACCTAGCCTTAGAAGTCACCCACCGTCCATTCCACCTTATTCTGTTCAGTCCACACTTAAGGGAAGGGAAATTAGGCTCCACCTTTTGAAGCGAGTGTCAAAGAATTTATGGACACTTTTCAAAGTCGTCACAGAGAAGGTAGGATGTAGCGGATTTGCGTAGAGGAAGGTGCGGGATTTGGTTTTGAACATGTTCAGTTTGACATCCCTTTGAGCTATCCTGGTTGTGAACTGTAAATTCATTTCCTAAACAAGTATATGCCCCTCTCCAATGTGAGATTATGCCATCTAATTTAATCTTCTCCACAACAAACAAATCTATTGATAGATCTTAAGGTAATAGGAAAAATATTAATAGAAGCTGGCAGATAGTCTGCAGGCAAGAGGTTGACTTCTCCATGCATCCATCATTCACGGCCAAGGCATTAATTATTCTCTGGAAAGCAAAGAAATTGAAATGATAAAAATATAGGCTTTCCTTCTATTCCTGCTCAGCATTCCTCAAATTTTCATGTTTATAAGCCTCACTGTAAAAAGAAAAAAAAAAATGACATACAAAACCATGTACACTGTATTCAGGGAACAATTCAAGAAAATGTTTGAGGATCATTGAGCTGCAAGTGATTTTTTTTGCTCCCTGCAGAATTTTAGAACCTGACCCTGGGTAAGGAGGCTGCGTTGTGTCCCTCCCCTCTGAGAACCTGAGAATGTTTGGCTGTGGTTTGTGCGGTTTTGCACCTTCCCTAAAGAAGGTGGTGTCTCGGCGAGCGCTCGGCGCCTATCTTCCTACTGTGTGCGGTCAGTTTTCTTTTCCAGCTCTCACCTCCCTCCTTCATCTCTCTTCAGCTGGCTGGCTTCTAAGATGCTTCTCCCTGCCTGGCCACAGTGCTTACCTGTTCTAGGATAAGAGAGACCCAGCTGGGTTAGCGAACTGTTGCTAAGAGCCTTCCTTATTTCATGGGCTTGACCCCAGCTTCGTATTGTGGCATCTCCTGTCTTGGGGTCAGCTTGATTAGGCAAAGTGTGAAACTCAGTGCTGCTTCAGTCTCACCTCCTACTTTGAGTAATTGGAAAAGTACTCTGTGGTTCACGGGGTGTTATGTACTGCTGGCTTAATGGAGCAGCCTACTTTATCAGACAAGAACCCTCACGTGGCAGTCCTCCCGCCCGTGGGCTAATTGATATTCTTAACGAAGGAAGGCAAGCACCTCATAAAAGGTTTTATTTGTGTTTTCTTTTTTCTTTTTATCTCTGTTTCTAGAGACAGCAACCTTATCAGTCCAGCAGATCTTACTAGACTAGAAGGAAGCCAGGAGAGTTTTAAGGAACTCTGACACAAGCGATATTTCTCTTTATGTAACCATTTCCCCAAAATATATCAGCATAACCGTCAGCATTTTTCTAAAGAACAATGAACCCCACGTCATGACCTGCTACTTTACTTTTTATGGAGGTATATGTTTTAGTGGCCAATCTTGTAAAAATGGTTATTCCTGAAAAGGGGTGCCACCTGCTGCTGGATATCCGTGTCTGTCAGGAAACATTACCATCTAGAAATGCTATTGGTATGTGTGTGCCGGCTCTTGGCTCGCTCTCATTTCCTGTTAAAAAGAACCTAATCTCAGGCAAAGCTAATCCTACAACAACAGTCAAATCCCTCCAGATTCAGATATGTTGAAAAAATACAAAATGCAGAATGGACTTCATTTTGTACCTGTTCTAAAGGCGAGAAGGTGCATTTATGTCCAAAAGTTCTGCATTTGTTGTCCTTCATTCTCTGTCACATACTGCAATTAGCCTTCCATATGAAGAAGTGTGAGTATCAGAAACACACAATCTATGAATATGCGTGGGCTCCGTTCTCAAATTGGAGAATTCCATTTCTGTCACTGTTCTCTGTTTGGTGGTATTCAGGATCATTAGAGAAGGTGCACAGACGTAGCATAAATAGCATCAAATCACCTAAGAGCATGTTTCTTTTTATAACTTCTGGGCTGAGTTGAATGCTTAGCTAATTCACTTCATCTTATTTCCTAAAATCTGAACTTGAGGCTATTCATTTTCCTCTAGGAACTTCTTTAGCTGCTATCACAAGTTTGGATGTGCAGGGCTTTGTTGTTTGGTTACTTACACGTGTGTTTTTCAGTCTCCAAACTGTGATTGGAGACTTTTTGTGATTGATAACTAGAGGTATGGCCCTGAAGTCAGAGAATATAGTACATGTGATGTTGACTTTTGTTATTTTATGAGACATCATGTATGGTAAGTTTTGGTGAGTTCAAAAAAAGAAAAAACTGTGTTTTTATTGACTGCAGATCTCTCCATTAGACCAAGCTATATTACTGCATTTTTCAGATCGGCCATAGTCTTATATATTTCTTTTCAAATTAATTTATAAATTCTTGAGAGGTATATTCAGATTTTCCCCCATGAAATTTATTTTGCCTAATCATTTATTTTCAATTTGTGTTTTACATATTTTGAGGCTATGTTGTTAAGAACACATTGGCTGTCAATTATTACATCTTCTGAAAAATTATGCCTTGTATCACTAAATAATAACTTTCTTTAGCCTTAATAATGCCTTTTCTGAAGTCTGTTTTGTTGGGCATTAATACTGTAATGCTGGCCAGGTGCTGTGGCTCATGCCTGTAATCCCAGCACTTTGGGAGGCCGAGGCAGGCAGATCACCTGAGGTCAGGAGTTTGAGACCAGGCTGGCCAACATGGTGAAACCCCATCTCTACTAAAAATACAAAACTTAGCTGTGCATGGTGGCAGGTACCTGTAATCCTAGCTACTTGGGAGGCTGAGGCAGGAGAATCACTTGAACCCAGGAGGTGGAGGTTATAGTGAGCTGAGACTGCACCACTGCACTCCAGCCTGGACAACTGTCCCAAAAAATACTGATAATAATGATAAATAATATTGTAATGCTTTCTTGTGTTTAGTATTTTTCTGTTTTTTAAAAATACCACTTGCTTGTCAACACTTCTGCATTATTATGTTTTAGATGTTTCTTTTTTAAGCAGAATGGCTACACACGGCTTGGTGACATTACCTGGTGTGACAACCCCAAATCCCAGTGGTTTAACACAACAAAGGTTTAGACATCATTCTTTAATCATTATGGCCTCTTTCATGTTATTCTATTTTTTTAGTACTTTTATTGCTAATTTTTCTATTTATTGCATCTCCTGGAAATCCCTCAAAGTATTTTTTCCAAGTATAGTTTGTAGGGTTTTTTGATGTGAGCTCATCTTTCAGAGAGTTTTTTTCTTGTTCCTAATTGGATTTCCAGTGAAACTTGCTTGTAGCTTGTATAAGTAAGCACTACCAAGTGGTTTCACATGTGATTCTTTTTTGTTGTTGTTGTTGTTGAGACAGAGTCTTGCTCTGTTGCCCAGGCTGGAGTTCAGTGACGCAGTCTCACCTCTCTGCAACCTCCACCTCCCGGGTTCAAGCAATTCTTCTGCCTCAGCCTCCCGAGTAGCTGGGATTACAGGCATGCACCACCACATCCGGCTAATTTTTGTATTTTTAGTAGAGATAGGGTTTCACCACCTTGGCCAGGCTGCCCTTGAACTCCTGACCTCATGATCCACCTGCCTCGGCTTCCCAAAGTGTTGGGATTACAGGCGTGAGCCACCGCGCCTGGCCCACATCTGATTCTTTTGAAACCCTAGGGACCTAGGTGTTCGGTGATCCTAGATGAATTTTCATCTTAATTTCTTGATTCATTTCTACATCATTCAGGTAATATAAATTGAGACATGAGCAGTCCACAACTAGTGTCTCCAGCTCCTACTGGTTGCTTTTTATTTTCTACCCAAGATTCAAGTAGACTATGCTTTCCAAGGCCAGAGGAGAGAGGTTTTTTTTTTTCCCATCCCCTTTTTGTTAAGGGGAAAATTCCTGAAGGTGAGAGCCCTGTATAGAAGTTCAGGTCTAGGCCTTTCTTCCATCACCAGGAGGTCCCTTATGCTGTGATACCCTAAGCCCGGTGTCCAGTGCAAGAACCCTGTGTGCTAGCTTTTTATCAGCCTTCTATAATAACTCTTTATTTCTGGCACCTGCGGACTTAATCTTATTTTTTTAAGCTTGGAAATGTATTATTAGTTTTGGGGTATGCTATTTCATATAGCATTTCTTGTATTTTTAATGATACATGGCTTTACACCTTGTAAGACTTAGCCAACACTTCCTAACATCTCTTTTTTAGCAAAGAGGAAAAACCCCTGAGTGAGATTCCAGGGGTTTCTAACTTAAATTTAACAGTATTATTTTATTATTATTATATTTATTTTTTTCTATATATAAGTTATTTATTTTATGTAACTTAAATCACTCACCGTTTATTTTACCTGAGTGATTTAAGTTTACATATAATGGTTGAGTATCCCTAGTCCGAAATCTAAAATGCTCCAAAATTCAAGTTCTTTAGTGCTGACACAATACTCAGAGGAAATGCTCACTGGAGCATTTCAGATTTCAGATCTTCAGAGCAGGGATTCTCAACTATAGTATATAATGCAAATATTCCAAAATCCAAAAAAGTCAGAAAGTGTAAATATTTCTGGTCCCAAGCATTTTGGATAAGGGATACTCAACCTGTACACTAGCGATACAAACATTCCTCTCAAAATAACCTTAATAAAATAAGTCAGCTAAAGAAAATGTTAAGTAAATTGGCAAGTGATAAAAGGCTATAACAAAAACCCTAAAGGTGATCTATTAATACTCCATCTTATAGAATACTGAAAAGCATTCCATGTCTTTTCAAGCTTTTTGTTCCTGTTTATTAAAGCATGCTTTGATGTTTTAGCAATCCAGACGTGAAGATATTTACTGTCAATATGAATCTGGCCTAAGAATGTGGAAAATTGGTTACCCAAATCAGGAAATAAAATTTTGAGCATAGCATAAGTCAAATATTCCCTTTGAAACCATAAAGGCCAGCTATATAGTAAGAATGGGCTAGATTGTAATGTGGTAACAAATAACTACAATATCACAGGCCAAAACACAACAAACTTCATTTCTTGTTTACATTTCCAACAAGCTTTCGTTGAGGCCTCTGCTCATCAGAGGCACTCCGGACACAGCCTGGCCGAGCCCCTCCACAGCTAATAAGGTGGGAAGAGGATGTGGCTCCTCACACGCTTGCTCCTAAGCCTTCTGCTCAGAAGCAACATCTCTCCCTTCGACTCTGTCTTCATTAGCCAAAGCAAGTCATGTGGCGCCTGTCATAACACGTTGATCTTCTAACACACATGGTGTTAATGTCACAGTATCATCCAGCAGAGAAACCATGAAGCAGTTTTAATACATCCTCTAGATGGAGACATGTAGCTATTTCAGCCATAGTACAGTCAGACTTCTGCTAACCTCTTGGTTAGCTCCAGTCTGTATAAAGAAACTCAAAATGAAGTAGAGGCTACAGATAGATAAAGTAAAAAACAGACCTTTACCCTGGACTGGTTTGTTACCCAACAGATCCTGAGAGGCTTCAGTATTGATCATAAAACTGCTGTCCTGCTTAATCACCAATTGTTCAGTTTGGCCACTTCATTTCTGCAAATGTTTATGGGCTTAATGTATGAATGTGGTTGAAGTATTTACAAAGAGCGTGACTTGGGTTTCTTTTAGGTTTGCTTTTAGGCTATTCTGGCTCAGCTTTCCCTCAGTCCCAGGGGTTTTCTAACATGTCCCTATAGTGTTGGGGTCCGCGTGTTTCCTAAACAAAGGAATGAATACACAAGACAACACAAGACAAGACAAACATGGCGGCCGCCTCGAATGGCGCACTCTGCTTTATTTTATACAGTCGTTTGTGGAATGTTGCCAAGTCACAAGACACATTGTTGTTTTTCTGACCTTTCCCTGACTTTCTGGATTTTCAAGATGTTTACATATAAACAGGCCCCCAACGCCCTGCTTCGTTTGCAAGAGCAGGACTTATGGGGAACGCCCTGCTTCGTTTGTGAGAGCAGGACTTATGGGGAACACCCTGTTTGTGAGCACATAGTCCTCTACACTATAGCTTTCTTTTTTGGGGGTGCAGGGGACGGAGTTTCACTCTTGTTGCCCAGGCTGGAGTGCAATGGCGCAATCTCGGCTCACCGCAACCTCCGCCTCCCTGGTTCAAGCAATTGTCCTGCCTCAGCCTCCCGAGTAGCTGGGATTACAGGCATGCACCACCACGCCCGGCTGATTTTGTATTTTTAGTAGAGATGGGGTTTCTCCATCTTGGTCAGGCTGTTCTTGAACTCCCAATATCAGGTGACCCGCCCACCCCAGCCTCCCAAAGTGCTGGGATTATAGGCGTGAGCCACCACGCCCAGCCTAGCCTTCTTTAATATCCATGAGTTTGTGTGAATCTCTCTCCTTGGGTCATCCGTTGATCACAGCCTTCAGCATTTTTCTTCCCCTAGTGCATGCTAACACGGGGGGAAGAAATCTGTGCCTTCTTCACAGGGTCTCTGCTTTGTGTTGAAAAGGAGCACTTAGAGGCAAAGACTCTATTTTCTAACATCAATGAGTTGAGAAGCATTTCTAGGCTCTGTGGAGATTTGTGCAGTAATAAGATTATCTTTTATCTGGGCTAATGCCCAAATTATAGTGACCTTAATTATGATTTGTCCAACCATGACACGTACTTAAATTAAACCACTGCTCCTGGTACTATGTTTTAAGTGGAGGGTATGTCATACCTTAAACTCAGACAGTGCTTTATGACTTACAGAGTACTTTTATTTGTATTGTATTTATTCTCCACAGTCACTGTGATGTTGGGTATAATCCCCTTTTAAAATCACAGAAATGGTCAACTGATCTTCTCAGAGTTAATCAGTTTGTCGATAATGGCAGCAGAACCACAGCTCAGAACTAAAACCTCATATCCAGGCAGGACTCCTACAATTATTCCATGATGTTGCCCATAGTTCACAATTTTTAAAAAATCTATTAAACTTAAGCTTATCCTATCTATTTTAAAACCATCGTATTTAGTTTGAGGCCAAGGCCCACATCCTGCGTGCTCTGTCAGGCAGATAGAAATCTGATGTCTTAATTTGTGTTCAAGGTTGACTCTTAGGCAGATAACTAGAAAAATAATGTACATGTACATTTAGAATATTTCAGGCTTGATAATTCAATCCAACACAGTCAGTGGTAGAACTAAGATTTAAATCCAGCAGCTCTTAATAGCAGCATTTTGCTACTTGACAGGTACGAGAGGTTTGATGTCAAGGAGAACACACAGAATGACAAAGATCATTGTAAGGAATTCCAAAAACTGCAGGATCATGGGATACCCAGATATCCATCCCTCTAGGTCCTAGGACTTTCAAAACTGGGGCCTGGTGCAGATCTTCTCTTTGCATACCTCCCCAACCTTTGTTGCTGAATAACATGGTTTGATTCCACCTATCATAGTGTATCTCTGTTTGGCACAGGTTATCTTGTTCCTGCGGATACATTATTGTCTGTCTTACATGCCAACCTCTTGCACGCTCTTGTGCTACCAGGGCACAGGTCTAGTTTTAGAGAACACACAGGGTCAAAGCCACAGAAAGAATGTGGACAAAGAAACTCCCTGAGGCTGAGCTTTTGAAGGGGTCTCAGGAGTTGGTGGGTAAGTACACAGGCGCTTACCTCTATCCAGGGGAGCAGCACTGAGTTCTTAAAGGTAGTGGTCATTGTATCAACTCCATCATTCCAACTCCACCACTAGAATGAGATGGGTCTGTCTTGTTCCTCTGTATCCTCAGCACGTAGTAGACACTCAATAGATATTTGTTGAATAAATGAAGCAAATGCAGTAATCACTAAGGGTGTAGATTCTTTTCTTTCATCATAGTGCTTTATTGACAGTAGGGGATTTGACTTGCATCCTGGAGAAGTAGATTAAACTCCAATGGTTTGGTAGATCCAGCGTTACATAGAGCAAACAGAGGGAGAAGGGAAATAAATTAAGAACTTTAACATAAAGGTTTATCATGTTTAAAATTAGGTTAGTGCCCACATCATAAGGATTCGCCCTAGGTGAATGAAATTATGTGAAACTCACCAAGAAGAAAAATATATTATGGTAAATGGGTACTTACTGAACGAAGGTCCACGGATGAAAATAAATCAAGAGAAATGTATCGTGAACAGTGGTCAGCTTCTTAGAAGAGCATATGGATTCATCACAATTGTCTTCGGTATTTCCCATTTCCCTACACTTTTCTTACCAAATGTGCTAATACACATGGTCGTGGGCTCAGCACTGATTAGAAAAAAGAGATGGGAAGTCATGACCAGAGCCATCTTCACCAACATATATTCACAGTGACTCTTTAAATATTCAAAAAAGGAAGAAAAATAACATCAGTCTATGCCTGCTCAGGAGTGTCAGGCACTTTACTTTTGTAGCTTAATCTTTAAACAACCTGGTGAAGTAGGTGGTATATCCCTAGTTTACAAATGAAAACTGAGATCAACAGAATATGCTCTCTCTCCCTCTGTCCATCGGAATTTAATTAAAATACTCAAATTTACAGAGTAAGAGATGTATACAAAGCACATATAATGACCCTGTTGTTAAATATATATATATATATTCCTATTTCTGAGTTTCCCACTTGGTGTGTGTTTACTTAAGTGAGCTAGTAGAAGTGACTTGATGTATGCAAGTGAAATTGGTGTCTATTGTTCTCATTTACCATAACTGCAGAAAGTCTTTAATTTAGGACCACTTACAGTGGATTCAGTTCCCATCTGTGGTTTATTTTAAGTGAGTTGAAAATGTTATCCTGGACTCTCTGGGTTTCCTCTTCAAAAGAAATGAAGTCCTACACAATTGTTGATGCGCTTTGCTTTGCTTTTTTTGCAGACTACTGTCAGAGGATGTAGGAATGGACATCCCGTTTGAAGAGGGGGTGCTGAGTCCCAGTGCTGCAGACATGAGGCCTGGTGAGAGCAGCATTTGTTCATTTCCTTTGTTGGTATTCTGTATCCCAACGTTTTCATTATTCAGTGAAAGAATTATTTCCTGTGCATCTAACTTATGATTTCAGTGATAGCAGTGAGAGGAAAAAAAGAAATGTGTGATATGAAGGTGTTAAGTTGCATTTGGTTAATTTAAGAGGTGGCTTGAATACTGATGCTCGCTAGTGTGGGCTGCATTTTATCTCCTAGACCACAGCCTTATCTGCCAATGTTTTCAGTTCCTGTGATAATTGGCTACTGTATATTGTACCAAATTCTGACTAATGTCTAAGTTCCCCATATTTACACATAAATGTAAGAATGTTTAAAATTGGAAATGTGATATCAAGAATGCTCAGTATCCTAACTATCAAAACCAAAACCAAGACGACAACAACAAAAAACAACCATCCTATATTTTAGGAGTTTACAACCCAAGGCATACACAAAAAACAATTTAATTTTTCAGTTGCAACTTATATGACTCTCTCTGTGTTCCAGGGTCACTCTCTTACATTACACCAACTCCAGGATCATACCAAGATCCTGAATCATGTATTCTCAGCCCAGCCTATAGTGTGGTGGGAAGAGGGAAGGCAATTACATTTGTTTTCTGTTGTTGTATTTGAAATGCATTCTTCAAAATACTAGTCATGTAACAGAATTATTTCTAAATGTTCTATGGCCAAATATGCTTGGTAACCACAGTATGCTTATTTGAATCTTCCAAGTTCACAATGTACTTTTGAATGATAAAGGCACTGAGGCTATGGTTATCTGATATGGTAAGCAGCTAGTCACATGTGGCTATTTAAATTAATTAAAATTAAAAATAGTTGTTTAAAATGCTCTTCTTCAGTTGCACTAGCCTCATTTCAAGTGCTCAATAGCCACATATAGAAACTTTTCATCATCACAAAGAATTCTTTGGGACATCACTGTTCTGCAAATTCCTGAAATATAGAAACTCAGTGTGGAAACTTACTTGTCAATAGAAACTTTTTTCAAGTAATACATAAACCCATGACCTGGAACAGAGTTTGGGTGATGTTCCATTCAGAAAAGAAAAAGCTTAATGACAAGGAAACAGTGCCAGTTTCTCTAGGACAAGGCCGGAGTCAGAATTCCAGAGTTGAAGGGTATACCAAATGGTCTTCAAAATACTTCGTGCTTGGGAATCCTGTCATTTCTGGTTTTAGGTGAAGGCAACAAACTGTATTGTCCTACTCTGCTCTCAAACTGAACACTTCTGTGACCGGATGTGTAGGGTTCTGTTTTGTTTTGTTTTGTTTTGTTTTTGCCACACACCAAGCAGTTTTCTAATGAACACCAACTGGGTATCCTATAATTCAGTTCTGACACTATCCACCTTAGGAAATGACAAGGGTTTTAAGACCTCTGTGCCTGGAACCAGGGCCAAAGACCAAATATATTTCTTATTATACTACAGTAGGGTATCTCTCTACCTTTGTTTTGTTAGTTTAAGCTTGGTTAAAAATGACTTCTCCAGCTCTGCTTCTATTAAATGAAAGGCAGCTGAGCAGCAAGACACTTACTACAATGAAAGGAGGGAGCCTACACATAAGATTATCACTTACGTTATAGGAACCAATGTCAAGTGAGATTGGCATAAGAGCTGGTGACTGCTTGGGTGAGTTCCAAGAATGTTACCTGGGAGGATACTTCAGCCAGGTAAAGGGCACTGACGATCATATACAGAGTTGTCAGGACCTAAAAGAAGTATTTTGGGAGTGTCTGTGAACATGACAAAGTTCTTAACCTACATTCCATAGGAGTAAAGTCAACACAAACCATTAGAAAATATAGTTGGCCCTCTGTATCCATGGTTCCAAATCCATGGATTCAGCCAACCACAGAAGAAAAATATTCAAAGAAAAAAAAAATCGCATCTGTACTGAACATGTACAAACTTTTTTTCCTGGTCATTATTTCTAGACAACAGAGTGCAACAGCTATTTACTTTGTATTAGGTATTATTCTAGAGATGATTTAAAGTATACAGAAAGATGTGCATGGGTTATATGTCAACACTACACCATTTTATATCAGGGACTTGAGCATCTGTACATTTTGGTTTCCACCAGGGGTCCTGGAATCAATCCCTTATGGATATCAAGGGGCAACTGTATATGTAAGCTTAACTGTTTTTCGTATGCAATATACCCCGTGAAAATTTAATTCAATTATTATAGCAATTTCAAGTTTTCAAACTTGAACAGGGAAATTCTAAAACCTAGTTACCTACCCATTTAGCAATAGCTCCTACTTCCTGTTTGTACATGGCCAAGGCTGAGGGGGTTGGGAGGATCCAGTTACTGAGGGCTGCTTTCAAGAAGGGTTTCTAAATCTCATACCAAGATTTCTATCAGGTCTGCTTTTGCTGAAAGGACTTGAAAAATGTTTTCCACTGGGCGCAAACCCCCTCTTGGCAGCCATGTATAGGTTAAGTATCCCTTACTTAAATGCTTGGACCAGAGTGTTTCAGATTTTGGATTTTTTCAGATTTTGGAATATTTGGATTATACTTACTGGTTGAACATCCCAAATTCAAAATTCTGAAATCCAAAATGCTCCGGTATTTCCTTGACACATCATGTTGGCACTCAAAAAGTTTCAGATTTTGGAGCATTTGGGATTTTGAAATTTTGGATTTAGATTGCTCCTCTGGTTTAATACTTGATGTTGCTGTTCTCTTTCTTCTTTAGAACCTCCTAATTCTCTGGATCTTAATGGCACTCATTCTCGGAGAATCAAGCTCACAGCCCCAAATATCAATCTTTCTCTGGACCAAAGTGAAGGATCTATTCTCTCTGATGATAACTTAGACAGTCCAGATGAAATTGACATCAATGTGGATGAACTTGATACCCCCGATGAAGCAGATTCTTTTGAGTACACTAGCCATGGTAAGTCACTAAGTTGGCAAGGCCAAAGTTAAATGCTAAATAAGTAAAAGATTTTCTAATAGACCTCTCATTTTTGTGCCAGTGGATCCTTTTTGTGATTTCTAGAAGCTTCTGTTTTTACTTCAGGTCATAGGTGACCATGATTGACAGTTTGGAGCTTGACAGAGAACGTGTGGTTCACAGAGGTCCTACATAACCATTGCTCTTTATTCACCCCTACTCTGTGCTAGCATTTATATTAGGCACGGGGGCTGAGGGAAGACTGTTACATGCTGTGTTGTAAGAAACCCGGGGCTGGGTTTGCAGAGGAAGAGAATTTAATCCGGACGATAAAATTTGAAGAAGAGAAATCAGAGCTTGACAATTTCTTATATAAGTTCCCACTATCTGCAAAGTTCTGTTCCCCAGATCCTTACATGACTGATTCCTTCTCTTTATTCAGATGTTAATCAGATGTCACCTCCTCAGAGAGGTCTTCCTTGACCTCTGTAATCAAAGGTGCATCCCACTTCCCTGCTCCCACTACCTAGTCACTCCCTGTCCCCGTATTCATTGTATTTTCCATGTATCACTAATTCAAATTGTATTATTTAACTATTTGTTTGCATCTTTTTGTCTTTCTCTTACCACTCGACTCTATGCTCCATGAGAGCAAGGACTTTATGTCTGATCCTGCATCTCCAATAAAGTAGGAAGGAAGAAGGGATGGTTTGGGGGAGTGGGAGAAATGGTAAAAAGGAAGACAATTAAAAGTTGTCAGATCATCCAAGACTCACACTCCTGATATGAACATCAGTCTTTAGTTCTTTCTCTTGCTCTATGAAATTTGGTTTAAGAAATATGTACAAATACAAAACATTTGCTTTTTTTTTTTTTTTTAATGGCATTATGTAGTTTCTGTTTCAGTACTAGCCAGGGTGGAATTCTCCGAAGTTACAATGTTTGAAAGTGAAACCGAGTGAGTCTGGGACACAGATACTGCTTTTATTCATTTTAAGAATTCACGCAATCTTAAAAGTAATACGGTGCCACAATTAAGTGATGGCCTGACTTTTAGAGGTATGCTAATTCTAGCAGTTCCACTCCTGAAGAGCGTAATTAGAAAAGTCACCAAATTAGCTAATTATTTCAACCAATGGTCATTGAGCTGACGTGAGCAGTGCAGTTCAGACTCTACCTTGACAGAGCTTAAGGCTTTATTTCCTCAAAAAGGAAATGGCTAAACGACTTGTTTTATAGTCTATTATGCTTAAGTAGAGATTTTTTGTTCCATAAGTTTTTGGGGTCCAGGTGATATTTGGTTACATGCTTAAGTTCTTTAGTGTAAGTAGAGATTTTATATTGCATTTTTATCATGTGTGAATTTCTGTAGCTATCTGGGTAGTTGATTCTGTAGGTTGAAATACACAAATAGGAGGTAAAAGAAGGTCTGGAATTTGTATTATTTCCTGTCATCCCAGAGAGTCTTCAGCAGCTCCTCTATCCATCCCAGTTGCCCCTACCAGCTCCCACTCTTTTCCTGCTAATATATTGACAAAATCCCACAGAAGACTGTGGCATGATCCTACCGGCCCCTCCCTCGCCTCCGTATTTGCTTCTCTGTTGCCAGGAGCACTTTGTCACACCACATCTGAACCTTTTATTTTTATACATAGTAAAACTGTCAAGCAAAGCGCTGGTGGCTGAGCAAGCTGGTAATTAACACTGCCACTTGCTGACATGGCTCTTTTAATGTAGTTGACATAGCTGTGTTGAAAGAACCAGTTTAATGGCCACAGCCCTGCTTTTAGGTCTTAAATGCAAAGGACAGAATTGTAAAGTAAGTTGAATTTTTAAATCTACCCTAATTTTCAAAGGAAAAGTATATGGTCAGAGGTTTTAAACAAAAACATGAAACTTTGAAAACACAAAGTGCGACTGAATAGCTATATTTTGTAAACATGAGGACACGGATAAGTGACTGTATAAGAGGGTTAGATTATAAATATGTTTTAGTTCTGAAGTATGAAATAAATGCTTGAAGGCAGTCTGTTTCTTAGGTTTCTCATGGCAGCATTTTGAACCAGGCATATACATTCTAAACAAAATAGGGGTTTTTAAGGTATAGTTTTTCAAAAACATTTGGGCCATAATTTATTTTCTTTTAATGAATACTTTTTCATTTATGTTATATTTTTCATGTATATATTTTCATTATATATTTTTCATTATGTATTATATATTTTTACTATATATTTTTCATTTATATATTTTTCTTTCTATATTATATACCTCATTATATTATATATTTCATTATCTAGTTTTCATTTATTTCATTTTATAGATGAGAACACTGAAGCACAGAGAAGTAAAGTAATTTGCCTAAGGTCACACAGCTCATTGTTGCCCTTAGCTCCTGGCCCATGCTGCTTCCCAGTGAATATGCTAACAATGAATGGAAAAAGGTCTGTTACTAGATTGGGCTTACATACTTGAAGTCAAACATGATAGCTCTTGGTCACCTTTAGGCCTCTTTTTATCCAGTTTTCCTGACTTGGGGACTCTTAAAAAAAAAAAAAAAAAAAAAAACAGAGTTACTGTACCAAATGCCTGAAGGTTTTTCAGGCCTTTACCTGTTTTATTCAGTAGCTGATGACCAAATGCGTCTGCCAGGGTTTTTGCTCACAATGCAATTTTGCTTGTGGAAAATTTGCGAAGCTCACTGTCAAATATATTCAACCGGTCCTCCCTTTCAAGCAGTTTTCTTTAATAGTTGTGTCCAAAGTGTTGGGACATGTCAGTTAAGGTACTGTGAAATAATTAAGGTTTGATGTCCTTTCGTATTTACAAAGTACCAAAAATATCAAAGACACGTAGAAAATGATGGACTTGGGAGGTCATTCTTTCATATTAAGAAAGATCTGAGTTTTTTCTTTTTTAATACTTTAGTTTACTAATCCTAGAAACTTATATCCAAAGGTGAGGAAAAATAATAACTCATTTCTGTTTCCCAAACCAACAACAAAGTTATTTTTACCACCATTCAGATCTTCAGAAAGGTATTTTGTAACGGAAGTGAAAAAATGAAAAATTTTAGACTGAATATTTCTGATAAGAATGTTGTAAGAAATCCTCATGTGCTCTTATATTTTTCCTTCTTAGGCTCCCAAGTGATGGTTAGTGACCTCTTCTGAAAGATCTTTTTAAATATTAGCCCCTAAAGGCAGTTTTCTTTTTTCATAAGGCACCCCAACATCATTTCCAGATAATCAGGGTGTCACTTCATTGAACTTCCCCATCCATGATTTTCCATTATTTTCAGTCTACAGGCAACCAGCGTATAAAATCAATTTTCCATTTTAACTGTCTATATAAATTAATCAAGTGCTAAGTTTATTTTGTTTTATCTGTAAGCAGCCTTATGCCATAATGGTGTTGTCTGAAAGGAGGATTTTTCATTGTATTTTGTATGCTAATATTTTTCTCTCAAATTAACTGCCTGCTTGCTGTTTGTCACCAGAAAAATTCTATAGACTTTTTAACAGTATATAGGATATCTTTCCTATAACCAGAAAAGCCTCTAGGAGTACTCACATTAACAAGTGCAAGATTGTGATACAGAAAGTTGTCACAAACGCATGTGCCTCCTGGAAGGCCACAGCTGACGTCATCATTAGTTAGTCCATAATGAACACCAACAATGCACCCCCGACTGTAGTCTGTGTAGCACAAACCATTCAGGGGCTTGTGTGCTCTATCATCTCAAAAAGACACGAGCAAATGTTCAAGTTGACTTCTCCCCTGTGTACAAGGTCTTGATAGACTCCAACAGTCACTGGGAAGAAAAACTCATTGTTGAGAAAAGGAGACAAAAAAACAAGTATTTCTTAGTGAAGAAGCATGAGACCAAAAATTAAATTTGAGGAACATCAGGATAGAGAGTTAAATGAGACCTGAATATTTTTGCAAACAGTGGGAAAATGAAGGCTGTGGAGAGGATGGTAATTTATAGTTAGAACAAAAGAATTATGAAGGTCAGGAGCGTTTTGCTAACTCCAGAAAGTCGGTAAAGCTATCTTTCCTTCTTACTAGCTTGTATTGTTGACTTCTAGAAATGAACAACTTAAGAAAACTTAATGTAGCCCTAGCTCTTAGATAACTTTTTTCCCCATTTACATCAGCCAGAAGAGGAAGGGAAGGAGGAACACTAGCAACTTGCCGGCTTCTACTCTCTGAAACATTAGACATTACACCCCATAAAAACGTTCAGCCCTGGACTTTTACACCAAAACGAGTAATAATGCTGTCTTTATAGGAAAATGTTGATAGGAGGGCGTGTGTGTACACATACATACTTTTAACGTAGAGATGTCCTTTCTTACTATGATACCGTAATCAAAAACCATGAAAAAAAGTTAACAGACTCAACTACATAAAAATATTAAATTTCTATTTGGCAGGAAAAGATAGATATTAGTTTAAAAGCTAAGCATGGGGTAAGCACAAGGCAAAAAAAAAAAAAATTGCAACATATAACAAAGTTCTGTACAAAAATTCCAACTAGGTTACAGTGAGCTGAATCACACCACTGCACTCCAGCCTGGGCGACTGAGCAAGACTCCATCTCCAGAAACAAAACAAAACAAACAAACAAAAACCTCCAACTAGTTCATAAGGACCACAATAGGAAAGGGGCTTAAAAGGTACCTCCTTGTCCGTAAGACAGATATAAATAGCCAATAAACAGTGAAAAGCGTTTACCTTTTTTAATAATTAAAGAAATTCAAATTAAAACAATGTGATGATTTCCTCTTAAATTGTCAAGGGTTGAAAACTTTGATAGCCTATCGTGTTGTTGGCAATGGGGGGAAATCCAGCCCTCTCATATATTGTGGTGTAGCATAATCAAGGGCAAAAACATCCTCAAGACTTGAAGTGGTTATACCTGCTGACCCAGCACTTCATTGCTAGAAAGTTCCGCTATAGCAATACGTGTACAAATAAGGTAAGACTCCTTCATGCAGATGCTTACTGAAGCAAATTCTTTATAAAGAAACAACAAAAAGAAATAAAACTATATTTCATCACCATGGGATTGGTAAACTACAAAACATCAGCAAAATGGAATACTTGAGGGCTACTCTTAAAAATTTTCTAACTGTTGAGTTTTTTTGTTTTGTGTGTGTGTGTGTGTGTGTGTGTGTGTGTGTGTGTGTGTGTTTGAGACAGAGTCTCGTGCTGTCGCCAGGCTGGAGTGCAGTGACGTAATCTTGGCTCACTGCAACCTCTGCCTCCTGGGTTCAAGCGATTCCCCTGCCTCAGCCTCCCAAGTAGCTGGGATTACAGATGTGCGTCACCATGCCCAGCTAATGTTTTGTATTTTAGCAGAAATGGGGTTTCACCATGTTGGCCAGGATGGTCTTGATCTCCTGACCTCGTGATCCACCCATCTCAGCCTCCCAAAGTGCTGGGATTACAGGCGTGAGCCACCATGCCCGGCCTTATTGTTGAGTATTAAGCATTCTTTGTATATTTTGGATAACAGTCTTCATCAGATATGTGTTTTGCAAATATTTTCTCCCAGTCTGCAGCTTATCTTCTTATTCTCATTCTCTTGATTTTTCTTTTATATAGAAGTTTTAATTTTAATGAAGTCCACCTTATCAAATATTTCTTTCATGGATCATGCCTTTGGTGTTGTATCTAAAAAGTCGTCTTTGCACCCAAAGCCAATTACATTTTCTCTTCTATAAGTTTTATAGTTTTGAATTTTACATTTAGGTCTATGATCCATTTTGAATTAACTTTTGTGAAAGATCAAAGGCCTGGGTCCAGATTGATTATTTTACAGGTGGATGCCCAGTTATTCTAGCACTATTTGTTGAAAAGACTATCTTTGCTTTGCTGTATTGCCTTTGCTCCTTGTCAAAGATTAGTTGACTATATTTATGCGGTATGTGTTTTACTAAAACCATAGTAAAGAATGTAGTATACAATTTTTTTTTTTTTTTTGAGACGGAGTTTCACTCTGTCTCCCAGGCTGGAATGCAGTGGTGCTCGGCTCACTGCAAGCTCCGCCTCCCAGGTTCACGCCATTCTCCTGCCTCAGCCTCCCGAGTAGCTGGGACTACAGGCGCCCACCACGCCTGGCTACTTTTTTGTATTTTCAGTAGAGACGGGGTTTCACTGTGTTAGCCAGGATGGTCTCGATCTCCTGACCTCATGATCTGCCCACCCTGGCCTCCCAAAGTGCTGGGATTACAGGCGTGAGCCATGGTGCCCGGCCTACATTTATTTTTATTTTATTTTATTTTTTTTGAGACAAGGTCTCACTCTGTCACCCAGACTGGAGGGCAGTGGTGCCATCATAGCTCACTGCAGCCTCAACCTCCCGGACTCATGTGATCTTCCCACCTCAACCTCCCAAGTAGCTGGGACTACAGGCACATGCCAACATATCCAGCTAATTTTTGTATTTTTTGTAGAGACTGGGTTTCTTCGTGTTGCCCAGGACTGGTCTCGAACACCTGAGCTCAAGTGATCCACCAGCCTTGGCCTTCAGAGTGCTGGGGTTTCAGGCTTAAGCCACCACACCCAATCAAAAATGTTTTACATAAGGGGATTTTAATAAAATTTGCGGAAAATAAAACAAAACAACCCTATCTTAACCCCACATAGATGACCAGGGTAAAACTAGAGCAGGTCAGAGGGTACCAAACAGGATGAAGAGTATCTGGTGGATGGAAAGTTCACTAGAGGGAAGGGGGATGTGTAAAGAGCATCAGAATACAAACCTGCTTCAGAATCCAGAGTTCTGAGGGAGTAGAGACCAGACAGGAAATTGAGTTTCAGGAAGGGAGCTAAGATTAGCATCCCCGGGATCTACCCCATGTAGGAAGGAAGAAGCAGGAAGGGATTCCAAAGAGATGGGTGGATTTGCACAAGGGACACGACACTTGGCCTGAAGCCAGTGGTTTATGATCTCTGTCCTTGATAAACTGCCGCATGCTGGTGGGAACACAGTGGAAGCCAGAGTGACCCAAGGCTCTGTAGGTGGTGGTAGCTGTTGGTGTTGGCAAAAAAGGCTAGGATTGCTTCCCAACCAAACTTCATTTTGCTATCTAAGTCATTGGTAATCAGACAATTTTGAAGGTATAATTGCAAATTCTTCCAGAACATAATGGTGGTGTGGTGGCTCCCTTACAGATTACCTCCATTTCCAGGAAATTATCCAAGTTTTTCTTCATTTACTCACTCACCTTCCCAATTTTTTTTGAGTGTTCTGAGTAAGTTTGTAAGCTAAGTAGGGAGCGGGTTGGTGGAAGTGAATATTAAAGGGGATTCAAGGCACAGTTTCTTTGCCCAAGGGACTCACAGTCTCTTTGTAAAATAAATAAGGAGAGTCACACATTCAAGGTACAATGTGATAGATTAGAAGGGCTAAAAAAGGGAAAGGTTTTGGCTATATTTGTTTAGTATCCGTGATCTGAGGCAAACCACCTCAGAGTCAGTTTTTGCATTGGTATAATGACCATTTTAATATCAACTAGTACCTGGTACAAGGTCAATACTTAATACAATAGTGCTGTTGTTGTCATCAAAGTGCCATAGAAAGAAGTGAAATGCAGTGTAAATTCAACGGTGCTTTTCCAGGAATGGAAAAATAACAATGATAATGTCTTGAAATTATTTTGAAGGTTATAAATAATCTTTTCTTTCAGATTACTTAAACATACAAAGAATAACCATCATTAAGCTCTACTAATACTTCTAGTAAAAATGGAAACAATTGCTGCCTAGACTTTTTTTAAAAAAATGTTTTGTTTTGTTTTTTTAAATGCACAAGAGTAAATTTCTTCCCAGAGAATGCTCAGTAGGCTTTTTTACTGTCTATGCACCCATTAATTTGGGAGTCTTGCGCATTTGGGGTCTTTGAGCATTTCTGGTCTACACAGTTGTTTGTTTCTCGCTTACTATAAAGTCTTTGTGTGGCGTATTTTGAAATAGTACATAGAAAGTAATATCAAATTTATGTCTAGATGTGCTCCCAATAGGGGGCTCAGCCCAGTTGTGAGAGTCTTAGAGTAGGAGTCTTGGCTTGTAATATCATCAGGATTCCAAGTTGAGGACCCCAAAAGACTCTAAGCACTGAAGAGATGTGACCCCCAAACCACAAGATTTTCTGAGTCTAGTAACAAAGCCTTTCACCCCATTAGAAAGACCTGCAATCTTTACCCCGATCAAGGGTGAGTTGGTCCTGGTTTATGCACACCTTGGACCACTACCCATGCAAGACAGTTCAAGCTTTGCACCTAGTCTCACCCTCAGCATGACCTTAGCAATGGATGTGGTTGTTCAGTTAATAAAAAAGACTTTATTGAGTGTACTTTATATGGTCAGGATATTGCTAAGCTCTGTAAAGGCTGTACAAAACAAGGACTTTGATCAGGTTGATTCTGCAGGATGAAACAAAACAAAAGCTGCCCATAGAAGTACTCTGTGTTCATTTAAAAAAGTATTTTAAAGCTTAGCATTTGGCTGTTTAGCTGCCTGCTCTATGGAGGTCTTGCTCCTTCAGCCCTGCTCTGTGCTTTGTTTCCAGAAGATCCCACAGCCAACAAAGATTCTGGCCAAGAGTCAGAGTCTATTCCAGAATATACGGCCGAAGAGGAACGGGAGGACAACCGGCTGTGGAGGACAGTGGTGATTGGAGAACAAGAGCAGCGCATTGACATGAAGGTCATTGAGCCCTACAGGAGAGTCATTTCTCACGGAGGTAGTCGAGCTCTGCATGAATCTGGGAAAGGGGGAAGGGGCAGCCATTTTATTTAAAATCAGAAAGTGAGTCTAGAGTTCTCTGGAACACGACATCTCAAAGACCCTATTCTAGAGCCCATATTCAGGGAACTATAGAGCTAAGTATATTTCCTCATATTAAATTCAATAAACATTTAAAATCCTACTAGGCAAAGACAACTTTCCCATATAAAACGGGCTTTTCATGCTACATGTCTGATAGCGATCATGTTCTGTGCCAATGTATTGAAAGTCATAGTGGTCTAAGTTAAATGTCTGTCATTCCTATCAGTCCATTGTACGGTTGAACTGAACAGAAGATGTGACACTGTGGCCTGCGTCCTAAACTACCCCCGAGGTGCTTCTCATTACAAGATGGTCTTTTGAATCCTCTTCAGAAGCTTTGGGGATTTTTTTTAGACTTAGCCTGGTAATTGTTTCCCCTAACTGAAGTTTGCCTTTCTAGACACTACATTAAATCTAGGCCTGACAACAGCCAAGCCCAGTCAAAGCCTCCACCTGTTTGGTGAGAGACAAGGGAGAGAGAAAAGTGTGTTTGTATTTCCAGCACTTTCTTGAGGGCTCCTGGAGCATATGTGGCCTTGATTAATTTGGGATTCACAAAATGTCAGATGAGCGGAAGCAACACATTTAACACTGTTCAGAAAACATCGACAGCATTTTGATTCTTCTGCTGCATGCCTTCCTTTCCCAAGTCCTGAGGCGCCACTGTAACCACCCAGCTGTTCCAGAAAGAGTGTGAGCTGACGAGGCAGTTGTTGCTGTCTCAGTTCTCGCTTCTTTAATGAGGGCAGGGAAATAAGAGTCTTAGCACTGCCTCAAAACACTGCTTTTGTTTTCTATTATAATAAGCAGAAGGCTGATTTGTTATTTCAGTCAAACCTTCCATCCCATACATTGCTACCCCCACATAAGTATCAGGACCACCCAGGGAACCTGACCACTGTAGCAAAGGTGAATGCCAGTCTCTGCCCCTGGTCCTGGCCTTTCTTTTTCTTGCCTTACTGTTTGACCTGAAATGGAAATGCAACCCCCTGAGAGCTGCTGTGGGGTCAGGAGCAGTTTCCTTTAAGGGAAATCATGCCCGTAGCCCTTCAGAATGAGAGTTGACCCAGTCTTGCTGAAAGTGACACACAGCTGGCTGTAGAGTCAACCCTTCTGGTTTTATGTGAAAACCATAGGAGGAACACTCAGTCTTCTCCATCTTCCCAGGTCACATCTCCTTTGCACCACCCATCAGATATTTTTGGTTTGTTTTCTTTTTGAAAATAAAAACAAAGCCTGCCTGTAAGAGTACTCTACTCTATGTTCATTTTAAAAACTATATAAAAATAAAAATGTCTGTCAAATCAAAGCCACCCAGTGATAAGCCCCTATAAACATCAGCTCCTAAAGGCAGCTCATGGTCCTGCTGCTCTTCTAGGGCTAGTTATCTGCTAATACTCCAGTAGACTCGCCTGCTTGTTCTTTAGGTGGGCTGGGTGGCCGTGGTCAAGCCCATCAGCCTGTTGTCTGAATCAGGAGAGAATGATTATCATCAGTGCACTGATGGTTGGAAAAAGCCACTGCTTCTGCCTGCCACAGTCTTGTAACAATTCACCGGAGCCCCCAGGGCTAACCTGGTTTGCTGTGCTCTCCGTCCCTGCCACCTCCTCCCTTTGCCATTTGCTCTTCTCCATTCTGTGTTGCAAGCTCAGTTTTTGTCTGTGTGACTGTCCGGTTTGTTCTGAAAAGAACGCCACCTCCCCTCTCCCCAGCCCTGCCTCAGCCCTCTCCAGGCACTGGCCTGCATGAAGTGTGCCTCTGGCTGCACCCATCCGGAACTTTAGAGAGAGATGCCACCTTTTCCTGCACCCTGAACAGCTTTTGTGCTCTGTAGGTAAAGATGCTCCAGATGTTACTTCTGAATTTGCCAAAGCTTTGTCTTCCACATCAGGAGTTTACACCACTCTCTTAGACCATAATGATGAGAAAGCTCCTTATTTACCAACCTACTGAGTTTGTCCTTCTGGCTTCTGATGAGCGTTTAAAAAGCAGCAATCACTTCCCAGTAAACATGAATCTTATTTGGTGCTTGGTATTTTGCTGTGAGGAAGTTTTGTCATTTGGGCCAATAGAGAAGTGCCAGCTGCACAGTGCTCTGTGCCAAAAACTGTAAGGTGGGGGCGATCGAAAGAGTTGCAGAAGTTAGGCTCAAAGCCAGGCCCTGCCAAATGTCCCACCTGTTGAAAATACTGGTGTGTGATGGCAGTATTTGAATAAATAATTCAGTCTTCAGCTTTGGTGACCTTGATATGAGCTATTGCCAGAGGCCCTGCACACAATGTAGAAGAATGAGGCTCAGCACCCATCTCTGCCACTTGCTAGTCTGTAACCTTGGTATATTACTTACCATCTCTGGGCTTCAATGACATCATCAGTCAAATGAGGGTGATCTCAACACCACTGTTCACATCCTATGAGCCAATAGCAATCTCCTTGCCATCTGCATAAATCAAAGCAAAGAGGGGTTTGGATAGTTTTGCTCAGCCAACAATATGGGGTCCCTCTGAGGCTAGAACTGGCTCTTTTTTTTAACTTGGAGCAGAGAAACCCATTTAAATAATGGAGAAAAATAACACCAAGTAATTTTAACAAGGATTCTTTTTTTTTTTTTTTTTTACTTCTCTTATTTCATTATAGGAGATTCAGGTAACCTTCTCTACAGTCTTGCTGGACAAATGACCCTGAAAAGAATGAGGAGAAGAGTTGCTGGCTGGTGTGTGTGTGTGTGTTTTGGTTGCGACTGTGACGTCTTTCCTTCTGTCTCCATTCCATTTGCTGGTCAGCAAACTTGTGTTACATCCCTTTCATGCCTGTCTGTGTCACTCAGGTAAGGTTTGTTGTACCCTTGCCTCAGAGGGTCTCAGGAGACTCCTGGGGGGTTGCTCATGCACCCCACCCAGCACATACACCCTGAATTCACCTTACCTTTCTTGAGAAGAGAGTCTAATGAAAGAAATGTTTTAAAAAACAGACTTCAAATGAATTATGCTGTTGCCAACAGGAAACTTTACTTGAGTAAATTGCGTATCTGAGAATAGAATTGAGGGGTTAGCTGACTCCTTCAAGGTATCTGGGAGGGGCAAAAAGTGAATGATCCTATGCATTCCAGTTATTGCACTTTGCCTGCAATTATAGTATTATCTGATTTTTAAAATTTAAATTTAAATTTTTTTTAGCAGGAAGCAGCTATAGAAAAATTACAGTATTATCTGAAATATCTCCCAAGCCTGCCAGTGGCACTGGCTCTTGATTTTGGAGGAAAACTTTCATGTGGAAATCTTTTTCTTTTATTTCCCTCCTTCAGTTATCCCCTCTCCTTCTACTTTCTTCCTTCTCTTTTTGCCTCTTCTTGCCTTCTTAAAGATCCTCTACCCAAAAGAACAAATTTTCATTTATAAATTTTCATTTTCCTTTATAAATTTCTGTACTTTTTATATTGAGACATTTCTTACTTAGACAGCAATCATGAAGTAGTAAGTTGATCCCATAGTATTCCTTTAGTTAAATAAACTTGGATGAACATGATGCTGCAGCATTCCAAGGGCAGATAGCATTTACACAGTGAGCTGAACTGCCATTTAAAATGACGTCTGAAGTACTGTTTATAAACCTCAGTCTTTCCCTTTCAAAAAAAAAATTTCTTAGAAGTTCATGGAAATAAAGAAAGAAATCCAAGTAACTGAGCAGTCACGATCTTGAAATTACTGTAACACTCTGGAGCCAGATTGCTACATTTGGAAAGATGCTTTTGAAAGGATGCTTTCTTACTTGCTTTTAAGTTGGATTCATTATGTCTATTGTCTCTTTTAATGAACTTCTGTCTTTTCATCATGCTGAGGATGAATTGCTTATCTGTGCAGTGTGAGGATTAGTACAGCTAAGCCACCATATCTTGTGTGAATTTCCATTTAGTTATGCATCTTCAGAAATGAAATTGTGGTAACAAGCAATTTTTGTATTAAGATATGTCTCCTCCTGCCATTTTCCTTCATATTGCATTCTAAAAAGTAGTTGATAAATACCTGCATATTGGAAAGATGGAACTAAAGCAAAAAACTCCAGAGAGAAGCTACTACATTGCTCTTTCACAAACGTGTGTTGCATCAGTTGAATACTCACATAGGTAGCATCTTCTAAGATCTGTAGTATAAATACTGTGTTCAACAATACCGTATCATCACTTGTAGTATAAATACTGTATACAACTACCTCAAATTAGTAATACACACAAACCCATAATTGGGTATATTTTTAGTTAGTATTGGTCTCTTCCCCCATCTTTTTTTGCAGTAGAGTCACACTCTCTTTGTGGAAAACATCTTATTAAACTGCTTTTAGAAGAGTTAATTAACTCCATCCAAATCTATATGCAGCCATTACTTTACTGCCATGTAATCACCAGCAAGTATTTAGAGTTCTGAAAAAACTAACACGTTGGGTTCTGGGAGGACTGGACCAGGCTTAAGCGTATGTCCTGTCCTACTCAAAGCTTGAAGAAAATCCCTTTAATGATTCTATAGTCCAGAACTATATGACATCAATTGCAATCGTTTAGACAGGGATACTAAAAAATAAAAATTCACACATTGCTTCCCTTTTTAAGTGTGAAAGACACATGACATTCCATATAGTTACCTGCGGGGTTCTGACTGACACCTGCTGTGAGTTTCAAAGAAACTGTGGGAATGTAAAGCTTGCTTAAAAGACAGGGCAATTCCAAAATTATGCCAGAGCTTTCAAAAGATGGGGAATGGTGTCCTGAGATGTTTCTACATGTTCCTTGACCCCTGGAGTTTCAATGGCCACACGTTCCACATTTCCCACCTGCTGTTTTCTCAGTACTTCCTGCAAGTAGCACTTACACTCCTCAGTCCCATGTTACCAGGAAGCAGTTCTCAAGATTTCCCAAAAGTACAGAATTTTGTACGACTCAAATATAATTTAGCCAGACCCATCTGTAGTTTTCCTCTTCTTATAAGAGGAAGTTTTCTTCCTCTTCGTAGAATTCAGAACCTAGCCCCTTAACAGAACTCAACATGTAAGTTTCTCAGAACTCTAAATACTCACTGAGTGATTACGTGGCAGTAAAATATTGGCTGTATGTAGATTTTTTTGTTGTTTGTTTTTTTGAGACAGAATCTCACTCTGTCACCCAGGCTGGAGGGCAGTGGCGCAGTCTTGGCTCACTGCAACCTCCACCTGCCGGGCTTAAGCAATTCTCCTGCCTCAGCCTCCCAAATAGCTAGGATTATAGGTGTGTGCCACCACGCCTGGCTAATTTTTGTATTTTTAGTGGGGACGAGGTTTCACCATGCTGTCCAGTCTGGTCTCGAACTCCTGGCTTCAAGTGATCTGCCTACCTCAGCCTCCCAAAATGCTGGGATTACAGGCGTGAGCCACAGTACCCAGCCTGGCTGTATATGGATCTGGATGGAGTTAGTTAGTCTTGAAAAGCAGTTTAGTAAGATGTTCTCTACAAAGAGAGTGTGACTTTAGTGCAAAAAAGATGGCGGAAGATATGCCCAAAAATACACCCAGTTATGGGTTTGTTGTATCATATAGCTCTGGACTGTAGAATCATTAAACAGAGATTTCCTCCAAGCTTTGAGTAGGAGGACAGGACATACCCTTAAGCCTGGTCTAGTCCTCCCAGAGCCCAATGTGTCAGTTTTTTCAAAACTCTATATACCCACTGGTGATTACATGGCAGTAAAATATTGCACAGAACAAGGCCTGGCTAGAACTTCTCATGGGTTCTTGCACTGTCTGTTGATCCCAGGGGCACTGCAGGCCTTGAAATCAAAATAAAGGTGTTTTACTTGTCTACTCACTAGTATTTGGTCACTGGAGTGTGTGAATGAGAGATTATATTGCACTTCAGTGGCTAAATTCTCCCTTTAAATTAAGCAGTATCTAAAACTAAAAAGAACTAAAGAGGATCAAACAGAATCTCTTTCTTAGCCATCAGAAGAAAGAAGTACTGTATAAGTACTTACATATTAGCATTATATAAATCAGACATTCATGTCAGTCTTGCCCCCCTCATTTTTTGTTATGTTGAATATTACACACCCTCTTCACAACTATGTACAACACATATAATCATCCGTAATATATGAATAGCCTACGTATGCAAATCTAATTGCACTATATATTTAACACTCTATAAAACATAGATGTTAACCACTGAAAGATAACTGTATGTGTATATACCTACAGACCTATAGTCAACGTAAGCCCCATTTCATGCTGCTAATATACCCACAAAGACACACTTGCCAAGGCTTCAGATTTATCCATTAGGTCAGATATTACCTTGTTAAGAGCTTTCAATTGGTTACAAATGTCTTTTTGTTTGTCCCCCAGGATACTATGGGGACGGTCTAAATGCCATCATTGTGTTTGCCGCCTGTTTTCTGCCAGACAGCAGTCGGGCGGATTACCACTATGTCATGGAAAATCTTTTCCTGTGAGTGATACTTGTGACAAAGTGCTTTGAGTTAATGTCTGTGGCGTGTAATGGCAGATAGATCATCTTTAATTAAAGAAAATAGATGATGTAGAATATTCTAAGCCTTCAATGAAACATCAGTAAGGTTTCTGTCAAGGAATGTTGCTCAAGGGGCTAAAACCTTTAAAGGAGTTCTTTTGTGGGTAGACTAGACTGAAAACAAAATGAATAGAATTTTGCTTGCATTTTAAAATTCTGTAATATTTCCTTTGGGCAAAGTATTATTTTTGTTCCTTCGTAACATGTTCTTAGTCAGCTAAGACTGACTATAACCTGACTTCATTAATATCTGCCCTTATTTAACCTGAGTTACCCTTAGTATTTGATAACATTGTTGACAGTTTTGAAAGTCAGGATTCTTTCTAACCCATACATTTTTCTAGTGTACTTACATTTAAAAGATAGATAGTCATACCAATAAATGAGTAATACTCTCAGAGGAATACTCTTAGGTAACTGTATTCTCCCCAAGGTAAAGAGGTCATATGCACAACCATTCTTAAATTTCATACACCCTGTACTTTTAATGTTATGTAATTATGGTGTCAATAGGATGAAATATTTCATGTGGGAACTGAAAACATTCCTTTTCCTTCCTGTGATCAGATATGTAATAAGTACTTTAGAGTTGATGGTAGCTGAAGACTATATGATTGTGTACTTGAATGGTGCAACCCCAAGACGGAAGATGCCAGGGCTAGGCTGGATGAAGAAATGCTACCAGATGATTGACAGACGGTATGTGCACTCTGTTATTTAATCACTATTTTGATTTTGGTAAACTGAAGGCTAAACAACCACATGGTATACTGTTATTATCTTCATTATACACAAGAAGAAACCAAGTCTCAATAAGATCAAATAAATTGTCTAAGTTGCTATTAAGCATGTATTCCTTTCGAAATAGTAAAGGTAATGCTGGCGAGAATAAACAAAAATACACCATGTTGGTTATAGATTCATGCACTCTAAGAACATAACCATTCTATTTTACATTTATTTCTATGAGAAAATGAGGTTTGAATCATACAAGTTTCAAATTACATCTCAAAAAGCATTCTCATAATTAACCATGGCCATTCTATATCTTCCTACCAGGCAATAGTAACTTGCATAGAGCTCCCTAAAATTATATATATATACACACATTTCTGTTGTTGTTGGAGTCTCACTAGTGTCACTGAGGCTGGAGTGCAATGGCATGATCTTGGATCATGGCAATCTCCGACTTCCGGGTTCAAGCAATTCTCCTGTCTAAGCCCGCTGAGTAGCAAGAACTTACAGGCGGGCACCATCACGCCCAGCTAATTTTTTTATCTTTATTTTTAGTAGAGACAGGGTTTCAACATGTTGGCCAGGCTGATCTTGAGCTCCTGATCTCAGGTGATCCACCTGCCTCGGCCTCCCAAAGTGCTGGAATTACAGGCATGAGCCACCACGCCAGACTTAAATTATATATATTCTTATTTAGGAATATGCTTTATGCTTTAATTCCCACTGAAAATGGGTTAAGAGTAATGTATTTTTTCTTTTTTCAAAATAGGTTGAGGAAGAATTTGAAATCATTCATCATTGTTCATCCATCTTGGTTCATCAGAACAATCCTTGCTGTGACACGACCTTTTATAAGGTATAGTTAATATTGTCATAAAATAAAAGTACTACTAGTAGTTTTTTAAAAATATGTGCTTATTGTCCTAAAAACAAGAATTCATAAACTAAGAGTACCCAGGGAAATATATTTGTCTCTGTCTTTCCTAGAAAGGTGCTTTGGACTATTCATCAAGCATCCCTAATTAAGAGAGAAAATGCTTTCATTATGAATATTTCCCCCAGATCATTATAAAACATGACCTCTAAATTGCTTGCTATAAACATGGAAGATGAAGTGGTGGGATTTTCATACCACATTAGAAAGGGGAATAGATAATACATTTAAAGTGATATGTTATTATGTAGAGAATAGAAAGGTAGAGTAATATGACGATGGAAAATAAAGATGAGTCAAGGCAGAAACAGAAGCCGTATCATGTCTCAATTGTGCCATTTCGTCTGAACAGACCTACTCAATGTTTGTGTAACTACCAAAGTTATATAGAGTCTGGGCAGCCATTTTGAGAGCTGTATTTTGATCACCCATGAGGAGTCTTGGTTTCAATTCAGTGAATATTTATTTGTCACTTATTTTATGTTAGGTTGTGTATAACCTTACATCTTGGTGATGCAAAATAAAGTAAGATATGGTTCTTAATATAGTGAGACTTCAAATAGTTAAATGAAAGGAATAGTGTATTTATTTTCTAGACAGCTTTAAAAACAGAATAAAATCTTGCCCACCATCAGGGTACAGATTAGATTAATTGAAATTTTCCCATCTTAAAGTTATTAATGAATTTCTTTTAAAACTTCTGATAACTTTGTTTCTGGTGAAAAAATAAACTTTAAAATCTTTTTTGTGTGTGCATAGATTTTACTTTAGCTTCCAGATTCAACCTTTCTTGTTCAGTATTTACTTATATTTATTTATTATTCTTATTCCCCACTTCCAATTGCTAATGCTGAAAAATGTACCTGAAAATCAAGAATTGTTAAAATGGTAAACTGAATCTAAACAATCACATGATATACTGTTACTATCTTCATTATACACAAGAAGAAACCACTGAAGACACAAAGTTATCAGAATTTTTAGAAGAAATTCATTAATAACTTTAAGATAGGAAAATTTCAATTAATCTTCAACTGGGTAGCAAGATTCACCCTAGTTTCCCTCTGGCAAAGGTTAGCTGTTTACCATACTATGTTAAATTGCTTTTAAAAATATTATGACCAGCCGAGCAGGGTAGCCTACACCTGTAATCCCAGCACTTTGGGAGGCCTAGGTGGGCAGATCACTTGAGGTCAGGAGTTTGAGACCAGCCTGGCCAACACGTGAAACCCCATCTCTACTAAAAACACAAAAAATTAGCCAGGCATGGTGGTGGCGTGCCTGTAGTCCCAGCTACTAGGAAGGCTGAGGCAGGAGAATCGCTTGAATCTGGGAGGTGGAGGTTGCAGTGAGGCAAGATCACACCACTGCACTCTAGCGTGGACAACAGAGTGAGACTGTGCCTCCAAAAAACAAGCAAACAAACAAAAAAATTTAGACCTATTTAAGGTATACAAAGAGCCACTTATTTTAATTAATTTCAGGAAATGCTTTAACTAGGGAGTAGGAATCAATGTATGCTGGTAAGCTTTCAAAAAGTGTAATGGGTAGAAAGGTAAACATTAGTATAATTACTGATTCATCAAAGTTTGCTTAATAATTCAGCACTTATAAAACAAAGGTTTTTTCTTGATTAAGTAATGTTAAAAGATAAACTTTAGACAAATCAATCAGTTTATCAGAGCAAAAAATGATTTATGAACCCAGCATCACTTAGAACCAGGAGAGGTTCAGAGTGCTCCACCCAGCAAAGTGGGCAGACAGTATTTGTCCAGAGAAAAGCAAGGTGACGTATAGAAATAGCTTGATTGGGTACAGCTCAGCAGTTATCTTATTTGGGTACAGTATGATGAAGCATTTGCCTTAAATGGTCATGGTCTGATCATTTGGCAACCTGTGATTGCTGAAGCTCAGCCGCTTTGATTGGCTGACACTCAGCTAGTCTTTGCAAAAATATACTTGTAAGTTAGGTTGGAATTTTATTTACATACTATGTTAGGTTGCAGTTAGCTACCTAGGAACTCAAACTACAGAGAAAGCCTTAAGCCAAATGTAGTTTAACAATAAGAAAACATTTGTTACTGTAAGGATATTAAAAATTATTATAATTCAACACTACTTACGGAAGGGAGTTTCAAGATAATAACAACAGTAGTAATGAAATTATAGCAATAGTGTTGTGGTAAATTATGACTAATAATGGCTTAATTTATTGAGTGCTTATTTGCATTACCTCATTTCACCTAATGACAGTCCTCCGAAGTAGATACTTTTCTGTTTGTTTTTTGTTTTGAGACACGGTCTCCTTCAGTCACCCAGGCTGGAGTGCAGTGGCACGATCATGGCTCACTGCAGCCTCAGACTCCTGGGATTAAACAATCCTCCCACCTCAGCCTCCCGAGTAGCTGGGACTATAGGTGTATGCCACCACACTCAGCTAAATTTTTTTATTTTTTTGTAGAGACAGGGTCTCATTGCGTTGTCCAAGCTGATCTCAAACTCCTAGGCTCAAGCAATATGCCTGCCTTGGCCCAAAGTGCTGAAATTACAGGCATGGGCCACCACGCCCAGCCTGAAGCAGATCCTGTTTACTGTTTCCATTGTATAGGAAAAACTGCTGAGGTTCAGGGAGGTCACATAAATTGTCTAAAGCAGGAACCAGCAAACATTGTTTATAAAGATTCAACTAGTAAATAGTTTAGGCTTCACTGGCCCTATGGTTTCAGTCACAACTACTCAACTCTGCCATTATAGAGTAAAAGCAGCCATAGGAAACATGCAAACAAGTAAGTGGCTGTGTTCTGATGAAACTTTTTTTTTTGAGACAGTCTCACTCTGTTGCCCAGGCTGGAGTGCTGTGGTGCGATCTTGGCTCACTGCAACCTCTGCCTCCCCGTGCTCAAGCGATTCTCCCACCTAAGCCTCCCAAGTAGCTGGGACCACAGATATGGACCACCACACTTGGCTAAGTTTTTGTGGTTTTGGCAGAGACAGGGTTTGCCGTGTTTCCCAAGCTGGTCTTGAACTCCTGAGATCAGGTGATCTTCCCACCTTGGCCTCCCAAAGTGCTGGGGTTACAGGCATGAGCCACCATGCCTGGCCTCTGATGAAACTTCATTTATGAAAACTGAAATTGAATTTCCTATGATTTTTACATCGTAAAAGATTCTCTTTTTGTTGAGAGGGAGTCTCACTCTGTTGCCCAGGCTGGAGTGCAGTGGCATGATCTTGGCTCACTGCAGCCTCTGCCTCCTGGGTTCAAGCAAATCTCCTGCCTCCACCTCCCAAGTAGCTGGGAATACAGGCATGCACCACCACACCTGGCTAATTTTTGTATCTTTAGTAGAGATGGGGTTTCACCACGTTGGCCAGGCTGGTCTTGAACTCCTGACCTCAAGTGATCTGCCTGCCTCGGCCTCCCAAAGTGCTGGGATTACAGGTGTGAGCCACTGCGCCCAGCCAACATCATAAAATATTTTTATTTTTACACTTTTTTAACTACTTAAAAAAACATAGAAATCATTCTTCACTCAGGGGCTGTAAAAAACAGACAGGCTTATGCCTGTAATTCCAGCTACTCAGGAAGCTGAAGCAAGAGGATTGCTTGAGGCAAGGAGTTCAAGATCAGCCTGGGCAACATAGGGAGACCCTGTCTCTGGAAATTTTTTTTTTTTTTAATTTAGCTAGGCACCGTAGCATGTGCCTATAGTCCTAGCTACTCCAGGGGCGGAGACAGGAGGATCACCTGAGCCCAGGAGTTCAAGGCTGTAGTGAGCTATGATCATGCCACTGCACTCCAGCCTGGGTGACAGAGTGAGTCCTAGCCTCTAAAAAAATAATAAAAAACTGCGGGCAAACTGACTTCAGCCACGAGCTATCATTTACCAACCTCAGGTCTAGGGTGACACAGCCTATAAATGATAGGCTCAGTCTTTGAAACCAATTGTCTGCCCGATTCTAAAGAAAACCTACATCAAGTACTGAATAATTGTATTCTACAGTTTCATCATGTAGGAACCCCTCTAAAGATCCTCCTTTGAATCAATTTACTTCAGTGTTAGCAACTTGTAGATCTGAAGAAAGAGACCACTAAGATGTATGATAGGTCTTTTCTCTACTAACGGGTAGCATCTATGATAGAGGTATATGGCAAGTTCATTTTAAACAATGAGTTATTGGCAGTTTGGAGATTTCTCAAAGAACTTAAAACAGAACTACCGTTCGACCTGCCAGTCCCATTACTGGGTAAATATCCACAGGAATATAAATCACTCTACCATAAAGACACATGCACACGTGTGTTCATCGCAGCACTATTCACAATAGCAAAGACATGGAATCAACCTCGATGCCCATTAACAATGGATTGGATAAAGCAAATGCAGAACATATACACTATATAGCAGCCATAAAAAAGAACTAAATCACTTCCTTTGCAAAAACATGGATGGAGCTGGAGGTCATTATCATGAGTTATCCTAAGAAAACCAAATACTGCATGTTCTCACTTATAAGTGGGAACTGTACATTGAGTACACTCCAGACACCAGGGACTACTAGAGGGTGGAGGGTGGAGGAGAGTGAGGATCAAAAAACTACCTGTCAGCTACTATGCTCATTAACTAGGTGACAAAATAATCTGTACATCAAACCACTGTGACATGCAGTTTACCCATGTAAAAACCTGCACATGTACCCCTGAAACTAAAATAAAAGTTGGGGGAAAAAAATGAGTAATTTTTCTGTGCCAAGCACTGGATTGGGAAATAACAAGGCTCAATTGCTGTCCTTAAGGAGCACAGAGTCTTAAGCAGACATGGGCAGACAAGTGAACAGTTACAGTACAGCATACAATTGCACTTTGAGGAGGCGATGACTCAAGGTGAGGGTGAGTTTGGGGGTATACCTGGTAGAGAGCGAAAGCTGATAATCTGCTTCAAGAGAGGCTTTGCAGAAGGAGGCCTTCCCTCGAGGTGAGTTTTGAAGAACTAGTAGGATTGGCCAGCTGAAATTAGGGAGAAGAGCAATCCAGGTTGAGGAAACAGGTAGACAAAACGCCAGATACAAATACATCAATAAAGAGAGAACATGGCATGTTCAGAGAACTGTAAAATTCCAGTGAATATTAACACTGGAGCTGGAGGTTTTCCATTTGCATGACTACTTCTCCCTGTCAGTCACCCACTCAGTCTTTTATCAAAACCTTATTTTGCTCAACAACTCCACAGGAAGAAAAAGGCTAAATACAGCATATCACTGGTAATGTGTGTTGACCCAAGACCTATCAGGAGGGACAGAAGCTACTGTGTGGAGAGGACGGTTGTTCACAGTTCTCTCGGACCCAGGGCCAAAATTGCAAGTAAAGTGTTAAAGACAGATGGATAGAAGAAACACCTCAAAAAAGCTTCTTACTAGAATGCACAGTAGTTGAACACAAGGCAGTACGGATGGTACACAGCTCAGCAAGATCCCAGTAGACTAGAGAGACCTTTTCATTTGAAACCATTCAAGAACATTAGACCCTTGATCAAGTTCTCTTTCAAGTGGAATGATACACTTTTTAAATTAGTCTGCCATTGCACAAGTAATAAGAAAATGCATTCTTGAGAAATGCATCCTATCATTACAGATAAGACCAAGTTCTTCCTTTAACAATTACCAATTCCTCTTCCTAATCCCCTTCCCCAGAGGCAAACTCCTTTATCAGTTTCATTGGTATCCTTCCAAGTTGTTCTCTGTGCATTTACACATATCTAAAACGAACACATTTAGATGAAAGCTGTAATTTAAATCCAGTTATTGGAACATATATTTGAATGTTGGTTCATCTAGAATAAATGTTCAACCTAAAACTTTAAAAACAACAACATTTTTAAAAATAAAACAAAGTTTTAAAAAGTGAGTTTACGTATGTTTTTTTAGTAGCATCAAACTTGGTAGATTCTGAAAGAACTAATGATAAGATTTTTGTTTGTTACAAACAAACAAGTAAACAGAGACAAACGAGTCATACAGCAGTGATTATTCAGAGTAGCAGGAAACACTGGGGGGTCGCACAATGTATGGCCAAGAATGTGAATGCCAAAGTCAGACTGCCCAGATTAGTACAGGCTCTGCCATTTACTAATGGTGAGACCTTGGGCAAACACCTAACTGCTCTGTGTCTGTTTCCTTATCTTTGAAAAGCAGATAATAATAGTGTCTACCTCACTAGGCTGTAATAAGAAATACATGCATTCGTATGTGTAAACCACTTAAAACAGCATTTGGCCAAATACTGCACAATCTCACTTATATGCAGCATCTAAAAAAGTTGAGCTTACAGAAGTAGAGAGTGGAATGGTGGTTACCAGAAGCTGGGGGTTGGGAGTGAGATGTTGGTCAAAGACCACAAAATTTTGGTTAGGAGGCATACGTTCCAGAGCCCTATTGAACAATATGGTGACCATAGCTAATAACAATGTGTTGCATCCTAGAAAATTGCTAAGTGAGGAGATTTTCAGTATCAAAAAAAAGCATGTGAAGTAATACATATGTTAATTAGCTCAGTTTAGCCATTCCACAATGTATACATATTTCAAAACATCGTGTTAAACATTTTTACATGGCAATTTAAAAAATAAATTTAAAAAACAAAACAAAACACCACCACCACCAACAACAAAACAGTGTCTGGCACATTGTAACTCGTCAAATAACGTTAGCCTCTTTTCTTAGTAAGAGTGCTGGGGCAAGATGTTAAGTGTATCAGGATTTTCAAGAAAAGGCAGTAGTCTTGGGATGGATAAGGTAGTGACTAATGATACATATTTTTTCTTTTTTTTTTTTTAGTTCAAAATTCAGCAGTAAAATTAAATATGTCAATAGCTTGTCAGAACTCAGTGGGCTGATCCCAATGGATTGCATCCACATTCCAGAGAGCATCATCAAGTAAGTCCTGACGGTTTCAGAGATTTCTTAAGAAATAGTACTAGTTTGAGGCTGGGTGTGGTGGCTCATACCTGTAATCCTAGCACTCTGGGAGGCCAAGTGGAAGAATCAGTTGAGCCCAAGAGTTTGCCATCAGCCTGGACAACATAGCAAAACCCCGTTCCTACTAAAAATACAAAAATTAGCCAGGCATGGTGGCATTTGCCTGTAGTCCAGCTATTCAGGAGGCTGAGATAGGATGATCACCTGAGCTTGGGAAGTCAAGGCTGCAGTGAGCCGTGATAGTGCCACTGTACTCCAGCCTGGGCAATGGGAGTGAGACCTTGTATCAAAAAAAAAAAAAAAAAAAAGTGTATGTTTGGAGAAGTGGGTTGGTAAAGAGGTCAGTTCTAGAACAGAGGGGAAATGGCATTATCTTATTTTTAAAACAATATTAAATATCCTCCAATAAATATAATTTTTTCCTATAATCTGTAGATAATTGTGTTCTTTCAGATCCTCTTTCACATAATATTTTCCTGGGGTTATTTGATTATTGTTCATTTTTACCTTGAACTTTACTATCACTTTGGAAAAAGTAACAGTTACACTGGTTAACTGGTATACTGTCTCTACTGGTTAACAGTATATCAGTTTCTTGTGTCTCCCACTCTGCACAGACACAAGATGGTCTTAGTATAGCTTGGATTTCTTTATTGTCTTATACAAAGTAATTTATCTGCATAACCCTAGGAAAATAGAAAGGAATAGCTCTCTGTTTCTTCTAAACCTTTTTTGTTTGTCCTGATTTAGTAGAGGGCATTTGCCCAGTGGTGGGTGAGGCGGTGAGGAATGGTTTTCTTGCTCAATAGAGGGTAACGCAGTATCAGCGTCAGCATCCTGCTTGGGTACTGAAGGTCTCAGGATGATGCTACAAAAATTAGGATAAAATTTAACAAAATAAATACTTGGAGCTGGGATTGTAAAACAGGGATATGGGAGAATGAACACTTGTATCTGGTACATTGTTGCAAAGAACGGTTGTTTTCTGTGTGTCTTTTTTTTTTTTTTTTTTTTTTTTGTCCACTGTATCTGAATCGTTAGCTCTTTTCATTTCATTTGAGTGGAGAGGGATTTAACCATTAGCTCAAAGAAAACAGCCAAGTGTCATTCATCTTCCTCTATAAAATGGATAGCAAAATGTACTTCTCATTTGGGATTCCAAAAGAGTCCTCTCACTTTAAAAAAGAAGTTAATTAATTAAAAAGGCCCAGCCTAGAAATTGGAAGGAAAGAATTCTCATGTAATGTGTGTCTATGATATGCCAAGCATAGCAGTACTCTATTTATATCATTTATTTGACTCCCATAGTAAACTCCTGTTTTACAGATGCAGGGGAGATAACTTAGTAAGAAGTTACTTAGGCACAGTGTAAGTAGGAACCAGGAAGAGATGGAACTGGAATTCAAATTCAAGTCAGCCTGGCACCAAAATTCCCATGTTCTTTTCTAGGATATTCCTTTACCTCCCTTAGAGTATCCTTCAAAATTCAAAGCTCAGAAGTAGATGCATTTGGTTTTTCTACATAAGCAGTATCGGGCATGAACACAGGATACTGACTGGGCTTCCAGTGGTCAGTTGGCTCACTGAATCAAACGGAGTGTTCATAAGATCCTAATGATGGCTTCAACCCTCATTAGCTTCATAGCGTTTCCACAACCAGCACACCTCATAGCTCTGGGCTGCTGCCTCTAAAAGGTGTTCTCCATTTTCAAAACCCACTTCTACTCTTTAAATTTAAGAAGTATGGAGGCAGGGAGGGATGCCTCACACCTGTAATCTTAGTACTTTGGGAGTCTGAGGAGGGTAGATAGCTTGAGTTCAGGAGTTCAAGACCAGCCTGGGCAACATGGTGAGACCCTGTCTCTATGAAAAAAAACACAGAAATTAGCTGGGTGTGGTAGCATGCACCTGTAGTCCTAGCTACTCAGGAGATTAAAGTGGGAGGATTGCTTGAGCCTGGGAGGCGGAAATTGCAGTGAGCCGAGATCGCACCACTGCCCTCAAGCCTGGGTGACAGAGTGAGACTCTGTCTCCAAAAAGAAAAAAAAAAAAAAAAGGAAGAAGAAGTATGGGAGTACTCACATTCGATAAGATGACAAGGACATTCTCCCTTCTAGTGGAATTGAGCATTGACCACTTTCCAAGTAAACACAGTAACACTTCCATGGTGTGGCAGAGGCAACAGAATGAAAAGTGAATGGGCTTTAGAGACTTAGATTTGAACCTTCCCTCCAACCTCTCAATGTCTCTGAGACTTCAAGTCATCTATTAAAATGATTAATTAATTAAAATATTCTGAGTCTCAGCCTCAGCATCTGTAAAGTAAGGAAGTAAGTTGCACTTCCTGGAATGGTCCTGAGGGTTGAATGCAAACGGTACACAAAGCACTTTCAAAGCCTCCCAGCACAGAGTTTGCAATCCAGAATCTGATTTATTGTTACGCACGTTGTTTTTAGAGACTGTCTATCATAAGGCAAAGTTCAAGTGAGAAGTTAAGTATAGCCAGGACATTTTTTATTCATCTGCACACATCAGTTTTCAAGGGCTCCATTTGGAAGAAGTTGCTTCAGGAAGGGTTCTATTTGGAAAAACTTTTTTCTGGAGGAAGAAATTTACCACCATTCACGTGCTGCCCACATGTCCGTGTGTTCTGTTTTCTGTAATTATCTCCTTGGGATGTCCTTTCTGCCATTTCTGTTACTGACCTTCATTGCCCCAATTTCATGTTATGAAAATTTCAAATGGATACAAGCCATGGCTCCTTTTTGTCACTGAATAACATTCAAAGGATCTAATCTCAGCCACTCCCAAGACCAGTCCTCAGCTGAAATGGAGCCTGTCATCGAAGGGCTTAAATGAAAGAAAAACTTGCTCAACCTAGAACCGAATTTATAATCATTGATCACAGTTGATTCTCATTATTTGTGGCAGTTATGTTCTATAAAGTCACTGCAAACACTTAGGGAATACTGAAATCGTGTTCCAAGGGAAAATACAGGGTGTTTGGTTCCTGCAAGCCCCTGGTCACAATGTTTTCATCAGTCAATCATTCAATCAATAAATAAACTTGTTTTATGTGTGTTTCTGTTTAAATGAACCTTAGTATACATTGTTGACGTAGAACATTGAACTCATGGCCAACAGTATTGTAACTTGTGCATAAACGAAGCTTATCTAACACACATATTTTCTTCATAAGGCACATCACAGCCTTCCTGCACTTGGGAATACTAGACAGTATTTCAGCACTATGCTTGGAAGCCAATTTGAACAGCAAAATCACCAAGGAAAAATACAAAAATGAGGAAAAAAAAAAAGCACTAAATAGGTTGTGAAAAGGACAGTTGTTTACAGTATGAAACAAGAAGACAGAAGCTCACACATTGCCAGGTGGCAACATGAACATTGGGCAACTCAAATTTTTCACCACTCCGCACATGTCCACAAGTGACCCAAAAAGTACCTTGTATTGACTTCGTGGTTATAAATACATGTTAGTGAGTAGGCAAGTTTACAAATATAGAATCTGCAAATAATGAGGATTGACTGCATATATTTATCAATTATAAACATTGATTGTTATCTAATGAAAATAAGATGTCTCCCAAATGCCAATTTTATTATTACCATCAGACATCACCTAATGACAGAGACATGTTCCGAGATGTGCGTCTTTAGATGCTTTCATCATGTGCAGATATCATAGAGTGAACTTATACAAACCTAGATGGCAGAGCCCCCTACACCACCCAGGCTATCTGCTATAACCTGTTGCTCCTAGGCTCCACACCTGCACAGCGTGTTACTGTACTGAATACTGCAGGCAGCTGTAACACAGTGGTAAGTATTCGTGTATCTAAACATAGATAACATACTGTCAAATGATGGTATTCTAATTTATGGAACCACTACCATATAGGTGGTCCATCTCTGACCCAAATGACGTTACCTAGTGCATGACTGTATCTGGATAGGCGTTTTCTCTCATGATTTGACTGTCGTTGAAATCATTTACTTGTCGTTTTTTCCATCTGTTTGCTCATTTTCCTTATGGCACTCGTTTTTTATTTCGTAAGGTACGATGAAGAGAGATCTTATAAGAGAAGTGTGAGGTAAAATCTCCTGATCTCCTATTCACGCTGGATCCTGTGTGTGTACATCAGTGTCTTACTTGTGGGTGACCTCAACAAGCTACCAGAGTGAGAGGTCACTGTATCAGTCTTTTGTATGCCATTTCCAGTCTTTGTCCTGTGTGTAAAGCTGTTGAGGTCAACCTGATTTGCAGCTGAAACCTACTAAACCAGATACATCCCTGACTTGGCCCAGGCTGCAAGCTCATTTGAACTGTACCCACCAGACTGACATGGATGTTTTCAGCTCTATTCAGCCAGCATGTTCCTGATCCTTTGCAACTTATACCTACCATTTATGAAGGAATTTGCAAAGTAAATGTACATAAACACTGAATGGGAGGAAATGACAGTATATTTAATGGAAGGAGTGCGTCCCAGGACTCCAGAAAACAGTTTTGAAAAGCACATATGCACCACTTTTGTTTGGCTCTGCTTTGCTGAGTGTCTTATGCTCTGCTTGCTTCTTTTTTGTTTCTTTTCCGCACCCATAATTTTTGCTCCTGCAGACTGGATGAAGAACTGAGGGAAGCTTCAGAAGCAGCTAAGTAAGACTTGGTTTTCATTTAGTGGCTGGCATGATGTTGGCTTGCACTTCAGAACTGAATTGGGAAAATCTGCATGCCTGGTGTTTTATTCCTGCTTCCTGATAATAATGCACTTTAGAAATTCTCTTTCTCTGATGATAGATGTAATCTCTATTATTCTTACTACAGTCTATTTTTCCCCATGATCTTGGTTATACTGAGGAATGCATTTGTCACTATAGTTGTCGTTTTTTAATATACACGCAATTCTAGGCACCACAACAAAACAGCACATCACAAGCACCGCGACGTATAGTGTGACATCAAGATGATCATTAGGTTTTCAGGCAACAGAACCTCACTAATTCATACCAATAGGGAGGAATAATAGCACATCAAAATTTGGAAGATTTTTGTAGAATCGATTTCATGGCCTTCTATGAGTTAAAACAACACCTTACTTAATGACTTTGGAAATATTGCTTCACTAACAACCTCTGAGCTATTTTGATGACTAGAAAAACAAAAGTAATTGCCCACTATTGTTAAAGTATGATTCTCAAAAAGGCAAAATTATAACTCTCATGCAAATATAAAATGAACACATGCCAGTGATTTTATTCAACTAATTATTTAAATCAGGAACCACTAAGGTGTTAAAGCCAGTTCAAAGAACATTTGAGCAGCTAGATATCTATAGATAATTTACAGAAGAGTATTTGGATAAGATTGTTGGGTTAGATACAAAACTGGTTAATAACAGGGCAATAAACTGTAATATTGAGGTTGTCTTTTCCACTGGACAGAAATTATTTGCATCTCTGCTGGACAAAAACTACAAGTTAACCTCTGTCCCTATTGAGTTGTAAAATAGCCCAACCAATAGAAAGTCAGCCCCCTGTAATTCCAGCACTTTGGGAGGCCGAGATGGGCGGATCACGAGGTCGGGAGATCGAGACCATCCTGGCCAACATGGTGAAACCCTGTCTTTACTAAAAATACAAAAATTAGCTGGGCGTGGTGGCACGCACCTGTAGTCCCAGCTACTCAGGAGGCTGAGGCAGGAGAATCGCTTGAACCCGGGAGGTGGAGCTTGCAGTGAGCCGAGATCACATCACTGCACTCCAGCCTGGGGATAGAGTGAGACTCTATCTCAAAAAAAAAAAAAAAAAAAAATCCAGTTATTCTCTTTTCTCGTTTCCAAGTTACAAAGACATTTTCTGATAATACATGTTAGATATAACCAAATACTATTTGAAAAGTCTGCTGTATTAAGCACATTTTCTTCCCCATTTTAAATGTTGCTTACGCTGTTTATTTTTATAACCAGCTCCCATTTTAATAGACATTGCAAAAGCAGAAGGCCTGGACAATGTCCCAACAGCTATAAATTCTGAATAAATAATATCTAACTAGTAGACATTTTCTTCACAGTTGTAAATGCCAATTCCTTATTAAAACAATCAATTTAGACATTTTTCCCCTATGGTACATTTTTATTGTAAGTAACCTATATGATTATTTGCTTGTAGTGTGCCAATCTTTTGTGTTAAAAAATTAAAGGATAGGTTTTTGCTTTAGAAAGTTTAGCATTAGTGGAGTTTACTCTTACAATATTCTGATCTTCTCATTTTCTTTCAAGTGACACCCAGTTAGACTAAAGAAACTCAAAACGGTGTAATTTTTTTTTTTTTTTTTTTTTTTTTTTTTTTTTTTTTGAGACGGAGTCTCGCTCTATCGCCCAGGCTGGAGTGCAGTGGCTCAATCTCGGCTCACTGCAAGCTCCGCCTCCCGGGTTCCCGCCATTCTCCTGCCTCAGCCTCCCAAGTAGCTGGAACTACAGGCGCCGCCACCTCACCCGGCTAGTTTTTTGTATTTTTTTAGTAGAGACGGGGTTTCACCGTGTTAGCCAGGATGGTCTCGATCTCCTGACCTCGTGATCCGCCCGTCTCGGCCTCCCAAAGTGCTGGGATTACAGGCTTGAGCCACCGCGCCCGGCCAATTAAAAATCTTCTTAGTCTTGATCCCAACTGTTACAAATAAGAAGTTGTTAAGCGAGGAAAATATTAGTAATCAAGGAACTGAGTGTTGGTGTAACATTCCTTTAGCATTTATCTGCACTCAAACTGCTTTGTGTCATGAGATTTCCTAGAGTGAGAACTCTCTGAGTTTTTCTTTCAGATTTATTTTTTCAGGATGATAACATATTTATGAAATTAAAGTGCTATTTTCAAGACAAAAGATGGGGGAGAGAACATCAATAATTTTTCAGACATTATCATGTTTCTTTCATTATTACCATGAAATCTTGCTTCTTTTAATAGATTTTTTCCTCTATATTTATGCTATTTCTGCTTAGCTGCCACAGTCAAATGATTATTGTTTTTGAATAGTTTTGTAGCTTTCTCTTTTTTCTCTCACATCCACTATTTTGTTCTCTTCCTTACCCCTACCAACCCTCTCCCGATGTGTTTAAATAGCTCAGATGGTCCTGAGACATTTTGATCTCCCTCCTAAAGGAAGCACTATGCTCATGCCTAGTACATAGTAGATGCTCAGTAAATTTATGCTGCATAAATTAATGAATTTGCATAAGAGTCAGTTCATTGCTGTTGAGCAGTGGGTTCTCAAACTTTATTGTGCATTACGATGACCTGGAGCACATGGTAAAACAGAAAATCCCGTGTCTCACCCCCAAAGTTTCTGATTCACCAGCTCTAGAGTGGAGCCTAAAAAGCTGCATTTCTGGCCAGGTGAGGTTGCTCATCCCTGTAACCCCAGGACTTTGGGAGGCTGAGAGGGGAGGATTGCTTGAGGCCAGGAGTTAGAGACCAGCCTGGGCAACATAGCAGGACTCCATCTCTACAAAAAAAAATTTTTAATTAGCCAGGTATAGTGGTATGTGCCTGCAGTCCCAGCTACATGGGAGGCTGAGGTGGGAGGATCCATTTACCCCTGGAATTCAAGGTTGCAGTGAGCTAATTGATCTTACCAGTACACTCCAGCCTGGGCAACAGAGTGAGACTCTGTCTCAAGGAAAAAAAGTCTGCATTTCTAACAAGTTCCCAGTGATGCTGCTGCTGCTGCTGGTCTCAGGACCCAGCGTTGAGAACTGCTGCTTAAAAGTCGAGGGCCAAATAAAAATAATCAGATTTGTTTTAGAAGTATATGCTCTTGCTTTGGATTCAATGGGTAAGCCATCTGCCTGAAGAATCCTCCCTCTAGGATCTTTTGATCCTACCTTTTTGATAGTAACATCATATGTATGAGAAATTGAAACATATTTGCACGTTTGAAAATGTGCACAGAGAAAGAATTCTCCTCTGTTGACCCCGCAGGTGATTGGAATGCCTTAGAATCCCACCATCTCGGCTACCAGCAACATTTTTTCAACTACCTTTTAGCCTCTGAAGTAGCCCCTGAATTCTAGGAGAGACTCTATGATAAACGTGATCACTGCAGATCTAGTGCTAGAAGCCAGATATACCCAAGTATATCTGTCAATATACCTGTTGACAGATGTGCCTGACTTTCCACATGACTTGTTCAGAAAGCTGCTGGCTGGGTCTAACCAAAGGCAAACGTACACTTGGTCAGGCAACAAAACCTATCTGTCCACTGTTTTGCTTTACGCCCACTAGTGTTTCCCAACATTCTCCCTCTCCCCTCACACACACACACACACACACACACACACACACACACACACCCCCCCACTCAAACTGCATCCCAACTCTAATTGATTTCAGAAGGTGATTTGCTCAACCGGCCTTATCTTTTCTTTAAAACCTTACCTCTATACAGGAAAGAAAGTATTATACTTCTGAAGGATAAATAGTATACATAGAACCATTCTTATTTCGAAAATTGGGAAGCATCCTTGTGTTGCCTTTGGAGTGACAGTATTAAAGGGTTTGCAAAGTGCTGTTTTCCTTGGGAGGATTACTTGAAATTAAAAAGCAGAAAAGCTGAGTTTGGAAGATTGCCCTTTCTTGATTCCATTCCAGCTTTGCTTTTTTTTTTTTTTTTAAGCACGCTGTCAACACTTACTTGACTGTCCTTGCTCACTGGAATTGCCAAATATTCCCTATAAAAATATCAGACCACCAGCAAGAAGGGTAGGGAGTGGGGAAGGAAGGTTGCTATCTCACCTGGGGAGATAGCCACCTTCATCATGGATCCTCTTATGTGCAAACAGATAAATTAGCTCATGAAATTATATTACAAAAAGGACAGCTGCACTTAAAAAGGATCATAGAAGCTCTTTAAATAGTGTTTGTTTGTCAATAATAAAATATTTATGGGAGGCCGGGCACAGTGGCTCACGCCTGTAATCCCAGCACTTTGGGAGGCCAAGGCAGGGGGATCGCTTGAGTCCAGGAGTTCGAGACCAGCCTGGGGCAACATGGCAAAACCCTACCCCTACCAAAAATATGAAAATTAGCCGGGCATGGAGGCCTGCAGCTGTAGTCCCAGCTACTTGGGTGGCTGAGGCAGGAGAATCGCTTGAACCTGGGAGGCAGAGGTTACAGTGAGCTGAGATAGCACCACTGCACTTCAGACTAGGTGACAGAGCAAGACTCTGTCTCAAAAAAAAAAAAATACATGGGAGGGGTATAAAAGTTAAGGTGTAATGAGTATTCATCAAGAATTAATAGAAAGCAAATTTGAAATTTGCTAACAGAGAAATCACACCAGTATGAAATATCAAAAACAGCTAATATTACACCAAAAAACATAAATTCCATAAAAACACTTTTATTTATTATTTTATAAGGTTACATTTGTTTTCTGGGCATACTCAGTTGAGGTAAATGGTAGGATCCATTTGTATCACCTGGACACAGCTCAGCTGTATGGAGTGGTAAGTGTCCTGTTATTTCTGTAACAAGGAGGAGAGCTGACGTTGACATTTTTTCTTTCAGTGTATTGGGAAATCCTCATTCTCGTGAAAACTGAAAATTAACTGTGTTCATGAGTGAATAAAATGAGGCTGCTTGAGAGGGATTTTCCTCTGTGTGTAAAGTATTTTATTATTTGGGGTACCAATACAATTTTGTAATATGTCCCCTGAATAAGACAAATTGAAAAGACAGGGAAAAATGAGGACAGAAGGGACCACTGGAGGTATTTGGAATTTTTAATCTTTGCTTTGTGTTTTTATATCATGGGCAATCACTTGCATTTCAAAACCGATGGTAAGGGTTACAGCTTAATCTCGTCATCTGTTCAGGTATGGATCGGTTCAGTATTAGTAATGGGACCACATTAAACAGTTTCAAATGCCTCAGATCTGTTGTGCTTTCACAGTGGTGACAGTGGGGAAATACTGACTGCTTCCTATTTTTTCCTTGCACTCAGAACTAGCTGCCTTTACAATGATCCAGAAATGTCTTCTATGGAGAAGGAGTAAGAATTCACCATCAATAGCAGCTATGTGGTTACTTGTAGTATTGTATGGCTGGGCTCTGAAAGAAAACACACTGAGGACTGGGTAAACCCTGTTTAGATGTTCAGCTTTCCAAGTTTCCTGAAATCAGAAACTTGAAGCAAATTTGCCAGCTTCACACCATTTCATTCACAATCACCCCTTAAATTTCTAAAGGACAACCTATGGACATGGCATTCTATTTTTCCAATCCAAAAATGAGAAGAAAATGATTAGGACCAGATGTAAGAACATTTGGGCAAGAGGAATGCAATTCTGCTTTCTGAATGACATCATCTCTATTTTAATTAGTGGAAGTTGGAATTTCCATTTAATACTTTGGTGGATGGAGAGAAAATATGCTTGTTTTGCAACGTCCAGGAGGAATTTGAGCCTGGATGAGACTGTAGGAATGATCTATTTGGAGGATTACCATCCTGTGAGAAGTAGAAATTGGACGTGTAGTGAGTTCTTACCACGTTCCAGACTGTAAAAAGCTTCACACGCAGTGTCTGATTTTAATCCTCAGAATAAGTTTATGAGGTACATTTCACAGATGAGGAAAGAGAGGCATAGAGAGACGATCTGGCCAGTCCACTGTTTTACAGCTGTAAAAATGGCCCGGAGCTGGAATTTGGACCTTGGCAGTATAGCTCCAGGATCAGTGGTTTTTAAATCAGAAAGAGGTGATCTTCATGCTAGATGGGGTGTACCACCTCCGATTTAATGAAAGACAAAACTACTCACCTAAGAGAACAGAGTGAATTAGTGGCCAAGTCAGTTTCAGGAAATAAACTGTGGTCACCAACAAACTTTCAGAGAGAACTTGGTCATCCAATAGGGAGCTTCTAATTTGGTTTGAGTTGTGGAGAATTTAACCTTGTCCTTGTTCCTAGGAATCAGGAAGCAGAGGGAAAAATCAATTTTAAATGTGTCTCATCTCTATTGCCACTTTTTGCTGCCTTTGGACCTCCTTTCTGTTGAAGTCCAAAAGGAAGTTGGAAAATTAGAGTGAAATAGCTCCACATTTGCCATGTTGACCTTGCAGCTTAAAGGAAGTTTACGCACAAAAACTCCAGAGACAGTCCCAACTGAAAAAGTGCACAAAGAACAAAGACTGGGCCAATTCTGGATGCATGCCTATGAGTTAGCCCTGCTCTGCAAGGAACATTTATTTTTTCTAAATAAAAATTTTAAAAAAGAACAAAGACTATAGAGAGACTTTTGAAATCACACAGCTATTTTTCCAAAGGTCACTGTTGTGATGAAGTTGTTGATGAAGACAACAACTGCTTCAAGGAAACTGGCACATGAAATTCTGCAAAGCAGTAATACCTCAATTCCCCAGCCCACGATAATTCTTTTTGCAACTATTTCTTCCCTCAGCAAAACAGCACCCCCTTGAGCAGTTAACAGAGCCCACAGTTAACAGGCAGCATAGAGGGCACATGTGGAAGCCCAGCCAATGGCTGGCCCATTGCTGCTACATCTTAGGGCTTACCCACTTCTTTGCTTGCCTTGTCTGTCTTGCTCCTTATTCCTATGTAGGGCTGTTTTGGTTGGGAAGAGGGCAAGCGTTGATTCCTGTCTGGGTTCATTCCAGGGCCAGGCATGGAGGAGGGAGGGATACTACAAATTGTTATTGTTACTTCCCAATTTTTAGAAGAACACATTCTTCTCAAGGCTTCCCTTTCTTCAGCCCTCTCTTTCCTGAGCCCTTAAGAGGCACATGATCACAGTGTGGATGATGAGATTGGGATAAGGGTCAAGAGTAGCCAAGAATTTTTTTTTTTTTTTTTTTTTTTTTTCTGACTTCCAGTCCTGGATTTCTGGCTTTCTTTGGTATTAGAATGAGGGCTTCATTTACTTCTGGCTCCTTTACACTGTAGGCCATCAAGGACAGAGGAGCATTCTGTGTGGAAGCATTTTACACCTTCCAGAGCTAGTGTTGAACGAATACACTGCAAAATGGGCAAGGGTTCTTCCAGTGGGCTCCATCAGTCCAAGAATAAGATGGAGTGTGTGCTGTTACCATAGCGGTCTCTCATTTTCCTCAGAGACAGAAGAGAAGGTTATGCCCATTTTCTTCTTCTTACATAAAATGCAAATGTTTTTATTCATCATTAAACAATATTGTCAGACAGTTTGTAAGGAACCTCATTTAATACATATTAGACACAAAAATGGCCTATTGTAAAATTATCAGAAGGTTGCTCTGTCTCAGGAAAAAAGTTGCCTATAGAAAACTAAGCCCATTTGCCCAAAGATTAAGAATATTCAATTCTGATTAAAAGTATTTTTTTCCCAAAAAGGATACTTTTTATTTCTTTATTTATTTTTAAATAGCCCTGGGTGCTTGTCCCCTTCCCTTTTAGGTTTGGATTTTATGAATTCCTTCATGTTCCAAAACTTGCAACATGCCTTTTTATATTTTTATATATTTGTTTAAAGTACCATGATCAAGGGTGGCTCTATTTGAGGAAGCTTAAATTAGATCATTGTTAAGAGCTTTGTTAACTCCACAACATTGCTGTTCTCTCAAATATTAACCTTCCAAGTGGTTTCCTGTATTTACTTATAAGAAAATCGTTCACTTTTGACTATTTCATTTCATAAACTGGGTAAACAGGTTCCAGTCTTTTAGCTTTTGGGTTAACAAAAGCTGAAGGGATGAATTAAATCCTAGAAGATTTACAAAAAAGTCAGTATGAGAAATAATCGAGACGGGCATCCTGATGTAAGTGTTAGCTCAGGGGCCTGATGGTGAAACAAGGTGACCATGTTCTTTTAAGCTTCCAAGACTGTTTCAAATATTCTGACTCACTCTCGCAGTTTTTAGACAATGTGCCTCAAATTTTGGTTGAGTAAATATTCTCTTGGTCTACGGGAGAAAGTCAACCAACACCGTGAGAGAAAGAATCAAATTTCCAGTCACTAAATCAAACTTACTACAGATTTCTGGGAACAGGAAGGACATTTTAAAAGCAATAACAAGACTTTTTTTTAATGACCTGTTTAGTAAACGTATGTAAGAAAAAGATCTCAGGGTCACAGTGGATAAAAAGAGGATACCTCTAAAGTAAACTCTGCAGGTAAGAAAACAAGTCAGAGGGCCTAAAAACTAGAAATATTCATGATGATTTGGCTTCCTAAAGGAAACAAGATTGTTGTAAGTAGGCTAACAAAGCAAAGAGCTATTTTCTTATTTCAAAAAAACACTGAGGGCCGGGCGCATTGGCTCATGCCTGTAATCCCAGCACTTTGGGAGGCCGAGGTGGGCGAATCATGAGGTCAAGAGATCGAGATCATCCTGGCCAACATGGTGAAACCCCATGTCACTAAAAATACAAAAAATTAGCTGGGTTTGGTGGCATCCACCTGTAGTCCCAGCACTCAGGAGGCTGAGGCAGGAGAATTGCTTGAACCCAGGAGGCAGCGGTTGTAGTAAGTCAAGATCCTACCATTGAACGCCAGCCTGGCGACAGAGCAAGACTCCGTCTCAAAAAAAACAAAAAACACAAAACAACAACAACAAAAACCACTGAGGTACTATTGCTGCTAGTAATAACAGACATTATGGTATGTTCACTATATACAATTGAAAATGCCTTAGACTTATTCTTTAGCAAGCTGTGAGAGAGGTATGACTGTTCCATTTTACAGATACAGAAATGGGAACTTAGAGAAGGTAGGTGACTTGGCCAAGTCGCCACTGCTAATAAGTGATGGAATTGCTGACTATATTTCAAAGGAAAGATACTTTACTACTGTAAACTGGATGGGCAGGCAGTGTGAGTTACCAGTGGCTTTATCTGCAAAACTTCTAGAATGAACTCTGCTCAGCTGCTGCAAATTCCACAAGTAAAGCACAGTAACCTTTGCAACATGCAAGCTTATGGCTCAGGGGCAGAGATAAGCAAAATCCAAGATACCTACCAAATCACCCATTTCAAACTAATAATTTCTCTTTTATCACAACTGAAATTCTTCCTCTATTTACTGGCTTTTGGTTTTCTTCCTCTTGCGTGGATGCGGTAGGAAGTTGTGCTATGTTCACTAAGAGGCAGAAGAAAAACATGTGATTCAAGTAAGTTTTAGGCTTACTCCTCAGATATTTGGGAACCCATTTGACCTTCTGAAAAACAAGTTTTTCTTTAGTTATAAACGTCCATCTCAGTAAGGTAGGCTAATCTCTTTCAGTCAAATCCTTCGGCTCCTAGAAAATGTTTGGTGTTATTTTATTGTTTACCATTTCTTACTATTTACTGCTTGTCAGACATTACTTACTTGAGGCAGAACATTTGTTTGCTTCACAAGGAAAGGTCATTTATTAAAAATAAATAAAATGGCATGATTTCCAGAATACACTAATGCTCCTTATCTTAATTGACTTTGGGAATGAGCCTTTACATGAGTTTTTTTACCTCCCTGGATCATTTTGAAAAGGTGTAAAATGCTTCCAGAAACAATTTTGTAAAACTAAACAGATTTCACAAGTTGGAGAAAAGCCTGACAAGAGGAGGATTGGGTTTTACCAGATTTTTCTATTATAAGAAACTTGCATGATTTAAAATATTTTCAGTATGTCCTTTGAGGAAAAAAGCAAACACAGTGCTACCCAAATCATTACTAAATATTTCTCATTTGGGTTCCATGTTTCTCTCTCTTTTTCTTTTCTTCACAGTATTGACTTGAAGCTGAAAGAAAAGCCCTAGTTGGCCACGCTGGAAGAAGAGGATGCTTTTCTGGTTCATGGTTCTGTTGAAACTTATCTACCTGAAAGAGACAGGGCTGATGTTACCTTTTTCCACTTTGCACTACCTGGTGCCATTCTAAATTTCTAAGGGGAAAAATAGGAAGAAAGTTTGTTTACTCTTAACATGTTTTATGAAATTGTGTGTACTTTCCTATTTTGCCAATCATGTGCCTCAAAGATTTTAGTTGAGCCTTAGCAAGAAAGTACGACCTTCCATTTCAATACTTCGTTGACACAGTGCGGTGATATTTTGTCCCTTACACAGGTGTTTACCAGTAAGATACCTTTAATCCACTGTTAATATTAGTGGATTTGTTTCCATAGATTAGCTGGATTACCCTTTGGTGATTGCATTAGGTTTAAAGGACACAGGGCTCAACTCCTCCCGGGAAAGTTACCCCTGTGCAACTCCACCTTTAAAATCCTAAGCCTGACTAGGACAGCCATAAACCACACAAGGTATAAAACCATCATCAGCTAAGTGCCCACTTTGTTCTTGTTTACCAGAATCTCCTTTAACTTCTCAAAGGGAAGCCGGGCTTTCTAATCCACATCAACTTTATTTTAGTTGTCAGATTGGTCATTACATTTTATGTAAATCGGTCTTTTAACAGATCATTTTTCTGATGAATGTTGGTGACCTCCACATTGCGAAATTTAAGAATGAGTGTTGCAAGTTTGGTAGCTCTCTGAGCTTCAGCCATAAACTCAGCTCAAGATGTTACCTTATAAGTGCCAAGAGCTCAAGTGCAAGGTGGCCTACTCAAAAATCATTTGGTGGCATTCAGTTATCCATGAATTCTTCTCTCGCATGCATTATAAAAAGTGATCTGCTTTAAAACACTATAATCTGATCACAGGCTTAAAATTAAATATGAGTATGTACTTTCAGGTACAAAATATTTCCTTTATAGTCTTCATATGCCCTGTAAAATGCCGACAAGATTTCAAGTCTGTAGGCCTCTAGCGGGGTGGGGTGGCAAACCACAGCTAACTCTAGCTCACCACTGCAAGCTAAGTATGCCTTTTATATTTTGAGTTGGAAAAAAAATTTTTTTGAATATTTCATGACACATGAAAATTATTCAAATGTTAGTACCCATAAATAAAGTGTTACTGAAACACAGCCACACAAACTTGTTTTTGTGCTGTCTACAGCTACTTTCACACTACAACTGCAGAGCTGAGCAGTTCAACAGACCGTATGTCCCACAATGCCTAAAACATGGAGTATGTTTACAGAAGAAGTTTGCTGACCCCTGCTCTAGCAAACGCATCCTTTCCTAGTCCACCCCAATTCGTATTTAGTTTCCCTAACAGAACGGACAAATGAGGCTGCAAACTAATTTATTTTTGTCAAAAATAAATGTTTTGACATCCACAGACAGTAAAATAGAAGAAATAGCCTGCTGAAAAAGATGAGGAGCCCTAGCCACAAAATCACTGCTTAGGTTGCAATTGTCAAAACTGAAGCCTTCTTAGAAGCACCTCTTTAGTATTTACAGGTGTTGGCTGAAGTCCGCACCTCACTCTGGGAACCATTCTTAGTCTCCAGTGTCTCCTATTACAAAGAAGCTGGCAGAAATGAAAATGAAGGGGAGAGAGGGGTTCCCCCCTAGTCTCTTGGTGGAAAATTCACTGAGGAGAGCTGTCCAGGATACTTGGAGCTCTTGGTAGAAGGAACCTGTAACTGCTTTGAAGTAGACGTCATTGCACAGGTGACTGAGTTTCTCTGACCTCATTGCTTCAGGTCTGTCTCCTCCTGTCCTTCTGCATGTGCCCCCACACACACAGGTCGGCCCTCTTTCCTCCATAAGCCTCCATTGTTTTCTCCTTTCTCCTCTTGATCAAGATACAAAAGCGAGTATCTTGTTGAATTGTATGTTCTTTTGGATCTCCTCCCTCATAACACCTGGCTTGTTGGACAGAAAAACCCTGCAGCCCACCCTCTCCCATAGCCCCTTCTCCACTTTTGAAAGCCCAAATTACACCTCTCCCAGAACATAGTGTTGACATAAACATAGTTACCCAATATTCCTGTTTGTTCACCTATTTGCTACTTTCACTCAGTAGCATCCCATTTTGTAAAATGAATTCCATGGTCACCCTGTCACAGGAAGTAATGAAGAATCCAGTGTTCAGTGTAGTGGTGCAAACCTGAGGGTGTAGAGTTGTTCATAGAGGGCTCTTGTTATAGCCAAACAGACGCAGTGACAATCTCACCATTTATATATATATATATGTATTTTTAACTTGTCCAGCTCATCTATGGAAAACTGCTCAGGTGGTATGCTGTCTGAAGCCTCATCTTCCTATATGAAAATTGTGGGCATTTATCCCAATCAATGATTTTGTTTCAGCTGTTCTGTGGTCTGCATAACCACTCTGATATTTAGGTATCTGCTATTTTATTATCTTAAAAAGACAATTTAATTGCATGTGCTAGAGAAAAGCTACCATGTAAATTCACCCCAAGTAAATAGAATCCTAGATGAATCCTAGAGAAATGATCCCTAAGCAGATAGGTAGACAGAGGTAAACATTCACATGATTTAGCTCTCTAGCTCTTGCATTCTGAGCATTCTTGCTTTGGTTCTGACTTCTGGGAACTGCTTTGCATTTCCCCTATAGATCTGTAGTTAAGGGAACCAAGGGGTCATTGGGGCAAAAGCGTTGTTTCTCAAAGCTCCTTGACTAAGAGAACAGAAATCTGCACAGAAGATACTGTCAAGGAGTGAGAAAATTTGTTTGAGGGCAATAGCTCAGTGTGGAAGAAAATCCTGAAGTTTCTGTTGAAACCGTACAATGTTCTGTGGGGTTACTCTCTAAGACATTCTCTGAGGTGTGTGAGGAAGTCACTACTCCTAGCCTTTGTTCAGATAGAATTTTAAATATTCAGTTATGGTACTATGTTTGCAACTCTCATCTTGTCACAATGCCTCAGTAGTTTGTTCCCTTAGAAACATTTAGATGTGCACAAATTAATCTTTTCTATATCTAAAGGTTTTTCTATCATGTATTGGATTGCTCAGAATAAAGTATCTATTAGACTTTGTTTTGGTAAATAAATTCTCCCTGATGTAGATTAATATAAAAATCTGTAATGACATAATATATCTATATAGCCTTGCTGTATAATTCAGAAATAAAAATTGATTCTGCATGTTATGGTTTTCTTTCTTTGAATCAGCAAGAATCTTTCTCTGGTTTCACTTTGCAGCAGTTTTATCTGGACATCAGTCTAGCTTGGCACTTGGTACTGGAGAACGGTGTATATTTTGGCTTTTCTGGACACCCAGACTTTATTCTCTCTTCATTTTTGCCTTTCCTATCTCACAGTTCAATACGCCAAGCTTTCAAACTGTGTTTACTCTTTGGATAAGCGATTTCTTACTTTGGAAACATCTCCATGTTTCATGGTTACTTGATTTTTGTCATTTCCTCTCTCTGCTCCTTGCCTTTTTATGGCATATACTTATTTTTAATTTAAAATGCATTAAATATCATTTTATTTTTAGTTGGGGTTTTCCCCCCATTTTCACAACCTTTAGGCAAAACCAGAGTTGAGAATCACCACTGTGCTATTTTTTTAACTTAATAAACACATGTGTACCTCTGAGAAAGTTGTTGGACTAGTCAAAGGAGAAATTGCTCTACAAAAAGTGAGATGTTGCATGCTCTCATGATCTAAAAATGAGTTATGGTAGATATTGTCCTCTACCCAAGAAAGGGATGAAGCAGAACAGGCTGACAAGTAATTGCAAGCAAAGGAAGGATATTCAACTACAAGAGGTACTGCTACATTCATTCTGCTCTCGTACCTAACTATGGTGGTGGAAACTGGAGGCGGGCTAGGTGTCCAGCGCTAGGGAAAGGGCTGGGTAAATCGTGCTGAATACACCCTATGGTATACCACAGCTGTGAGAAGCAACAAACTGTGTGTTCATAAAGCAACACTTAAATCATAGGGTAGAGTGGAAAAAGAACAAACTCCATGTTTATAGCATAGTGCCACTTACATAACTTAAACATACACACACAAAACTACGTATTATCCAAAATCCATGTGTATTTAAGGACTTAACACACTCATTTGAGTAAGGGTAGGGCATGGAGTTCAGGGATAAAGTTGGGGGCCTAATTAAAAATCAAAATCATAAGGGGTCTTTTATAAGCTGAAGTTAAAAATAAATAAAGTGAGGACAACTTAAGCCTTCAGTCATTGAAGCCAAGACTTTCAGTCATAGATTACAGAAAAGCTGTGTTTGGGCACTGTGGGTCCCCAAGGAGCCATTCCCTTCTACAGCTTCTCTTGTGTGTGCCGTGTCCCTGTGCTGGCTGTGTCCGTGTGCTGCAGAGTGCCCGAAGCCCGCCCTGGGTTGCATCATCCTATGCAGTCATGGAGCTTTTAATTCAGAGCTGGTGCCTTTTGACACATCAATCCTCAAACAGCTGTGGGCTTTATGGAGCAAGCGGATTGCCTCACGAGACTGATTTTCCTAGATAGTTTCATTCACATCCATTCAAAAGAACCCTCTTAGGCAAAATTATTTCTTCTCGATATATAACCATTCCAATGATACTTAGATGTTAGACACCAGTAACTGCTACCCATGATCTCTCTAGCCTTACCTCTAGTGAGGGACCTGTAGCCCTTAACACTGGATCATGCTTCCCTTGTGAAACTTCCTCCTTAGACCAGTGAGCTGAATTACATTGCTTTCCCACTGTATTCAATATCTATTGCTGTATTAACAAATTACAGTTGATTCTTATTTTCCACAGTAGTTATGTCCTATAAAGTCACCAAGAACACTGAGTTAGTGAATACTGATCCGTCGCTCCTGGGGTAACCGGTCAATACATAAGTTTGTTCTATGTGTTCTTCAGTTTAAAGATTTCTTATTTAATGTATATTTTTCACTTCATAACACTGAATTCACAGCCAACAACCTGAATATAACTCACGCCTGAATGAAGCTTCTGCAACAGGTGTTTTCTCCATAAGGCACCTCACAGCCTTCTTGCATTTAGGAATACCAAATAGCCTCTCATCACTAGCTTGGGGGCCATTTTAAACAGTGAAATCAACAAAAAGCCCAACAATGCAAAAAACAAAAACACAAATGCAGGAAACTACGTAGACTGTGAAAAGGATACTTGTTGCTGAGCTGAAACAAGAAGACAGAGCCTTACCTTGTGCGACCTCAGCAGGGAGCGTGTATCTCAGGCCAAATTTTTCACTGCTCTGCACATACCTGTAAATGAATGTGAAAGTATTGAGTATTGATTTTAGGGATACAAATAAATTTTAGCAAGTAGGCAAATTTGCAAGTGCAAAATCTATGAATAATGAAGATTGACTGTATTCCAACACTTAGTGGCTTAAAACAACACACATTTATGATCTCAGTTTCTGTGAGTGAGAAATCCAGACATACCTTAGCTGGGTGCTCCGCTTCAGGGCCTCTCACAGGTGCAATCAAGGAGTCTCTAACAAGACACAATCAAAGTCCATCTGGGACAGAATCTGCTTCCACGCTTAACCTCATGATCATCAGCAGGATTCAGTTTCTCTGTGGTTGCTGGAGTGAGCACCTCATTCCTTGCTGGCTGTTATCTAAAGGCTGCTCTCAGTTCTTTGCCTCCTGGGTCCCTCCAGCACAGCAGCTTTTTTATATTGAAACCAATGAGAAAGACTGCTAGGAACTTACAAGTTTTTGCAACCTACCACAGAATTGACATCCTCTCACTGTTGCTCTATTCTGTTGTTTAGAGGTAAGTCACCAGCACAGTGGCTCATACCTGTAATCTCAGCACTTTGGAAGGCTGAGGCAGGTGGATAGTTTGAGCTCAGGAACTTGAAACCAGCCTGGGCAACATGGAAAGACCCTGTCTCCACAAAAAATATAAAAATTAGCCAGGCGAGATGGCACTTGCCTGCGGTCTCAGCTACTCAGGAGGCTGAGGTAGGAGGATCTCTTGAGCCTGGGAGGTCAAGGCTGCAGTGAGCCATGATTGCCCCACTACACTCCAACCTGGGTGACAGAGCAAGATGCTATCTCCAAAAAGTAAAAATTTAAAAGAAGTCAGTCACTAGCTCTAGCCACACTCAAAAGGAGACTAGGACACAGGGTATAACTATCAAGAGATAGGGATGATTGGAGGCTACCTGGAAACTGTGACCACCACACCCCCGGTGCCTTCTACAAGTTCCTCTTTGAGCTCCTCTGTTTTCTCTTACCCGTTAGGGAAGGTGTTTCTCCATGTTCAGATGGAGCCTTTTCTGCTGTTTCTCCATGACTTCAACTAGCACAACTCTTCAGATTATTCAAAGCCTGGTTTCAATCTCAGACTACAAACTCCCACTATCATTTCTCTGTGCCCCCTCCAATCTCTGAGGAGGGGGTTAGTAAATGCTCGCTTCCCCGAGCTGATGAGACCATTTCTGTACTATCTCATTGTCTTTGAAATCACACATACTGGGATTCAACCTATTGGAAAGGGTCATCTCCTTCCCATTAATCCCAGCAGAAGACCCGGGGCTGCATTTCACTGGACCAAGTTAGCTGCTTGTCTATGAGCCAACCACTGCAACGAAAGGGGTGGATTACGCAGGCTTAGTTGGGCCTGGGTCGTATCTTTACCCTTGGAGAGAGAGAAGGGAATCAGCCCCAACCAAGCCATAGTGACTGAAGTAGGGGAGTGGTGTTTCTGCAAAGGAAAATTAGTTTTCAAAAAGAAGTGGAATTAAATACCAGGCAAGATCAACAGATTCCCAGTTAGGGCATCTGAGTTGGCCTTGAAGCCTAAGCAGGCTCTCAGCGGGGAACACAGGTGAGGTGTGGAGGGCATGGTAGGGCCCGAGAAAGACCAGCTCCAGAACCAGCCAGCCACCACTGCGCAGAGTGGAGCCACTCCTGAGGGACCATGGAATGGCCAATGAGTTCTGAAGCAAAAATAGCCTCACTCCAATCCCCCACCTTCAATAGGTGGAGATATCTTATAAATGAAAAATATAACACGGGAAAACACTTTCTCCAAACTGAGAATAGGGAAAGGGTTGATCCATTCACCTGAAGTTTGGAGAACATGATACCAGGAAAGGAGCATTGATCAAGCAGGAAAGAAAATGACCACTAAATTCAGCCCTGGATAATATTTACTTTCCTTATAGTCCAGGTACAGCTTCCATCCTCCCTTACCTTTCCTGTTCTCTTCAGTGAAAAATGATCTAAGAAATCAAGAATACCTGTCATAGCAGTATTTGCTGAAGAAATATCTGTTGACAACTAGAATGACTTTGAAATTGAATATCACTTAGGATATAAGTAAAGGAAGTACATATAGAAACTCCTGCTATGTTTCTAATTTTAATTTTTCCTCAAAATATGTATTCAAAAATTGTAGGCCAGGCATGGTGGTTCAACCTGTAATTCCAACATTTCGGGTGGCTGATGCAGGAGGATCACTTGAGCTCAGGAGTTCAAGACCAGCCTAGGCAAGATGGTGAGACCTTGCCTCTACCAAAAAAAAAATTAAAAATTAGCTAGGCATGGTGGCACACACCTGAGCTACTTGAGAGGCTGAGGCAGGAGGATAGCTTAGGCCTGGGAGGTCAGGATTGTAGCGAACCATGATTGCACCACTGCACTCCAGCCTAGGCAACAATAGAGCAAGACTCTCTCAGAAAAAATAATAACAACAGCAACAACAAAATTTTAAATGTAACAGGGATTTGTTATAAAAATTTCAGACAAAAATGTGTGTAAAGGAAAGTCTCCTTGTGTCATTCATTTGTTGTTGTGTTACAAATAACCCCAAAACTGAGTGGCTTAAAACAGTACCATTCATTCACTTTGCTCACTAATCTACAATTTGGGCAGGAATCAGAAGGAATAGCTCATCTCAATTCCAGATAGCATCTGCCGGGGCAGCTTGGCTGGGGGTTGGAGGAACCACTTTCAAGAAGTCTGGCTAACCTGGATGGCAAGTTGTTTAAAATGTTAGCTACATTTAAAGCTATGATATCCCTGAAGGTAAATATTGTCCAGGTGATCTTAAAGAAAAATGAGAGTTGTAAGTAAAAGAAGTATAGCTTCCTCTCAATTGTTGAAATACAATTTTCAAAAAGTTAAAAACTTAGCCAGGCATGGTGGAGCCCCGCTGTAATTCTAGCTACTTGGAAGGCTGAGGCAGGAGGATTGCTTGAGGCCCGGGAGGTCAGGATTGCAGTAAGCTGTGATCATGCCACTTCACTGTAGCCTGAGCAACAAAGTGAGACCTTGTCTCAAAACAGAAAAAAGAAAGTTAAAAACATGACTTTCATGCAAAGTGAACACATGTTAAAGATTTGCTTAACTCATTAATTGATTATGTTAAGTAAGATGTTAAGACTGGTCAAAAGAACAAAAATAGGAGGTGTAACATTGGGAATGTTCAAATGAATTACTTAATAGATGAATTTGGGTATTATCCAATCGAGCAACAAAATGTCATCTTTCGAGTTACCATTTCTACCAGTGGAAATCAACTCTACCTCTACTCAACAATACTCATTCCTGGGGAGATTACCTCCATTCTTCAGTCTCCATCCTTATACAGATGAAGTTGTCCCCATAGCAAGTCCTATTGTCCCAGATGGGCATGTAAGTCAGGCCTAGTCCAAAAAAAGCATCCCATTCTCCCAGTGACAGACTCAGAGATGGATATGTGACCCAACTGGAACCTGAAAGACACAATACGATTTGGCAGGGACTTTTGCGAGAGCCACCACATCTTTAGGGGCATTTGAATCTGGAAAGTTTTAGGTCTGAACTTGCTGGGAAGCTTCCTGCTACCACAAGAAGCCTGAAAATGAGGAAGCAGAGAAGAAGAGAGACGAACAACGGAGGGAAACAGCATCCTGATGGCTTTAACTGAGTCCCCGAATCAACTGTGCAGCCCGACTGCAGTCTTAACTCCAGACTTTTCTATTATAGTAGTCAATATATTTCCTTCTTTCTTGTTTGCTGGTTTAAGCCAGGTAAAGTGACTCCAAATGACCCCTCACGATACAGGGGGTTCTCCAGCCCTGGTTTCTTCTTCCGTGTTAGCTCATTAAATATATATTCACTTCTCTGGGTTGCAGTTCCTCCTTCTGTCAAAAGAATAAGCGATACCTACTACGAAGAGTGATCAAGATTAAGTAATAAATATAATATACCTTCATAATACCATGATAAAAGAGATGTCTATGCAATGCTGAATTTTTCTAAATTAGATTATATATGCTTCTAACCTCCTGCTATGGTCTGAATGTTGGCGTTCCCCCAGAATTCGTGTGTTAGAACCTAAGACCCAGTGTGATGGTATTAAGAGTGGGCCTTTTTTTTTTTTTTTTTTTTTTTTTTTGAGATGAAGTCTCACTCTGTCGCCCAGGCTGGAGTGCAGTGGGGCGATCTCGGCTCACTGCAAGCTCCGCCTCCCGGGTTCCCGCCATTCTCCTGCCTCAGCCTCCCAAGTAGCTGGGACTACAGGCACCCGCCACCACGCCCGGCTAGTTTTTTGTATTTTTTTTTTTTTTTTTTTAGTAGAGACGGGGTTTCGGCATTTTAGCCAGGATGGTCTCGATCTCCTGACCTTGTGGTCCGCTTGTCTCGGCCTCCCAAAGTGCTGGGATTACAGGCTTGAGCCACCGCGCCCGGCCAAGAGTGGGTCTTTTAGGGGATGATTAAATCATTAGGACTCCATCCTCATGGCTGGGGTTAAACTCTTATACAAATACTAAAGGGGGCCAGGTGCAATGACTCATGCCTGTAACCCCAGCACAGCACTTTGGGAGGCCAAGGCAGGAGGATCACTTAAGCCTAGGAGTCCAAGACCAGCCTGAGCAACACAGAGGGACCCTGTCTCTTTTTAATTTTTTTTTTTTTTTTAAGTGCTGGAGGGGCCAAACACAGTGGCTTATGCCTGTAATCCCAGCACTTTGGGAGGCCAAGGCAGGAAGAGTGCTTGAGGCCAACGGTTTGAGACCAGCCTGGACACAATAGGGAGATGCTGTCTCTATAAAAAAATTTTATAAACTAGCCAGAGGTAGTGGCTCATGCCTGCAGTCCCAGCTAGCTACTGAGGAGGCTAAGGTGGGGGGATCACTTGAGCCTGGGAGGTTGGGGCTGCAGTGAGTTGTGACTGCACCACTGTAGTCCAGCCTGGGCAACAGAGTGAGACCCTGTCTCAATAAAGTGCTGGAGAAAGCTGGCTGGGTTCTTTTGCTCTTCTGCCTTGTGCCATGTGAGGACATGGCAAGAAGGCCCTCGCCGGACACTGAATGTCGGTACCTTAATCTTGGACTTTCCAGACTCCCAAACTACGAGAAATAAATTTCTATTGTTTGTAAATTATCCACTGTCGTAATTTTGTTCTAGCAGCACAAACAGGCGAAGATACCCCATTTACTAGAATTAGAAGACTCCCAATGTCAGTCACTATGGGGGCTCTTTTACTCTTAAGTGGTGAAATCTGTCACAAATTGCCTAGAAAATGTCGTTTGATCTTCGGCACATCATGTTTACTATGCGGTTGTTCATTGTGCAAGACCCTGTGGTCCATTCAAAGGCAGGTGGCTCCGCAGGCTCTTTGCCCTTTAGGGTATCTGGCAACTTTTATGTAGCTCCTGAGACCATGGTGTTGGATGTTCATTGCCCCCAGCAAACGTGTTTACTTCATCAAAAGTTCCTGCTGCCACATGGGATACTTCCTAATAGGAATTGATGCTTGTGGAATTTCCTTCCACAGCTCCTCAAGTCCTTGCAGCATTGCTAACCTTGGGCAACTCCGTGTCTTTCAACTCAATCTCCAGACACCATACCTTCCAAGAAACACCCTGCCGAATTCACCTTCCACACAGGGACCTAGATAGATCTTTCTAACAGATGCCTTGCAACTTTGTTTCGGGCTGGGAACCACACATTTCAAAAAAAAAAAAAATTAATAACCCAGAATAGCAACCTTCAAGAGGACCCTCAGTGAGCTCCACCTCCTGGTATTCATGCCTTAGTGTAATCCCCTCCTTTGAGTGTGGGTTGGACCTAGTGACTCACTTCTAACCAACAGAACACAGCAAAAGTGATGAAATGTCACTCCCAGAATTAGCTTATAAAACCACAGTGACTTCAGTCTTGTTTCCCCTCTCTCTTTTCCTCCCTCACTGCTCTGAGGGAAGCCAGCTACCATAATTGTGAGCTGCCCAACAAAGCATCCCACGTGGCAAGGAACTGATATTTAGGACAACAGCCAGAGAGTACCTGAGGCTTGCCAAAAGCCATGTGAGTGAGTTTGGAAGCAGATGGATCCTCCTCAAGATATTCCTTGTGATGACTGGAACCCTAGCCAAACTTGAGTCCAGGCTTACAAGAGAACCTGAGCCAACTAAGCAGCTGATGCCTGACTCACGGAAACTGTGAGATAATAAGTATTTCTTGGTTTAAGCCACTGAGATTTGGAATAATTTGTTATGCAGCAACAGATAGCTAATACATGGCCTCTAAGATTGGCAGCCCAGAATTTCCTGGAAACAAGGATACAATTACCTTTTCCTCCTTTTGAAAATCTTTTTTGGCAGGGAGTAGAAAACAGCACTAAATAGCTTGGTAAATTATCCTGCAACAAATGAACATTACTTGAAGCCATGTAAGTGGATAGAACAGAAATCCCTGCAGAGGGGAATTACCACCCCCTGTCACAGTTCAAACTCTGCCATGGTGAAGCATGGCCGTGCCCCTGAGCTGTATGATGATCAGCACCAGCCCAAACCCTCCTACAGAAGAAAGGAGCAGAGCCTGATGCTCAGAGGCGAGGTGGGGATGCAGCTGCCATAAGTCCTCAAACTGCCCCTTGGCCTCCCGAAAGAAACTCAAACCTGTAACTGCGGCCCCAAGAAAATAACAAGTTAATTTCAGCTTAGGTTTCCAGGGATACTTGAATTTCCAGATGAAAGTCTTCAAAAGGTTAGAACTCTCTCCTGGCCAGGCGCAGTGGCTCAAGGCTGTAATCCCGGCACTTTGGGAGGCTAAGGCAGATGGATCGCTTGAGCTCAGGAGTTCAAGACCAGCCCGGGCAACATGGTGAAACCTGATCTCTACATATAAATAGAAAAATTAGCCAGTTGTGGTGGTGTGTGCCTGTAGTCCCAGCCACTCAGAAGGCTGAGGTAGAAGGATCACCTGAACCCTGGAGGTGGAGGTTGCAGTGAGCCAAGATCATGCCACTGCACTCCAGCCTGGGCAACAGAGTGAGACCCTATCTCAATAATAATAATATAATGAAAAAAAAAAAAGGCTAGAGCTCCTGCTATCATGGGACTCTGCCCTAAACCTGGAGATTCTGATGCAGTTCTGAGAATTAAGCCTGTCATTAAGGCTCCCCCAGGAATATGAGCCCCTTATACAGCATCTGATGCCAGAAAATAATCTGCGGTTGGCAAAGCTGGGTTCTGGAGAGACCCTGGGCCAGTCGCCATCCCCAAATTGTCAGCTTCTTCAGGCACAGTGTTTCCCTGACATTAAGTATAGGGTGTCAGGCTTTGTGTTGTACAGTCCCAGGGAACGCTGTTGCTGTTGCATTCAATGTCAATGACACCCGCTGAGACACAACTTTGTACAAGATGAATGGCAGGGTCTGGGGTCATACCACACTGTCGCCCTGAGTGTGGGCTCCATGCATTTGACAATGTTTTCTAGACAAAAATATCCTCATCTTCCCACTATCAATCAGCCAATGAGTTTTTCAACTTTTATGAGTCCTCCTGTTTGGCCATATGGACAAGTGTTGGGGAAGGGGAGGGAAGCACAGTGCTAAAGCACCTCTCTGGGACACTTCCACATCTCCGTCTGGGACAGACCTTGTATTTGCTCCAGTCTGGAGTATGGGAATCAGGTCCCATTATGACCATGGAGATAAGCAAAGGTAGGGTACCCAGCAATAACTTCCTAAAGGGTTCCAGGCCAGTCTCTGAGGTGTTTGCCTCACCTTCATGAAAAAGATCAACAGCATAGGCATCACATCACCCAACGTCTCCAGTTTGGGCTTTTTGCCTCATGTGTGGGTGACTGAATATCTCTTTCTTACCTTGTTTTTTGAGATGGAGTCTCGCTATGTTTCCCAGGTTGATCTCGAACTCCTGCTCTCAAGCCATCTTCCTGTCTTGGCCTCCCAAAGTGCTGGGATTACAAATGTGAGCCACAACACCCGGGTGAGACTGAATATCTCTAAACTTCAACCTGGAAAAGTCAAATTAAACGATGGGGGAGACTTCTGGTTTCCAGTCAGGTGTGTAGGAAGCTTGGAAGTCGTCTCTTCTGTCCACCCAACAAGCTGAAAACTAACAATTCTTCTTATATCCATCAGAGAACTGAAACCATAGAGCAAACAGCTGCCCCAAAAACTGAAGAGACAGACATGCAGATAGAGAGAATCACAACTTGCCAGAGCAGAAGCCCAGGAGCAGCAACTTCCAAAGGAACTCATGTGTCGGGAAAACCTGAACTGCCACTAATGAATTACTGGAGGCTCTGCGTGGACAAGGCTGAGAGAGTTAAAAATTCAGGGAGGGGGCAGGTGTAGAGCAAACCCCACACTTTCTTGAGTTTTAACTCCAGGAGTGCCGCTACATTCTAAGATCAGAGAAAAATGCCCTAAACATTCCCCCAGGGGGTGGGGAAAAGTAGCCATTTAAAAAGTTGCCCAGAACATTCTGTTTTTTAATAACAATGCCTGTCCTCAAGAGAAACTGGAGCCTAGGGTGACCTGGGTGAAGGAAAATACCCAACTCCAGTGGGCTCCAGCCTTCCTGTCTCACCTGAGAGAGAAAAACAAAACAAAACAAAACTGAGAGGCACTGGCAAAGGTGCCAGCCGAGTGGCACAGGCTCGCTACGAGTCTGAAACCTATTGACAGGACTGTAGAACGCTTCCTTTCCCCACACGCTTCTGCCACAATAATAGGGCTGGCATTTAATGACAGGGAAAACAATTAGAACTATTTAATAGGTCTCTACAGAATATTTAAGGCCAGGTGCAGTGGCTCACGGCTGTAATGCCAGCACTTTGGAAGGCCTAGGTGGGTGGATTGTCTGAGGTCCCGGGTTCGAGACCAGCCTGGCCAATATGGCGAAACCCCGTCTCTACTTAAAATACAATTAAAAACAAAATTAGCTGGGCGTGATGGTGCACACCTGTAGTCCCAGCTACTCGGGAGGCTGAGACAGGAGAATCGCTTGAACTTGGGAGGTGGAGGTTGCAGTGCACCAAGATCGCACCGCTGCACTTCAGCCTGGGAGACAGAGCAAAATTCTGTCTCAAGAAAAAAAAAAAGTGACAATTTAAGAGCCCTTTAGAGAAACTCAAAGACAACAGGGAAACAAAAGCAAGCACATCAGATGAAAGTTTAGCTTTGAACACCTACAGCTACAGCAAATACAGCCGAAGTCCTTGCCAGAAAAATGTAAAACCTCATACCAAAGGCCTGTTTACAGTAGTTTCTTTTACCAAGGACATCACGTCCAACTTTCAACAAAAAAATCACAAGGCATATGAAAAGACAAATAAAGTGACGGATCTGTGGTATTATTGAATAGACTATTAAAAGCATAAATTAATCTTCCCAGACACTAGCCTTTGTTTGCTCTCTGAGCCTGCCCCACTCAATAGCAGCTAAAGGCTGCTTTTATAGGACCATCAACCAGGAGCTAGGACAGGTGGACAGCTTGAGGGGGGCCAGGAGGAGCTACACTGCCCTGACTCCTCCACTCCTCTGAGTGAAAAACAGTGTTAATAAATCAAGTGGCTCCAGTGGCTTGTTCATTACACCTTCATTACATACAGGTATTTTCTTAAGAATAACAGAGACGGATAGATAGGTAAATAGATAGACAGATATAGAGATATAGAAATATAGACATATAGGTATATAGGTATACATATACATTTAACTAAGGTTATGATTGGTATAAAGATTTTCTGATATATAGAAACTATTCATAAGTCTGAGACTTTTAGGTTAAATTCCTGTATCATTTTTACTTAAAAGAGAGGCTAAACATTATCTCTCTGGCCACATCACAGGAATAACTACTCAAAAATAATTGTTTGGGTCAGGCATGGTGACTCATGCTTGTAATCCCAGCACTTTGGGAGGCCAAGGCGGGTGGATCACCTGAGGTTGGGAGTTCGAGACTAGCCTGACAAACATGGAGAAACCCCATCTCTACTAAGAATACAAAATTAGCCATGCTTGGTGGCGCACGCCTGTAATCCCAACTACTTGGGAGGCTGAGGCAGGAGAATTGCTTGAACCCAGGAGGTGGAGGTTGCAGTGAGCTGAGATCGTGCCATTGCACTCCAGCTTGGGCAACAAGAGTGAAATTCCATCTCAAAAATAATAATAATAATAATAATAACAATAATTGTTTAACCTGTGTGACTTTTGCTTGGCACTTTGGTGATAAACAGTTTTTATTCATTCCACTAATATTATTGAGCCTGCTTAATATGTTTATAATTCTAAACTAAATTTTCACTATTGTTCTAAGCAAAATACCATGGTGCAGACAGAATACATTGTTTTTGGCTCCTGGAAACTTAGTATTTAGAAGGAGAGAAAATATATAAGTACGACATCCCTCAGTGGCAGGACAGTGTATGGTTAAGGGCTAGACCGAGTTGTCTAGTCAAGTCCTAGTTCTGCCACTAACAAGATATGTGATCTTGAGCAAGCTTCTTCCTTGTTCCCCATGGGGCCTCATTTCCTTATATTTATATAAAATGAGAGCTAAGCTATTATCTCAAAAGGGCCTGGCTAATCCTAAAAGAAGAAATGTCTATTAACAGAGACAATAGATCTATCGGAGCAGTCATAAGAAGTCAAGAAAATATCTAGCCTGTCTACCGATTGCTGTTCTACCACCACCTTGCCCATCGTGGTTTGTTAGGTTGGGATTAACCCACTTTCAGCAAGAAGATGTCCTAAATGGATCAACAGAATCGATTTCTTCTCATCAGAGTGCTTAGTTTAGGTAATCTCAAATCTAGACTAATCAACCTCTAACATGACTTTAGCGACTAGGATTGGTTCGGGGGTCAGCCAATCAGACCAAAGATGCGGCTTATTGGGGATTCGGACATGCAGATGTTCTCCCTCACTGTTGATAACGTGAAAGACCGAAAATGCTGCAGGCATTTATAAGTAGATTCTGGTAACACACTGATGGGGAAACAGAGCCAGAGCTAGGATCAGACCCCCTGGAAGCCCCACAAAATTTATGTAGCTAATTCTTGAAGGATTTGTTTGATTTGGATAGACTAGAGGAGAAGGAAGAATAATATTAATAGTAGACAATAACAGGAATCTGCAGGGAATGTACACGATCTTAACAATGGCACTTTTAAATTATTATTATTATTATTATCATTATTATTTTGAGACCGAGTCTCATTCTGTCACCCAGGCTGTACTGTCTCAACTCACTGCAACCTCTACCTCCTGGGTTCAGGCTTTTCTCCTGCCTCAGCCTCCTGAGCAGCTGGGATTACAGGACTCCGCCACCACACCTGGCTAATCCTCGTACTTTTAGTAGAGACAGGGTCTCACCATGTTGGCTAGGCTGGTCTCAAGCTCCTGACTTCAGGTGATCCACGAACCTTGGCCTCCCAAAGTGCTGGGATTACAGGCGTCAGCCACCACGCCCAGTCTAAATCTTTCCTTTGCTTGGCTGAAGCAGAGAATTTGTATTCATCCAATATAAAACATCAGCATAATAATAATATTGATTATGTGGTGGAGTTGGCTATGCAGGGATGGGTTGGGATAGAGGTACGACATATTCCATTTCTCAAAGAGCTTATATCTGGGTAGAGGGACCAAAAGGTAAACTACCAACAATAGAGGAGAGCTGTAGCCCTCGTTCACCTCAGATCTGCAGAGGGGAAGAAAAATTTAAACAATAGAGTGTCTTGTGAATTCCTGCCTGGGAGGAATTATCATCCACATTGGATAGATAAAGAGATTAAAGTATGTGAGCAAAAATGTCACATACCAAGCTAGACAATTATTATTACTGATAAGCCAGAAAGATAATGCTTTGCCTTTCTTGTACATATTCCTTTATTGAATGGGCTATTAAAAGCACCAGTTAACCTTCCCAGGCTCTAGTCTCTGTTTGCTCTCTAAGCCTGCCCCACTCAATAGGAACTAAAGGCTGCTTTTCTAGGACCATCAACCAGGAGCCAGGGCGGGTGGACAGCTTGAGGGGGGCCAGGAGGAGCTACACTGCCCTGACTCCTCCACTCCTCTGAGTGAAAAACAGTGTTGATACATCAGATTACATAAGATTACCAAAAAACTAGCAGGCAGTACAATCTGCAGTTGAATCCAGGTCCATTTGGCTTGAAACCCTGGCTAAAGACTCCCACTTTTTTTTTAATGTGGTCTGTGCAGCCTTTAGAATGGGAGAAAATATTTGCAAGCTACTCATCTGACAGGGGATTAATAGCCAGAATATATAAGGAACTTAAAAATCTCAACAGCAAAAAAAAAAAGCAACCAAGTAATCCAATTAAAAAATGGACGAATGATCTGAACAGACACTTCTCAAAAGAAGACATACAAATGGTCAACAAATATATTTTTAAATGCTCAACATCATTAATCATCAGGGAAATGCAAATCAAAACCACAGTGAGGTATGATCCCACTCTAGTTAGGATGGCTACTACCAAAAAGACAAAAAAAAAAAAAAAAAAAAAAAATGCTGGCAAGCATACAGAGAAAAGGAAACTCTTACACACTGTTGGTGGGAATGCCAACTAGTATAGCTACTATGGAGAAGAGTATGGTGGTCCCTCAAAAAACACCAAATAGGACTATCATGTGATCCAGCAATCCCACGACTGGAAATTTATCCAAAGGAAAGGAAATCATTATATCAGATAGACATCTGCACTCTCATGTTTATTGTAGCACTCTTCACAACAGCCAAGATATGGAATCAACCTAGGTGTCCAAGAACTGATGGATGGATAAAGAAAATGTAGTATATACACCATGGAATGCTGTTTAGCCATACAAAATAAAACCCTGGCCAGGCATGGTGGCTCACACCTACACCTGTAATCCCAGCACTTGGGTGGGCGGATCACCTGAGGTCAGGAGTTAGAGACCAGCCTGGCCAACATGGCAAAAACCCGTCTCTACTAAAAATACAAAAAATTAGCTGGGCATGGTAGCCTGGGCTACAGAGCAAAACTCCATTTCAAAAAAAAAAAAAAAAATTAGCCAGGTGTGGTGGCAGACGCCTGTAATGCCAGCTACTTGAGAAACTGAGGCAGGAGAATCGCTTGAACCTGGGAGGTGGAGGTTGCAGTGAGCTGAGATCGCACCACTGCACTCCAGCCTGGGCAACAAGAGCAAGACTTCATCTCAAAAAATAAAAAAATAATAATAATAATAAAGAAATCCTGTCATTCAACACAACATGGATGGAATTGGAGAATATGATGTTAACTGAAATAAGTCAGGAACAGAAAGTTAAACACCCATGTTCTCACTGATACGTGGAAACTAGAAAAAGACTTCATTTCACAAAAGTAAAAAGTAGAACAGAGGATTCTAGAGACTGCAAAGGGTAGGGGGAGGGGACGGATAGGGAGAGGTTTGTTAAAGCAACAGACCCTAACCTTTTTGGCACCAGGGACCGTTTTGTGGAAGACAGATTTTCCATGGCCAGGATGGGGTGGGGTTGGGGGATTGGATGAGGGGGATGAAATTGTTCCACCTCAGATCATCAGGCATTAGATTCTCGTAAGGAGCCTGCAACCTAGATCCCTCACATGTGCAGTTCACAGTAGGGTTTCAGTTCCTATGGGAATCGAATGCAGTCACTGATCTGACAGGAGGCGGAGCTCAGGCGGTAATGCTCGCTCACCCACTGCTCATCTCCTGCTGTGCAGCCAGTTCCTAACAGGCCATGGACCAGTATTGATCTGCTGCCCAGGAGTTGGGGACCCCTGGGTTAAAGGATAAAAAATTACAGCTAGATAGAAGGAATAAATTCTAGTGTTCTCTACCACTATAGGGTGGTAGAGTTAACAGTAATATATTTTATAGGTTCAAATGGCTGGGAGGAGGATATTAAATGTTCCCAAAACAAAGAAATGATAAATCTTTGAGATGATGGATATGCTAATTACCCTGATCAGATCACCATACATTATATGTACCAAAACATTACTATGTATCCCATGAATATGTACAATTATTATTTGACAATTTAAAAAATGCAATAAAAGCTGAGTGCGGTGGCTCACACCTGTAATCCCAGCACTTTGGGAGGCCAAAGTGGGCAGATCACGAGGTCAGGAGGTCGAGATTAGCCTGGCCAGCATGGTCTCTACTAAAAATACAAAAAAATTAGCTAGGCGTGGTAGCACATGCCTGTAGTCCCAGCTACTCATGAGGCTGAGGCAGGATAATTGCTTGAACTCAACAGGCAGAAGTTGCAGTGAGCTGAGATTGCGCCACTGCACTCCAGTCTGGGCAAGGAAGCTAGGCTCCGTCTCAACAACAACAACAACATTAAAAAATAACTTTTTTTAAAAAAAAAAAGTGTGGTCTGGGAATTGGCAGCATCAGCATCAACTGGGGGCATGGCTGGTGACATAATCTGTGTGGCCCAGTGCAAAATAAAAATATGGGCACCTGTTCAAAAAGCAGGGAAAAAGTGCTACTACATTTGCAAAAATGTTAAGCTTTTTTCTTTCTTCCACAGTCTCTCAACTTGTTATGGTGTTTTATATTTGCCATTTAATGTTATTCTTTTTTTTGAGACTGGGTTTCACTTTTGTTGCCCAGGCTGGAGTGCAGGGGTGCGATCTCGGCTCACTGCAGCCTCTGCCTCTTGGTTTCAAACAATTTTCCTACCTCCGCCTCCCGAGTACCTGGGATTACAGGGGTGCGCCACCAAGTCCTGCAAAACTTTGCATGTTTAGTAGAGACGGGGTTTCACCACGGTGGCCAGGCTGGTCGCAAACTTCTGACCTCCAGTAACCCATCCACCGTGGCCTCACAAAGGTTGGGATTACAGGTGTGAGTCACTGTGCCTACCCCATTTAATGTCATTCTAAGTAAAAAAAAAAAAAAACATTTTTAATGATGAACATGGATTTACCATTCATCTTTTTTATCAAGCAATGCCAGTTTTAAATACAGATATCTAAGCATTTAATTCCTAAGGTGGAATTGTTGAAATAACACAACTTGTATTTTGTAACTTGTACACACAGCTGTATTTTGTTCTTACCAGAACAGTGGAAACACTAAATAAAGTCACTCAACTGTTTTTGTTTTACTTCTTAATAAGCACACATTCTACTCACAGTACCTTCCACTTCCTGAAGGATAGGGAAGGACTGAAAGGAAAAAGAACGTTCCCTTCTCTTCTATGTCATCATTTTAGCATCCGTGGTTGGCTAATATAGGGAACGAACCCAGGATGGATGTGACAGGGTTTCTAGGTCATTCATGTTTCCTAGAACATCACTGCCTTCTTTCTGTGTTCATAGCAAGTTCTGGTACCAATGGCAAGCATGGCCTCTGCAGGCTGTCAGGGACCCAGCCATAACACGGCTGTCAAGTCACAGCCATAACACACCACTTGGGCCTTGCTGAACTCCCACCAAAATTTTGTACTCAAGAGGCATCTCAAGTACCATATGCAAACAGAGCGCAAAAGACAGTGGCCCCGCATATTCATACCACACTGCGTGGATCTCTTCTAGTCTCCGGCTGGCTGGATTGCCCCATCAGACTCACAAAACACAAGTTCAAATTTAAAAATCATTAAAAATTTTAAGGTGAAAATAGTGTGTTAAACCAAGTTCAGAGCATGTATAGATTCCAGCTTAGGAGCTGGCTTTGCTTAGGAGCTTGATAAAAACGCAGGTTCTCAGTGCTGCCCACCCTCAGCCCCACCCCCACCCCCAGAACTGTTGAATTAAAATTTGCCTCTTAAGATTCCCAGGTCGGTTGTTTTGGGGCCTGTCGAAGTTCAGGAAGCTCTGGGCTGGTCTAGACCACTGAAGATTCTATCTCCCAGGCTAGACGCTGACTTTACCCCGGGGAGGCAACGAACAACTTTCTCTGATCTGCCCCACACTCTCTTCCCTCCTCTGGGCCCTACCTGCAGCTCCCCAGGATGTTATCAGCTGCATCGCGGGCTGGCTTTTCTAAAAACAGATGTATGAGGCTGTGTTCAAATCTCAGGTTTCATCTGCCTTCCAAGTACTTTGAATATTCATGAATCCCTGTGGCAAGGAAGAAACCACAAAGAGAATTTAATAGGAGCCTTCCTTTTAAAAAGACCCATTTTAAGGATTTGGGCCAGAGACGGAGCCCCCCAAAAGATGAAAGTCTTGTTCATTTATATGTCAATATGTAGCTGAGATGCCTTTATTACTGAGAATTCTAAAGTGAGAATCTTGTTCTGCCCACCGCCCCCCCACCGCCGTTTGTTATTTAATTCCATTTCTTTCCCTGCTTTTGCTAGCTTTAAAATTACCCAGAGTGAATGAGGATGCAGTATAACCTTTTTTCTACTTCTGTTTGAGACTTATGATGAAATGTCAGAAACATATTAACAATATGTCCCCCAAAATCTTTAAAAGAAGATCAAGGAGGAGAAAAGAGAGTTGAAATTTTAGTTCACTTTGGCATTCAAGAGGTGTCTAAGAGGCCGGGTGCGGTGGCTCACGGCTGTAATCCCAGCACTTTGGGAGACTGAGGCGGGTGGATCACAAGGTCAGGAGATCAAGACCATTCTGTGAATGGTGAAACCCCATATCTACTTTAAAAAAAAAAAAATACAAAAAATTAGCTGGGCATGGTGGCGGCTGCCTGCAGTCTCAGCTACTCGGGAGGCTGAGGCAGGAGAATGGCGTGAACCTGGGAGGCGGAGCTTGCAGTGAGCCGAGATCGCCCCACTGCACTCCAGCCTGGGCCAGGTGTGTATAAGAATAGGCCCGGCAGGGTATCTTATGGCTGGCCTTTGGGAGCCAGATTGCTTGCAGCCAGGAGTTCGAGACTAGCAGACCAGCTTGGGCAACATAGTGAGACCCCGTCTCTACAAAAAATATAAAAATTAGCTGGATGTGGTGGCACATACCTGTAGTTGCAGCTACTCAGGAGGCTGAGGTGGGAGGATCACTTGAGTCTGGGAGGTTAAGGCTGCAGTGAGCCATGATGGTGTCACTCTGTCAGAAGTGTGTGAACCAGAGCAACTCCATCTTGAATAGGAGCTAGGTAAAAAGAGAATGAGACCTAATGAGCTGCATTCCCAGAGTTAAAGCATTCTAAGTCACAGGATGAGATAGGAGGTCGGCACAAGATACAGGTCATAAAGACCTTGCTGATAAAATAGGTTGCAGCAAAGAAGCTGGCTAAATCCCACCAAAACCAAGACAGTCACTAGAGTGACTTCTGGTTGTCCTCACCGCTACACTCCCACCAGCATCCTGACAGTTTACAAATACCATGGCAACATCAGAAAGTTACCCTATATGGTCTAAAAAGGGAGGCATAGATAATTCACCCTTTGTTTAGCATATCGTCAGGAAATAACCATAAAAATAGGTAAGCAGCAGTCTTCGGGGCTGCTCTGTCTATGGAATAGCCATTCTTTTTCTCTTTCTCTTTTTTTTTGGAAATGGAGTCTCACTCTGTCACCCAGGCTGGAGTGCAGTGGCACTACCTCGGCTCACTGCAACCTCCACCTCCCGGGTTCAAGGGACTCTCCTGCCTCAGCCTCCCAAGTAGCTGGGATTACAGGCGTGTGCCACCACGCCTGGCTAATTTTTGTATTTTTAGTAGAGATGGGGTTTTACCATATTGGCCAGGCTGGTCTCGAACTCCTGACCTTGTGATCCACCCGCCTCGGCCTCCTAAAGTGCTGGGATTACAGGCGTGAGCCACCGCACCTGGCTGGAGTAGCCATTCTTTTATTGCTTTACTTTCCTCGTAAACTTGCTTTCACTTTACGGACTCACCCTGAATTCTTTCTTGCACAAGATCCAAAAACCCTCTCTTGGGGTCTGGATCGGGACTCCTTTCCTATAACAACCACACTCCAGCCCGGGTGACAGAGTGAGACCCTCTCTTAAAAAAAAAAAAAAAAAAAAAAAAAAAAGGAAGAAGTTTTTAAGAGGAATAACTTAGGAAAGAAATTCAGTCAAAATTAGCGTTAAATAAAATGTACAGGAGGCCATTGGTTTGAAATGAGCTCCTGCACTAGGCCTAACAGACCAAACCAAAATAGAGTCACTCATGCTAATGTTCCATACCACCCAGCCAAAGCGAAGTTGCTTACCTGAACTTCCGAGAAATCAGGAGAGAGAAAGAGCTAATAGCCAAATCCCCAAACAGGCCAGTCTCAATGAGCATGATGAGGAAATCCCCTCTGCCTTGATCATTATAACGAAGGTAACTTTGAAACGACTAATCCACCTGTTCTCTGTTTCTGCTTTCCTCAGCTCCTTTCTGTCTGTAAAACCAACCTCCTCTGCCCAGCTCATCACAACATTCTACTTTATAGAATGAGGCAGATTCTGAATTGCCTGATTCTAGAATCACAGATAAAAGCCAATTAAGATCTTTAAACTAAACTTGTTATAATTTTGTTTGATGACAACAGGAACTTTCTCCTTCTTGTTTCTCAGCCTGAGGCCAGAAATAGAATCACCCCTCAGCTAAAATAGAATTGCCCCTCAGCATGTGAGCAAACCTTTACTGCACCGCTAAGTTGCAAGTCAATAGAGAATTTTCTTGCACAATAGTGGCTCCCCTCCTTCTGTGAGGGAGAGCATTTAAAAAAGCAAGAGAAAAGAAAGGAAAAAGAGAAGGAAAGAGAAGCAAAGAAAAGAGAACGTTTTCAAAAGATGTGTGCTGCCCTTTTGATGGGGGACGGCCTCCTTTTCCTCTTGACTGCCAACCCCACCAGAAAACATTCTCCCAAATGATCAGGACTGTCAGAAGCCAATATCGACTGTAGCTGCTTGTAATTTGTTAGTAACTTTATGGCACAGAGACATCTCAGTTTTAAGACCAAGCTTTTATGTTCCCTGACCAGGACTGGGAAATGGCATACAGAAAAGAAAATGAGGGGGTAGGGATGAGGGAGTAGCACAGAGGCTGTGGGGGGCATGAACTGAACCACAAAGAGGGTGGGGGGCAGGACTTGAACCTCCTGAAGGTCTTGGGATTTTCAGCAGTGCTACTCCCCCCTCATTTCTCCTACACCCCCAACCAAGGCAGGAGCAACAAAGAAACAGCCTAGCAATGAGCTCCTTGGGGTTGAGGTTTTACTGCATAGCTGTGTGCTGTGAAGAATTTTCTTATAAATTGCCCTGTTTGCACAATGATGGCATTCTTTTTTGGATCACCAACTCAGGACATTTGGTAGCATGAGTGACAGAAACATTTTAAATTCATGGGAAATACAAAACCCTCTTTGTGGGCATTGGTTTCAGCTGCCGCTTCAGGTAACAAGAGTTGAGCTAAGTTTTCCTTCTTTTCCCTTCCTTAGCCATTGATTCTCTGGCCAAGGTGCTATCAAGTAGCCCAGTGACCCACAGGCCAAGGGAGGGAGGAGGAGACGAAAAGCAAGTTAATTCACCAGATGGAGAGTGGGACCATTTCAGCAGGAGGCAGTTGCATTTCCAAAACCAGATCAAAATTAAGTTCAAAAAGCTACGTCCTGCTTAAAGAGTTGAAGGCATAGAGATAGGACTAGGTCTGAGCTGGAACAGGAGATGAGGAACTCTCCTGCCCTCACCTCCATTTCTCCACGGCCTGAATCTAGCAGGATCTAAGCTGTAAATCCCCCACTGTCTGTGGTCAGCAGTCTCGCAACTGTGTTGGCTTAAACTTTGTTTCTGCCCTTGGACAAGTTACTTAACTTCTCTGATGCTCACTATCTTCATCTATAAAATGGGGACAATACTATCATCTATCTCATTGGCTTTCTGAGAGGAATCAGTGAGGAAATATATGCAATGGCCTGATAGCCCAGGACACATAGAGCTTAATAAGAAGTAGCAGTAATGGCAGTAATTGTTCCAAAGAGGAAGCTATTGCCAAGTCCAGCCTCACATATTTTCAAAGAACACATGGAAGGCTGGTCCATGAGCTGACAAAGCCCAGATTGTCTCATTTCCCTCAGAGCCCAAAGGTCTGGCAGGCAAGCCACAGCCCTGGGTCATGAGTGAGTGGATCCACACCACCGCCCTTCATGAGAAACACCTTCCCTTCCTTCTTGCCTGGTTTCCCTCTCCTTCTTCTGTCCATCTCCATCTTTTTTTTCTCTCCCCTTCCCCAAAGACCCCATCAGCTCCACTTTTTCCCTACAGAGCAACCTAGGAAAGTCATCTCACAGTGCTGAGCCCCACCTGCCTCTCAAGGCAGTGAGGACAATGGAGCAGATGCTCTGTAAGTCCCTTTGGAATGGACAAGGGGCCTTCCATCCCAATAATCCTGATATGTTTTGTTGAGTCTGAGAACTTTCTTGTCATAAGTGCTGACTATGGGGACCACAACCTAGTTTCACTCAACCAGTCTGTAAATCCAGGTGCCAGCTCTTGCACTAAGGAAGTCCCCTAGAAGATCCTTGCCCAAGATCTTTCATCTTTCTCCTCCAAAACAGTGAAGGGGCAGACTTGTCACCATGTTCATCCAATCTGAATTCTCCATGGGTCTTGCATGTTGGGCTAAATGTTTCAATATAGAAGATTTAGTTTCCTAGCAGCCAGGTCAAGACTGATATGAAATTCTTCTTCTGAGATCTCTTTCAGCTGCCTCATTAGCTGTAAATATAATTATCTGGCTTCTCTTGGATCTTATGAGCTGCACCATATTCTTCCAGTAAATTTACTTTTGCTTCAATTAGTCAATTTATTTTGCTTGCAACCAAGATGTCCTGATACAGAGAATCTTCAATTCCCTTTAGTAACGTCCAAACTTCTTGCAACATCTCAAGCGCGTCCCATCCCATCACTCTAAGAAACATGGGATCCCAGAAACATCCTGGTTCATATTCTACTTCTCTAGGATCTGCCATTTGATTACTAGTTAATCAAATGACTGACAACAATTTATTCACACGCACATGCATTGAACAAAGTCGGTTCAAGGAAAAGTCAAAGTAGAGACGAGGGACTAATATTGGTTGGGTGTCTACATGTGTCAGGCACAACATTAAGGGCTTTATATTTAGGATCTTCTTTCAGCTTTATTGCTATACTGGAGATTGGTATTGCTATCCCACTTTACATTTGAGATAAACGAGGATTAGCGAGATCAACTAATTTTTGTAAGACCATATATCTAGTAGTTATTAGAGATGGGATTTGGATTCAAGTCTATTTGTCTCCAAGGCCCATGTTTTTTGTTTATTTGTTTGTTTGTTTGTTGTTTGTTTTTCCCTCTCTACAAGAGATGGCAAACGGCGGCTCTTGGGCCATATTGTGCCTGCCACCACTCACTTTTGTAAATTTTTATTCTAACAGCTGTGCTCATTCTTTTGCTCTATAATGATATCGTTAAGTATTTGCAATGGAAATAATAAGCATTGCAAAACGTACAATGTTGCCTACGTTCCCTTTATAGCAAAAGTTTGGGCTGGGCATGGTGGCTCACCTGTAATCCCAGCACTTTGGGAGGCTGAGGTAGGTGGATCACCTGAGGTCAGGAGTTCAAGACCAGCCTGGCCAACATGGCAAAACCCTGTCTCTACTAACAGTACAAAAAAATTAGCCGGATGTGGTGGTAGGCACCTATAATCCAGCTAGTCAGGAGGCTGAGGCAGGAGAATCACTTGGACCTGGGAGTTGGACCTGGGAGGTAGAGGTTGCAGTGAACCAATATCATGCCACTGCACTTCAACCTGGGTGACAGAGTGAGACTCTGTCTCAAAAAGAAAGAAAGAAAGAAAAAGTTTGCTAACCCCTGCTCTACATCCTATTCTGGTCGTCATCTGTAGATTCCCCGTTCCTGGTTCAGTTTTCTTTAGGGGATTTCTTTACATGAACTCAAGCATCTGATTCTGCATTCTTCCTTTATCAAACCTAGTCAGAAAAGCACTGTCTCATTCATACAAAAGTGTAAGTGACCAATAAAGCTTAATGTTTATCCCTCCCATGGATATTTGCTTTTTAAGAACGAACCAAAATTTAGGCCAAAAAGGCAAGCCTGGTGGGAATTTTTGGTGGGAATTCTGAAATAATGGCTTTCACAGATTCACGATTGAATCACCTAGATTTTAGATGGGCCCATTCCTTGGGTCTCCCAAAATCATGCTACATATGATTAAAGGACTACAGAAAGGCTGTAGTCCTTTAATCTGCTTTTTTTCAGGCATGGCCTGTTCAGAAAGGTCTTGGTTGGTTCCTAATCTTAAGGTCAATGGGGTGACTGCTACTTATGGTCAGGACCAGGACACTGGCTACTGATTTCAGATGTCACATCTTCATATACTTTCTAACTCTCAATTTGTAAAGATGACAAAAAAATTAAAGGAGTTAATACACTATTTTACCAACCAGTAACATCAGCATAACTATCTGTGTACAGCAATTGCTGAAGATGATCAGTTGCAATGATTTACAGTTGGGTTTGGTGTTGACTATCAAACTCTCCTCACTAGTGTAAGCTTTGCCAAGAGAAGCTGAAGCTCTTTTCTAGATGGAGCCAAGGGCCTCTTCTTTTCCCACTTGGTTCTATGCCATCTTCCAATATCTCTTTGGCCCACACTTGTGTGCACCAGCCTGACTGTGTCCTTGAATTAGAACCAATGCAGAAATTGCAAAGCATGGCCCACTGTGACAAGTGGGAAGAAAACCATTTCCCACCTCCTCACCTCCAGAGACTCACTCTCTGCTAGTGATTTTATCTCTTAAATGGTTTCCAAGTATGGCCTTTCCTCTCTTGTATTACTATTGCTCAGATAGCAACCACATCTTGCCATTTTTATAACCTCTCAAATGATCGTCCTGCCTCAGTCTCACTCTCTCAAGTCCATCTCTGAAACTGTTTCCAGAGAACTTTATGATTCATCCAGGCACAGTGGCATGTGCCTGAAATCACAATAACTCAGGGGGCTGAGGTGGGAGGATCACTTGTGTGGGCAACATAATGAAACCCCGTCTCTAAAACAAATTTAAAAAAAAAAAAAAATCAAGGGTGGCCAATGTCCCTTCCCTGTCTAAACCTTACAGTGGCACCCAGTCTCCTTCCTAGATGGCACACATCCAGGTCATACACCTGAACATATCTGGTCAGCATTAAACAATAGGGAGCAGTGCGGCCTGGGGTGAGCCAGAGGCTTAAAGGCATGTAGACTTTATTCAAACACTGTGAGGGCCAAAATAAAAGCACCATCTGCAGACTGAAAGCAGTCCACAAGCAACGCATGTGCTACCTCAGGAGAAATGCATGGTCCTCTTTTTACCATGACATAAAAGTCTTCTCTGGCCTGACTTCCACCGATGATCCTTATCCCCAGCTAAAACCTAGCTCTTACTTCAGACTCCTGCCGTCCCCATCTGCTTGATTTCTCCTGAGTTTCATGCTTCCCTGCCCCTGCTCATTTTTCTTTTTTTTTTTTTTCTACCTCCTGCTTATTCTGTCTTTAAAGCTTAAGATCCTTTCCTGGACCATCCCCCGCCTCCAGGTGAGCCAATATTGATCTTCTGTGCCTTTCTGGAACTTGATGCTGGCCTCCGTCATTACAATGACAGCATTATTTTAGAATTATGTCCTCCTGTGTTCCTCCAAAGAATATTAAGTTCCTTGAGAGCAGGGAAATATGGCATTTGTGCATGATTCTCTATGCCTGTGTCTATAATAACCTCTCATCAAACATTTGCTGAACCAAACACTAACCAGGGGGCCCAAGAGAGCTCTGTCTGGTTCCAGGAGCCATTTGTTAGCTAGAGATTTGCTAGTTTTAAGCAAACACTCTATTTCACAATTATTCTTTCTAGATAGAAATCGCATACTTTCCTCAAATGGTGTTTATGGAACAAAATAAAATGAAATGTACATGAATAAATGGCACAGGGCCTGACATTTAGTTGGAACTCAAAAAGTGTAATGTTTTAATGAAACTCTCTTAGAAATGGCTCAAAGTCCAGCCATTAAAATGTAGGTTATCTTTGACGATATGGCTGCTGTAATTACTTATCTTATTTTCTGTTGCTTCAGCATAAATCTGCTCTGTAGATACCGAAGTAGGCCATGGTGTTCAGAATAAAGGCTACCTTTAGGAAGTGTTGACTGAAGGGGAGTGTGATGGAGCCTGATAAATGTTGGAAAGGCTCCATTTCTTTATCTTGGTGGTGTTTACACAGGTGTATTTGTCCAGGGTTACAGATGGAATTGCGTAGCCCAGGAAGATATGCTGAAGTCCTCATTTCCGGAACCGACAAATGTGATCTTATTTGGAAATAGAGTCTTTGCAATATAATCAAGTTATAATGAGGTCATTGGGATGGGCCCTCATCCTATATGATTGGTGTCCTAATAAAAAGAGGGAAATTTGGACGCAGACACACAAATAAGAGAATGCCATGGGAACGCATGGGAGAACACATGACAACAGAAGCCGATATTGGAGGAATGCCAAAGATTGGGGTCATTCCCAGAATTCAGGAAGAGGCGAGGAAGAATTAGATCTAGACTTTCACAGCATGTCTTTGCTTATACCTTGATTTTCAACTTCTGTCCTCCACAACTGTGACAGAATACATTTCTGTTGTTTTAAACCGTCTAGCTTGAGGTACTTTGTATGGCAGCCCTAGCAAATGAATGCAGATTTTGGTACTGGGAAGTGAAATGTAACAAATACCTAAAATGTGGAAGTGGCTTTGGAATTGAGTAATGGTGAAACCTCCTTTGCAAAGATTATGACAGTGGGAGAAGTCTAGCATGGCTGACTCCATCTTGCTTCAAGCCTCACAGGCTGGCTGTCTTCACCCATCCCTGGGCATATGCCAAGGTAACTGTGGCAGGAATACAGTTTATAGTTTAACTTGGAAGCAAGGATGATTATAGTCCCTTCCTAAAACTAGTCCCATCCTCGCTCAGAGACTGAAAACTAATGAAAGGCGGTGAGATTAGGATTATGGGAGGGGCCTGAATTCTGCTAAAATGTAGGGATAGTTTCTCTAACCCTTTACTGCTCAGAAGTCATGTAGCCAGAGGTCACAAGATTTGTGAATTTCCCAATTGTTCTTACAGATAACATCACTATTGTAGAGCCTAAAATTGATTTTTTGAGATTTTTCTGTTTTTTTCTTTTCTTTTTTTTTTTTTTTAATTTTTTGAGATGGAATCTCACCCTGTCACCCAGGCTACAGTGCCGTGAACTTGGCTCACTGCAAGCTCTGCCTCCCAGGTTCATGCCATTCTCCTGCCTCAGCCTCCCAAGTAGTTGGGACTACAGGTGCCCGCCACCACACCGAGCTAACTTTTTTTTTGTATTTTTAGTAGAGACGGGGTTTCACTGTGTTAGCCAGAATGCTCTCAATCTCCTGACTCCGTGATCCACCTGCCTCAGCCTCCCAAAGTGCTGGGATTACAGGTATAAGCCACTGCGCCCAGCCTGTTTTTTGAGATTTTTCTGCACTGTCCACTTCCAGACTCACGACTCAGCCGATCCTGTGGCCCTCAACCCAGAGGCAGACTCAGAGCATGAGGATGGATTTCCACATCCCTATAATTGCAGCCCCAACCAAACAGCAGCACCCATTCCCTAGTCCTCTGCCCACAAAACTATCCTTGAAAAACTGTAACCTCTGAGCCTTTGGAGGGACTGATTTGAGCAAGAACTCTATCTTCCATATGGCTAGCCTAGCATCAATTAAATTCTTTCTTTACTGCAATACTATGATATCAGCGAATTGATTTTGCCTGTGCAGCAGCAGGAAGAACCTGATAGGCAATTACAATGGGTAGACGTACAGGAATTTTCAGGAGCTTCATAGTAAAAGCCTAGAGTGCTTTGAAGAGATTGGTGGTAGAAATATGGATGTTAGCTGGGTGCAGTGGCTTATACCTATAATCCCAGCACTTTGGGAGGCTGAGGCAGGAGGATCACTTGAGCCCAGAATTTTGAGACCAGCTTAGGCAAGATGGTGAGAACTCGCCTCTATAAAAATTAAAAGAAAGAAGAAAGAAAGAAGTATGGATGGTAAAGGCCATTTTGGTGAAGGTTTAGAAAGAAGCGAGGGAAGCTGTAGAGAAAGCTTTTATCATGTTAGAAAATACATATATCATTATGAACACAATGTTGCTAGAAATATGAATATTAAAAGTGCTCCTGGCCGGGCGTGGTGGCTCAAGCCTGTAATCCCAGCACTTTGGGAGGCCAAGACAGGCGAATCACGAGTTCAGGAGATCAAGACCATCCTGGCTAACACGGTGAAACCCCGTCTCTACTGAAAAAATACAAAACACTAGCCAGGCGTGGTGGCAGGCGCCTGTAGTCCCAGCTACTCGGGAAGCTGAGGAAGGAGAATGGCGTAAACCCGGGAGGCGGAGCTTGCAGTGAGCTGAGATCCCGCCACTGCACTCCAGCCTGGGCAACAGAGTGAGACTCCATCTCAAAAAAAAAAAAAAAAAAAAAAAAAAAAGTGCTCCTGGTAAAGCCACAGATGGAAGTGAGGGACATTGGTATTGGACATGAGAGGAAAGGCAAACCTGGTTATAAAGTGGCAGAAAACTTGGCTGAATTATCTTCTACTGCTTTGTGGAAAGTAGAACTTGTAAGTGATTAATTTGGATATTGAGCTGAAGTGATTTCCAAGCCAAGTGTGGAGGGTACAGTCTGGTTTCTCTATGCTGTTCAGAGTAAAATGCAAGAGAAAGAGATACATCAAGGAAGGAACTGCTAAGCATAAAGGAACCAGCATTTGATTTGGAAAATTCTCAGTCTATCCAAATGACCTGCTCTGGAATTAGAGCCAAGGGTATGTCTGGACAGTATTTGCTAAAGGGATGAGATTGTTATTTATGAATCCAATCAACCAACTCAGCAGAATCCAGGAATAGAGATACAATTATCCAACAAATACCTAGGAGGGACTCTCTTGTCTTGTGGCTTAGACCCCTGGATTACCTGGGAGACTGACAACATTTTTAACAATTTTATACCAGTGAAAATGCTGCCAATCCAGACTGAAAGGGACCGAGGCAAGATGAAATGAAGGAAGAATGAGCCTGAGACCAGAGCCACAGATGCAGGGTGGATGGGACCCCTGATGGGCCAAGAAGGTGAGGCCATCCACCCAATGGGCCAAGAGAACAGAGTCTCAAGCCACAGAAGATTCTTTTCAGGCCTTGAAATCTAATGGGTTTTTTTCTCTTGGGTTGTGGACTTGCTTTAAGCCAATGACTTCATTATGCCTTTCGATTGTTCCCTCCTGTTAGCGCCCTGTTTCAGAGCAAAGGTTTATGCAGTGTTTCTGCCCTGGCTCTCTATTCAGGTGACTCAGTTTGGAGTGCATGATCAAGACCAGAGAGCATGGCACGCCTCTGCACCTTGCCATCAACTCACTGTGAGGTCTGGGTGCTCTGGCACATAGATCTCCTCTTTAGGCAGCACAACCCCTAAACAACGATCCTCTTGGCAAAGCAGAAGCCAGGAACCCCAAATATGCTCTTTGCGGATCATTTTAAGGGCTGCCTTGCAGACCCCTCCCTCCTACCTAAAATGGCTCATTTCCTTTGCCTTTGGGTGCCCTTCCAGATCTCCTGTGTCGCTGTGATGTTTTATGAGACCAGATCTCTTCCCTGACACTTCGCGAGGAATCTGCCATTTTCCCTTTAGAATTAGTGCTTCTTCCTAGAAATCTTCCCCATGTAACGGGTTTAAAATATTATGCTACTTGGGAACAGTTCAGCACTAGCCAGTATCAAAAGCCCTGTAGCTCAGCTCATTGACCCCAAAACGCTGAGTAAGAAGCGCAAGGAAAAAAAAAAAAATCCTAGCTTGTGTGGGAGAAGGGCTGACTTAAAGAGCACAGTTCAGTTTTGCTAGACACCTGCTCCATCTCCTTCCTATACCTGGCTCCACATTCCCAGACATTTTCTTTTTGAAAAGATACAGAAGCAGTGGTCGTTTCCATTTCCTCTGCAGATTGCACAAAGGGAGACATCTCCCCATTAAGAAAAGACTGTGGAGTGGTGGCAGGCGCCTGTAGTCCCAGTTACTCTGGAGGCTGAGGCAGGAGAACGGCGTGAACCCGGGAGGCGGAGCTTGCAGTGAGCCAAGATCTCATCACTGCACTCTAGCCTGGGTGACAGGTCAAGACTCCATCTCAAAAAATGTAAAAAAACAAAAAAAACAAAAAACGTGGAAGCCATTGAAGGGGCTCTCTTCAGGTGATGTCACTCTGAGTCTTTTGGCGATGCCCTTGTTTCTTTAGAAAATCATTCTACCTCTTTGGTATGGTTTCCTGGACTTCCCTCTAGCCGCATTCCTGGACACTTTCTCCATCACGCCCTTCACTGAAGCCATCTCAGGATATTTTTTCTTTTCTTTTCTTTTCTTTTCTTTTTGAGTCGGGGTTTCGCTCTTGCTGTCCGGGCTGGAGTGCAATGGCACAAGACCTCCGCTCACTGCAACCTACGCTTCCCGGGTTCAAGCGATTATCCTGCCTACGCTTCCCAAGTAGCTGGGATTACATGTATGTGCCCCCACGCCCAGCCAACTTTTGTATTTTTAGTGGAGACAGGGTTTCACCATGTTGACCAGGCTGGTCTCGAACTCCTGACCTCAGGTGATCCACTCGCTTTGGCCTCCAAAAGTGTTGGGATTATAGGCGTGAGCCACCGCCCCCAGCAGGATATTTTCAGTTTGCTAAATGTGTCCCTTTCTCTTCTCCCTCTGCATGGAATGTCCTTCCTTCTGGTGTGCCCAGTTGGCCCTCTGGAAATATTTCCCCTTGCCTCTCCCCACAGCTGTTTGTTTCAGGATCACTCTGGGCTCCCTGCCTGCTGTGCAAACTCTATCCCACTGCACAATAAGCATTTCTCCTCTTATCTGACTTCTCCTTGAGACTATACCTCCTGGACATCAGGGACTGACTTTACTGGCTGCATTCTAGCACCTGACAAGGTGAGGAGTACCTTCTGAGTACTCAGAGGGTGGCCGACTATTAACTTCAAGGTAGGCAGTCCAGTGTTTTAGCTTTCTGTTTAGCGAAACAAACACAGACATACATGCATCCTTTCGCACATTTAGTATTGTTAGGGCACAATATGACTCCCATGCACAAGCAGGTCATACAAAATCAGCCATAATCAGATGATTACTTTTAGAAGAACCCAAAATTTTGCTTTACTGTCTGAATTATTAGAGGATTTCCTCAATGGTTGTTTGGGCTTTCTGCTTATATTTAAAAGTAGACTCTAAAAGGCTCTGAGTGAGGAGCAAGAAAATAAATAAATAATAAATAACCTGATTAAAAAATGAGCAAAAGATCTAAATAGACATTTCTCCAAGACATACGAATGACAAACAGGTATATGAAAAGATGCTCAACATTGTTAATCATCTGGGAAATGCAAATCAAGACCACAATGCCGTAACACCTCACACCTGTGAGGCCATTGTATATATATAAAATAGATTATGTATTTTTCTCTACATCATCTCAGATACTTTATACATATATAAAATATATTGTATATATTTTAAAATATTTTAAATATATGTTATATGTTATGTACTTTTTATATATAAAAATGCATTTTATATATAAATATAAAAAAGTATCTGAAAGGATGTAGAGAAAATGGGAACCATTATGCACCGTTGCTGGAAATGTAACATGGTACAGCTGCTATAGGAAACAGTACAGAGTTTCCTCAAAAAATTAGAAACAGGACTACCAAGTGACTCAGCAATCTTGCTTCTGGTATGCATCTGAAAAAACCAAAATCAGGATCTGGAAGAGATATGTGCAATCCTATGTTCACTGCAGCATTATTCACAATAGCCTAAATATGGAAGCAATCCAAATATACATCAGCGGACAAACGGAGAAAGAAAATGTAGTGCATACATACAATGGAACATTATTTAGCTTTAACAAAGAAGAAAATCCTACTATTGTAATAACATGGATGGACCAGGAAGACATTCTATTAAATGAAATTAGTCAGTTATAGAAGGACAAATATTGTGTGATCCCTATTATCTGAGGCACCTAAAATAGTCAAAGGTATGGAGGTAAACAATGGAATGGTGGTTGCTAGGGGGTAGGGAAGGGCAATATGGGGAGTTGTTCAATGGGTATAAACTTACAGTGATACAAAAGTGCGTAAGTTCCAGAGATCTGCTCTACAACACAGTGCCTGTAATTAACAGTAAGTACTGCTAAATTAAGTTTAGCCTAAAGCTGCCTCCTTACATATTTTAAGTCAGCCTAAAAGCTTCTCCAAACTTAGTCAACTGCAACCTAAGCAGTCTTGTAACAATAGCTATACTTCAGCCACTCATAGGAAGTCGACTGTGCAAACTGTCTTCAAACAAGGCCAACGCTGAGCTATAACGATCCAGCCGTTTCTGTACTTCACTTCTGTTTTTTGTCTGTCATTTTCCTTTTTCAGTCCATAAATTCTCTCTAACCACACAGCAGCCCTGGAGTTTCTCTGAAGGTATCTGTTTGATGGGTGGGATGGGGTACCCGAGTTTCAAATTGTTCTTTGCTCAGTTAAATTCTGTTAAATTTAATTCATCTACAGTGTTTCTTTTAACAGTACTTATGTGCAAAGTCACTAAATTGTGTACATTAATCTGTGCAGCTTTTTGGATACCAATTATTATACAATACAGCTAAAAAAATAAAGATTAATCGCTTCTCAGCGTTTTGGCTAGGATCAAGTGTAAAAAAATAAAGATTAAAAAATAAAAAGCTCTGGCCAGGCACGGTGGCTCAGCACTTTAGGAGGCTGAGGCAGGTGGATCACCTGAAGTCAGAAGTTCGAGACCAGCCTGGCCAACCTGGTTAAAGCCCGTCTCTACCAAAAATACAAAAATTCGTGATGCATACCTGTAATTCCAGCTACTCGGGAGGCTGAGGCATGATAATCAATTGAATCCAGCAAGTGGAGGTTGCAATGAGCTGAGATCGCGCCACTGCCCTCCCACCTGGGTGACAGAGTGAGACTCTGTCTCAAAAATAATATAAAATAATAAAAAATAGGCCAGGCACTGTAATTCACACCTGTAATCCCAGCACTTTGGGAGGCCAAGGGGGGGCCAATCACGAGGTCAGGAAATTGAGACCATCCTGGCTAACACAGTGAAATCCCATCTCTACTAAAAATACAAAAACTTAGCCGGGCATGGTGGCACCTTCCTGTAGTCCCAGCTACTTGGGAGGCTGAGGCAGAAGAATGGCTTGAACCTGGGAGGCAGAGGTTTCAGTAAGCCGAGATTGTGCCACTACACTCCAGCCTGGGCAACAGAGTGAGACTCAGTCTCAGAAAGTAAATAAATAAATGTAAAAAGCTCTGTGTACAGATGAGGCTTATCCACTGGTGGCCTCCCTGTAGGATGACATGGCTGGGCTATTTTCCTGGAGAAAACCCAACTATCAGAATTTGTCTTGACTGAGGCTCTCTCAAAGCAGACCTAGAAAGAGGGAGCCCGTTTAGGTAATTTATTTCAGAGGTCATCTCAGGAAACCCTGGTAGGGAGGTGGAGAAGTGGCAGGAAAGGGAAGGAAGTCAATGTGGGTAGACAATTGGAGCTCAGTGCTGTGGGGGTTTCTGGGGGTCAGTGTAGGTCACGCCCCTCACGATTTTCTCCCTGATGGAAAAGCAAGAGAGCCATGCCCTTCTCAACCTCCTTGAAGCCCATGAATTCTCGGCCTGTTCTAGCTGGGTCTGTCTGCAGGTTGAGAGAAGCGTTCACCCGAAGAAAGCTGCAGGAATTGCCAGAAAACCATCTTCAGGTGCAGAAGTGGATGTGAGGAGGACACAGGCAGAAGGCCGATGGTGTCTGCTTCTGCATCGTTAGAACTTTCCTCAGGCTGGTCAGCTTCCCCTGAAGTGAATATTGCCATCTCCTACTCGCGGGTTAGGTGACTAGCTGCCAGCACTCTGGGATTTGGGGGAGAGAGAGGACTGGGCTCTCTTTAATCTTAGCTTTCGCTTGGCCAACCCATTCTCAGTGTGGAAACTCCTCTGCTGTCCCTTTGTCCCCTAGTCACCATTGGTTCATACTCTCTGGAGCAGTGCTGCCCAATAGAAATATCATGGGAGCCACAGAAGCCATTTTAGATTTTCTATCAGTCACATGAAAAAATATTAAAAATACACAGAAGAAATTAATTTTAATGTGTTGTATTTAATCCAATTGACCAAAAATATTATTGTTTCAACATATAACCAATGTTTTTATTATTTATTTATTGAGATAGAGTCTGGCCCTGTTGCCCAGGTTGGAGTGCAGTGATGTTACCATGGCATACTGCAGTCTGGACCTTCCCAGGCTCAGGTGATCCTCCTGCCTCAGTTTCCCAAGTTGCTGGGATGACAGGCATGTGCATCCACACCTGGCTAATTTTTGTATTCTTTGTAGAGATGGGATTTTGCTATGTTGCCCAGGCTGATCTTGAACTTCTGGGCTCAAGTGATCCACTCTCCTCAGCCTCCCAAAGTGCTGCGATTACAAGCGTGAGCCACTGAGCCCAGCCTACAACATATAATCCATGTTTTTAAAAATCTTTTTTAATTGTACCGAGTCTTCAGAATCGGGTGTGTATTTCACACTTAACCCACATTTCAATTTAGAAGAGCCAGACTTCAAGAACTCGGAAACCACATGTACTTAGTGGCTGCCGTCATGAACAGTACAGCTCTAGAAACTAAATTTCCAGTCCTGTGCAAAGGTAAGGGGAAGGGCAGGTCTTCTGCTGTAAGGCATTGAGGAGGAAGCTGGGAGCCTAACTGCTTTTTTTTTTTTTTTTTTTTTGGAGACAGAGTTTCGCTCTGTCGCCCAGGTTGGAGTGCAATGGCGTGATCTTGGCTCACTGCAAGCTTTACCTCCCTGGTTCACCCCATTCTCCTGCGTCAGCCTCCCCAGTAGCTGGGACTACAGGTGCCCGCCACCACGCCCAGCTAATTTTTTGTATTTTTGGTAGAGACGGGGTTTCACCGTGTTAGCCAGGATGGTCTCGGTCTCCTGACCTCGTGATCCATCCGCCTCGGCCTCCCAAAGTGCTAGGATTACAGGCGTGAGCCACAACGCCCGGCCCTAACTGCTTCTTAAAAAGCCTTTTGACTGACTTTGTTTTCCCATTTACCCCCATTTTAGAAATTCCTGGTGGCCGCAATTTCTGAGCATTTTTGTGGTTCTGTGGTGCAAATAGGATGGATGACTCACTTTCCCTCACTGCCAGCGGAGGTGTTCGCCTCACTGCTCTGCTGGGCCAGCTCACACTCATCCGTCAGCTTTCCATCTTTCCATTTTTCCTTGGTGTTTCCTCCACTCCAAGTCTCTTTGTCCTTATGGGTTTGTGGCTTTAAAACAAAATCATCCATTTTCATTGTATTGGAATGTTTGGAGAGAACAGAGATAAACATAGAGGTTGAAACCACCATCTTTAACTGATCATCAATAAGTTTTCCATACAACTGGAATTTGAGTATTTTTGTCTATAAATTTTTATTGTGAGTCTGGTGTTTTGGTTTAAATCATCTGAAAACCCTATGTATGCAATAACTATTTCTAAAAGGAACAAATGCATGAATAATGAGATATCCAGGAGACTGACTTAATCCTCAAATGTCATCCAATCCAGTTAAAACTAGTGCCCAGAAAGCGACACCCTTTGGGTCACCCTTCAGGGAGCCTGTTTCCCCTTGCTCTCCTTAGCTCAGCTCATTTCTCTCAGTGACCACTGAGCTAAGAAAGCCCCCAGAAATAGTTAAGAATTTTAAAGGCTCTTAGCAGCAAACCAAATGCAAGACAGAGCCATGAGTCAACTGTTCCACCTCCCTCAACCTCATCGCCCAACTGTCTGCTAGAACAGACCACTTCCTTGTAATACACACGCTCTTTCTCTAGCATGGAGATCTAGCTTAACTCTGCCTTCCCCCACCTTCAGCCTCATTTCTTCTTTTGAAAGGGCTGGCCTCTTTTTTGTGCTTTTTTTTTCTTGAATCTTAAAAATGAAGCCCAGGCCCTTTGGAACACAGAGCAACGTTGGAGTTCAGTATTTATGTGTAATCAGTGTAGGGCTAGTGGCTTTGGGGTTCTTTGTTGGTTTGGTTTTGTACTTACCAACATATTATTCTAGAATCCAAGAATAAATGAAAAGCAATTTAAATATGTATTAGAGTGTCTCATAAAAATTACAAAAATGAGATTTTATTCATAATATACAGAAAAAAAATCAAGTTTACTCCTTTTGCAGAAATGAAAGCCATAGGAATCAGTAATTCTTCAGACCCAGAGATCCCATTTAGTTAGCTTCTTTTACTGCCACAGGGGATAGTTCAACTAGATTCCATATATATCTGAACAGTAGACAGTAAAGATAAGGGAAGCCCTAGAAGCTCCTAAATGGTATCAGAACACAGAGGAAATTCCTATAGATGAGATAAAGAGAATTAAATTTGGGGGTGGGGATATGATCACAGGAGGAATCTTGCTGTTTCAAAGTTTACAGTAGTGAAGTCAGCTACACAGGCAAATTGAGTTAAATTGGAGGCTCTTCAACGCACTCCCCATCAGCTTACTGGGTTCTAGTCTCACAGGATCCAGCATGTTATGGCTGTGTACTGCCCCTACCTCCATCCAGGCATCCCATATATTATTTTCCCAGCACATATTTTCAGCTCTATGTATAGGGATATTTTTTATTCACATCAATTTATTTTTTCAAATTTTTACTTAGTTATTTATTTATTTATTTTGAGATGGAGTCTCACTCTGTCGCCCAGGCTGGAGTGCAGTGGCGCGATCTCGCCTCACTGCAAACTCCAACACCCAGACCATGCCTGGCTAATTTTTTGTATTTTTAGTAGAGGCGGGATTTCACCGTGTTAGCCAGGATGGTCTGGATCTCCAGACCTTGTGATCTGCCTGCCTTGGCCTCCCAAAGTGCTGAGATTACAGGTGTGAGCCACCACGCGTGGCCTATTTATTTATTTATTTATTTTTGAGACAAAGTCTCACTCTGTTGCCCAGGCTGGAGTGCAGTGGCACAATCTCAGCTCATTGAAACCTCTACCTCCCATGTTCAAGTGATTCTCCTGCCTCAGCCTCCCCAGTAACTGGGATTACAAGTGCCTGCCCCCATGCCCGGTTAATTTTTTGTATTTTTAGTAAACTGGGATTTCACCATGTTGGCCAGGCTGGTCTTGAACTCCTGAGCTCAAGTGATCCACCCACCTCGGCCTCCCGAAGTGCTGGGATTACGGCCATGAGCCATGGTACCCGGCCTATTCACATCAACTTTTTAAGTCATAAAGATAATAGGATTGCCCTAATAACAATTCCCATTATATTAATATTTCCTGACAAAATATTTTTCTTATAAAAATGTCACATTTGCCTAGATATTTATGGTTTTCAAGACATCTCAAAACACCTTATCTTGCTTCCTCTTCACAACAACGTTATGTATTTGGAGAAAGGTAGTCTTATCAGGCATCTTATTTGTTGATTAGTGTATTTCCTTATCACCCCATACTACAAAAGACTAGAGGTAGAACAACAACACTGCTGGAAAAGGTAGGGTCAGGACTGGACTCCGGGCTTCCTCACTTCCAGTTAGAGGCCCTGTCCCCTGAGGATCTTTATTACGTAGGCCTTTAGCTCCTTGCCCAGAGGTGGCTGCCAAAATATACTTGATCAGAAGCCAACTCCAATTTAAGTGCTGATCAGGGTTGGTCATGGTGATGATTCAGGGCCCAAACGAAACATCGTGTTTCTTTTCCTCTTTCTCCTTGTCTTCTTCCCTTTTCTACTGGAACACTTCGGTCCTAGTGCCATTCAGCAGGGCAGAGAAAGTCGGTCACTCTGGAGTAGGGGTAGTGGCCCAGCATAGGTGTCTCCCCTGAACAGGGTGAGAAGGGTATTCATGATTGAGGACAGCCTGGTGTATCAGACAGCCTAAGTAGATAAGAAGGGCTTCCAGGTAAGAGGGGTGCCTGTGGTGGGGGTGGGAACCCCAGCATCATGAGGAGGGAAGCCCCATGGAGAGACAGCCTAGCATAGGTGTAGAGTCCAAGGAAGAGACCCACAAGCTGGTATGGGGACCTGGAGACCCTGCTGGGTAAGGATGACACCACCACAGCAGGGAGTGCCTTGTGGAGGGAGTCACAGCCCAAGGGGGCAAAGAGGGGAACCACATGGAACATAGCCCTGGGTAGGGAACCAGAACCCCGACGGGGTGAGGACGATGTCCACGTGGGAGTCAGCGGCATGTCACGGACTTAGTCAAAGTGGGGTAAGGACAGTTTCTGAGGAGTGGTGGTGGCAGGTCAGAGCAAGGACAGGGTAAGGAGGGTGTGTGAGGGGTAAGCGGGACAGTGGCTCTGGTGGGAGTCTGGCTTCCTACAGGGGGACTGAGCAAATAAGAAGACTTAGGATAATGGGAGCCAGATTTCTTAACTGTTGGAGTTCAGAGTCACAGATGTGGAAAAAAGAAAACTATTGGGGTGAAGTTATGGTTTTCAATACAGATAAATTAAAAATATAGATGACAATGTGTGTGTGTGTGTATATATATATGTATATGCCTTCATATATGTTTATGTAGCTATATACTTACATATATCCTCCAACTTTGTCTACTAGGAGAATCTCTCACAGTAATAAACACAGCCCAGATTTCCTCTTCTAGATACCATTCTCCACTAAAAGAAACCAGGGCTTCTTGGAGAGTTTCCAAGGATTCCAGGATTCAAGTCCTGATTCCAGGACTGAGGTAGGAAACTCGAGTATGAACCTTGTGTCAAAAAGCAAGGAAATGATAGAGATATATCAAAAGGACACAGAAACCAGCTTCAACATGAAAATGAATCACTGTTGTAATGGATTATGACTCCTTAAATAAAGTAGAATACTATGAGTCCTAATAATGTTAGTATATGGAAAGTGTGAGGAAGAATGGAATATTTACATAGAACCTCCCACATAAAGTATGTATTAATGATAGCAGGAAAAAGAGTAACTTCCTAATGGAGAAGAGAGGCAAACAGCACCTTAACCAATGATCAAAGTGAATGATCAGCCGTCATGGGAAAACTGAATTTGTGCACCCCTGACAGGATCCAATAAAAAGTATTGAGGGTATATCCTGGCTAACACAGTGAAACCCCATCTCTACTAAAAAATATAAAAAACCAGCCAGGCGTGGTAGCGGGTGTCTCTAGTCCCAGTTACTCGAGAGGCTGAGGCAGGAGAATGGCGTGAACCCGGGAGGCAGAGATTGTAGTAAGTTGAGATGGCGCCGCTGCACTCCAGCCTGGGGGTCAGAGCGAGACTCCGTCTCAAAAAAACAAAAAAAGTATTAAGGGTCACTTGAGAAATTCCTGCCAAAGATGCATGAATTGAATGAATTGAGTCCCACATCAGACAAAGCCAAATTGAGTGACTTCTACAAAATAACTGGCCCGTAATCTTCAAAAGCACCCAAGTCAGAAAAGTCAAGGAAAGACAGAGAAACTAACCATTGCAGACAGAAGACTAAAATCATTGACAACTAAATGCAGCAAAGGATTCTGAAGTGGATCCTTTGTGATGGATTCACTGGACTACTGATGAAACTTGAATGCGGTCTGAGGATTAAATTGCTCTAATACAACAGTGTTAACTTGCATATTTTAAAAATAGTATTGCTGTAAAAGAATGTCCTGTTTTTAGGAAATACACACTAACATATCCAGGAGAAATATTTACTATCCAAGGTAGTCAACTTACTATCAACTGTTTCCAGGGAAAAATGTTCTTTGTGCTGTTCTTGCAAAGTGTCTGTAACTTCGAGATTGTTCAACATAAATTTTTTTTAACGAAGTTAGTTGTCATTTTTAAGAACAACAACGAAAATAGAAAAGAACAAAAAAAGAGTATGCCACATTAAAAGATGCAACACAATGCTGGCAGGGAAATGTTAAGTGGTATGATTCATATATGAATTCTTTTCCAAGCAAACAAAATGCCCCGTGCAATAAACTACCGTCTCAGGTGGAGAGTAAAGTAAAGCCTCACCCATTCCAAACAAGGCAACCAAAAGCCTTTTCTTATTCCATGACCACAGACAAGTCTTAGAGAGAATGTGCAAAAGCACAGGAAAAACACATGGCCACATTTCCTATCTCATTATTATTGAAAAGGAATTTCCTTTATTTTTTAAAAATAAATATTGCTTTTTAAATGGTAAAATTAGTCTCCTTCCGTTTAAAGAAAAATACCATCCCAATGAAAAGCTTTGCACTAGGAAAACGTTTTCTCAAGCATAGTTTTGGAAAACAGAGGAAAACGAAACAAAATTGCACCACCCTGACAGAGTGACTATTATGAACTATTATGAGTCTTTACTTGTCTCCGTATTAAATGGCTGCAATCATGGCATGCCATTGGATTTCCTCTGTGTGCTGTGTTGAAAGTAGCGTAGTGGTTAAGCACAGGTTTTGAAACTGACCAACTTCCTCATCTGGCTTCTGCCACTGTATGTGACTTTAAGTTACTTTCCAAACTGCTGTAAGCCTCAGTTTCCCCCTGTATCAAATAGGGACAATCTACTCCCTTATCTTGGGGTTTATGAGAGATTTAAATAAGATCATGGATGTAAAGTACTTAGCACAGTATGTGGCATGTTTTACGTATTCAGTAAATACTTATTTTCTCATGACTACTTTTCCATGTTTTAAATAATCATCTGCTGTGGTCTGAACGTTGTGTCCACCTAATATTTCTATGTTGAAATACTAACGCCTATGCTGATGGCATTAGGAGGTGGGGCATTTAGGGAGGTAGTTAGGTCATGTAAGCAGGGCCCTCACAAATGGGATTAGTGCCCTTATAAAATAGGTCCAAGGGAGTTCATTTGCCCCTCCCACCATGTGAGGACACAGTTAGAAGTTGCTGCTCTAAGAACTAGGGAGTACACCTCATCAGACACCAGATCTGCTGGTATTTTGATCTTGGAACCATAGCTCCCACTCAGCCACTCGATCACGAGGGTAAACAACCAATACTGTACTCTAGTGTGTTGTGTTCAATACATGACATGAGATGTTCAACACTGTATTATAGATGGTTTTGTCCAACTGCAGGCTAACAAGAGTTCCGAGTATGGAAACATACTCAGGTAGGCTAAGCTAAACTATGACGTTTCCTATGTTAGGTGTATTAAATGCATTTTTGACTTATAATAGGCTTATCATTATAAGTCAAGGAGGTGGAGGAGCAACTGCTCTCTGCCTACTGACCCTCCTTAGTAACATGGCTACTGGACCTTATCAAGTACTGGAAGCAGGCAAGGGCCTGGCAGCTTATAGGGTCCCATGGGTTGGACAACTGTCAGTATCACCGTGCAAGAGCACCCAGTAAGGACCAAGTAAAAAGGGGATCCTAATGAGAGCCTGGCCAGGTATTTGAACCAATACAAATGTGTCAGTTCTTCCTGAAGCCCAAGATGTGGAAAGGCTAGGCAATGGGTGGGTTGAGGTTTCCCTACCCCCCATCCTTTAAGAAGATAAGAGTGAGGGCACAGCAGGTGTGGTGGTGCACACCTGTAATCCCAGCACTTTGGAAGGGTGGCAGATCACTTGAAGTCAGGAGTTTGAGACCAGCCTGGGCAACATGGCAAGACCCTGTTTGTACTAAAAAAACAAAAATTAGCCGGGCATAGGGGCACGTCCCTGTAATTCCAGCTACTCTGGTGACTGAGGCTCAAGAATCGCTTGAGCCTGGGAGGCAGAGGTTGCAATGAGCCGAGATCGCACCACTGCACTCCAGCCTGGGTGACAGAGTGAAAATCTGTCTCAATCAATCAATCAATAAAGAGTGAGAGGAGAGAATCTTCGTCTGGGTTCCTCAGCAGGAAGTGACACCCGACTGCCTTTGTACCACAGGTGAACAGAAGTAACGTATTCTGCATGCCCTGCCGTTTAGAGTACCCAAACCACAAGCTCTTATCCCAAAGTGCCAACAAAGAAAACTACAACTCATCTGAGAGGCTGCAGTATTCTGAAGGAGCCAACATTCAGAGGGAAGGTCAACACAAATGAATAGAACATACACCCAGAAAAATAGCTGCTGCGGGAGGAAGACCGTATCTTGACTCTGGAAGTAATAGGAGCACTAAGGATGGATTCCAGGGTAGCACACAAACTGCTCTGAGGAGTAAAAGACCATGATTTCCAAACAAAACAATTCGATAGATGAATGGAAGGACACAGTGGAGCCCAAACTGGAAGATCAAGTGCAGGAACACACGCCTACCCTGATGCAAACAATCTCCCTGCTTCTTTACACTTACTTACGGGCTTCCCTTCTTTCTGCCACTCTGGCGGAAACATCTGTTCCTGTCTTAGGTCAACCCTGCCACTTGTGCGTTAGATACTCGTTAGACACCTTCTCATCTAATAGAGGCATTGCTCCAACAGTTGTCTCCATCTGGCTGTTGTACAATCTTTTTATTCATTTATTTATTTATTTACTTATTTTGAGACAGAGTTTTGCTCTTGTTGCCCAAACTGGAGTACACTGGCATGATCTCGGCTCACTGCAACCTCCGCCTCCTGGATTCGAGCAATTCTCCTGCCTCCACCTCTTGAGTAGCTGGAATTATAGTCATGCGCCACCACGCCCAGCTACATTTTGGATTTTTAGTAGAAATAGGGTTTCACCATGTTTCTGGTCTCCAGACTCCAGGCTGGTCTCCAACTCCTGGCTTCTGGTGATTCCCTCGCCTCGGCCTCCCAAATTGCTGGCATTACAGGCGTGAGCTACTGCACCTGGCCTGTACCATCAATTTTTATCTCTCTACTGCATATGCTCTAATATTTCCCATCTTAAAAAAAATTCTCCACTCATCACTACCAATTATTACCCCATTTCTTTGCTGTCCTTCAGAGTAGAACTACTCACTTTTCTATACAAATATTTCAAGGCAAACTCCAGAAGATCACAGTCTGTTTTACACTTGGTTCAGTGAAGTATGTTTGTAGTTTCTTCAAATAACAGAGTTATTTAAGTGTTTTGAATATTCAGCACTCATTTAACTTCTTAACCTACCAGAATATCATTGTATTTTGGTATTAAGATAATGATTTTAAAATTATTTGAAATCCAAATATTAATAATAAAAATAAAAGGAAATGTTCTTAAAAGAAGTAAAAAAGTCCTTACTTCTCTCTTGATCCCAGTCCAATTAGATTTTCATTGTCACCATGGCAGCTAAACAGTCCTTAACTCTACTCATGACTTTCAGATCAACTGACTCTACCTCTTAGCTACCCTAGACCTAATTGACACTTCTTTCTTTTTCTTTACTTTCTCCTTCCTTCCTCCCTCCCTCCCTCCCTTCTTCCTTCCTTCCTTCCTTCCTTCCTTCCTTCCTTCCTTCCTTCCTTCCTTCCTTCCTTCCTTCTTTCCTTCTTTCTTTCTTCTTTTCTCTCTCTCTCTCCTCTATCTCTCTCCCTCCCTCTCTCTCTTTCTCTCTCTCTTTCTTTCTTTCTTTCTTGCTTTCTTGCTTTTTTTTGACAGAATCTTGCTCTGTCACCCAGGCTGGAGTGCAGTGATAGATCTCAGCTCACTCACTGCAACTTCTGCCTCCCGGGTTCAAGTGATTCTCCTGCCTCAGCCTCCCAAGTAGTTGAGATTACAGGCGTGTGTCACCACGTCCAGCTAATTTTTGTATTTTTATTAGAGATGGGGTTTCACCATGTCTGCCAGGTTGGTCTCAAACTCCTGACCTCAAGTGATCTGTCTGCTTCAGCTTCCCAAAGTGCTGGGATTACAGGCATGAGCCCCTGTGCCTGGCCAATTGCCTTCTATATTAAGACTCATTCCTCAGGTTATCTCACACAGGATCATGACTTTAAATGCCATTTACCTGATGACTATTTCTAAATTTTTATCTCTAATCTATACTTTTGTATTGAATTCTAGCTGAGAGATCCAGCTGCTTACTCAATATCCCCATTAGGTTATCTAACAGAAATCTCGTATTTTACATGTTTAAAACAGAACTCTTGATTCTTCCCCAAACTATTTTTCCTGAAGTTGTCTTAAACAAAAAATAAATTTCATTTTTCCAGTTTCTCAAGACAATAACTTTCAAGTTTTCCTTGACTCCTCTTTCTGTTTTACCACATTGAATCTAATGGCAAGTCCTCTTCATTCTAGCAAATCACCATTGCTCTATTCTCCACGATTGCTACCATCCAAATACCTTCATCTTTCAGCTAGATTATTAGAATAGATCTTTAACTGTACTACTAACTGTACTACCCACTTCTACCCTGACTCCCTTAGAGTCCAAGAACTTTCCAGAGCAATCTTTTCAAAGTGTAATTCAGAGCTCTGAGAATTAATTTTGTCCTCTCACTCAGCCTCAAATATCAGATTGCCATTCTACCTTGAGGTCATAAAGTACTTTTTTTTCAACTCTTGATAAAATATAAACATGAAAGGTAAAATCACTCCTTTGGTGACCATCATGAACTATGACATATGCAGAACCTCATCATTTGCTGTACATTCTCTTCAAAAATCTGAAGTGATGACTTATGACAAAAAAAATCCTGGCCAGGAGTGGTGGCTCACACCTGTAATCTCAGCACTTTGGGAGACCGAGGGAGGCAGATGACTTGAGGTCAGGAGTTCAAGACCAGCCTTGCCAAAATGACTAAATCTTACCTCTACTAAAATACAAGAATGAGCTGGGCGTGGTGGTGCACATGTGTAATTCCAGCTCCTCGGGAGGCTGAAGTGGGAGGATTACTTCAGCCAGGGAGACGGAGGTTACAGTAAGCCGAGATTGCACCCCTGCAGTCCAACCTGGGCTACAGAGCATGACCCTGTCTGGAAAAAAAAAAAAGAAAAAAAAAAAGAAATCCAGAAAACGCTGGGAAACCATGGATACAAATGAACAACAAAAGCATAATCAACAGTAAAAAGGCAAATAAATTAATTAAAATGAGGTATTACATTTGAACAGGCATCACTTCAAAGAAGACACACAAATGGCCAATACACACATGAAGAGATGCTCAACATCATTAGTCATTAGGAGAATTCAGTGTTGCTGAGAGAATACACACGTTTACCCAAATCCCAATAAAAACCTTGAACTCTAAGGTTGAGGAGAATCTTACAGGCTTCCAGAAAGAATGAACAAGTTACCTGCAATGGGAAAAAAAATATTAGACAGGCAGTATCAAACTTCACACCTAAAACATTGGAAACTAGAAAATAGTGACATATCCTCACACAATACTGAAAGAAAAGGACTGCCACCCAAAGATCCATGCCCAGCAATTATTTCCTTAGTTGATGAGAGTGAAAGAAAATAAATACAAGGAGATGTAAAAGAGAGTAAATCATTATATTGGCAATGTACTCTATTTGAGGAAAATACTCAGGAAGAGACTAATGAAACATCAAATTAATTAGAATATATTGTAAATCTCAATATAAGCAAAGATATAGAGGAGTGATTGGTAAGCAATGAACCTTTATACATGTATATACACATATTGCAGAGATGGAGAGATTCTGACTGAAGATAAGGTAAGTGTAAACAAGGGCTCTTGAAATGGAAGATTTATAAGAATAATTCAAATGACACTCTAGAATGAAAATACTCACATGATATCAGAGAACCCCAAGTGTTGAATATTGGGTCAGGGAAGAGAAGGAAAATACAAATTTTGAAAATTCACCAAGCCCATGAATTTCTAGCTGAATTTTATCTAACCTTTAGAGGACTGACAGTACTACTTTTACTTAAATTACTGTAAGCCATAGAAAAGGATGAAAAGCTCCCAATCCACTTTATAAAGGCAAAATAAACTGAATCAAAACTGATAAAAATAAGACAAAATTGAAAATTATAGACAGGCTCATGAATATAGATTCAAGAAATCTAAATAAAACATTTCTAATTAGAATCCAGTAACGTATCAAAAAAAAGATAGACCATGACTTCTTCCACGAAAATACGGGTGGTTCAGTACCGGGAAGTTTATCAGTATAATCTATTACACCATATTTTGAAGGAGGATGTATGATCATATCTTTAGGTACTTACAATTTATTTAGTAAAGCTGGGCATGGTGGCATGCACCTGTAATCACAGCTATAAGGGAGACTGAGATGGGTGGATCATTTGAGGCAGGAGTTTGAGACGAGCCTGGGCAGCATAATGAGACCTTGTCTAAAAAAAAATAAAAAATAAAAAATTAGTAAAATGGCAGCCATACCTAATGAATAAAATAAGAGTTAAAGAAATTGTTTAGTATAAAAAGCTATTTACCAAACCAATAGCAATAGTATCCCAAAGCACAAAATGTATATATATGTATATATACATACAAATGGCTAAAGCCATTTGAATTGAACAGAAACTACACAGGAATGCTCACCATCGTCATGACTAAACATTGGCTTAGAAGAGATTTCAATCACATTAACACAACAGTATTAAATAATTGACCTAACATTTGAAAACAAGAATAAAACACTTTGCTTTTCTCATGGTGTGATTGTTAAAACAAAAACAAAAACAAACAAACAAAAAAACCACTCAAGTGACTCTGGTAAAAAGCTACTACAGGAAATAAAATACAAAGATAACACAGTTATCTTAAGTATTTTTAAGTTAATAGTTTTTCCATATCTTTTATTTATTTATTTATTTTATGAGACAGGGTTACCCAGGCTGGAGTACAGTGACACAATCTCTGCTCACTACAACCTCCACCTCCTGGGTTCAAGCAATTCTCCCACCTCAACCTCCCAGTTAGCTGAGACTACAGGCACATGCCACCATGCACAGCTAATTTTTGTATTTTTTGGTAGAGATGGGGTTTCACCATGTTGGCCAGGCTGGTCTCTAACTGATCTCGCCTTGGCCTCCCAAAGTGCTGGGATTACAGGTGTGAGCCACTGTGCCCGGTCAGTTTTTTCCATATCTTAACAAGAAGTACAAAGAAGTAGAAACATGGAAAAATATTTCCTTCACAACAATGGTAAAACATAAAACATTTCAGAATAAATTTAGCAAGAAAAAGCAAATCCCATATGGACACACACACGCACAGTTTTATTGAAAAAAGTAAAACACGGTCCAAACAAAGGAACGGAAACTATGTTCTTGAATGGAAAAACAAATACTATAAAAGTGTCAGTTTTCAGAAAACTAATATATAAATGCAACATAAATTCTATTTCAACACTGTTAATTTCCTATTCCTGCTATAACAAATTGCCACTAACTTAGTAACTTTGAAATAACACAAAATTATTCTCTTACAGTTCTGGAAGTCAAAAGTTCAAATCAGTTTCACTGGGCTAAAGTCAAGGTATCAGCAAGACTGATTTTTTCCGGAAGCTCTGAGGGAAGAATCAATTTCCTTCTGTTTTCAGTTTCTCCTGGTATCTGTATCCCTTGGCCTGTGACCCCTTCCTCCACCTTCAAAGTGAGTCACTCAGATCTCTGCTTCTGTCATCATGGCACCTTCTTTTCTGCCTCTGACTCCCCTTGTCCCTGTTATAAGGATTTTTTGTGATTACTTAGAATCCATGGAATAATTTGGGATCATATCCCTATCTCAAAATAATTAGTTTTAATCATATCTACAGAGTCCTTTTTGCCACATAATGTAACATTCACAGGTTCAATGGACTAGGAAGTAGTCATATCGTAGGGATTGAGGGACGCACATTATCAGTCTAACACAAACACCAGTAAGATTTTTAATATTGTTATGGAACAGTAAATGCCCGAGAATAGCCAAGAAGATAGGGAAAAGAACAGTAAGTGGGGAGGGAACCTTAAAAAAGGCATTATGATAAAATACACATAGTACTTTGGAGGCATAAATAGGTTAGTAGAATAGAATAGAGAATCTAGAAAGATATCTCAATATATGTGTAAATATTTATTTATTTATTTATTTATTTATTTATTTATTTATTTTTTGAGAGGGAGTCTCGCTCTGTCGCCCAGGCTGGAGTGCAGTGGCGCGATCTCGGCTCACCGCAAGCTCTGCCTCCCGGGTTCACGCTATTCTCCTGCCTCAGCCTCCCCAGTAGCTGGGACTACAGGCGCCCACCACCATGCCTGGCTAATTTTTTGTAATTTTAGTAGAGACGGGGTTTCACCATGTTAGCCAGGATGGTCTCCGTCTCCTGACCTCGTGATCCACCTGCCTCGGCCTCCCAAAGTGCTGGGATTACAGGCGTGAGCCACTGCGCCCAGCCTCAGCTGATCTTCTGATAGGCATCAAAGCCACTAGGGGTGAGGGTCCCAGAGGGGAACGACATTTTCAAGCCCCTTCCACACCATGCAGGTGTGAATTTAACACTTGACAAAAGTGCGATTTCAACTCAAGGAAAAAAGAATGGGTTATTTAATAAATGATGCTAACACAACTACGAAGCCACAAAAAGAGAATAAAAGTAGACCTCTGTCTCACACAATACAAAATGGTATAAATTACATAAAGAATGAAGGCTCAGACGTGGGCACAGTGGCTCATACCTGCAATCCCAGCACTTTGGAAGGCTGAGGTGGGAGAATTACTTGAGGCCAGTGAAAGAAAACAGGCACATTCCTTAGCCCCAGACTCAACACAAACAGGCCCAGTACAAACACATCCCACCATATATCTCTCAACTTCCTGAGCCCAGAACAAACACATTTCTCAACTCAGAGACTACCATATATCTCAACTTTAGAAAAACACCACCTGGAAAGTCTCCGATAAGGACACAACCGTTCGTAGTTTTACTGAAAGTGCAGGAACCAATAGAAAACTGCTAAATGTATAACTTAAAATGTTAACCAATTGTAGTGCTGTAACCAAAAGAATTCCCTTGTTCCTCTGTAACTTTACGTATCCTATTTACATCGGGCTATAAAGGGCAAGCACTCGCATTGTTCGGGGCCCTCTTGTATGCTGTGGAATGGAGGGACCAAGTTCGAACTTGCAGTAAAAGATCCTTGCCGCTTGGCTTTGACTCTGGACTCTGGTGGTCTTCTTTAGGGAACAAACGGTCTAGGCATTACACCAGGAGTTCAAGACCAGTCCAAGCTGCATAGTGAGACCCCCATCTCTACAAAAAAAATTTAAATTTAGCCAAGCATGGTGACATGTGCCTATAGTCCCAGCTACTTTCTGAGATAGGAGGATTGCTTGAGTCCAGGAGTTTGAGGCTGCAGTGAGCTATATTTGGGCCACTGCACTGTAGCCTGGGCAACAGAGCTAGATCCTATCTCTATTTTTAAAAAGAAAAGAAAAGAATGAAGGCTCAAATGCAAACTGAAACAAAAAAAATCATGTAAGAAAACCTAGAGTATGTACAATCTAGAGATGAGGCATACCTTCTTAACAGAGACTGGAATCCCAGAAACTTAAGAGAGAGAGAAAAAAAAGCTGAAATATTTGAACATAAACAGATAAAAATCCCTTATCTGGAAAATGTACCAGGTACAAAATCAACTGACAAAAAAAATTCAAAAAAATGTGTAATGCCAAAGCCAAGGGTCAGCATCTGTAACATACAACAAGCTCTTGCAAATAGACAAGAATGAGACAAATAACTCAAAAACCAGCATCAGCTACCTGCCTGTCAGTTGCTGCATTTTTTTCATCTTTCTATCTGTAAGAGAGGCTGGCTCATCTTGGAGCAGAATGTTCAGAGTCTTGAAATACTACTATTTCATAATTCTGAAACTGTTAAAACCAAGTGAATGATGACTTTGCTGATGACTAATACAAAAATGGTTATCTGTTCCTGCCAGTGAGAGAATCAAATATTTTTCACTTCCCTCTGGCGCCATTTAAACTGAAAGAAGAAGAATGCTCTTATTCATTGGATTTCTTTCCTTCTCTTTCTCTCTTTTAGAGATCACTTAAAAGTTTCCATGATGAGCTTAGTTTCAGGTTTATTTTCTTTTTTTCTAGTAACAGCACTTAATGTTGTTTTGCTTTGCAGAGTAATTCTTCCATCGGAATTTCAGATTTTATTTTATTTTATTTTTGAAACAGATTCTCACTCTGTCCCCTAGGCTGGAGTACAGTGGCACGATCTTGGCTCACTGCAACCTTCACCTCCCAGGTTCAAGCAATTGATTCTCCTGCCTCGGCCTCCTGGGTAACTGGAATTACAGGCACGTGCCCCAGGTCCAGCTATGAATTTCAGATTTTAAAGTGGGGTATTTTGTTAGTTGCACTATGTCAACTTTCCCCCTCTTCATTTATTCAGTAAGCTTATGCTAGGTTTGAAAATAAAATGATAATGACCCAGAGTTGGCAACACAGGGGGAAAATAGAACCTCATCGTGTGCCTAAGCCTGTATGCTCACTCACTTGTTACACCCACAAAAGAACTTTCTATTTTAATTCAAACTCTTCCTTCCTCTTTTAAAATATCAATCCAGGCTAAAAACAATGTGTGTTCTTACTGAAATCTAAATATAAGTTCTAAAGAAATTCTAGCTCACATCTGTGGTGCCAAGGGGCAGAGAGGGACAAATAAAAGTTTTTTTCAAAAACAATATGGCAGAAGGGAGTAACTGGCTTCAGTCTGACTTTCTTACCCTCTCTAAGCCTCAGTTTCCTCATCTGTAAAATGGGAAGGAAACTAGTGCCTACCTCATAAGGTTGTTTTGGAGATTAAATCAGATAATGCATATGATTTACCCAAAGAGCCTTGGATTAGTAAGATCTCAATAAATGTTCATTATTATTACTTTGTTCTTATGGAGGGCCACCAGCACTTGGTTAGAAGAGTGGCTGTTTCCGGGCCGGGCGCGGTGGCTCAAGCCTGTAATCCCAGCACTTTGGGAGGCCGAGACTGGCGGATCACGAGGTCAGGAGATTGAGACCATCCTGGCTAACACGGTGAAACCCTGTCTCTACTAAAAAATACAAAAAACTAGCCGGGCGAGGTGGCGGGCGCCTGTAGTCCCAGCTACTTGGGAGGCTGAGGCAGGAGAATGGCGTAAACCCGGGAGGCGGAGCTTGCAGTGAGCTGAGATCCGGCCACTGCACTCCAGCCTGGGCGACAGAGCGAGACTCCGTCTCAAAAAAAAAAAAAAAAGAAGAGTGGCTGTTTCCATCTCTGTTCCTGGAGGCCAGTTTCCCTCTGCTGTGCAATGTGGAGGCTAAGCCAGCAGTGGTTTTCAAACTAGTTCTCCGAGCCCTGGGATTCCAGGGAGGCCTGTGGGCTGTAGAGGGATCAGCGTGAGGTTGAGATGGTGGGTGAGACTCTGAGACTCCCACTGCAGCTTTGATTTTTTTCTATTTTATATAAAAGGAACCTGCCTACATTTCACTTCAAAAACCATTAATCCTTTAAATCTGCAAGGCTAAGGCAATTCTTGTTATTCTGTGGGCATTCTTCCTTTTTAAAATGACTTTTCCTAACTTTTTAGTAATCTTTTTTTTTTTTTTCATTATCCATCCTTAACCACCCGATCCCTCCTGAGAGAAGCAAAGCATTTGAGAAGCCACATCTGTGTTAGTATGAATTACTTTGATGTATTATGCCTTTGGGGAGGTGCTTGCATTTTAAAAGAGTCCAAACAAGAAGAGGATAAATAGGATAAAGAAAGATTGCTTTTCTGTTGACAGAAATCCTGGCGCTACAGGGAAGACTTTTGAGGGTGGGGTGAGAGGGAAGTCTTTTGTAAAACTGCTAAAATGGCAACTCTAACCACTGTCTTAATGAAATAATAACAGCCACTAGCACTGGTAAAGAGATTCTGACTTATTCAACAATTTAATCTCCATCTTCTTAGCTGACGAACATGAGCCTCCTGTAAGTGAGATGCTACTGTTTTCCCATGTCCATTTCCAAGGCAAGGACATGGAGGCCCTGCGTGGCTCAGTGACTTGCCCTGGTTGGCAGAGTTAGGCCCTGACTCAAGTCTCGGGCACTCTCCCCGGGACCACACTGCTACCTCCACCCATTTGGGAAGCCAAGCCTGCTGATAGCCAAGGTGCCGACTTTTGAACACTCCCTTTGCAGAAATGGCACAAGCTGGGCCACTCGTTTTTCTGATGCTTCCTCCTTGGAAAGAAAGGAATGGCTGTAGCAGACCTGTCAGCTCTCAATGAGCTCTTTGTGCAAGTAAATTCCAGAGTTTTTATGAACGATGATTACAGCAAGGGCTGCTTTCCCCCCCGCAGTAGTTATGGTCAAAAGATTGCTGTTTTAGCCATGCCTGGCATTCCTCCAGAAAACTCTTGGATATATGCACTATGAGTTACAGACTTGTGGATTATTGAACCTAGGAGACTGGAGAAATCAAGAAGCTCTTGATTTTAATGAGTAAATATTTCTTACCCTGTCAAAATCCCTGGTGACACAATTTTTTACTGTTCAAGAAAGTAAACATAAATGTCATTAATCACTGGAGGAAAGGTTATCTTTTTCTATCGTATTTCCACAGAGCAAAGTTGTCTGGTTTTTACTTATACATGTCTATCAACATTAACTGGTATGAGGGCACATGTGTAATAAGCTCTCAACATATATATTTGTTAATGAATGAATAAGTTAGTATGTCCTTTAATTTGGAGGCCAAGCAGTCATGTTAGCAAAAGCAACAGAAACAACATGATAACTTCCTCTGGGATAACCCTTCGCTATGGTGGACTCCTTAAAAATTCTAGCACACATAACTGAAGTTAATTGCTTACTGCACTCAGGGAGATCATTACCTTGACCATCTTAGCCACTGAGTGGGGAAAAATAAGTTGGAATATTGATGATATTTTAAGGCTTGGTTGAAAGCAAGTTTTTCATTGCAGGAGCTTGAGATATAGTAGTTTAGGACTGGTAGACACAGCAAGGCAAGAATTTTGAGACAGGAATTTTGAAGAGTCTTGGAGAGAAAATTCATGTGTTACAATTCAATGAAAGGTTCCACAGTATGATGTTCATTCAAATAAATTTTTCCAAAGATATTTGCAACTTTTGTTATTCTGAGCAAGAGGTTCCTGGAGTCGAAGAGTCATGGTGATGAAGACAGAGGAGTAATAAGGTCATATTCATGAAGCCAAATAGTTCAATCAGTTTCACCGACAGCAGGATTTGCAAACCATAGCCCAAAGGCCCAATCTGGTCCATGCCTGTTTTTATAGTTTTATTGGAGCAGTACTATGTTTGCTCCTTCAAGTGTTGTCTGTGACTGCTTCTGTGCTACAAACACAGAGTTAAATGGTTATGACAGAGACCATATGGCTACGGAGCCTAAAATAGTTAGTATCAGGCCCTTTGCAGGAAAAGTTTGCCAGCCCCTGATATGGATGGTAAGCTGTGTGGGAATAGACTGTTTCACTTCTCATTTCTTTTTTACTTTTTCATCAAATTATGTATTAAGCACCTACTGTGTGCAAGGTATCTTTACAGGTGTATGGAATCTAGCACTTAACATGATGAATGCCTGCCCCCATGGAAAAAAATCAGCAAATGATATAAGCCACATAGAAACAAGTGCTATGAAGAAAACTTAAGCATGGAAAGAAGATAGAGAGGTATTAGGTTGGTAGAGGCAGGCAACAGGGACTCTTTGGGATGTGACAGTCAAGGAAATCCTCACTTAAGAGGTAATATTTGAGTAAAAAATCTGAATGGGGCGAATGATGTGAAGATATGAAATAGAGAATGTCTCCGTCTATTTTTTGCTGCTATAGCAGAATGTCACAGACTGGGTAATTTATAAACAAGATAAGTTTGTTTGGCTTATGGTTCTTAAGTTTGTTTGGCTTGTGGTTCTTGAGGCTGGGAAGTCCAAGGGCATGGCCCCAGCATCTGCCAGGCCACCTGGTGAGGGTCGTTTCATGGTGGTAGGGCAAAAGGCAGAAACAAGTGCATTAGGCAAGAAAGGGAAGTGGTCTGAACTCAGTCTTTGTATCTCCCATGATAACAATGTGAATCCTGAGCCCTCCTGAGCTAATCACCTCTTAAAGTCCCCACCACTCAATTTCATTGCAATGGCCATTAAATTTCAACATGAGTTTTGGCAAGGACATTCAAAGCATAGCAGAGGCAGAGGGTAAAGAAATGCAAATATCTGGAGCCCAGAACAAACATGGTGTGTTGATAATGGTAAGCAGGTCAGTGCAGCTAAAGCAGGGTAAGCAAAAGGCAGAGTGGAAAGAGCTGACACTGGAGAGCTAGCAAAACCAATAAACTAGTAAAGGCTTAGGGGAGGTGGCAGGGTTTGAATTTTATTCTGAATATGAGCAAAAGCTAATTGGGGGGTGTTAAGCAAAGGAGGGATGGGATATGATTTACATTTCAAAGGCTCACTGAGGCTGCTTTAAATCATTGACTATAGAGAAACAGAATGGAGGCAGGGATGCAATCGCAGGAGAGAAATTGTGCTTAGATTACATGGCAGAGATTGGAGGTGGTGATGGGGCATCAGTGTGAGTTAAGACAAATTTTAAAGGCACAGCTAATAAAACCTGCTAATAAGTGGGACATGCAGTATGAGAGAAAGACAAGAGTCAAAGGTAATTCTAAGGGTTTAGAATTGAATGATCGGGTGAATGATACTGCCATTTACTGAGATATGCTGAAGACTTAAAGGCAAGGAAGGATGAAATTAAGAGATCTGTTTTGTTCTTGCTAAATTTCACTTGCCTGTTAGACATTCAAATGAAGATGTCAAGTTGACAGTTGGATATGAATATGTGCAAATGGAATAGATTGGGCATAAGATCTAATTTGGGATTCATCAGCATATGGATGGTATTCAAAGCCATGGAATTTGCTGAAATCACCCAGGGAATGACTACAAATTAAAAAAAAAAAAAAAGGCAGATGATTACTAAACCCTAAGGCTAGTGGTGAGTTGGAGCTGGCTCACCACTGACCCTAGGGTTTAGTAATCAGCCCTTGTAATTGAGCACGTCTCTTCTCAACTCCCCATTCAGTGACATCATGCTAATAGCTTGGAATCAGCCATAGTGGACATGTTTAAACCATGAAAATTGGCAAACACTACACATCATGGTCCCCTTCCTTCCAATACAAACAGTTATCAAATATTTACCAACCCACCACTGCGTGGGGCTCTCATATTTTGAAGTCATGAAAGGCAGGAAGAGGCAGTATGAGCGACTGAGAAGAACTGGAATGCGAAGAGGTAAGAGGAATACCAGAGTGTGGTGTCTTGACCCAAGGTCAAGAGACAACCATGTGTTCTTTCTATTTTCTCCCTTCTCCAAGGTTTTCAGCTCTTGGAGTTGATGGAACATATCACATTATAGAGAGTGTTTAACTCTCTAGCCTATCCTTCACCTAAAGACTTTAACTCATTCGTGTAAACCCTGATACTCTGGAGAACCATTATATGAAAAATATTTCTGTGAATTTTAATTGGAAAATTATGATGTGTTCTACCTCAACCAAAGCAAGATACCTAAGCAATTTCCAGAGATAGAAAATACATCAACTGACCATTGAAAGCAAGTTTAAATAAGTAATAGAGCATAAATGGAAAGTAAATAAATACAGACTATACATCAAACACAAATTAATAAAGAAAAATCTTGGGAACAGGTGGTGAGTGGTAGAGGAGGGTGGGTGAAAGTTACTGGTATGTGCATTTTTTCAAGCAATTTTGTTCACATATTTTTCAACCTCTTGTGGCTCATGGTTATCTAAATATGCATATAATCTTTTAAAAAGGTAATAGCACAGAATAACACATTTAGAACTAAAGAAAGGCTAAACACAAGATTACTCTGAAACATACAGTAATAATATACATGGATAACAACTCTGAAGAATCCTAGAAGATACCACCCATTCGTTCCTCTTGCTTGGCTCACTTATGCAAAGCAAAATGTGTAGGCTTGTTCAAACATGGTGCACAGTGATGTTATCTGACTAGAAATTGTTGTGTAAAGTGAATTAATGAGTGTGTCCATCTAAAACCATAATGGCAAACTAACAGTTCTCATTGAGTATATAGTTATTGTGTTTGGGGTGAAAATGTATTATATTCAGAAAAAGAAATTGTTCATAAACTGGTAAAACCATTGTGCTGAGAAGTCATTAACAGCACAGTTTTTATGGAAGACTAGTCAGCTTTCAATTTTTCTGTCCAAAAGGAAAAATTTCTCTGTTCTGCAGAAAGCAGTAGCACCTGTCAATTCTGTATGTTCTGGTTTTGAAAGGCTTCAGCCCCACAAAACCCATATTGTCATTGCCATTATTATTGTTATAGCTACTGATTATTAGAAGGTAATATGTATCAAGCAAGCTAACAATTATTTTATTCCCCATTATATAGAGGAAGAAGTTTAGTTTCATGGGAAAAGAAGTAATTCAAGAGGGGAGACTAAAGCAGTGTCCTCTGAGCAGCTAAAATTAAAAGGAGAAATATTTTAAATAATGATTTCCTTAATTGTGCAATTAAAAAACATACTCATGTGCTTCTTGACTTCATACACACACACTGCTTCAGCAGCAGAGAAACACCAGAGCAGAGCACATATTTAGTAAGACTAACTCTACACAATAGAAATAAATAGATGAGCATGCATCGTCCATAAAAGCCACATAGATGACAATGTCAGTTGAGGGCACATCTTATACTGTTTTTCTGGAGCACAGTCTTAGTTTGTCTTCTACTGCTATAACAGAATACCCAGTTTACTAACAATAGAAATTTATTTGGCTTGTGATTCTGAAGGCTGGGAAGTCCAAGAGCCTGGCACTGGCATCTGGTGAGAGCCTTTGTTCTGTTATCTAATGGCCAAAGGTAAAAGTAAGTACTCAAGACAGAGATAGGGGCCAGGTGCAGTGGCCCATGCCTGAAATCCTAGCACTTTGGGAGGCCGAGGTGGGCATATTGCCTGAGCTCAGAAGTTCAGGACCTGCCTAAAACAGTACAATCAACATGGCAAAACCCCATCTCTACTAAAAATACAAAAAATTAGGCAAGTATGGTAGCATGCGCCTGTAGTCCCAGCTACTTGGGAGGCTGAGGCACAAGAATTGCTTGAACCCAGGAAGCGGAGGTTGCAGTGAGCTGAGATTGCACCACTGCACTCCAACCTAGGCAAAAGGGAGAGACTTTGCCAAAAAAACAAGACAGAGATAGGAAATTGGCTGAACTTATCCTTTTATCAAATTCCTACTCCAATAATAACTAACTTTCTCCTGCAATAATGGCATTCTTTCATTCATGAGGGCTGTGTATTCATGACCTACTCATCTCCTGAATGTTCTACCTCTTAATACCATCACAATGACAATTAAATTTTAACATGAGAGGGAACATTCAAACCATAGCAAGTACAAAATTAGCAATGATGGGTTAGAGATGCTAAGGGACTTACTCTAACCACAGAACAAATATACAATGTTTCAGTCAATGATGGACATCTACAACATAAGATTTTAATGGAGCTGAAAAGGTCCTGTCACCTAGTGATGTTGTAGCCTTTGTAATATTGTAGTGCAATGCAATTATTCACATTTGTGATGATGCTGGTGTAAACAAACCTACTGTGCTACTAGTTTTATAAAAGTATAGTACATCGCACCACTGCACTCCAGCCCGGGCAACACAGCGAGACTCCATCTCAAAGAAAAAAAATAAGTATAGCACATGCAATGATATACACTACATGATACTTGATGATAGTAAATGTCTATGTTACTGGTTTATGTATTTACTATACTATACTTTTAATGATTATTTTAGAGTGTACTACTTCTACTTACATATTTTTTAAAAAGTTAACTCTAAAATAACCTCAGACAGGCCCTTCAGGAGGTATTCCAGAAAAAGGTATTCTTTTCATAGCAGACGATAGCTCCATGAGTGTTATTAGCCCTGAAGTCCTTCCAGCGGGATAAGATGTGGAGGTGGAAAACAATGATATGGATGATCCTGACCTTGTGTAGGCCTAGGCTAGTGTGTGTGTGTCTTTGTTTTTAACAAATAAGTTTAAAAATTTTAAAAAAATTCTTAAATAGAGAAAAGTGTATAGAATAAAGATATAAAACATTTTTTGTATAGCTGTAAAATGTGTTTGTATTTTAAGCTAAGTCCTGTTACAAAAGAGTCACAAAGTTAAAAATAACTAAAAAGTTAATAAAATGAAAATGTTACAGTAAGCTAAGGTTAATTTATTGCTGAGGAAAAAAATTTTTTAAGAAATTTAATGTAGCCTGAGTGTACATTGCTTATAAAGTCTACAGTAGTGTACAGTACTCACATTTACTCACCACTTACTCACTGACTCACCCAGAGGAACTTCCAGACCTGCAAACTCCATTCATGGTAAGGATCCTATGCAGGTGCATTTTTGTTTTTAGACAGGATCTCATTCTGTCACCCAGGCTGTGGTGCAGTAGTACAATCATGGCTCACTGCAACCTCAAACTCCTGGGCTCAAGCAATCCTCCCACCTCAGTCTCCCCAGTAGCCCAGTCTCCACACTTGGCCAATTTTTTAATTTTTCTTTTGTAGAGACAGGGTCTCTCTATGTTGACCAAGCTGAGTTTGAATTCCTGGCCTCAAATGATCCTCCTGCTTCAGTTTCCCAAAGTGTTGGGATTACAGGCATGAGCCACGGTGCCTGGCCAGGTGTACCATATTTTATCTTTTACATATTTTTCTGTACCTTTTCTATCTTTAGATACACAAACACCACTGTGTTACAACGGCCTATAGTACTAAGTTTAGTAACAGGCTATACAACTTTGCAGCCTAGGATACCGTATAACCTAAGTGTGTAGTAGGCCATACCATACCATCTTGGTTTGTGTAAGTTATGCTCTATGCTGTTCACACCACAGAGAAATCCCCGAATGAAGCATTTCTCAGAACATATCCCCAACGTTAAAACACGTGGCTGTATTTAGTCGAGATGTAAACACAGCATTCGCTGGCACTGAGGCTTGTTGGCTTTCCTCCCCAGCAGCCAGCCTCTTGCTTCCTGTACACAAGCCACACTCAGGGATTTGTTTCTCCCTCCATGATGGGGATGGCGTTTTCCAGCCAGAATCTCAAGCCCTCTCGTGCTCTGTGTAAGCCCCGGTGCTTTGTCCTCGCTGCAACACTTTCACTTCTACTTCACTTTCATGCTTTGCCTTAGAAACAAATCTCAACCAATTGCTAGAAATCTCCACATTTTGCTTCATGGAATTCCGAACAGAAGACTAGAAAGTTACCTGTTTGTGACTTGGACAGAAGTAAAGACATCATGTATCTTTCCCTCCCACCAACCCCTGTCATCAATAACACAAATAATATTGCTTCCTTCGTTGCAAGGATTATTATTATTTCTACTCACATGGGACCTGATCTGCTTTGAAAAAAGAATGATTCACCTCATCTGCATCTTAATGTATTCATTTGCACTGTGTGATTTGCTCCTCTTCTCTCACCCCGAATTCACTGCAAATCGAGAGGACTGCTAACAAATAGCAGTTGCACAAGAAAAAGGAAACCCACGTGTTCATGTTATTTCAAAAGTTTGTGTCATGTCCTTGCGCGTTCCTTAGGTTTGGAGCCGTCTTCATTTTCTTTTATCCGCTCCCACCACCAGCTTGTTTCCCTCTGCTGTAATGCCCAATTTAGTATTTTCCCTACAATAGAAAACCCAGACACGGTAAAAGTTCAAGACGTTCTGAGGAAACACCTGGAAGATACCCTAAACAAAATCAAAAGTGAGAGTCCGTAGACGCAAGCGGCTGCCCATTGGCCTCTCCAGCCACGCCCACAGGGGGAAGAGCCAATAGGAGTCCTCAGCACTGAAATTAACAGGCAGGAAAGACAGCCATTCCTACTCTGTGAGGATGCTATGGAAGGTAGTGGAAGGAGTATAAGGGAATAGATTGCAAGACCTGAAAGACCCACATTTTAATCCCAGCTCTTTCACTTTGATCATTGGATTCTTTCATGTGTTTATTTATTTAATTAATATGTATTGAGAACCTACTATGTGCTAAGGTTCTAAATTTCAAAGATACAGGGAGGAACAACAAGATATCTCTACTTTCAAGAAGATTAAGAGTATATTTGAGGTAATTGTTGGTCAATATACTTAACCTCCAAAATACTTACAGAATAAATAATACTGACCTCATAGGTAACAATTAAAATGGAATAATATATACAATATGTTATATGGTGCCATGGATATGATAAGCAGCTATTATTACTCCTTATACCTCCTCCCCCATTCCTCTGGTTTCCAAGTTTCTCCTTCAGTTATCTAAACACCTCTAAAAATGTCATTAACCCTGATAATGAATGGTATTCCAGTTTGGTGTTTGTGATCCTGTGATTTCAAAGGCATGGGTACTTCCTGAAACTGGGCTGGAAAGAGTCTCTCTAAGATCTGACCTCAAAATACACTGAGGTCATACTTCAAACCTCCTACCAAGATAAAAAAAAAAAAAAGCAGTGGAGTAGAGGGGGTTTGGAGAGCGTTTAAATAATTTGGGGAGAAGATGTTATAAAATGTAACTGAGGCATTGCGGTTATTCAGATGTCTCAGCATATAGCACAATCTAGAAGAGAGGCATGTTATACTCTTATTATGTTTTTATTTAGTGTTTAAAAACATTTGAAATGATAAGCGTTGTAGATTGACTATGAAATCCAGCAAATGTTTAGTATCTGTGTCCACTAAATTACAGCATGGCCTTAAAATTAAGTCAATGTTTATGTGTAAGTTTCCAAAAATTAGCTAGCACAGAAATTAATATGGAAGAAAAAAAAAGGGAAAAAAAGGGAATTTTGATTCCGAGTTAAAAAATAGATCCTAGAGTTGTTTTCTTTTGCTTCGGGTTTTTACGCCTGCCCACTAACTCTTTCAACACTTTTTAGTATGGATGTGAAACAAACATGCCTTTATATTTACCAAATAAGTAATCTGACCTTCTGCCAAAAAAAAAAAAAAAAAAAAAAAAAAAAAGTAATTGGCTCCTAATAGCCAGGCATAATGCAAAGAAGTACCCATGCGGTGGTTTGTGTAAGTCCCCTGAATTTTCCAGGAAAGAAAACAACCAAGGAAGAAAGAGACTTTTGTTGCAGAAACCTTTGGCCAAATTAGAAACAGATTTAATATTGTGTTCAGGGGGGAATTGTCTAGTCAAATCCAGTCTACTATGCCAGGGGAAGCTTTGAGGTAGGTCACTCAGGACATCCTTGTACTAAAGGGAACACAAAGCAGGGCATCACACAGCACCACACACTAAGGACTTTGAACTGAGCATGTGAAAACATTTACCTCTAGATTTAGTTGTAAGTTTTTTACAATGCAATTTTTGTTTCTCAAGTTTGTGAAATTTCATTGCGTCCTGATATTTAGAAGTGAATCTTGTACCAAAAATTGTGTATTGTAAGTTCATAGAAACTCAGTCTGTAAATTTCTTGGGAGATTTAAGGACTTGGTTTAACAAGGCAAGTGCCAAGAAACATTATTTGACAACAAAATTGCACTCTTATCTTCAAAAGTTTTGTTTTATAATCCACAAAACTATATTCATTACCTTTGGCTTATGGCGTCAAGTGAATTAGTAGGAACCTAGTATAATATGCTTTGATTTTTCAATAGTGTCAGTGTGGTGATATTGCACTGAAGATTAGAAACATCCTCTGTTTTGTCAAATTAATTGTCTATTAACATCCATCTGAAATATAGAACTGATTTATTTTTGGGGGGCCCAGCAGTGATTGTCATAGATTGCTGTCCTTATTTTCATTATATATTTCCAAATGAATTGATATTTTTTATTTTAGTTCCACCTAATTTGACAGCAATAGAAGATTTATGTTTGCATGAATGTCTGTGATCCTTTAAGTTGGGCACAATGGCACATTTTTGTCCACTGGAGTTTGAAAGTACAGAAAGAAAGAATTCACCATGGAGGAAAGAAAACAGAAAGGAGGTCTAGCAAACTCTGTTGCTTGAGTATTCAACGTCTATTACTCCTCTCTTCCTAACAAGCCCATATTTTGTTTAAGTCTCTACCTACCAGAGAGGGTGTTATGTTTTCCTCTAATTTGGTCTTGAGGCCTCTCTGAGGAGAGTGGCTATAAACTTTATCCCTGCTTTGATAGGGCAGGGCAGGGCAGGGAAGGGCAGGGCTGGGTGAGAGCAAGGTGCCAGGTGGAGTTCCAGGGGAGGTGGTTGTGGATGTTTACACTGTGCCTTTCACAGGACCCTTTCAAATCCTGGTGCTTAAGTGTCTGACCCACGCCCAGGGGTCCCTCCCACAGGAAACTTGCTTATACTGGCAGATGCCCTTGTGACTCTTGTGTAAACTGTGTCCAATTTCTTTCTACCAAGACAGCCAGACTATAGGAGGGCCCTGACCAGGACAAAAGTTACGTTCGACTGTGTTGGTCAGATGAAACACAGAGGAGCAGTGTATTACTAACAGATTCCAGAGGGAAGAGGGCAGCGCGCCTTGTGGGGCCAAAAGAAAGGGGAAAGCTGTCTGGAACATGCACACTTAACCAGCAGGGAGATAGCAAGAGAGAGAGCGAAGGAGACCTCTGGGCCAAAGCCTTTATTCTGGTCCAGCATGCTACCCAAGCAGGTTTCCCACAATGAGTTCTAATTGACGGATTTATAGCAAGCAGGTACGAGGTCCATGAAATCACACTGTGACCGAGAGGTGATCACTGTGGCATATCTGGGCAGTCCACCCACAGTGTGGGGGGTTAATGGGGTAAGTCAAGTAGGTTGCATCTAGCCATGCCATAAAAAGCTGGTCACCAGGAGGCAGTTGTATAAAGCACATATCTGGATTGGCCCACCTTGAGGAACTGGGAAGAAGTAGAGTTTTGGAGGAATTGCAATCTGTGTCAAAGATGTCGAAGCCCTGCTTCTAGTATGAGAGACTCCAACTGACATTCCAAATGAATGCTGAGACAACATAAAATTAATACAAATTCGGCTTTGCAGACACCGATGCCTCCCAGAGCCCACTGCCACCAGCCATAGTCAACCCCATCCTGTTCTTCAACATCGCCATCATCGGCGAGCCCTTAAGCAGAATTTCCTTGGAGCTGTTTGCAGACAAAGTTCCAAAGACAGCAGAAACTTTCATGCTGTGAGCACTAGAGAGAAAGGATTTGGTTATAACGGTTCCTGCTTTCACAGAATTCTTCCAGGGTTTATGTGTCAGGCTGGTGAGTTCACAAACCATAATGGCACTGGGCAGCAGGTCACTCTATGGGGAGAAATTTGATCATGAGAACTTCATCCTGAAGCATACAGGTCATAGCATCTTGTCCATGGCAAATGTTGGACTCAACGCAAATAGTTCTCAGTTTTTCATCTGCACTGCCAAGACTGAGTGGTTGGATGGCAAGCATGTGGTCTTTGGCAAGGTGAAAGAAGGCATGAATATCATGGAGGCCATGGAGCGCTATGGGTCCAGGAATGGCAAGACCAGCAAGAAGGTCACCACTGCTGACTGTGGACAACTGTAATAAATTTGACTTGTGTTTTATCTTAACTGCCAGACCATTCCTTCTGTAGCTCAGGAGAGCACCTTTCCACCCCATTTGCTCATAGTATCCTACAATCTTTGTGTTCTCACTTCAATTCCTTTGGGTTCCATATTTTCCTTATTTCCTTCCATGCCTAGCTAGATTGCAGACCTAAGTTTATGACTATGAAATAAGAAGTAAATAGCAACAACAACAACAACAAAAATATAAGAACTTACAGATGAACACTGTGGCTCATGTCTGTAATCCCAGCACTAGGGGAGGCCAAGGGGGGAGGATCACTAGAGGTGAGGAGTTCAAGATCAGCCTGGGCAACATAGCAAGACCCCATCTTTACAAAAAATAACAAAACTAGCTGAGCATGGTGGCTCATGCCTGTGGTTCTAGCTACTCAGTAGGCTGAGTTGGGAGGATCACTGAGCCCAAGAGAGGTGGAGGCTGCAGTGAACCGAGATCATGCCACTGCACTCCAACCTGGGTAACAAAATGAGACACTGTCTCCAAAAGAAAAAAGAATTCACTACAGAAGGTGATTCTATCTTCAGAATTATATCTAAGATCAAAAACGTTTTAGGCTATGACTTCGAGTAAGAAACAGACTTTGCATGGCAACCTAGCACACACATGCATTCTACATAACTTTAGAGAAAATGGAAAAGAAAACTTAATGAAATAATATTCACCTTTGTAATGTGCATTATGCTCTGGTATGGTTCTTTTATTTCATTTTCTAATGATGACTCTGATTCACTGAATTTCATTTCCCAGTCAACTAATGGATCATAAGACAAAAACACTGGTTTAAACCTGTCATGTCAACACCACTCCTCTTAGCAATTTTTCAGTCTTAAAAGAAAACTTAAAAAGTGAATTTATGAATTGGAAAAACTCAATATTAACATGTCAATTCTCCCCAAATTGATCTATAGATTCAACACAGTCTCAAGCAAAATATCAGAAAGTTTTTGTATATATGGATAAGCTGATTCTACAAGTTATATGATGGACGAAGGAAAGAGATTAGAGAAAACAATTTTGTAAAAGAAAAACAGATGATAAATTTATACTTATGACTTCAAGACTTACTGTGATAAGCTGCAGTAGTCAAGATAGTTTGATATTGGTGAGACATGAAATCACAAACTCAGATCAATGCAACAGAGCAGAGTCCAGAAGCAGGTCCACACAAATCAACTCTACCCATTTTGACTGAGGGACAAAGGAAATTCAAAGAAAGGATGATCTTTTCAATTGATGATGCTGAAAAATCAGACATTCGTAAGCAAAAACATTGCATTTCAACCTATGCCTCCTACATTATAAAAAAGCTAACTTAAAATGGAGCCCAGATCTAAATGGAAAACTCAGAACTTTTAGAAGAAAACATAGAAGGAAACTTTGTTAGCTTGGATTAGGAAAGGACTTCTTCAGTATGGCAACCAAAGCACAGTCAATGAAAGAAAAAGTGATAAATTTGACTTCACCAAAATTAAAATCTTGGGCCAGGCATGCCTGGCTCATGCCTGTAATCTCAGCACTTTGGGAGGCCAAGGCGGGAGGATCACTTGAGCCCAGGAGTTTGAGATTAGCCTGGGCAACATAGTGAGACCCTGTCTCTATGTGTTTTTCTTTTTTTTTTAATTAAAATCTTTTGCTTCATAAAATGCAGCTTTATAAAAATGAAAAGACAATCCACAGGCTATGAAGGATACATGTGCAAAACACATATACAACAAAGAACTCACATCCAGAATATATAAAGAACTTTCAAAACTCAACAGTAAGAAAAGATAAAAGTAAAAACATGGGCAAAAGATTTGAATGAGATCTTTATTAAAGAAGGTATATAGATGGCAAATAAGCACATGAGAGGATGCTAAACTCAGTTTGCATCAGGGAAATGCAAATTAAAACCACAGTAATATACCGCTGCACATCTATTAGAATGGCTGACTTTTAAAAATGGTAATGTTGAGTGCTGTTGAAGATGCAGAACAATTGTCACTTGTATACAATGCTAGTTCTGTGACAGTGGGTAGCTAACCAGACATGAGCTGGGCAGGAGAGGGCTCCCCCAGTCCCACCAGGAATGTTAGGCGATCATCAAGTGATGATCAGGTGACTGTTACATTGTTTCTCTAAAATAATAATTGGTGCCAGCCAGCGCCAGGGAAAGGCAGTCTCCCAGTAGATAGAAAAAAACATGAAACATGATCAGCAGCTTCCGGATAAGATCTCAGGAGTTGGGCAAGTGGCCTCAAGCATGCACGTTAAGAGGCAAAATGGTGGAGTTTTACTGGCATATGACCTTCTAGAAGCATTCAACTGGTAAGGGAAGACTACCTCAAGTGAGCACGCATACGACTCCAGTAAACACACTGCACGTGCTGTAGCAGGCCACTGCACATGCAGACAGCCCACCCCGAGAAAGAATCATGCCAACGTATAAAACCCCAAGTCAGGCTGGGCGTAGTGGCTCACACCTGTAATCCCTGCACTTTGGGAAGCCAAGGCAGGCAGATCACCTGAAATCAGGAGTTCGAGGCCAGCCTGACCAACATGGTGAAACCCCGTCTCTACTAAAAAAATACAACAATTAGCCGGGCGTGGTGGCGGGCGCCTGTAACCCCAGCTACTTGGGAGACTGAGGCAGGAGAATCACTTGAACCCGGGAGGCGGAGGTTGCAGTGAGCCGAGATGGCACCACTGCACTCCAGCCTAAGCGGCAGAGTGAAACTCCGTCTCAAAAAAAAAAAAAAAAAAAAAAAAGTCAAAGGTCAGAGGTCAAACAGTGCCTTTGCTCTCTTAAGTTGCCGGGTTGGCCCTCTTCCAGGTGTACTTTATTTTCTTTCATTTCTGATGTAAAGCTTTTTAACAAACGTTCACTCCTGCCCTAAAATTTGTCTTGGTCTTCTCTCCTTCCTTATGCCTTTTGCGTTGAATTCTTTCTTCTGAGGGGGCAAGAATTGAGATTGCTGCCTATCCCTAAAGATTTGCTGCCAGTAACGGTAGGAATGCAAAACGGTGCAGCCACTTTTTGCAGTTTCTGATAAAGCTAAACATACTCTTACCATAGGACTTGGTACCATGTCCTATGGTAAGAGTATGTACCACATTTCTATGTATTTACCCCCCAAAAAGACCCATAAATTTATGTTCACTGCCAGGCACGGTGGCTCATGCCTGTAATCCCAGCACTTTGGGAGGCCGAGGTGGGCGGATCACCTGAGGTCAGGAGTTTGAGACCAGCCTGACAAACATGGAGAAACCCTGTCTCTACCAAAAATGCAAAATTAGCCTGGCATGGTGGCTCATGCCTGTAATCCCAGCTACTCAGGAGGCTGAGGCAGGAGAATCACTTAAACAGGGAGGCAGAGGTTGCAGTGAGATCGTGCCATTGCACTCCAGCCTGGGCAACAAGAGCAAAACTCTGTCACGAAAAATAAAAAATAAAAAAAATACTATAAGCACATACTTATAGCAGTTTTATTCATAACTGCCCCAAACTGGAAATGATCCAAATATCACTGAACTAGAGAATAGAAAAAGTAATTGATCTATCCATATGTGTGAGAATAAACATATGCCACACCAAAATATGACTGCAGGAGACCACAATAGGCTACCCCAAAATATGTCTTTTTGGCACGTTAAAAGAAAAACCTTAGACAAATTAAATTTAACAGAGTTTAATTGATCAAGCAGCAATTCACAAATTGGGCAGCCACCAAGCCAGGATAGCGCAGACTCGGGGCTGCCTTGTGGTCAAAGAAGATTTATGGACAGAAAAGGAAAATGACGCACAGAAAACGGAAGTGAGGTACAGAAACGGTTGGATTAGTCACAGCTTAGCGTTTGCTTTGTTTGAACAGTTGGCCACCTTTGGTCAAATCTTGGTGATTGGCACAAGAATAGTTTACAGTCTACTTACACAATCAGTTATATTAAAGTTCACTCTCTATAGAGAAGGCATTAGGCCAAACAAAATATGTCAGGAGGCAGCTTTAGGTTAAACTTGATTTAACAGGCATAAGGATTATTCTAATGATTATTTTGAGAGACTACACTCACAAGAGAATCTCTAAAGCAGAAGTTACCTTTTTGTAAGGGAAATTTACATCTATAAAGAAAATTTTCATTTGCAAGGGTGTCTCACTCTCTGCAACAGAAAGAGAAGGATGACTAAAAATCACTGGAGGCTCTAATCAATGGAGAAGGCACTGACTTAGACTTGTATCTGCGTAACACCTTGCTCTTGTTTACACTTTTCCTGATCACCTCCCCGCCAATAACTGGCCTTCCTTCCACACTCTGCTTTCCTTCCTTTAGGGGATGATGGTATGTCAGCCTGAACTCAAAGCCATCTCTTTGAGATTTACCCGTTTTTCCCTTGGTAGATGGGGAAACCATGTATATATACAAGGTATGCATGTTGATAAACTTCTATTTCTTTTTTCTCTTGTTAATCTACTTTTTGTTACAGGGGTACCTTTCAACTAAGAACAATGAAGGGTGGAGAGAAAACTAGGTTTCCTCACTGGTATGGTTTGCCTGTGTCCCCACCCAAATCCTGTCTTGAATTGTAGCTCCCATAATTCCCATGTGTTGTCAGAGGGACCCAGTGGGAGATAACTGAATCATGGGGATGGTTTCCCTGTTGTGAATAAGATCTGATGGTTTTATAAGGGGAAACCCCTTTTGCTTCGTTCTCATTCTCTCTTGTCTGCTGCCACATAAGACTTGCCTTTCGCCTTCTGCCATGATTGTGAGGCCTCCCCAGCCACTTGGAACTGTGAGTCCATTAAACCTCTTTTTCTTTATAAATTCCCCAGTCTTGGGTATGTCTTTATCAGCAGCGTGAAAACAGACTAATACCCTTCCCATTTACTTATGATGGAATATTGCACACCAATAAAAAGAAAAAACTATTAATAAACATAAGCAAAAATGTGGTTTAAATTCAAATGCATTGTGCTGAATGAAATAAGCCAGACCCCAAAGGCTATACGCTATATGAATTCAGTGTGGAAAAGGCAAAGCTATAGGGTCAAAAAAGTAGTCAGTAGGTGCCAGGGTAAGAGCTGGAGGGACGGTTAACTACAAAGGGACAGCCTCAAAATTTTTGGGGATAACAAAACTGCTCTTTATCTTGAACAGTGGTGATTACTACATATTTGTCAAAACTCAAAGGCCTACACAATATAAAGTGAACTTTACTAAATGTAAATTTAAAAGTAAATTTTTAAAATTTAAAATGAAACACAGAGGAAGAGACAGTTCCTTTGTCTGCTTGATGATGTACTGGATGCAATGTCTGGAATAAGGGCAGCCATTTTGTCACTGTGAGGCAGCCAGATTGAGAACAAAGCTAATACCGGCAGGTGGCCAGGCAGAAAAGATGAAAGATCCTGGATATTTAAAGATGTTACTGAGCCCCTTGTTTTCCAATCCTGAGGCCCACTCATCTTTGAACTTATTATGTGAAATAATGATCATTTGCTTTCTGTTTAAGTCATCTTGAATTGGGCTTTCTGTTATTTGCCATCCAAAGTATCCTGTTCCAGAAGTTCTCAATGACTTTGTTTCAAAAATTGTTTTATCCCCATCATTAAAAAAATAGGGTTTAGGGGTCTGTTGAAAGTTTTGAATCATTTACAACTTGTGTTTAGATCCAGCTTATACAGTACCATTTCTTTCTTTCTTCTTCTTTTTCTTTTTTTTGAGGCAGGATCTTGCTATGTTGTCCAGGCTGGACTAAAATTCCTGGGCTCAAGTGATCCTTCCACTTCAGCCTCCTGTGTAGCAGGGACTACAGGCATGAACCACTGTGCCTGGCTACAACAGCATTTCTACAAAATGAAACCCATGATTTTTCATAGACTTATTCCCTCAATTTACATAAAGAATTTTCAAACAGTGTGTTTATTTTGCTTTATATAAAGGATTGGCCTATGACTTGTTGAAATGCAATTTACTGAAATATGTGTTGGGGTTGGCATGTGCCACAGACTGGAAAAAGGTGGCCAAACTTGACCCACAGTTAATCTATTTTCTTTCTTTCTTTCGTTTTTCTTGTTTTTTGAGATGGAGTCTTGCTCTGTTGCCCAGGGGCTGGAGTGCAATGGCACAATCTTGGCTCCCTGCAACCTCCACCTCTTGAGTTCAAGCAATTCTCCAGCCTCAGCCTTCTGAATAGCTGGGATTATACCACCATGCCTGGCTAATTTTTTTGTATTTTTAGTAGAGACGGGATTTCACTATGCTGGCCAGGCTGGTCTCGAACTCCTGACCTCGTGATCTGCCCACTTCAGCCTCCCAAAGTGCTGGGATTACAGGCATGAGCCACCACACCTGCCCAGTTAGTTGATTTTCTTCACAAGTACTTTATGTGTCTTCTCATCTTTTTTCACAAGAGTCAAAGTGCATTGATTATAATTAAAAAGAATAATGGCATACATGACATTAAATTTGAATAATTTTGAAACCAAAGAGACAATTAATTTCAAATATTTCTTTGGCATATACTCAATGTCAGACCCTATGAAGCAGCATCATTTTGTATGGGTACTACTGGAGGTTCATTGTCTCATACCAAGGAATCAAGGACATGGACACACGTGGAGTGAGATTAAGAGCAGAGGTTTAATAGGCAAAAGAAAAAGAAAGGAGATAGCTCTCTCCTTTGAGAAAGAGTAGCTCCCACGTGGAACTTCCAGCCTAAAACAGAGTGCACTAGATTTTATAGACAGGCTTGAGGAGGTGGAGTCTGATTTACATAGGGCCCAAAGATTGGTTGGACCAGGTTTGTGGTTTACAAAGCATGCTGGGAAGCTGGACACCCCACCCTAGCCTTACTATGCAAACGGGCTTTCCACTTGACCAGGCCATGTTGTCTGCCCCCTACTGCACACATGGTTGGGAAGGAAAAGGGAAGATGGAGCTGCCATTTTGAATGTGCCTAGTCCCAGGTGGCCTTTTCCTATTGGCACAACTGCCAGCATTCACCCGTGCAAGCTTCCAACCTGTCTTTCTATGTCTGCAGCTCGATTTTTTAGGCTGCCCTTTGTTAAAAAAGAAAATTATTTGGGGACTGCTTTTCATTAAAAGGAAAACCTTATGGAAGGCTTCCTTACGCTCACTCTCTGCCTAAATAATTTCTTTCTAACTCCTATATCACCTATGAGATGTAGTAATAAATCTAGCAGTGCCCCAGATCTTATTGAGCATACAGTCAAGTAAGATAGATAGACATTGACCAGGTAATTCCAAATGTGACAAGTATTATAAACAAAAGGACAGGTTGTGTTGGATACATATATCTGGAGTATGAAAATCAGCTCAGATGTCCCAAGAAGAATTCCCCTGGAAGTGACATTTAGGCCGAGACCCAAGGCAGAAGCCAGCAAGATAGGGGGTGGGAGAGGGAGGCAAAAAGATGAAAGGATATTTTGGTGCCAGTGATATGAGGGATCAGGCTGAAGCAAAGACAATTTAAGGCAACCTCCTTGATGCAGCTCTTTTTCTTTAGGGAATATTTTCAAAACGCAGTTTTGACAAAGATGTGTTGATTTTAAAATTATTCTTTTTGGGCCGGGCGCAGTAGTTCATGCCTGTAATCCCAGCACTTTGGGAGGCTGAGGCTGGTGGATAACCTCAGGTCAGGAGTTCAAGACCAGCCTGGCCAACATGGTAAAACCTTGTCTCTACCAAAAATACAAAAATTAGCCAGGTGTGGTGGTGCACGCCTGTAGTCCCAGCTACTTGGGAGGCTGAGGCAGAAGAATTGCTTGAATTGAGGAGACAGAGGTTGCAGTGAGCCAAGATTGCACCACTGCACTCAAGCCTAGGTGACACTTCAAAAAAGTTCTCAATAAATAAGCAAATAAATAAATAAATTTCTTCTTTTTATTACCAATGATGCCTGCAATAGAGCTTCTTTACTCTTAACCCTGTGGTTCTCAACTAAAGGTACTTTTGCTACTCGGGACACACTTGGCAAAGTCTGGAGATATTTTTGGTTGTCACAGCTGAAAGGGGGATCTACTAGTATCTAACAGGTGTGGGCCAGGGATGCTGCTCAGCATCCTGCAATGCAGTAAAGCATCAGCCAGCCCAAAACATCGGCAGTGCTGAGGCTGAGAAACCTTGTCTTAATCCCATCTCAAAGTGCCTGCCCCTATATTGCTTTCTACATTGGAGTTCAAATTGTTGGAGACTTTCACTTTTAACTTTATTATATTTTGTGTTTGAATTATTTGTAGATGAATATATATGAACATATGGTTCATAAACATATATATACTATATGAACTTTAAGCAACAGTAAGAATTTTTATTTTATTTGAGACAGTGTTGCTCTCTCACCCAGGCTGGAGTGCAGTGGCACAGTCATGGCTCACTGCAGCCTTATCTCTTGGATTCAAGCCATCCTCTCTCCTCAGCCTCTCAAGTAGCTCGGATTACAAGCACACAACACCCTACCTAGCTAATTTTTTTTCAATTTTCTTGTAGGGATGGGATCTCATCAGGTTGCCCAGGATGGTCTTGAGCTCAAGTGATCCTCCCATCTCAGCCTCCAAAAGTGCTGGAATTACCAGCGTGAGCCACCACACACAGCCAAAAAAACAATAAGAATTTTTTTAAAGTCTATTAGAACGAATTCAGTTTCTAAAAGTCTGTCACCTGTCTTTTCAAAAAAAAAAAAAAATCCATTATAAAAGTGTAAAAACATCCATTTAATGTATATGTAGTACTGAGTTAAAAGGAAATGATTAGAACTTCACTGAGTTTACTGAACATTCTTGGTAATATAAACAACCTTTTTTTTTTTCTAATTTTTTGAGATACCCAGTCTCGCTCTGTCACCCACTCTGGAGTGCAATGGCGTGATCTCCAATCACTGCAACCTCCACCTCCCGGGTTCAAGCAATTCTCCTGCCTCAGACTCCCAAGTAGCTGGAATTATAGACGTGGACCACCATGCCTGGCTAATTTTGTATTTTTAGAAGAGACAGTGTTTCTCCATATTGGTAAGGCTGGTCTTGAACTCCCGATCTCAGGTGATCCACCCGCTTCAGCCTCCCAAAATGCTGGGATTACAGGCGTGAACCACCATGCCTGGCCTTCTCAAAAATCTTAAAATCTTTGAGTGAGGCTGGGTGTGGTGGCCCATGCTGGGAATCCCAGCCCTTTTGAGGCTGGGGCAGGAGGATCTCTTGAGGTCAGGAGTTTGAAACAAGTCTGGGCAACACAGCTAGATCCTGTCTCTACAAAAAATGAAACAGATTAGCCAGGCGTGGCGAGTGTGTGCCTGTGGTCCTAGCTAACTTGGGAGGCTCAGGCAAGAGAATCTCTTGAGCCTAGGAGTTCAAGGATGCAGTGAGCTATGATGGTACCACTGCACTCCAGCCTGGGTGACAGAGCAAGATCCTGTCTCAAAAAAAAAAAAAAAAAAATCTTTGAGTGAAAAGATCTTGATTTTGGGAAATCAGATATTCAAAATATCACACGAAATATCTTTGCAATGAAGAAACATGACAAACATCAGCAACTTTGACCTCAGCAATGATGGGACAAACACATCGTGGACTTGCTGATGTAATAAACTAAAGACACAAAATGGTCATCATAGCTGTTGTAAAATAAAGAATTTGTCTCGTGTTTATCCATGATTTTTGCTATGTAGCTTTTATAACCCTTGGAATTTATTAAATGTATCACCTCTGAGTTTATGCAAAAGAAGTAACTCAAGATGGGCCCCCAGATGGCTTCAGGATAAGTTCAGGATAGTTATCTGCCAGACCAACCACATGATTAGAGGATTAGGACTCTCAGCCAACACATCCTCTGGGAAGGGGGAGGGGAATGGAGACTGAGTTCATTCTGGTGGACAATTGAAGGCAATCTTCTTTGGAACTATGTCCTTTGCTTGTGGGATCTAGGCTAACTCCAGGTGGTTAGTACCAGAATTGAACTGCTGTCCACCAGTGAATGTCAAGATAATAGCCTTTTTACTAATAATACTTAACTTGAATCCAAACACAAAACAATCAGACAAAACAAATTAAGGGATATTCTGCAAAATAACTGGCTTAGGCTCTTCAGAAGTAGCAATGTCAAGAAAGACACACACACGCACACATGCACAAACACACGTACACATACATGTGAACACACACACACACATACAAAGACTGGGGAAATGTTCCAGATTCAAGCATACTAAGGAAACACAACTACTAAGTGAGATGTGATCTTTAGATCCTGAACTGCAACAGCAAACAGAAAACAAGAGCTTGAGGGCTTTGAAGAAGAATGTCCTTGTTTTTCGGAGATACACGAGAAGGAATTAACAGTAACTTGTCATCATGATGCAACTTAATCTCAAGTGCTTCAGCCAAAACAAACTAGGACGCAGTGAGAGAGGGAGAGATGGAGAGAGAGGGAGACGGAGAGATGGAGAGAGAGGGTGACAGAGAGATGGAGGAGAATGCTAACAAATGGCAAATCTAGGTAAATGGTTGGTCACTGCCTGTTCTTTTGAAATTTTTAAAAATAAAAAGTTGGCCAGGCACAGTGACTCATGCCTGTAATCCCAGCACTTTGGGAGGCCGAGGTGGGTGGATCATTTGTGGTCAGGAGTTCAAGACCAGCCTGGCCAACATGGTGAAACCCCGTCCCTACTAAAAATACAAAAATTAGCCAGGTAGTAATTGTGGGCACCTGTAATCCCAGCTACTCGGGAGGCTGAGTCAAGAGAATCGCTTGAGCCTGGGAGGCAGAGGTTACTGTGAGCTGAGATAGCACCACTGCACTACAGTCTGGGTGACAGAGTGAGATCCTGTCTCAAAAAAAAACAAAAAATAAAATAAAATAAATAAAATAAAAAGTTGGGGGGAAATTACTTCACTGAGTGGCCTGCCTCAACACGTCCCCTGCATCAAAAGGCTACCTTGAGCGCAATGTTGGGAATGTACTTAACACCACTCAAATGTACACTTAGAAATGGCTAAAATGGTAATTTTTATGCTATTATTATTATTATTATTATTTGAGACAGGCTCTCGCTCTGTTGCCCAGAATGGAGTGCAGTAGCCCAATCAGAGCTCACTGCAGCCTCAACCTCCCAGGCTCAAGCAATCCTCCCACTTCAGCCTCCAGGTTAGTTGGGACTACAGGTGCATGCCACTATAGCCAGTTAATTTTTTTTTGTAGAAACAAGGGGTCACCATATGGCCCAGGCTGGTCATTCTCCTGCCTCGGTCTTCTAAAGTGCTGGGTTTACGGGCATGAGTCTCCATGGCCTACCCAATTTTATGTTTATTTGATCACAGGTTTTTTTAAGGCTGTGTCAAAATGTCTGCATTCAATCTTACTCTCTCCCCACAGGAGGAGCAGTGATGCGAGGCCCAAACAGTGAAGTCCTGTTGGACAGGCACAGAGAAGGCCAAAAGCCGAGGCCTGAAAGGGACACGAGCCACATCAGGCACAGCTGTGAGGCCACAAAGGTTTACGGCAGCCGACTGACTGGATCAGGACCCTGCTTTTCTAGATCATTCCAGCCGGCCGCAGTGCAAGCTGCTTTGGCGTGGCATCCATCTCCTCAATGGCCTAGTGTGTGGACCTTCCTCTCCGCTCTGTTGGGCACCTGGCCAGGAAAAGTTTTCTGGTGCCAGTTCTAACACAGGGGACCCAGGTGTCTGGGACATTTTTATTTTGTCTCGGTTTTGAATGGAAAAGCGAGTGAAAGAACAATGTGGGCACAAGTCCAGACAGATCATGCTGCTGGCCTGGCAGCTCCTGGAGGAGCCTCCTGAGGCTCCAGTCCAGAGATGACTTCTGCAGGGAACAGGCCTGGCAGGGGCTTCTGTTAGCCCAGCCCCATGGTCAACTTGCAAGTGGGAGGTGGCAAGAAATACCATCACCAAAGGTTGCTCTTTTTGCCTTTCCTTGCCTGCTGGGGTTCTTTGTAATTGTCCAAGTTGCACATTTTCTTTTTAGCATACTCCACATCAATAATGGACCCATTTCAGGAAAGGTAGAATTTTTACACATTTGTTTTTAGTCCCATATTTGTCAATCTAAAGCTTGTGTTCCCTTCCCTGTCCTCTCCTTTTCTCTACTCTCTTCTCTCTCTCTCCCCCACTTCTCCTCTCACCTCCTGCCTCTCTCTCTCTCTTCTTTCTATTGCAGTAAAATATACATAATTTACAATTTTAACTGTTTTTTAGTATAAAATTCAGTGGTAATAAGTACCCCTTTCTTTTTAATTTAAACTAGTTTTTTTCTTGTTTGTTTTTTGTTTGTTTGTTTGTTTTCCGAGACAGAGTTTTGCTCTGTCACCCAGGCTGGAGTGCAGTGCCACAATCTTGGCTCACTGCAACCTCCACTTCCTGGGTTCAAGCGATTCTCCTGCCTCAGCTTCCTGAGTAGCTGGAACTACAGGCGCCTGTGACCACGCCCGACAAATTTTTGTATTTTTAGTAGAGACGGGGTTTCATCATGTTGGCCAGGCTGGTCTCAAACTCCTGACCTCCTGATCCACCAGCTTCGGCCTCCCAAAGTGCTGGGATTCCAAATGTGAGCCCCCGCACACAGCCTAATTTAAACTAGTTTTTAAAATTATTATTACAAAAAGAATTTCATGAACATGTAAACACTAAGGAAGGAGCGAAATGAAAAAAAGAAAAGATTCTCAGCGCTACCCTATCCTCCCACAAGATACACTCCTTGTGAAACCTACATGGAACATTTTAACGGACTATCCATTGGCAACACAAATGGATTCGCAAATCTATTCACTCTCTCCTTAAGGGTTAGGGGACTCAGTCCTCAGGGCAGTGGTTACTTTTCCTACCTGGAGGTGCAGGCCAGGTTTCCTTACATACCCGTGCACATGTGTGCCTGCGAGCGCGCACACACACACACACACACACACACACACACGCACGCATGTTTTTAAAATAACTGATTATATGTATATATACATACATATCTTATATTCCTATAATAAGAGTGACATTCATACTGCTCCACACCTTGACTTTTTTGCACTTAGAGTACATCTGCCCCATAACCATCCCAACCCACAGACACATTACCCTCATCCCCTCCTTTAAGATTTTAGTTCAACACTGTTTCCTACCTGCAAATGCTTCAACATCTCTCTCCTCTTAGGTGATTCTATGAAGCCATCAAGATCTACCTCATATTCTGTATTCTCCAAGCATTTAGTGCTTCTATATGCCAATTTACCAGATAACGATATAGGAACCATCACAGCTCAGTGGAAAGGAAGGCGAACTCTTGATTAAGTCAGCCAGGGATCTCCTTCTCAGCTTAACCTCTAACTAGTTGTGCAAGGGGCTTATGGAGGTCCGCTTGGACATTTTTCTAAATTCCTCTGGACCTACTTTCTTAAATAAAACTTTTAAAATAAAAAGGAATAATTATCGGCCAGGCGTGGTGGCTCAAGCCTGTAATCCCAGCACTTTGGGAGACCGAAACAGGTGGATCACGAGGTCAGGAGATCGAGACCATCCTGGCTAACACAGTGAAACCCCGTTTCTACTAAAAAATACAAAAAACTAGCCGGGCGAGGTGGCGGGCGCCTGTAGTCCCAGCTACTTGGGAGGCTGAGGCAGGAGAATGGCCTAAACTCAGGAGGCAGAGCTTGCAGTGAGCTGAGATCCGGCCACTGCACTCCAGCCTGGGCGACAGAGTGAGACTCCATCTCAAAAAAAAAAAAAAAAAAAGGAATAATTATCTTGAACACGATGTTGTTTTTATACAGGTTATACATGTGTGTTAAGTATTTGTGTTAGTCATGGTTCTTCAGAGAAACAGAACCAACAGGATGTGTGTGTGTGTGTCTATACACCGTGTATACTGTGTGTGTGTGTGTGTGTGTGTGCATGTGTGGGTGTGGGTGTGTGTGGAGAGGGGGTGCATATACAGTTAGCCCTCTGTGGGTTCCACATCCAACTGCAGATTGAAAATATTTGGGGGGAAAAAAGAGTGGATAATTGCATCTTTATCTAACATATATAGACTTTTTTTCTGGTCATTATTCCCTAAACAATATAGTATAACAACTATTTACATAGCATTTACATTGTCTTAGGTGTCATTTGAGAAAAATGACAAGACAAGTCTCAATCATTTTAAGAGGTTTATTTGCCAAAGTTAAGGAAGTGCGTCCATAACACAGCCTCAGGAGGTCCTGACAGCATGTGCCCAAGGTGGTCGGGGCATAGCTTGGTTTTATACATTTTAGGGAGACATGAGACATCAATCAATGCATGTAAGAAGTATATTGGTTCTGTCCAGAAAGGTGGGGACAACTTAAAGCAGAGAGGGGGTTTCCGGGTCATAGGTAGCTGAGAGACAAATGGTTGCAGTCTTTGAGCTTCTGATAAGCCTTTCCAAAGGAGGCAATCAGGATATGCATCTATTTCAGTGAGCAGAGGGAAGGCTTTGAATAGAATGAGAGGCAGGTTTGTCCTGAGCAGTTCCCAGCTTGACTTTTCCCTTAGCTTAGTAATGTGGGGGCCAAAAGATTTTCCTTTCACATAGGAATCAGAAGTAATCTAGAGATGATTTAGAGTATACAGGAGGGTGTGCATAGGTTACTTGTAAATACTACAACATTTTACACAAGGAACTTAAGCATCCTTGAATTTTGGTATTTTCAAGGGGTCCTGGAACCAATCCTCCACAGTTACTGAAGGATGACTGTATGTATATGTGTATGTATATGTATATGTATATATATGTAAAGAGAGACAGAGAGAGAGAGATTGATTTCAAGAAGTTAACTCACGAGATTGTGGAAGCTCACAAGTCTAACATTCACTGTGTAGACTAGCAGGCTGCAGACCCAGGGAAGAGCTGCAGTTTGAGTCTAAAGACCACCTGCTGGTGGAATTCCTTCTTTTTCTGGAGAAGACAGTCTTTTTCATTATGAAGGCCTTCAACTGACTGGATGAGGTCCACCCACATGACGGAGTAATATAATCTGCTTTACTCAAAGGCTACTGATATAAATGTTAACCTCATCTAGAAAAAATCCCTTCGCAGAAACATCTAGAATAATGCTTGACTAAATATCTGAGTACCATGGCCTAGCCAAGTTGACACATAAAATCAATCATCATAGAGCTATTTAAATTTAAAAATACCAGACGATACAAAAAAAGACGTTTTATCCTCTTCCACCCCAAATCCAAATAGCTAGGAGCAAGCAATCTCAACATTTAGTAACATTTAGTTGCTTTTCTCAGAATTTCTGTGTTTAGCCAGCTAGATAAACAGAGAAAGATAAGAGAAAAGAAGGATATAATAAAAATGCTATTTTTAAGATTAAAGATTATAATTTAATATTTTTGAAAGGGAAAAAAGTAAAGTATAACTTCAAATGAATGTTTCTTTACAATAAAGTATGCATTCCTAAGAGATCCTTCTAGGGCTTAGTGAAAACATTATGTAAAACCATTAAGAAGTTGGTCATTTAGGGCTTTCTTTTTTTTCTTATATTTGTTTTAATTCTGGACAGAGTCAATTTACTTCCTATTACGAAATATAAAAAATTAGTACAGCACATGACCTCCTGACTTCCTCCCTCTCTCCACTTTCAAAATTTGTTATTTGTATTGTTATAAGCTTTTATATGGTTAAGGTTTATAAAGCTTATGTGCTGACTATAATTTCTGCCATGTTTCCTTTTTATTTTATATGTAAATGTAGCCAAGCCTTCTGCATTTCTGATCTCTTAGTTTTGATTCTTCTCTTGAGTAGCTAGATTTTGTCAACAAATCTTTATTTTTTTCCCCCAAATCAATTTTTTTTTTTTTTTTTTTTTTTTTTTTTTTTTTTTTTTATGAAAGGTTCAGAAGTGTGGTATATATGGTGACTAACCATGCTTGTTTATCTGGAACTGTCAGGTTTCACACTGAAAGTCCTGTATTCTGGGCAGTCCCTCAGTCTTGGGCAAACTGCACATGGTGGTCTTTGTAGCTGTATCCCTCACATTCCTCTTTCACCTGTAAAACAGCCCCTTCTCTGAGAATGCAGGAAACTCAGAGGCTGGAGAGATGTGGGAACTGTGTGTAGGAGAAAGGGCTGTTCAGATGAAGGGAGATGAAGGGATTTGTGTTGGGGAAGAGGGCACATTCCAGGCAGAAGTAGGGACACATTTACTGCTGAGTTGAAAGAGAACATTCTTATGTTCAAGGAGTAATGGAAAATTGAAGTGGCTGGAGCATAAGGTACATGAAACAGCATGTAAGAGATGCCACTAGGCCGGGGGCAGTGGCTCACACTGTAATCCCAGCACTTTGGTACGCCAAAGCAGGTGAATCACTTGAGGTCAGGAGTTTGAGACTAGCCTGGCCAACATGCCAAAACCCTGTCTCTACTGAAAATACAAAAATTAGCCAGGTGTGGTGGCACACACCTGTAGTCCCAGCTACTCGGGAGTCTGAGGCAAGAGAGTTGTTTGAACCTGGGAGGTAGAGGTTGCAATGAGCCAAGATCTCACCATGGCACTTCAGCCTGGGTGGCAGAATGAGACTCCATCTCAAAAAAAAAAAAAGAGAGAGAGAAATGTCACTGAACAGATAAGTTAGGACTAAATGGGGAGGACCTTTGCTTTGGCTGGAATGACTGCCACCCTGTCCTTAATTAACACTTTTACCCTAGAAAAGGGATGTTGAAGAGTTTAAAAGTTCTTGGGAGACTCACATATACTCAAATCAAAATGTTCATATATGCTACTGAAGACTGTATCTTAAAACAAGAAAAGAAAATGCTCATATATCACCTTATATCTTATGTCAGTTATTTGTTTCTTTCAGAATCATACTTGATATTTCCAGCTGATTGTGAGAATATTCTTCTACTTTGGGTTTGCTTTTTTGAAAAAATTTATTTATTTTTTTGTAGAAAGAGTTTTGCTGTTTTGCCCAGGATGGTCTCAAACTGCTGAGCTCAAGCGATCCTCTTGCCTCAGCCTCCCAAAGTGCTGGAACTTTTTTGGAGACAGGATCTCACTCTTTGAGACCAGGCTGGAATGCAATGGTGAGATTATGGCTCACCGTGGCCTAGAATTCCTGGGCTCAAGTGATCCTACTGCTTCAGCCTCCTAGTAGCAGGGGCTACAGGCCACCATGCCTGGCTAATTTTTAAATTTTTTGTAGGGATGGGTTTTTACCATGTTGTCCAGACTGGTCTCAAACTCCTGGGCTCAAGTGATCCTCCTGCCTCAGCCTCCCAAAGTGCTGGGATTACAGGAGTGAGCCACTGCACCTGGTCAATTTGCCTTTCTTTTGTTTTTGAGACAGAGTCTCACTCTGTCACCCAGGCTGGAGTGCAGTGGCACGATCACGACTCACTACAGTCTCATACTCCTGGGATCAAGCCATCCTCCTACCTCAACCTCCCAAGTAGCTGGGACTACAGGCCACCATGCCTGACTAATTTCTAAAGTTTTTGTAGAAGGCCAGGCATGGCGGCTTATGCCTGTAATCCTAGCACTTTGGGAACCCAAGGTGAGGCGATTGTCTGAACTCAGGACTTGGAGACAAGGTTTCACCATGTCGCCAATGCTGGTCTTGAACTCCAGGGCTCAAGCGATCCTCCTGCCTTGGTCTCTCAAAGTGCTGGCATTACAGGGTGAGCCACTGCACCCACCCTTGATTTTCTTTTAAAGCCAGAGAAGCGAACAGCCTGGTTGAGAATTGGGGGCCAGTTAATCTTCCTTTCTCCTAAAGAAACCAAACCAGTCCAGCAACCTCTTTCCAGTATGTTAGCAATGTGGACAGAGGAGAGGACAAATATAGAAATCTAATGAAATAGTTCTTTTCTGAAAACATCGTTGTTTTCATTTTGTTTTGCTTTTAATCTGAGAGCAAACTTTCTGGCAGTGCCCTCCCATCAAGGAGTAAATAGTTGAGGGGTTGCTGAAGGGTGGTTGGCAGGAAGGCTGATTATGTTGACTCAGTTGACTGTGGTGTTTTCTGAATAGTAGAGCCCACAGAACTGCCCTCCCTGATTCTAGAACCCACACAAACAACCTGGGTTTGGGATTTAGGAAAAACAACAGGTTTTCAGGGTCCATGTACCCATAGAAAACTATAGCTTCCTACTTTTAAAAAAAAATCGGTGTTGAGTATATAGTTGGTATATTTTTTCTCAAAATAGCAAATCCATTTGAGAAAAAAACAATTTAATAATTTAATGTTTTTTTAAAAATTGAAATATCTGGCAAATGATTAAACATGGTCAACTTACAGGCAACTTTTCAATCTTAGTGAAAGGGCTGATTTGGATAGAAATCAACAAAATTGTCAGGAGGGGCCACAAGTGAGGGAAGAGGGAAGAAGCTACTGGAAAAAAGAACGAAAGGAAAGCAGTTACCAGGGACAACGTCTCCATTAGTCACAGTAGGCAGAGTGCCTGGGACCGACAATACTTTCAGAGGCCTACAGAAAGTGATTTCATTTTTATTTCTGTTAAAATCAGAAGGAAAAAAATGAATATATTAGAATGAACCCAGCCTGGATTATATTTGTGTTTACACTAATGCAGTTGTGAAACACAATTTTTATTGTTTTTTCTTAAGGAGGAAGGAGCCCACAGAGGCAACGTGGTGGGGCCTGAGAAAGTCCTCATGTGGCCCTGGCAGTTACTAAATAGGTTGGCTCAAAAGCCTAAAAAAATACAGCCCTGTGGTTCATGAAATGTCTTCAGTGACGTTAACATTGATAGCATCCACATTTCTCTAGCTGAGTGGGCCCCGTCTACCGACTACAGGATCTCAGCCCACCTTTTAAAGCTTCCCTAGCCATAACTAGAGACCCCTTCTAAGTGCTTGGTACCAAGGCCAATCAGAGTTTTCTTTTTTTTTTTTTTGAGATGAGAGTCTCACTCTGTCACCCAGGCTGGAGTGCAGTAGGGCCCTCTTGGTTCACTGCAAGCTCCGCCTCCTGGGCTCAAGCAATCCTCCTGCCTCAGTCCCCCTAGTAGCTGGGACCACAGGCATGTGCCGCCATGCCCAGCTAATTATTGTTGTTTTTTCTTTTTTTGGGGGGGGGTTGTTTTTGGGTTTTTTTTTGAGACGGAGTCTTGCTCTGTTGCCAGGCTGGAGTGCAGTGGTGCGATCTTGGCTCACTGCAGCCTCTGCCTCCCAGGTTCAAGTGATTCCCCTGTCTCAGCCTCCTGAGTAACTGGGACTACAGGTGCTGCCACCACACCTGGTTAATTTTTTTTTAAATTTTATTTTAGTAGAGATGGGGTTTCACCATGTTGTTAGACTGGTCTCAAACTCCTGATCTCAGGTGATCCACCCACACTGGACTCCCAAAGTGCTGGGATTACAGGCGTTAGCCACCGCGCCCAGCCCCAATCAGATTTTTCTGTGCTGCTCCTTTCCACTGCTGAGAAGCCTTGTTAGGAGATGCCTCATTAGTATTACTTTAGCTGGTGTCTATTTCAGCCCTTTTATCTAGGCGCTGTTACCAAACTTTCAGTTCCTCCTGGTGCCCAAACAGCACTGGAGAATCTTCCATCCCAACCCAGTGTTAAAAGCTGTGCTGCAGGCAGCCAGGAAGGGGGAGGTTTCTCCGTCTGTAAATCAGGGTGGTATGTTTCACCGAAGTCTGTGCTTTTAGCTGGAGCCTCCCAAAGTCCTTCATGTAAATAGTAACTCCAGTGAATTACTGGTCTCTGAGCCTGGGCTGAGGAACAGACAACGTCCTATCTTCCACTCTCCCATTCATTCCCGTCTCTTGTCCCAAGGCATCCAAAGACTTTTTCCTCCAATGTTCCATTCTTCCAGGAAAATGCATGAATACCACTTTGGTGCTGTCCCACACAATGCAGAGATTTGTTTTTTATTATATACACATGTATAAAGCCAAGTATTTCAAAAACAAATATCCATTTTCAATTTTTTTTTTTTTTTTTTTTAAATATAGAGACAAGGTCTCTCTCTGTTGCCCGGATTGGTCTCGAACTCCTGTGCTCAAGCGATACTCCTGTCTTGGCTTCCCAAAGTATTGGGATTACGGACGTGAGCCATCCCACCTGGCCCATTTTCAAATATTTCAAAAGCAGTTAAGAGCATAGATATATAGTTTATCCGAAACAAAGCATCATCAATGTCAATGCAGTATATAATTAATATGGCCTCTTTTTACCATTTATTTTAAGTTCTAGTAAACAATTTCGATCCATCATATCTAACAGAAAATGTGCAGAAGATAGTTCTAGAACTATAGTGAGAAGATAAAGAAAGGATGTTGTGTTGGAGGGTAAAGTTCAAGTGGTTTTGCCCCAGGCATCTTCAGAGAAACAGTCAAGAAAAACAGGGTAAAGATCGACTGGAAATGGAAATTTCTGGATATGCTTTTACTTATGAAGAATATAATAGGGGGCCCAGCACAGTGGCTCGTGCTTGTAATCCCAGCACTTAGGGAGGCCAAGGTGGGAGAATCACTTGAGCCCAGGAGTTAGAGACTAGCCTGGGCAACATAGCAAGACCTCATCTCTACCAAAATAAAAATTAAAAACCTAGCCACATGTGGTGGTCCCAGCTACTTGGGAGGCTGAATTAGGAGGATCACTTGAGCCTGGGAGGTCGAAGCTGTAGTGAACTATGATTCCCATCACTACACTTCAGCCTGGGTGACAGAGCGAGATCCTCTGTCTCAAAAAAAGAGAATATCACAGCTATCATCACAGCCTGGGAAGTCAGTCACTTTGCCCCGAGGCACGTTCTGTGTTTGAGGCAGGGATAGGAGGCTGAACCCTCAACCACTTGCTTTCCTATTCAGCCACTGAAGCCTTCTGTGGCCTCCCCAGAGACCTGTGAAACACTTGGGAGACAATTATTACAGCAGTTCTCAACCAGGCCAATTTTTTCCCTTTGGAGGCATTTCAAAATATTTAATGATCTTTTAAAATTTTTATTTAAACTGTTGTCTTTTAGTGGGCAAGGTCAAAGAATGCTAAAAGTCTTGCAAGGTAGGGATAGTTGAGCAAAAGATATTTCTGTTACCCAAAAATATCAATAACACCTCTATTGAGATGTATTTTTTGTATAACAACTGGGGAATTTGATTGAAGAATTTTTTCTTTTTTTTTTGAGATGGAGACTTGCTCTGTCACCCAGGTTGGAGTGCACTGGTACGATCTTAGCTCACTGCAACCTCTGCCTCCTGGATTCAAGTGATTCTCTTGCCTCAACCTCCCGAGTAGCTGGGATTACATGCACCTGCCACTGCACCTGGCTAATTTTTGTATTTCTAGTAGAGACGGGGTTTTGCTATGTTGGCCAGGCTGGTCTCAAACTCCTGACTTCAGGTGATCCACCTGCCTCAGATCCCAAAGTGCTGGGATTATAGGCATAAGTCCCTGCACCTGGCCTGATTGAAGGAATTTCTTTCTTGCTATTGTGTTTAACTCCTGTATAGGAGTTACACATATGGAAGGATGATATGTGATATTAGCTGATATGATTTCCTACATTCACTTTTTTGTCCCACGAAAAGTACAGAGATGCCCTCCCTCCAGGTTCCTCATGGCTCAGAAGTAGCATAAGAGAAGGTTATATTGGCCTGGAATGGTGCATAAAAGAATCAGAAGACCTCACTGGGGATCCTAAACAAGGATAAAGGGACGTGCATAAAAGGAATGAAGGGTGTCTGTCCTTACAGGGAATTGGGTAAGAACACAGTGAATTGATTCAAGTCAGTTTGGTCATGCTCAACCCTTAGATTGTTTCTGTTAGAAGATAGTAGACACTAAAGAAATTTGAGGGAGTGAGATTTAGCTGTGCTTTCATAATCTCGCTATCAGGTTATAGGAAAGAAACCTTAGGTCCAATCCTGTCACCCACATAGGTGTTTACTATGTGAACATTCATTAGTCACCACCAAGGAGTTGATACTGTCCTGTTGGTATAATGAAATTCTAGCTCTGTACCCTTTTAGGTGATCCAATCACACACTGCATAAAATGCTTACAAGTAGCACACAACAGCACTTCAGAAGCCGGAGTCCCTTCCAACTGGCATCATTCAGAAATCCTCCTATACCAACAGCTGCTTATAGGACAACTCAGGGATCAAGCCAGATTTTAGATCTCCCTTAATTCTTACACCCCCGCCCGTACAAGAGTTAGGAGTCTCTCTAAGGTATTTTTAGCCAGTCCTCATATTTGGAATACCTGTAGCATCACAAATGAGAGCTCATTTCTAAGAATCAAGCTAAATCACTGCTTCCTAACAAAAGTTACTAGTATCTCCAACGAAATCCCTTTTCTGACATTCAGTATGTTTAATAGCAAAGCGTTAGTTTGATGAAGCCATCTCTGGGATGGAATCTTTTCTGATTTAATGCAGACTGATCATGCCTTAATTATGCATTATAAATTACCGGAAGGTTTGGACTTCATCTAAATAACAGATATCGGCCAGGCGTGGTGGCTCACACCTGTAATCCCAGCACTTTGGGAGGCCGAGGTAGGTGGATCACCCGAGGTCAGGAGTTCGAGACCAGCATGGCCAACATAATGAAACCCCCATACAGATACAAGATATCACGATGAATATGCTGAGATCTTTTTAAATAAGCGACAGTCACTGTAACACAGTGGAATCTGCATGGGTCCCAGTGCTATGGGGGCCAAGTGAGACCTGCACCTGCAGTTCGGTCACCGCTTAAAATTCCCGGGTACCATGCAGATGCTAAGGAAACATCTGGAGGCGAAGGCCGGCAGAGGACTGAGAGACCCGGAAGCAACGTGACTCCCTCTTCACACTCAGTTATTGGCAGGAATTAAGAGCCAAGTGAGGGGGAAAGGAGACTAGAAAGAGAAATCTTGGAAGAAGGGCTACTGCAAATGGAGTAGCCACTTAACACTGAAGAATTTTTTTTAATCAATTTTTTTGGACTTGAACTATTAACAAAATTAAAAAAATGATTTACAGAATTAACCAAATTAAATGTTTCTTTCAGATAGAAAGGTGTGATGGTTAATACTGAGTGTCAACTTGATTGGATTGAAGGTGCAAAGTATTGTCCTGGGTGTGTCTGTGAGGGTGTTGGCAAAGGAGATTCACATGTGAGTCAGTGGACGGGGAGAGGCAGACCCACACTCCATCTGGGTGGGTACCATCTGATCAGCTGCCAGCATGGCTAGAATAAAGCAGGCAGGAGAAGATGGAAGGCGAGACTTGCTGAGTCTTCTGGCCTCCGTCTTTCTCCTGTGCTGGATGCTTCTTGCCCTTGAACATCAGACTCCAAGTTCTTCAGCTTTTGGACTTTTGGACTTATACCATTAGTTTTCCAGGGCCTCTCGGGCTTTTGGCCACAGACTGAAGGCTGAACTGTCACAGGCTTCCTTACTTTTGAGGTTTTGGAACTCGGACTGGCTTCCTTGCTCCTTAGCTTGCAGACAGTCTGTTGTAGGACTTCACTTTGTGATCGTGTGTCAATTCTCCTAATAAGTTTCCCTTCATATATACATCTATCCTATTCTGTCCCTCTAGAGAACCCTGACTAATACAAAAGGGAAGTCATGGTCTTCTACATTAAGTCTGAGTTATTTCAAAATAAAGTTATATTTTCATACCCCTGAATTTTGTGGACTGATATGACTATGAAATTATTTCTGTTACAAAGTGATTGAATATTTAAGCATATAGAATCTGTGCAGGCTCAAATGCCCTGAAAGTCAGAGTCATGCACGAGGAATGAGTTCATCTATCATGTCTGACACCAGAGTCCCACCAGCAACTTAGGAGGAGACACCGCCTTTGAATGTGAAGCTGAGACTGTAGCTTCAGAGAGAAATCTGGCTAAGGAGCTATTTATGGAGTGACCTGGCCCTGAAAGCATGAACATAGGAGCACCTCAAGGCAAATATTACATGAAAAGAGAAACAGGTAGCAGTGCTTGAATCGGAAACCCCCTTCAGAAATTGGTTTCTTATACTTTCTGTACTTATTTAGTTTCCATCGTCTCTTGTGATGTTTGGCACAGTGTTTGTAAAAATTCCAGCTGTGCTAAGGGACATCAAGAAAAGCAAGTGTGTTTCTGCCTGCTTGAGAGACCCAGAGGGAAATTTTGCTCTGTAGGTACCGGTTTGTGGATGGTTACGAGCAGGAGGAAAGCGATTCCACAGGCAGGGAGTAGAACTCGGGGACACAGATGGGTCCTTATCTGTCAAATTCTTCCTCAGGGAGTTGGTTTTGCTCCCATTTAAAATTGAGTTAGAAATTGTTATTCATGGTAGAAACATTTGAAACTCAAATGAAATGTTAAAAAAAAGGAAAGAATCCCTTGTAACCTCCTTACCCAGTGGTAACAATTGTTACCATTTTAAAGTACACCTTTACAGATCTGTTTTTATACATTTGCATATGTGTAAATATTTCAAAACCAGAATCACACTGTATATATTCCTTTGCAATGTGTTCTTATTTAACTCATTGTATTGTGAACTTTTCATGTCAATAAACATTTGTCTATTCCAGTGGTTCTCAAACTTGAGGATGCATCAGAATCACTTAAAAAGCTTGATAAAGCCCCAGCGCAGTGGCTCACGCCTGTAATCCCAGCACTTTGGGAGACTGAAGTGGGTAAATCGCTTGAGGCCAGGAGTTGGAGACCTGCCTGGCCAACATAGCAAAACTCTATCTTTACTAAAAATTCAAAAATTAGCTGGGTGTGGTGGCGTGCACCTGTAATCCCAGCTACTCGGGAGGCTGAGGCTTGAGAATCCTTTGAACCCTGGAGGTGGAGGTTGCAGTGAGTTGAGATCACACCACTGCACTCCAGCCAGGACCACAGAGTGAGACTCTGTTTCAAAAAAAGAAAGAAAGACAGAAGAAAGAAAAGAAAAGAAAAGAAAAGAAAAGAAAAGAAAAGAAAAGAAAAGAAAAGAAAAGAAAAGAAAAGAAAAGAAAAGAAAAGAAAGAAGGAAGGAAGGAAGGAAGGAAGAAAGACCGCTTGATAAAGCACAGGTTGCTGGTCTCCACCCACCAAGTCTCTACTTTAGTAGTTCTAAGTTAGGGTCTGAAAATTGCATTTCAGACAAGGTTATTTATTTTTTTTCTTTTTTGTTGTTGTTTCTTGAAACAGGGTCTTGTTCTGTCACCCAGGCTGGAGTGCAGTGGTGTGATCAAGACTCACTGCAGACTTGACCTCCTGAGCTCAAGTTACCCTCTCATTTCAGCCTTCTGAGTAGCTGGGGCTGCAGGTGTGTGCCACCATGCCTGGCCAATTTTGTTTATTTTTTGTAGAGACAAGGTCTCATTATGTTGCTTAGGCTTGTCTCGAACTCTTGGACTCAAGCCATCTTCCCCTCTTGGCCTACCAAAGTGCTAGGATTACAGGTGTGAGTGAGCCATCACCCCAGCCAAACAAAGTAACGTTGTTGCTACTGGTCGGGGAGCACACTTGGAGAAGCTAGGGTCATCTGTTAATAGATCATTAGGTAATATAATTTGTGGGTTTTCTATTGGTTTTTTGGAGACAGTAAATGGAGATTTTGTAACAAGGGCTTGATACACAGTGAGTAATAATAAAATTGCAATTTATCATTTCTTTCATGGTAACAATTTGAGGACTGAATAAAGGCTTTTGGGACTAAAATTAGATATTCAATAAATAATAAGTAAATAGGCCCCACGCATAGCACTGAAAGCGCTGTCTAGTGTTCGTAAGTGCAGGAAGGCTGTGACGTGCCTTACAGAGAGAAAATGTGTGTTAGATGAGCTTTGTTCAGGCATGACTTACAGTTCAATGTGAATGAGTCAACAATCGTGTAAACCTAAAAAGGAAGGGGACATTTCCCAGTTGGGTGTGACGCTGCTCCAGAAAGCGCTAAAGTAACATCTACAGTTGCATGTTAGATCTACAAATAAGATGGAAGAGTGGCTAAATGGGTGTATTCATGAGATGATGACAGATTAAAAAGAAAAAAAAAAAAGCACAGTGGACAGCATTGCTGTGAGGCTGAAAGCCAAAGAAATTTATGGAAAAATGTTAAACCCTTTGTGGCTAGTGCTGGCTGGCCCACACATTTCGAAAGGCGACGAAGCATGGAAAAATGTTAAACCTGTGGGAGGGGTAGGTTCTGCAGGTCAGAATGCTGCGGAACACATTTTTAAATGTTTGCTCAGTGTTCTACGGGAAAAGGGTTATGTGGAAGAGACGATTTTCAACACTGGTGAGACTGGCTTGTTTTACAAGGAAGTTGGAAAATGAACCTATAGAATGCAGATGGCATTTCAACTGACAAAAATGTAGTGACCAGAGGTTCTCAGGAGCCTCACCTTATATTTCCCCTTGTGGCAATAGTCCAATATTCACTAATTTAGTGTTTGCTATGAGTTTATAGAACATAACTACCATGAATAATAAGAAGTGATCATACCTGGTTGGCTGCGTGGTGGCTCATGCCTGTAATCTCAGCACTTTGGGAGGCCGAGGTGGGAGGATTGCTCGAGCCCAGGAGTTCAAGGCCAGTCTGAACAACATAGTGAGATTAATTAAATATATGTGTACATATATGTATCTTTTTATAAAAGGAATTAATCATACCTGCTTCACCCTCATAGATTTTAAAACATAAGGTAGAGCCCAGACATCTATGTTTTTATCAACCCTTTTATTTGATTTTGAAGCAGTCTAGTATTTGAAAATTATTTTTAATATACTGTATCTTGTTTCCTTATATTTCCAAAAGCCTGTCATATTGTCATAGGTATCACTGACCTTTTTTTTTTTTTTTTTGAGATGGAGTCTCACTCTGTCACCCAGGCTAGAGTGCAGTGGCATGATGTCGGCTCACTGCAACCTCTGCCTCCCAGGTTCAAGTGATTTTCCTGCCTCAGCTTCCTGAGTAGCTGGGATTACAGGTGCGCACCACCACACCAGGCTAATTTTTGTATTTTTAGTAGAGATGGGGTTTCACCACATTAGTCAGGCTGGTATCGAACTCCTGACCTCATGATCCGCCTGCCTCAGCCTCCCAAAGTGCTGGGATTACAGGTGTGAGCCACCACGCCTGGCCAATATTACTGCTTTTTTTCCTGGGTTAATGGAATCTAATGGGGGACTCCTTGGCCTGCCTCACACAAGGATTGTTTTTAACCTCCTGTGATTGACTACAAAGGAAGTAGGCTGGGTGACTTTTTTTTTTTTTTTTTTAACACTGGTTGATTCCTAAGAGAAATCACATCTGCTTTTTGAGACATCCTGCATTCACCCATCCATCTTTTCACTCATCAGATTTAAGGCCCATATGAGCAGCAATCATGAATATTTGGTTCACCCAGGTAAAGCTGTACCTAGTCCGTAATTTTCACATAGTAAACATTCTGCCCAATATAAGACAGGCACTGTGATGGAAATGAAATGATTCCTATAAATCAGAAGTTCTCAAGCAGGGATGATTTTACCCTCCGAGAGACATTTCACAATGTCTGGAAGCGTCTTTATCACAATGATGGTGCCTCGGGGTGGGCCTGGGGTTGCCACTGGCATCTAACAGGTAGAGGCCAGGGATGCTGCCAAACATTCATATTGCACAGGACAGCCTCCACTCCCACAACAAAGAATTATCTAGCCCAATATGTCCATAGTGCCCAGGTGGAGGCAAACGTTCTTAAATGGCTGTAACAATTATAGTTGGCAACTTTTCATCCTCTGCCATTGCACTCCAGGCAGATTCAACTGTTAAGTAACACAGCAGTACTGAATCACGTCTCTCCCCACAGCCCACCTACCACGCAAAGTTATGAGGAAAGATTCCTGGGGAAGGCTTTCCTCTCTCCTGTCCCACTGGTTTGTTGTTGTTTTCCTAAGTCAAAAGTTTTTGAACTCATACTCTTCCCTATTTTCACTCTCCATCCCTATTTCCTCGTTTGCAGTTCATGCAAAGTGGAGTCCAGCTTCCTAGGAAACAGGTGTACCCTGACCTCCCTCGTGGCGATTCTAGAAATGGCTTGGGAAAGAATGCAGCTGGAGACCCACAAAAGTGCACTGTCTCTGGCTCGTCGTTCTTCCTTCTCTTCTCCTGGTGAACAGAAGTAACTTCGACCTTTCTGAGCCCCCAGCTCTGTAACCGCACATGAGGGATCAGTTCCCCCACCCGGTTATTTCAGTCACATGCTTAGGCAGTGAGGAAAGGACATCAGATTCCTAAAGATCAAATTTCCTGAACAGAAATATTTGTGGACAGGAAAAAAACCTGACAGGACACTTTAATTCAGGTGCAGCGTTTAGTTTTCAGTAAGGTTTTATTTCACAGGGAGAATAAAGACAAGCTGAATTCAGCCAAATTATAAAAGGTCATCAGTAAATCTGTATTTTTTCCCCTCGACTGTTATGATTTCTATTTGAGGGAACAAAATCTGAAATTATTTTTTCCCTTAAGAGTGGTTAATCAAAATTAAGCAAATTAATTGACTTTATTGATTTATTAGGTCGGTGCAAGAGTAATTGTGGGTTTTGCCATTAAAAGTTGCAACAACAGCCAGGCGCGGTGGCTCACACCTGTAATCCCAGCACTTTGAGAGGCCGAGGTGGGCAGATCACCTGAGGTAAGAAGTTAAAGACCAGTCTGGGCAACACGGTGAAACCCCATCTCTACTAAAGACACAAAAATTACCCAGGCATTGTGACACACACCTGTAGTCCCAGCTACTAGGGAGGCCGAGGCAGGAAAACCACTTGAACCGAGGAGACAGGGGTTGCAGTGAACTGAGACGGCGCCACTGCACTCCAGCCTGGGTGACAGAGCAAGACTCCATCTCAATAAATAAATAAAAGCGGGGAGGTAATACTGGGGACAGGAAGGGTAGAGGATATATGGGAATATGAAAATTCTCTGTACTTTTCACTTAATTTTGCTGTGAACTTAAAACTGTTCTAAAGAATAAAGTTGATTTTTAAAAAAAATCACACATATGTGCACAAGTAAGTTCAATGGCCTATTTTAGATGATGGTGATTAATTCTGTCTAGGATACGATGGAAGCCAAAGAAAAGAGTGGACATTTATGCAAGGCCGTGGGGAACAGAGATGGTCAGAAAAGATCTCCTAGGCCAGGCACAGTGGCTCACACCTGTAATCCCAGCACTGTGGGAGGCTGAGGCGGGCAGATCACTTGAGGTCAGAAGTTCGAGACCAGCCTGGCCAACATGGTGAAACCCCTGTCTCTACTGAAAATACAAAAATTAGCCAGGCACAATGGTGGGTGCCTATAATCCCAGCTACTCAGGAGGCTGAGGCAGGAGACTCTCTTGAACTCGGGAGGCGGAGGTTGCAGTGAGCCAAGATTGCACCACTGCATTCCAGCCTGGGCGACAGAGAGGGACTGTCTCAAAAACACACACACACACACAAACAAAAATCCTCATAGAGGTGGTGATATCTGAGCTGAATGTTGAAAGGTGAGGGTGTTCTAGTCTGAAAGCCTGAAGAAATATGTTCTAGCAGACTGCAGTGTGAATTAAGACCTTTTCTGATGGAAGTGCTTAAAACAATCACTCTCTCTTAAACAATAAAATGTACTGGATTCTATACATGAAAAGGCTTGGGCTCAGCTTGCTCCAGGGCTTGCAGGATGGCCCCATGACATAGTTTGTATCTTCCCATTTCTCCTCAGTGTTGGTTAATTCTCCTGTTTCCTGTAAGATGAGTGCAACCATCCCAGCACCTTCTTAGTCTCAGTTCACATTAAGTGGGGATAATGCAAACGGGCTGAAAGTGAGGGAAGAGACTGTTTCCCTAGGCTACTGTTTTTATTAGATGGATGATGAGTAGATACCAGGAGTAAAAACCCCAAATGAGCGCTATTCGTGAAGACGTGAAACAGCATCATGTGTGGTGCAGGAATGGGTAGAGCATCCTATACAATGAAGAAGACTGGAGGGGTGGGACTGAGGCCAGATCGTGGAGGGCTCTGTGTACTATTTGAAGAAATCAAGATTTTTATGTCTTAGGCAACAGGAAATCTTTGAAAAAGTTAATGCAAGAGTGTTCATTTATCAAATTTTCATTTCTGATAGAACTCTGACTGTGGAAGGTGCTGTGTGACTTGGCCAAATAACTTGACCTCTCTAAGCTGCTTCAGTGTCTACATTTGTGTAATGTGGACAATAATAGTGCCAATACCATAGGATTATGGCAAACTTTAATGTGATAGTATTTGTAAAATGCTGAGGACAGTGCTTGGCATCTAATGAGAACTAAATATTTGCTGCTACTAATATTGTAACTATTGTTATTACTGTTGCTGTTGTTATCAGAGTGGAAGAGTTTGAGACAGGAGGCATGGAGGTGACAGGCAAAACCATCTACACTCACACAGTTTGCTATCTTCATCAGCAGAACTTTCCTATTCCAGAAACTCTCACCCTGGAAGGTAAAACTTGCAAATAACTTCCTTTTTTTCACTCCAGGAACATCTTCAGAGTTACATCAATAAAAAGCAGTTTATATTCCAAGACTGTTTGAACGCTTTTCCTCAAAATCCTTACTTTGCTGTGTCTTCTAATCTTAAACTATTTAATCATGATTATTTGCCAAGACCCCACATTGTCAGACTCACCTTAATCAGCATCCGAAACCTCCTAAACAGTGCGATCGGGTCGTCCTCTCACCGAAATGTTACCAAGACTCTAAAGACGGAGCTCTCTGTTACTTCAGTGAGCAATAGACTCTGCTTTGTCTTATGACCAGATTGTTTTGGTGATATTTTCAGGAAGCCGGCACTCAAGAGCAGGCAGCTCAGAAACTGGCAATGGTCCAGGTGAAAGATGGTAAGAGATGAACAGGGCTCGATGACAAGACAGGAGCATGTGAATGGAGTCACTGTGAAGGAGAGAGGTCTTAGTAACTGGGTGTGAGGAGGAGACAGGAACATTCAAGGACACTGCTCAGTTTGGCACCTTCAGTACCTGGATAGCCTGTAGAAGGATTTTCCAAAGTAGAAGCTGCAAAGTTTGTTAGGTATAATTCAGGATATGTATTGACATGTGATAACGGGAACCAGCTTTATTAAACTTATGCTGATTTCTAACCATCCACCAAGACCACTTCAGAGGTAGGTTAACTGGCTGCAAATAGTTTGGGTTAGGCTTCTCAGGTTCCATAAGAGGATGTCTTCCAATGCCCTGCTCAGTTATAATTCTCTTCTTAATCAGGAACTTCACCTATTGGTGCCCAACACTCTAAGTGTGAGTGTATCACCTGTATGTGGCTAAGCCTATTTGTGACTCCCCTGTTCTTTCTCTTTGCCTGTGTAGGCACATTTCTGAATTGCTAATGCCCATAAAACATAAATTCCATTTTAAAGCACTGATGTAGATTATACTGGATATTTAGGGGGAAGATAAAGATGAGATGACCAACTTATTCTGGTTTTAGCATCCCAAATCCAGCATCCCAGAAACCTCCACGGTCCAGGGCAAATTGAGGTGATTGATCACCTAAGATAAAGAAGAAGGTTAAAACCACCCTTCAAATCTCCTTTCATTGGGAAGTTTATAGCAATAAATATTGACTGAGTAACAAATATTGAGGCCAAGCGTGGTGGCTTATGCCTGTAATCCCAGCACTTTGAGAGGCTGAGATGGGAGGATTGCTTGAGCCCAGGAGTTTGAGACAAACCTGGGCAACATAGGGAGACCTCATCTCTACAAAAGCTAAGAAATAAGGTGGGCATGGTGGCATGTGCCTGTGGTCCCAGTTACCTGGGAGGCTAGGGTGGAAGGATTGCTTGAGCTCAGGAGGTCGACACTGCAGTGAGCCATGATCACACCTTGCCCTTCTGCCTGGGCAACAGAGCAAGACCCTGTCTTTCTTTTCCCTTCCCTCCCCTCCCCTCCCCTTTTCTTTTCTTTTCTTGTCCTCCCTCCCTCCCTCCCTCCCTCCCTCCCTCCCTTCCTTCCTTCCTTCCTTCCTTCTTTTCTTCTTTCTTTCTCTCTCTCTTACTCTTTCCCTGTCTTTTCTTTCCCTCTCTCTCTCTCTTTTTTTTCTTTCTCTTTTTTTGACGGAGTCTCACTCTGTCACCCAGGCTGGAGAGCAGTGGCGCGATCTTGGCTCACTGCAAGCTCCACCTCCAGGGTTCACCTCATTCTCCTGCCTCAGCCTCCCGAGTAGCTGGGACTACAGCTGTGCACGCCACCATGCCCAGCTAATTTTTGTAATTTTAGTAGAGACAGGATGGTCTCAATCTCTTGACCTGGCGATCTGCCCACCTTGTCCTCTCAAAGTGCTGGGATTACAGGCGTGAGCCACCGCGCCCCACCTGCATTTCTTGTTTAAAACAAGATGTACTGGCCGGGCATGGCGGGTCACGCCTGTAATCCCAGCATTTTGGGAGGCTGAGGCAGGTGGATTGCTTGAGCTCATAAGTTCGAGACCAGCCTGGACAGCATGGCGAAACCCCATTTCTATTAAAAAAAAACAAAAAAAATTAGCCAAGCATGGTGGCACATACCTGTGGTTTGAGCTACTCTGGAGGCTGAGGTGGGAGGATTGCTGGAGTCCAGAAAGTCGAGGCTGCAGTGAGCCATGATCATGCCGCTGTACTCCAGCCTGGGCAATGGAGTGAGACCCTGTCTCAAAAATAAAGAGAAGATGTGCTGCACTCACAGCAGGCCAGGGTCTGGGGAAGAAGGTGGATGGTTAAAATGGTAAAAGAGAGATGAATGGATCAGAGAAAAACAGTTTTTCAAGCCGTTTATTATGGATTCGTGCCTTTCTTTGCTCTTTTGTAAATTGGGCCAATTTTTTGTAAGTAGTGCCCATCCCCAGGGTTGTTATGGAGTGAAAGGAAGTAATACATGCAAAGTGCTTAGAACATGCAGTAAGTAAATGCTCAACAAATGCCAGCTGCTGTCACGATGAGCTCAGCGGGCTTTGAGGAACATACTTAAAGGAGCATTCTCCTCTGAGGGAAGGGGCACGAAAAGCTGTCGTGAAGAGAAAACACATCTTCTTTGCATCAAATCAAATCAGGGAATTCTAACCGGACCAGGAAGCGTTTACTAATGAGTCTAATGGCAAAGGAAGTAAATTATAAATACCCAATAACGTTTGAGCCAGTGATAGTGGCATCCGGGTTTTGCAGAAATTAAAACAAAACAAACAATACCGGTTTCTGTATCTTCATCTTAAAGGTCAATAAACCTTCATATGAAATGCACAAAATTATCTTGTTAAACAAGATCCTCCTCCTGCACCCATACTGCTCATCCAAGTTACTCCCACAGTCAGATGTTTGGATGGAGGCTCCTGGAGAGTATGAATCTTCTCGAGTCCTCCTGCTGAAAGGGAACATATGTTTCCCTCTGGCATGCAGCTCAAGAACCAGGCCATTCTCACCTAACAAGTGATTAAATCAACATGTATTGGGTATCAGAAAATGAAATTCCATAGATACATTCCAAGGAGCTGGAAGCAAAACTGCTGCCAATCTAATCATCCTCAGCTCTTGTAGTCAGATGGACAGTGACAGTGGCCTATAGGAGTGGTTATTCTGGCTACTGCTGCAAAAGGTTCCCTTCACTGTATACAATGGGGCTATCTTACAAGGTTAAGCAGAGTATAGGGCCTTGACATGGCTAAGCACTAACTGTGACATCTAAAACACTCCTGTCAGTAGGTGAGTGGAGAGAAAGCATGGCTCCTTCCTCCCCTAAATAAAGGCTGGGGCTGGGGAGCATGACTCCCTAAGGCAAACCATATGTGGAAAAAGCTCCAAATACATATTTGGCAACAATTTTATGGAGCTGGAAGGAGTCATTCTCAAAATATGAAGATGTGACTTCAGGAAACTCTGAATGCTCCTTTCTGTTCAATACTTTCATAATTGAGATCACATTATATGTAGTCTTATTTCTCAATATAGTCTCTCAAGTATCAAGGATATTTTTAAAAAACCAAACACCAAAACTGCTAATTTGATACAGAAAAATTTTCTTTTAATTTGAATCATCTTTATTGAATTACAGTTTTTCATATTAGCCATTTCTATTTCTTATTGCACTTCTATGAATTGTTACATCCTTTGCTCATTTTTCTCTTGGAGTCTTCATGTTTAAAAAAATATGTTAGTATGAGGTAGTGGTGGGGAGTGCCTATAAAGGGTACAGGTTTCTTTTTGGGGTGATGAAGAGGTTCTAAAATTGATTATGGGCCAGGTGTGGTGGCTCATGCTTGTAATCCCAACACTTTGGGAGGCTGAGGTGGGAGAACCGCTTGAGCTGAGGAGTTTGAGACCAGCCTGGGCTTCATAGTGAGAACTGTCTCCGTATTTAAAATAAAAATAAAATGGATTGTGGTAATGGTTATAATAAAAACCACTCAGATATACACTTTAAATGGGTAAACTGTATAATATGTGAATTATCTCAATAAAACTGGTTTTAAATATGAGTATAAATCATTTCTATATTAAGGTATTAAGCCTCCTTCTTCCAAAATCTGTAGGTAAATGTTCTAATCTCATTTGCCTTTTACTTTCTCATATTCAGAAGATATATATTTTTAGTTAAATGTATAATCTGCTCCTTAATGAATCCTCCTATTGCCTTTATTTGGAAAATTCAGTCACATCCAAAGATAGTCACTAATACGTTCTTCTGGCTTATTTTCATTTTTCACCTGGATTTTGGTGTACATTATAAAGCCATAATCTAGTATTCTCCAAAAGTTTACCTTCCTTACGTTCTTAGGATTTTTGGAATATTTTATTTATACTCACATCTATTTCGGGGCTACTACTGCATTGGTCTAAGAGGTCAAATGTAACTATTAGTACATTTTCAATATTTTTTAGCTGTGAAATATAGTTTTATATCTAGTATCTCAAGACTTCATTACTTTCCTAAGAATATTCCTATTCTTGCACATCCTTCAGATGAAATTTAGAATACTCTCAAGCCATTTAGAACATTAATAGACTTGCATTCAATTAATTCACAAATAGAAGAAATGTTTAAAATATTTCATTTTAGGGCCAGACACGGTGGCTCACACCTGCAATCCCAGCACTTTGGGAGGCCAAAGTGGGCAGATCACCTGAGGTCGGGAGGTTGAGACCAACCTGAGCAACATGCAGAAACCTCGTTTCTACTAAAAATACAAAATTAGCCAGGCGTGGTGGCACATGTCTGTAATCCCAGCTACTCGGGAGGCTGAGGCAGGAGAATCGCTTGAACCCAGGAGGCGGAAGTTGTGGTGAGCTGAGATCGTGCCATTGCACTCCAGCCTGGGCAACAAGAGTGAAACTCCGTCTCAAAAAAAAAAAAAAAAATCCATTCAGCTAGGAGCACTGTACTTTTCCATCTATACAGGTCTTCTGTTATCTTTGCATAGTTCCTGCACACATGCTCAGTTTGTCCATAAATGTGACAAAGCTTGTTGCCACAACAAATGGTGATATACTACAATTACATCTTAAAGCCATCTTTGTCTATTGACTTTTGGATATCTGGAGGTTTTTGCTAATTTTATATTAATTCTAAGATGAGATTCCCAGGCTTTCTATTTGGACCATTATATCATCTGCAATAATAACAACAGTTTTTTCTTTCCCAATAGTTGTAATTCATTTCTAGTTTGGGTCTTACTGCCTTAAAAAATTGTATCAATATTCTGATGACAAGCCCTGAAAACATTAAAGCACATATTAAAAACAAAATCTTTCACAAGCAGGCTTATAAGGGATATGTAAAGCTTTCAAGCTATAGAGAAAATTCATTAATGTTGCCACTTTCTAGAATCTGTTTCATCTAACTTAGGGCTCTTAAAGAACACCCGAAGTGTTTAATAGATCCGGTGTGACAATATTTGGAGCAGGCACTCAATACTGGGGGCATAGGGTCCCTTTTCCCTCAGCTGTGCCTATCACATTCAAACCAACAGCAGGTGATAGCTCCTATTAATCTTTGCTACTAACTGGAAAACTGTTCTCTTTCTTCAGCAGACACAGTTGAAGTGTCTAATGTCCTAGAATGCAATACTGACCATTCTTCTAAAGCCTCCCAGTAATCTTTTTGCATAATCTGTGTTAGTTTTTGACATACTCTCTTCCCCTCTGACATTTGTGCCTTGAGAATGAATCTTACTTTTAATCACTACTTGCACACACTCATTTGTTACAAAGTACATCAACTACCAAACTTAACATTTGAGTGCTGGTTGCTAACAGAAAAAGGAATAAAAAATTTGTGCAGACAAGGCCTTGGTTTCTGAATGGCTGATTTTAATGGTGATATGACTGATTCTAACTGCATTCCATTGCGCCCACATTCAAAAGAGTAAAACTTACGGTGACCATGTTTATCATGAAATAGTATCGCATTTATTTTAAACTGATGGTACCCAACTTACTTAAAAATCCTAAGAGGCTTAACAGTTTTTCAACTTTACCACAGTGCACAAGTGATATGCATTCAGTAGAAATCATACTTTGAGTACCTATACAATCATTTTTTTTTACTTTCAGGACAGTATTCAGTAAATAACATGAGCTATTCAACACTTTATTATAAAATAGGCTTTGTGTTAAATGGTTTTGCCCAACTGCAGGCTAAATATTCTGAGAACATTTAAGGTAGTCTAGGCTAAGTTATGATTTCAGGTTAGAGATATTAAATTCATTTTCAATATGATATTTTCAAATTATAACAGGTTTACCGGGACCTACCCACATCGTAAGTTGAGGAGTATCTCTATCTAATATAGTGAGAAATTATTTTTATTTTTCTGAACAACTGAAAAAGTCCAATTCAATCGACCCTACAGAGGAAATGAACTGAAACATGGCCTCTTCTTACCCAAATCACTACAAGAGAAAATCTACTTGTTATTTAAGTGAACTGTACTGAATAAATGACATAAACATATGTTTAGAAACAACAACGCTCCATTTTCAAGGCTGAGTGGCTGTTTACTGAGTTCTGGGAAGAGCTTCAGTAACTGCCTGTAAAATAAAGAACAATTTTTACTAACTCTTGTCCTTAGTAAGAAAGATATAAATCTTGATGCAATACTCATTAACTAGAATCCTTCCATTACAAAATTTTTGTTCATTTATGTTTAAGGACTTTTTGTTAGTTTGTTTGTTTTGGAGCTAAGAGTTTCACTGTCACCCAGGCTGGAGTGGTGGTGGGATCTCAGCTCACTGCAACCTCCACCTCCTGGGTTCAAGAGATTCTCTTGCCTCAGCCTCCCAGGATTACAGGTGCAAGCCTGGTTAACTTTTTTTTTTTTCCCCTATTTTCAGTAGAGAAGATTACAGGTGTGAGTCACTGTGCCTGGCCATGTGGACCTTGGAGATACAGACTCTAAAATCCTATTTTTACATTTGTGATGAAGAAAAATATCCCTCAAAACCTGTTAATTTAAATATAAATCAGATGTAGTCACACATAATAAACGTGCTAAGATAAATAACTTTGCATATTTGTAATTTTCAGAAATTTTAATTTCCAATTTTGCTAAGTTCAAAAATACATACAACATAAAGCAAACAGGGCACAATGTTAACACCAGGTGAGGGTTATATGGTATTTACTACTGTTTTACTTTTGCTGTAGATTTGCAATTTTTCAAAATAAAAAATGAAAAAATGTTTATAAGACAAAGTGTATGTCACCGAGTATCACTAGTTTTAGAGTTAAAAAGTGCCCTGTCTTACAGGTAAAAACTTTTCTGCTAAGAGAAGCATGGGAGAAATATTTGACATGCATTAAAGGAAAAAAGTGGTTTAGAAGCCAATAAAGAGAGAACACACTGCATGTATCGCCCTCATCAATATTATCTCTTGAGTTTTCAAAACATGTTCCTCTTGCTCCCACAGACTCCCATGCTAATCATGCAAAAACACAGCAATCCACCAACTTCACGTTTACAAATGATAACAAAAGTTTAAAAACATCCCTCTCAATAAGATGAAAATGTTTTCTGACTTTCAGGAATAAAACAGGTTTTCTCAGTTGAATGCCTTAAAACTAATACTCTGAATTTCTCACGTACTATTTAATTTGGCTATGTTTTAAAAATACAGCACATGATTTTATTTCTTGTTTAAAGTCTAATGCTAAATGACAAAGCCTCACAGTTCCTGGTAGCTTGTTTGCTGAACAGTATCAACACGGCAAAATTATAAGAACTTCTTTTTAAGATTTGAATGTACTTTGAGATGTGAGACGGCATTACAGCAACCCCAAATTGTCTGTCTTATGGTGAAAATGGAGAGAGTAAAAATTGTATGCTGTAAACGATACCAAAAACTAAAAAAAAATCTGTCCCAAACCTAAAGTTCCCTTCCCAGGCCTTCCAATAGGCCACGTGGAATGATGGCTCACTTCTTTCCTCCTCATGGAAGGTTGAGAAAGGAGGAAACTTACAACCCAGCGGCACGTAATGGGAAGACCCAAGGATAGGGCCAAGTCCTTTCAAATGAAGATACAGGTGACACTGGGATAAAACAATCCTGGGAGGTTGGACACAAGTAGACTCAATGAGTGACAGCCTTAATTTTGGGGATGGTGTCAATGCTGGTTTTTACACTTGTCATGGGCATCAGAAATGGTTTAAATACATTCCTTTTCTCCTCCCTCCCACTCCTCAGCCCCTCAAACCTATATCATCCTTTCTGTCTTAGTTTTCTGTACTAATTACTGGCAGTCAGATTGTAGAGACAATAATTTAGGGTCCAGTGAAAGTAAATTTTTACACAGCTTGATAGCAGTCTGGGGAGACTGAGGAAAGGAAGATAGAGGCAAATCTCTAGAAAAATGGAGTGTTTCTCTTTGTAGAAGCTATAATTTTTTTTTTTTTAAAAAAAGATGTCTTAACTTTGCTAATAACCTAAGATGATTTGTAGAAATTAACTAAAGTAGAAATTGTCATTTTTTTGTTTTTGAAAATGTATGCATTTTGCAAGCAAAAATAACACAAAAACAATGTTAAATCAAGCCCATTTTAAGCTCCCTGAGATGACATACAAAGACAAACTACACAGTACAGTATTAGAGCAGAAAATAAATTATTTACAAAAATCACTTAGAGTAAAATCAAACTTCCATTTCAACAAATATAACATCAGATTAACTGTATCCTTGATTATTTGTTGCTGTAAGTTTATTCATACCAGAAAAATGGTCACATTTAAAATTCTCAAAATAGTTTTGGCACAAGTCACATCTTCTCATTTTGCTAAGTCCCTGAGCACTTTGAACAGGCTGACTTTATGCATCGGCCTCTTCCCCATCCACCCTGGTCCCCTCTTTCCAGAATGCCTTGCTACCTGCTCTGGCCTCAAGGCTACCTTTACCCCTCTCATCATTAACTCTAGATGAACATTTAATGTTATCACCTTTCTAGCTAATGGTGCTCTGCAAAAACCGTGCAGCTTCTCTGACAAGAAGATCTAGAGTCCCCGCCCCAAAGAGGAGCTCATACCATCTTCCCCATGCTCACTGACAAGGAAGGGGAAACAGATAAGGGTACGTTTTGTGTATCCTTCTTATTATTCATAAAGTTGCCTGTAATGGTCAGTGTTTTAATGTCTCCAAAGCTTTATGCCTCAAATGCTCATCCAAACACTGGATGGCAAAGAGGTCAACATCCACATCAAACTTATTGGCAAACAAGTGGTGTTTGCGCAGCATCCAGTTCAAGTCACCAGCTCCAAAAATGCACACCGAGCGCACGTGGACTCCATCGCAGGGAGGGTAGGGGGCACCCTTGGAAACATCACCCTCAAAGTATTGCCACTTGACAAACCTGGCAACTGCTTGCATGTCAGACAAATCGTACTTATGGCTGGCAGAAAGTGAGCCCGGGACTTCAGGAATCCTCTGGATGGTGGCCCAGAGATACTCATCAGGGCTGTATGTGTCTTGTGCCCACTCCATAAACTTTTGGATTTTTTCGTTCTGTAGTACATACCCCACATACTCCCTACTGACCACAAAGTAGGCACTGCCAGAAAAAAGAGGTGTTTCGAGCGGAGGAAGCATTTTGACAGTCCCTGTGTTTGTCAGCTTTCCATTAACGACCTCATACCGCTTTTTCCACCTTTCTTCTTTATGGGATGGCATCCTCTCCGTTTCCAGGCTGTTTTCTCCCATTAACAACTTGAGCTTCCTGACAATTTCTAGGTTGGTTTTAATAGGAAAATCCATACCACAAAGATTTATCAAGTACTTCCAGTTTGCACTCATTGCATAGAGGTCCTTCATGCAGTTGAGGTCAGCCTGAACCCGACTCCATGATGCATAAACCACACTCTCCAATCGGCTGGCCACAAAGACATTACTGAAACAGGAAGCGATGCCCATCACTGCAGCTAAATAGGAATCCTCGGATTTTGTGTCCACATGAATGCAATAGAAATTCTGAGGCATATAGATGGCCCTCAGCAGCCTGTCAAGCATTTCAATCTTGTGATGAACCACTATAGAATATGCTATTGGAAACTCTGCCTCTTCTTTACTAAGTGGTTCTACAATATATTTGCGTCTCTTGATGAAAGAAGTACAGTCACTGGTCATGTTTATATAGTCATCATGTGTCCACCGAGGGCGCTTTTTAAATTTCACTGTTAGGATCTCAAGCTTTACCTTTTGGATTTCATTTACATCACCCTGTAAAACTTTGGTGCAATTAATATCACTACTAGGATTCTCCCCAGCAAGCTCCAAGTGTCTGACACTTACAAATTCGGGCTTTTGATGAATCCTTAAAACGGAGAAGGTGATTAGGGAAAAAACAAGAACCACAAAGTAGTATTTAGTGGGATAAGAAAAAAGTCTCCTTCGCAGCAACTTCCTCAGCATTTCAAACAATAATCAGGGATTTTCGTTGTGAAGGGCAGTCTTCTATGCTTCAAGCACCAGTGATTTTTTCCTCCGTTGTGACCTTGAAGGTTATCAGTTTGCATTTATCAGAGCTGCAACGGCATCTTGAAATGAAGAACAGCACTGAAATAAAAGCAGCAATTATAACTATATATATATATGTATGTATGTAGAAAGAGAGACAGAGAGTTTCACAATAAATCTTCTCAGGCTCAAAAACTGTCCTCTTTGCTATGAGGTCAGGTTTAAAACAAAAACAAAGTGGCTGAACCAGAGGAAAAGTGGTAGTAGTACAGGAAGCTCACAGTCTCTAGTGAGAGATTATATACCACAGATTGAAAAAGAAAACAAAAGAAAAACAAACTCCAAATCCCAGCACCTGGATGCACTACAATATCTAACAACAAGTATTTTACCTCTCTGGTATGTTGAGGTGCAAAACCACAGTTGGAGACCTAGGCAATAATGATTGAACAGTCTATAGTTAGTCAGTTTCTGACACTGCGCCAGAATTAGCACCCCTTGTCTTGAAATTGTTAGTAATTTAAGTTCCTCCTGACATCTTTTAATGTCCATTAGCTGGTGTCAGCAGCCCTAAAAGAGATCAGATCCATTCTGCTTTTTGCTGATTTAGGATTTGGGGCACACTTAGGAAGAAGTTTGGAAATAGTTGTGACTTTTTTTTTTTTTTTTTTTGAGACGGAGTCTTGCCCTGTTGCCCAGGCTGCAGTGCAGTGGTGATCTCGGCTCACTGCAAGCTCCGCCTCCCGGGTTTACGCCATTCTCCTGCCTCAGCCTCCCGAGTAGCTGGGACTACAGGCACCCACCACAATGCCCGGCTAACTCTTTTTTTTTTTTCTTTTTTTTTTTGTATTTTTAGTAGAGATGGGTTTTCACCATGTTAGCCAGGATGGTGCCGATCTCCTGACCTCGTGATCCGCCCACCTTGGCCTCCCAAAGTGCTGGGATTACAGACGTGAGCCACTGTGCCTGGCCGGAAATGGTTGTGACGTCTAAGAATCTTCGGAGGAAGGGCAAGTCAACGGAATTTTCAAACTGGATTGAAAAGGCTCACATGAAACCAGGCCCAATTTTGGACTGTGTTGGGTTGGTCTCACAATGAGTTTAGTTCCATGCCAGACACTACAAGAACAAAATGTTCATAATCCAAAAGAGAGATACAGCTTCCGTTTTCTGCATGAGTTAAAACAGACTGTAATAACTAAGTCTTGCAGAAAACAATAGTGTATACAAATTGTAATTTATGACAGACCTTCATCTATATTCAAATTTTAGGAACACAACTCACTTTTACTATGTAAAATGCTTACAAACATTAAATAGCTTCGTTTTCAAAAATCAATTTTATAACTTGGCAACTGGTTCTACAGCTGATAAGCGCTGCTGTTCTAAAAAAAGAAAGCCAAATACTACCAATTTGACCATTATAAATCTGTTCATTACAAGATTTCTAGAGATTTGACACTGGTTTTTAACGCCAGAAACTTAACTATTTCATTAGGAAATGAGTTGTGAATAGTAATAATACAAATAAAAATGAATAAATGACCATCATTAATATAAAATAACGTTAAGAAAAGTATTTAGACGTTTTACCATTTAAAAGTAAGGACAGTCTGAATCACTTAGTGCTGATTCCAGGTGACATCTTGTCCCATTCTGAGCACTTCGCCTGCTGTCAGGTGTGTTAAGTGTTTGGGCATCCAGCGATAATGATGTGTTCCATGAGGCTTTAAAGAAATCTGTGAAATTAAAAAACAATGTGTGAAGGGATACATATGAACATATAGTATTCACACACTCAGAAAATATGTTAGTGAACTAATCCTACATGTTTACTTTTATTCCCTCAAAATTATAGGTGGTTAACTTCCCTCTTTTAAAATTTCCTTCTCTCTAGTCTTATTTTTCTAATTCTATGTTTGTGGATTGCTAAAGATTTGAAAACATCCTGAAATTTAGGTTAAGTTCTTTGAAAGAAAACTCTAGCAGCATTTCCCTTAATGCATACCAAGGAACAGTTTAGTGGTGCGGTATGATTAGAAAATCCAACATATCCTTTCCCCCACTGTGAAGATTCCCTCACTGGCAAATGAATGACAATCCTGCAGCTGAACTTGTTGCTCATCTCATTTTCTGCTAACAATCTTGATCACCACCCTACTCCACACCTCTATTAAAAGCCACCATGGGGAGCTTCTGTAACAATACATAAGAATTTCAACCACTAAAATATCAAAACACTGCACAATGTATGCCTTTAAGTAATTCCTGCCCCTTACAGGTTCAAGGCATGTAAGGAAATCTCTATGGAATCATTAGCAGACCACTAACTAACTGAGAGAGACTTGAGTGGGTCTCACATAACAAAGAATATAAACTTCGGACAACTGGTCGAGGAAAGTCACTAAACAAACAAATAACAAAAACAACAAACCCTGGTCAGGGTAGGCAGGGGTAGAGGTCTGATTTCCATGGTGGACACACTATAAACGATCCTGTTTCAACAACAAAAAAAATTACAAGGCATGCAAAGAAACACAAAAGTCTGGTCCACTTACAGGGGGTGGAACAAACAAAGCAGTCAATAAAAATGTCCCCCAAGGAAGCCCAGGCATTGGATTTAATAAATAACTTGAAATCAGCTCTTATAAGTATGTTCATAGAACTAAATAACTGAAAGAAAGCATGAGAATGGTATCTAACCAAATGGAGAAATTCAATAGAATGTACAACACAAAGAGTGAACCCTTAATAATAATAATGTATATAACAAGTTTGGGGAGGTAGAAAAATAGTTGAAAAAATAATGTATCAATAATTAATAATAATGCATAAATACTGGCTTAATTGTAAAAAATGTACCACACTAATTTAAAATATTAATAACAGAAGAAACAGTGAGGGGGCAAATGGAAACTCTCTGTACTTTCTGTGTAATTTTTCTGTAAACATAAAACTGCTCTAAAAATAGTCTATTAATATTGAAACAAAAATTAATTTGCACATCCAAGAAGTTCAATGAGCTGCTAAGGGGATAAACTCAGATACCCTCACCTAGACACTTCAAAATCAAACTGTTGAAAGGACAAAAGATTTTGAAAATGGTAAAGAAAAGTGATTATACAACAAATCCCAAAAATGATTAACAACTTCAAATAAAAAGCAATGGAAACCAGACGACAGTGAGTGACATATTCAACGTGCAGAAAGAAAGACTGTTGGCTAGGTGTGGTGGCTCATGCCTGTGATCCCAGCACTTTGGGAGGCTGAGGTGGGTGGATCACTTGAGGTCAGGAGTTTGAGACCAGCCTGGCCAACATGGTGAAACCCTGTCTCTTACTAAAAATACAAAAATTAGCCAGGCATAGTGGTGCACGCCTGTAATCCCAGCTACTCGAGAGGCAGACACAGGAGAATCGCTTGAACCTGGGTGGTGGAAGTTGCAGTGAGCCAGGATCACGCCACTGCACTTCAGCCTGGGCAACAGAGCAAAACTCCATCTCTAAAAAAAAGGACTGCTAACCAAAAATTCCATAATGAGCAAAATCATTCAAAACAATGAGAAATTAGGATACTCCCAGATAAATAAAACAAATATAATTTATCACTACCAGCCTTACCCTTCAAGAAATACTAAATGAAGACATTCAGGTAGAAATGAAAAGATTCTAGACAGCAACTCAAATCTACATGAAAAAATAGAAAGCAGTAGTAAAAGTATATATATACACACTTTTATATATATATAAATATATATAAAGTATATAAAGTATATATATAAAGTAAATATATATAAAGTACGTATTTATATATAGGCAAATTTATAGTATGAATGTAATGTTCTTCGTAATTCTCTTCTCATCTAATTTACAGCTACATTAATTTATGACAAAACTGTGTTGACAGGCTTATAATGTGTACATTATATATATATATATATAAAAATTTTTTTTTTTGAGATGGATTTTGCTCTTGTTGCCCATGCTGGAGTGCAGTGGTGCAATCTTGGCTCAATGCAACCTCTAGCTCCCAGGTTCAAGCAATTCTGCTTCAGCCTCCTGAGTGGCTGAGATTTCAGGCACCCGCCATCACAGCTGGCTAATTTTTGTATTTTTAGTAGAGACGGGGTTTCATCATGTTGGCCAGGCTGGTCTGGAACTCCTGACCTCAGGTGATCTGCCTGCCTTGGCCTCCTAAAGTGCTGGGATTACAGTGGTGAGCCACTGTGCCCGGCCCTAATGTATTTTTTTTATCTCACTGAATGGACAAATTGGAACCATCATAAATTGCTGGTAGAAATGTAAATGCTTGGTGAAGCTGCTTTAGAATGTTTGGTCGATCCACAGAAAATTAAAACTAGAGTTACCATATGACCTAGCTGTTCCACTATTAGGTATATACCCAAGAGAAATGAAAACATATTTTCATGCAAAAACTTGTATACAAATGTTCATAATGGCATTATTACTAACTAAAATAGTGGAAGCAAACCAAATGACCGTGAACTGAAGAACCGATAAACAAAATGTGGCATATCCATAAAATGGGATATTATATGGGTATAATAAGAAATGAAGGTCTCACACATGTTGCATACAATGTAGATGAAGAACCTAGAAAACATTAGGCTAAGTAACACTCTTTTACTATATAATTATGTTTATATTAAGTGTCCAGAAAAAGCAAATCCATATAGACAGAAAGTAGATAAGTGTCTGCCAGGGGCTGGGGACATGGGGGAATGGCAATGACTGCTGGTAGGTACAAAGGTTTCCTTTGAAAGTTCTCTAAGTAGATAGTGGAGATTGATGTAGAACTTTGTGAAGATATTGCATACTTTAAAAGGCTAAACATTAGGTATGTGAATATCTCAATAAAGCTATTATTAGAACAATAACAATAAAGTTCCCCATAGTAAACACATTTTAAGTTACAAATTGTGACACCACTGAGTTTCAGGTTTTTTTTTTAAACAGGAGAACTAGAATCATCTTAAACAGGATTTTACAGAATGTGGGCACATGAAAGGGTAACCCCAAAATCCATATGGAAAATACAAAGTTCAGAACCAAACACTTGGATCTCACCTCAAAAAAGCATAGGTCTTTACCACTGTCGTCTACATCCTAAACAGCCAACATGCTTTGAAAAATACTTTTTACAACGTAAAATCACTAGTTTTGGGTTTTAATAAGATGGATAAGTGTCTATAAAGGAGGTAAATATGTGAGAAAACAGTGTCTATAAAGAAGGTAAATATGTGAGAAAGCATTATTTTATTAATAATGCTTTTGATTTTGTCTATCATCAGGGTGAACAGAAAAGTCAAATCATTAAGAGGAATTGTAATTATCAACCTAAGTTCAAGACACAGAACGTTTTCTTAAGTAAAACTCGGTTAAGAATCAGAAGGGTGAAAGAAAAATGAGATTTCATAGCCAAAGAGATTCCCAAGAAGAAGAGAAGTTTAAAGGGAAGTAAAAATATGCACATGCTATACTATTTTAATGCAATTTTAATTACCAAAAATTACTTAGTTTAAGCACACCCACACAAGGAATGAATAACAAAATAATTAAGTAACAAAAATGTGGCCATGGGTAGTTAATACTGCTCAGCCCAATGTTCCTTCACCTTTATATTTCACTCAGGAAGTATACTCACTGAAGAATATCTGGTGGGATATGCCAGTGAGGGCAACTACAGAAGAATAAGAAACATTCTAAATGACAAAAGCTCACAAATTCTGGGAAAGTACGAAAAACGCAAGTCCCAAACCACACTAAGCCTCACTTGCTCAAGGCCTACACAACCCAACAACTGTCCTGGGGCATGTCCTGAAGAAGGACCCTCATTGCACACTGGTCCTTTCCTGGAAGAGGAGATTTCCTTATGGACACCACCCTATATAATTTTAAGTAGAACACATAACCTAAGAAGAAATGCGAAATGAAATAATTCCACTGTGAGTAGGAACAAAGGAAAGCCAGTACCTGAAAGCAATGGTTCTTGGTACGTGACTTTTAAGACCAAAAAGTACAAGAATACTAAATTCTAAGAATATTGAAAATAAATACTGACCTGTTATACAGTCAATAAGAAGGAAAGCTAGTCAAGGAAGGGAACAAGAAGATAGGCATTGTGTGCCCCTAAGGTGATGATATGGTCACTAGAAGTGTTCCAACACAAAGAAAGTAAGCACCGCCATATAGAAAGGGTGCCACTGAGTGCTTAATGGAGTGGGAAGACAGACAAAACGACTTCAGGGAGAGGGAGACAGGAGGCAGGAATCAAACTGGAAAAGCAGATGGATGAGAGGAAACTGAAAAAGCAGATGCACAAATCCCAGGCTGACAGGCGGGAAAGAACAGACCAGCTCTATTTACACTGCAGGATCTTCAAAGGGTGCAGGAACTGGTGCTGGTTGCACAGATTCCTCTGAAGCGGGGCTGTGGGAGTGATGGAGGAGTAGTGTTGCTTTGTTTTTTGTTTTTTTGTTTTGTTTAAAGTATCCACTAGTAGCTGTTTACAAAGCAGCTGGGTTTCTACCTCAAACTTGGCAAAGACCCACCCAAGATGTAGTTTCTGCAGAGGCTCTCCCTTCCAGGGCACACCAGGCCTAATGGAAAGCAGTTCCCATCCAGAAAACAGTGGGACCCAGGCACAGTGAATATCCTTCTCCATTTCCAGTTTGCTTATCCCTAGTAGTTCCCAGAACTTTGATTGTCAGCCCAGGGCAGGAATTTTTTTTTTTTTTTTTTTACTGGGGAATCCAACCATACCAAGAGAAAGAAGGCTTAAATATCTTGCTTAAATTGGGAGTTCCCCAAATGGTCAAAGGAAACATACTGTTCAGAGAGAAGAAAACGACCACTAACATCCTCAGGATATAGAAAACTACCACTAACATCCTCAGGATATAAAGTTAAAAATATGTTTAAAAAAAAATTAACGAGGTACAATATATTTTCTGAAGACAGCCAGGCCAACATTTTCACCCAGCATTTTCTTCTGCTATATGACCTTGCCACTCCCCAACCAAGAAGTAGTCAAATTCCCTCCCTCTTGAATTTAAGAGGCCTTATTGAGAGGTGAAGTCAGCCGGACTTCCTGGGCCGAGGATTATAAACGCACCAATCAGTGCTCTGTGTCTAGCTAGAAGATTGTAAATGCACCAATCAGCCTTCTGTAAAAATGGACCAATCAGCACTGTGTAAAATGGACCAATCAGCATTCTGTAAAATGGACCAATCAGCAGGACATAGGCGGGGCCAAATAAGGGAATAAAAGCTGGCCACCCAAGCCAGCAGAGGCAACCTGTTCTGGTCCCCTTCCACCGTGTGGAAGCTTTGTTCTTTCACTCTTCACAATAAATATTGCTGTTGCTCACTCTGGGTCTGCACCACCTTTAAGAGCTGTAACACTCACTGAAACGGTCCACGGCTTCACTTATGAAGTCAGTGAGACCATGAACCCACTGGAAAGAAGAAACTCTGGACACACCATCTTTAAGAGCTGTAACACTCACCACGAAGGTCCATGGCTTTATTCTTGAAGTCAGCAAGACTAAGAACCCACCAGAAGGAACCAACCCTGGACACATCTTGGTGACCACGAAGGGACCATCACCAAGTGGTGAATACCATTGAACCCCTTTCGCTTGCTATTCTGTCCTATTTTTCCTTAGAATTTGGGGGCTAAATACCAGGCACCTGTTGGCCAGTTGAAAGTGACTAGCGCGGCCGCCAGACTAAAGATACGGGTGTCAGGTTTTCTGGGAAAGGGCTCTCTAACAACCTTCGACTCTTCAGAGTTGGGAGCATTGGTTTGCCTAGAACCAGCTTCCACTTTTCCTATACTTCCAGGCTGAGCCAAGGGTCGACAGAGAGGAAAGCCATGCAGCTGCGGGGTCCTGACAGAAAGTTGGTTGACCCTGCAGCCATGAGGGGAACTGTCCAAGTCACGTTACCCAAGTAAGACTCGCCCATCTATCCTATCTATCCTGACCCTTGCCTCCTAAGTCCTAACGCCTGTCAGACAAACTTCTTCTCACCTCTCTTCTCCGAGACTAGTCCCTCTTCTAAAAACCACTCCCTGTCTCTGGTGCTTTTCTAGTTTCTCCTGTAAGAATGGAGCTGGGCGACATGACTTCTCCCCTTTCTAGGTCCCATGACAGCCATCTTGCTATTACTCACCTTCGGGCCCTGTATTTTTAACCTCCTTGTCAAATTTGTTTCCTCTAGGATTGAGGCCATCAAGTTACAGATGGTCTTACAAATGGAACCCCAAATGAGCTCAACTAACAACTTCTACGGAGGACCCCTGGACCAACCTGCTGGCCCTTCAACTGGCCTAAAGAGCTCCCCTCTGGAGGACACTACAACTGCAGGGCCCCTTCTTTACCCCTATCCAGCAGGGAGTAGATAAGAGTGATCATCACCCAATTCCCAAAAGCAGTTAGGGTGTCCTGTTTCGAGGGGGAATTGAGAGGTGAAGCCAGCTAGACTTCCTACATCAAGTGGGCAGTTGGAGAACTTTTCTGTCTAGCTAGAGGATTGTAAACACACTAATCAGTGCTATGTGTCTAGCTAGAGGATTGTAAATGCACCAATCAGCATTCTGTAAAAATGGACCAATCAGCACTGTGTAAAATGTACCAATCAGCACTCTGTTAAATGGACCAATCAGCAGGACATGGGCAGAGCCCAATAAGGGAATAAAAGCTGGACACCTGAGCCAGCAGCGGCAACCCGCTGGGGTCCCGTTCCATGCTGTGGAAGCTTTGTTCTTTCCCTCTTCACAATAAATCTTGCTGCTGCTCACTCTTTGGGTCTGCACTACCTTTAAGAGCTGTAACACTCATTGCGAAGGTCTGCAGCTTCATTCTTGAAGTTATAGCGAGACCAAGAACCCACCGGAAGGAACCAACTCCAGACACATTATGATTATGGTTTGACCAATAGAGTTTGGCAGAAGAAATGCTATGTGACCATCAAGGTAAGATCATGTAAAACCATGCAGTTTCCACCCAGTTGTCTTGAAAAATGTGCTCGCTAGACAGAAGCTCCCTTTTAGAACCAGCTTCCCTGCTGTAAGAAGCCACATGGAGAGACCAGATATAGGCACCCAAGTCAACTGTTCCAGCTAAGCCCTGTCTTCAAGTCATCCCAGCCCAGATGTCAGACATGTGAGTGAAGAAGCCATCAGATGACTACAGCCCCTAGTCACTCCAGTCTTCACTGAATTCTTGACCAACAGAATGTGTGAGCAAAAAAATAAAATGATATTCTTGTATCTTACTACATTTGAAGTGGTTTGCCTCACAGCAATAGATGACTAGAACAAACAGGAAACCACATATATAGAGCAAATAGCAAATAAAAAGAGCCCTTGAAAATTATTAACATGATAGCAATCATGAAAAACTTGGCCAGGTGTGGTGGCTTGGGCTGGGCACAGTGGCTCACACCTGTAATCCCAGCACTTTGGGAGGACAAGGTGGACAGATCACCCAAAGTCAGGAGTTTGGGACCTGCCTGGCCAACATGATGAAACCCTGTTTCTACTAACAAAATTAGCTGGGCGTGATGGTGTGTGCCTGTAATCCCAGCTACTTGGGAGGCTGAGACAGTACAATCGCTTGAACCCAGGAGGAGGAGGTTGTAGTGAGCCGAGAGTGTGCCATTGCACTCCCGCCTGAGCAACAGAGCAAGACTCCGGCTAAAAAGAGAAACTAAATAGAAGGGTTGGAAGATAAAGTGAGAAACACTCTCAGGGAGGAGAGCAAATAGACAAACTGAGGGATGAGAAAATAAGAGAAAACATACAGTCATTTAGAGAACCAGATCGGAGACCTACCATATGAATAACAAGAGCTCCAGAAAAAGAAAACAGAAGAAAAAGAAAAATGGAAGGAAGTCGTCAACTAAATAGACTATTTCCCAAAATGAAAGAATGGTTTCTAGATTGGAAAATCTCCTAGGGTATCAGCACAGTGGATGACAACAGACCCACACCAAGATGTATTCATTAATCATGAAATATCAGAACAATGGGAGGAAGAATACTGCATATACTTTCAGGGGAGGGGGGAAACTAACCCGCATAAAATGGATTCAGAAGCAGAATGTCTTCACCCTTCACAAAAACCAGCCACAGAAACCAGGAGACAATGGAGTAATGCCTTAAAAGTGCTAAAGAAAACAATCCCGGCTAAGAACTCTTATAATCAGATGAACTAATCAAAATAAGGGTAAAGCTGGATGTGGTGGCTAATGCCTGTAATCCCAGCATTTTGGGAGGCAGACGCAGGTGGATTACTTGAGGTGAGGAGTTTGAGACCACCCTAGCCAAGATGGTGAAACCCCATTTCTACTAAAAATACAAAAAGAATTAGCCAGGCATGGTGGCACACACTTGTAATCCCAGATACTTGGGAAGTTGAGGCAGGAGAATCACTTGAACCTGGGAGGCAGAGGTTTGCAGTGAGGCAAGATTGTGCCACTGCACTCCAGCCTAAGGGACACAGTGAGAAAAAAAAAAAAAAAAGTAAGGGTAAATAAACACATATTAAGACAGGCAAGGTATCAAAATATATACTTTTAAGTACCTTTCCTCAGAAAGCTACTGGAGAATGAGTTATATTCAATAATTATTAGCCAGGTGCCATGGCTCATGCCTCTGATCCTAGCACTTTGGGAGGTGGAGGTGGGTGGATCGCCTGAGCCCAGGAGTTCAAGACCAGCCTGGGGAACATGGAGAGACCCTATCTCTACAAAAAATATGAAATTATCTGTATGTGGTGGTGTGCACCTGTAGTCCCAGCTACTCAGGGGGCTGAGGTGGGAGGATCACCTGAGCCCAGGAGGTCAAGGCTGCAGTAAGCCATGATCGTGCCACTGCACTCCAACCTGGGCAACAGGAGTGAGACCCTGTCTCAAATATATATATGTATTATTAACCAAGAAAGGAGAGGACGTTAGTAAGAATCAGAAAGGAGATCTAACCGAAGAAGAAAGAAAAGGGAATCCCCAGGTCAAGGAACATCTTGGCCATATAATAAGCCAACAGACAACCACAGCAGACTGGAACCAGTCAGAAGGCCCTGGGAGAGACATCTTCAAGAAGACAAAACTGGCCGGGCATGGTGGCTCCTGCCTACATATGCACGTAAGCATATGCACACATCTATACATAAGCAAACCGCTGATGGATAAACCTGGGTCACTAACCTACTGCCCTTCAGCAGCAGAAAGCATGGTCTAAGTTCATTTGGCTTCTAGTCCCAGTGAATACTTTTCAATTTCACTGACTCCCCAAGGACTATTGTTCTGTGTCCCAGAGGCTGTTGTGACTGGAGCAAAATATCAACTACTGTGTTTGATGTCAAAGCCATGCCAGTTATCTCGAAGGATGGTGACCCAAGTGAGGGAGCCCAAATGCCACCCAAGGCAGGTCAAGGGAAGGAGCAGGAAGCAGGTAAGATTACAAGGCAAAGGTCTTGCCATTCAGTGTGGAGTTCTTTCCAGCCAATTGCACTTTTATAGCCTCATCTCATCTCAGGATATTTGGTCTGTGTCCCCACCACTCCCTTGCCCTGCTTGGAGGGTAGTCGCTGACACCTGACTGCTGTCTGTGACTCCCTGCAGTGAGCTGCTTAGTTCCTCTGTGGTCTCACACTGAACAAACAGCTGAGACCCTAACTGTGGCTGGCCATGAGGAACCAGCCAAGTTACTCTGCTAAAAATTTAGATCTACTGTCTTTTTTTTTTTTAATTTTTGTTTTTAGTAGAGATGAGGGTCTCACCATTGTGGCCAGGCTGGTCTTGAACTCCTGACCTCAAGTGATCCACCCACCTCCGCCTTCCAAAGCACTGGGATTATAGGCATGAGCCACCTCACCCAGCCCTATTCTTTCTTCTGACTGCCAGAGAAGAGTTCTGTTTCCCCACACTTGCAGGGACTGAAGATATCTAAAAGCATACTCTGTTTAAGATAAAATGATAATAAGCAATTTTTCAAAAAAGCCTAAGTCCCTCAAACACAAAGAATATAACTGAAGTAGCAGCATCAAAAATTTGAAAGTTAGAGGTAGTGAACGATAACTGCCCACTGCACTCCAGCCTGGGCAACAGAGTGAGATCTCAGAAAGCTGAATCCTAAAGCAGACTATGGGGAAAGCTGACACCATGCAATTTACAGCCCACCTTCTGCTGAAGGGTAGACTAAAATAGAGCAATGCTTTCCAAATTCTGAAGGAAAACTATTTTCAATTTGGAATCCTAAGTAACCAGCCAAGCTATTGGTAGAATGTGGTGTAACAGAAAGGCATTTTCATACCAGCAAAGTCACGTGCACCTTTCTCAGCAGGTTACTATGAGAAGCATGCCACTAAAAGATGAAATTCACCAGCAACTGTAAGAGCATTAACATCACTAACCTGGAGTGCGTAATACACTCTGGAACTCTTCTAAATGACTTACCTGTATTAACACATAGAATCTTCAGGAGAATGCTACATAGAAAGTAGTATTTTCCAGATGAGGAAACTGAGGCATAAAGAGGTTAAATAGCTCTTCCAGCATCACATGGCTAGTAAGCAGAAGAGCTAGGCTTCAAATCCACATAATCTGGCCCCCAAGTTTGTGCTCTACTGTCCATGAAGAAAAAGACACGATCCAGCCAGGCACAGCGGCTCACGCCTATAATCCCAGCACTTTGGGAGGTTGAGGCAGGCAGATCACTTGAGGTCTGGAGTTCGAGGCCAGCCTGGCCAACATGGCGAAACCTCATCTCTACTGAAAGTACAAACATTACCCAGATGTGGCGCGTGCAGATGTGGCGCATGTCTGTAATCCCAGCTACTTGGGAGGCTGAGGCAGGAGAATCGCTTGAACCTGGGAGGCGGAGGTTGCAGTGAGCAAGATTGAGCCACTGCACTTCAGCCTGGGTGACAGCAGAGTGAGACTTTGTCTCAAACAAAAAAAAAAAAAAAAAAAAAAAAAGGAAGAGACAGGATCCAGTAATCAAGGGACCCAATATAAACGAGGCAACAGAAATCCTAAGATTACAAAGGGAGAGCCCAAGATGATGGTTGCGTGGGAGTACTAGGAAGAAACCAGTCCTTAATTAAAGCAAGTGAACAGCTCCAGAAAATATCTGAGATGAAACAGAGAACCCCTGCTGTAAATTAATGGATTTAGAGGAGACTTTGTTTACTAAGGTAGAGTTCAGAATTAAATAAGTAAAATGCAGGCCAGGTGCGGTAGCTCACACCTGTAATCCCAGCACTTTGGGAGGCCGAGGCAAGCTGATCACTTGAGGTCAGGAGTTCAAGGCCAGGCTGGCCAACACGGCAAAACCCTGTCTCTACTAAAAACACAAAAACTTAGCTGAGTGTGGTGGTATGCACCTATAATCCCAGGTGCTTGGGAGGCTGACGCAGGACAATCGCTTGAACCTGGGAGGTGGAGGTTGCAGTTAGCTGAGATAGCACCACTGCACTCCAGCCTGGGTGACGGAGTGAGACTCCATCTCCAAAAAACGTAGAAGTGCATATAATAAACAAACAATATGAAAAAATGCCACTGAGTATAAGTGAGTAAAATATGCCAACAAGTACGTACAATAAAAGAAATCATGGTCGGGCGTGGTGGCTCATGCCAGTAATCCCAGCACTTTGGGAGACTGAGGTGGGCGGATCATGAGGTCAGGGGTTCGAGACCAGCCTGGCCAACATGGTGAAACCCCATCTTTACTGAAAACACAAAAATTAGCCGGGTGTGGTGGCGCACGTCTGTAGTCCCAGCTACTCAGGAGGCTGAGGCAGGAGAATCACTTGAATCTGAGAGGCAGAGGTTGCAGTGAGCCAAAATGGTGCCACTGCACTCCAGCCTGGGCAACAGAGTGAGACTCTTATCTAAAAAAAAAAAAAAAAAAAAAAAAAAAAGCAATCATGGTATGCTAGGCTCAGTTTATACATGGTTAGAATAATACAAACATTGAGTTGTGGTCAAACAAAAAGCATGACAATATACAGAGCGTCTCAAAACTATTTTCATAATAATACTAGGCCATTCTGCACCCTTTTCACTCCCTCTGTTATATACAGTGCAGTTTTCCAGGGGCTATATGATGTGTTTGTTCTCAACAGAGTAAGTGCAGAAGTATCATAATTCAGGTATTTTCTATTAAGCCAAACAGTAAAAGAGATTTGCAAAAATACAAAAACACTGTTATTCTTCTAACTTTTCTAAAAAGATTTTCACAAGAAATTACTTATGTTAAAATAAAGGGCTTATTGTTATTTTCACAGAATACTTAAGATTTTTGTTTCTTCTTTTCTTTTTAAGACAGGGTCTCACTCTGTCACCCAGTCTGTAGTACAATGTCATGATCTTGGCTCACTGCAGCCTCACACTCCTGGGTTCAGGTGATCCTTCCACCTTAGCCTCTCAAGTAGCTGCAACCACAGGTGCACCCGACCGGTGTCTCTCTTTTTTTTTTTTTTTTTTTTTTGTAGAGATAGGGTCTCACTATGATGCCCAAGCTGGTCTCAAACTTGGTCTTGAATTCCTGGCCTCAAGCAATCCTCCTGCATTGGCCTCCCAAAGTGCTAGGATTACAGGCATGAGCCACTATGTCCAGTTTTACTTTCTAATAGAATACATACCAATAGATATAACCCACATAAACAAAAGCTCTTTGTGATCCTCAGTGATTTTTTAAGAGTATAAACAGTGCTGAAATAAAAAAGTTTTCAGGCCAGGCATAGTGACACACACTTATGATCCCAGCTACTTGCAAGGTTGAGGTGGGAAGATCACTTCAGCCCAGGAGTTCCAGATCAGCCTGGAACAACCTGAATCAACATAGCAAGACCCCACGTCATATTTCAAAACACATACACACAACAAAAAGTTTTTCAGAATCGTTGACTTTGGGGATGAGAGACAGCCAGGAAATGAATCCAAGTGTGGTGGAGGGTTTTGGTTGAAAGAGGATTAAACCCTCCTTAATGGTCAGGTGGGGTGGCTCGTGTCTGTTATCCCAGCACTTTGGGAGGCTGAGGTTGGAGGATCATTTGAGCCCAAGAGTTTGAGACTAGCCTAAGCAAAATGGTGAGATACCATCTCTACAAAAACAAGAAAAATTCAAAAATTAGCTGGGTGTGGTGGTGCATGCCTGTAGACCCAGCTACTCAGAAGGCTGAGATGGGAGGATCACATGAGCACAGGAGTTCGAGGCTACGGTGAGCTACAATTGCACCACTGCACTCTAGACTGGATGACAGAGAAAGACCCTGTCTCTATTAAAACCAACAACAACAACAACAAAACCTCTTTAATAGTAGAAAGAACTTAAAGCTGAATAATTTAGAAACCGTATAAGCATTATTATTTAGAGATACAAAAATACCCAACTAAAGAAATCTGTAAAAAGTTGAAAACGGTTAGAATGTTAGCCAGTAGTCACATGCAACTATTGAGCACTTGAAATGAGGCTAGTCTCAACAAATAATTTTTATTTTAATTAATTACATTTTAAAACTTGAAGCAGTATAAAATCTTTCCCTTAAACACATTACTGTTTTGGTAGGACTATATTTCACTTTAACCACCACATCATGTAAGATACTATTATTACATCGTAACAGAAATATTAGACACATGTATCATTTCAATATTTCACTAATAATTTTATAGTTTACATATTAACATTATAAAATTCTGATATACCAAAGATAATATATTGTTAATTTGGCCAGGTGCAGTGGCTCACACCTGTAATCCCAGCACCTTGGGAAGCTGAGGCAGGAGGACCACTTGAGTCCAGGAGTTCGAGACCAGCCTGGTCAACACAGTGAGGTCCCCATCTCTACAAAAAAAAAAAAAAAAAATTAGCCCAGTGTGGTGGCGCACACCTGTAGTCTCAGCTACCCGGGAGGCTGAGGTGGGAGAATCATCTGAACCCAGGAAATCGAGGCTGCAATGAGCCAAGATCACACCACTGCACTCCAGCCTGGGTATGAGAGCAAGACCCTGTTTCAAAAGGAAAAAAAAAAAAATTTTGTACCTTTTTTTTTTTTTTTTTGAGACAAAGTCTCACTCTGTTGCCCCAGGCTGGAATGCACTGTCCTCAGCACACTGCAAGCTCCGCCTCCCGGGTTCACGCCATTCTCCTGCCTCAGCCTCCAGAGTAGCTGGGACTACAGGCCCCCGCCACCATGTCCAGCTAATTTTTTTTTGTATTTTTAGTAGAGATGGGGTTTCACTGTGTTAGCCAGGATGGTCTCGATCTCCTGACCTTGTGATCCGCCCGCCTCGGCCTCCCAAATTGCTGGGATTAAAGGTGTGAGCCACCGCGCCCAGCCCTGATTCTTTTTATTTAATGCTGCTACTAGAAAATTTTATTTCTCACATTATATTTCTATTGGACAACGGAGTTCTAGGGAGTAGGAAATTTGGGGGGCCATTGGGAGAAGCATGCTGTTTTTCATAAGTACAACTCTTTGTTGGGAGGCAATTCTCCGTGAGTGCCTTGCATTTCTGTACATCTTGCAAGTGAGGCACTGTCTTTTCCAGATAATTTTTTCAAGGCTATTTTTATAGCAAACAGCCTAGAGAGAAATGGTGTTTCCCTCCCTAGCAAAGGGCAAACCTTCTTACTGACAACATAATAAAGACAATGTCACCTGGGGCAAAGCACAGCATGCTTACTGCCCACTATAAAAGATTTGGTTTCTCTAAGCTCAGGATTTCTTTCCCATAATGCAACCCACTGTTTGTAGTTATCACTTGGCCCTCTTCATACTGCCCTGTGGGAAGTAAGGCTCTAGCAACCTGTAGGAAAAATGCTGATCCTCTGCGACTGCTTAATACAGGTCATAAACGGCACTTCACCTCTGGCCCAGAAGTCTGTGTCTTTTGCCAGGATCCAAGAAAATTGTAACAGGCTTGTAAGCTTTCAAGTGGGTAAAATCTCAGACCCTTCATAGCTCTTGACACGCTTGTGGAAATATCTTTTTTAAATCACGTGCATTTATAACTCTGATTAAAATAAGAACTACATTTAAAAAAAGCCTTACAGGTAGTGATAAAATTAAGATCTATAAAGATGGTAATCGGTTTTTATATATAACTGATACAAATCAATATTCTAAAGCAGGGGTGTCTAATCTTCTAGATTCCCTGGGCCTTATTCCCTGGAAAAAGAATTGTTTTTGGTCACACATAAAATTCACCAACACTAACAATAGCTGATGAGTTAAAAAAAAAAAAATCACAAAAAAAGTCTCATAATGTTTTAAGAAAGTTTACACATGTATGTAGGACAGAACTCAAAGCCATCCTGGGCTGTGGGATGACAAGCTTGTCCTAAAGTCTTGATTAAGCAGAATGGGTACAGGAATTTCCTTTCCTTCATTCTGGTTTCTTTTTACAATTCCAGCCACTATTTAATCATACATATATATATTTTATTTTGAGACGGAGTCTTGCTCTGTCGCCCAGGCTGGAGTGCAGTCGCGCAATCTCCCAGGAGATTACAGGCACACACCACCAATCTGGCTAATTTTTGTATTTTTAGTAGAGACAGGGTTTCACCATGTTGGCCAGGCTGGTCTCGAACTCCTGGCCTCAAGCAATCCCCCCCACCTTGGCCTCCCAAAGTTCTGGGATTACAGGCGTGAGACACCACGCGCAGCCTTTTTTTTTCTTTTTTCTGAGTAATCCTATATTAAAACATATTTTGTAATTATATAAAAATGTTAAAATACATAATGAAATTTGATGCCTTCTAAGTTAGATGAAATTACATAAAATTAGGTTTCATCTGTGTAGTTTACATACAGAAGAAAAAAATACCAGTTCTCCATACCTGAATTAATGACATGAAAAGTTCTATAGAATTTTTTTCATGTAATCATTATACTACTTTGAGACAAAATGTCATTTAAATAACCCTTGCATTTCAATCAGTAATGAAAATAGTTTTTATTAGCACGTTTAACAGAAGAAAAAGCATCCTCTCTTTCCCCATGCTCTCTCTCCCAAAGGCATACCAGGGACACACCAGCTGACAGCCTGGGGGAAGAACCCACTCGCACCCCTTCTGCCCACTGACTTTGCAGGAAAGATGAAATACACCTCAGTCTATGCCACAAAGTGGAAAGCCGTAAATTCGTCAGGAGGAAAAGAAAGGATCCAAGAAGGCTTCCTCAATTACAATTGACCTGAATCTTGAAAATGGGTAAGATTTGGATATTAGAAAATAGGAGAGAAATGCATTTCCGACTTCTTGGCTTGCTCAGTTAGGGGAAACCTGAAGCAAAGGAAGCCTGCGAGGAAGAGGAGATTGTGATAGCAATGAAAAGCAGTTTTAAAAATAAGAGGAAGGTGAGTAAGAGATAACAGCTGTTTGCCACTTAGGTTCCGAAACCCTAAGGACGTCCTTCTCCACTCTATTATGACACGAAATCTGTTTCTCAATATGGTGAGCCACGATGAGTAAATTTGTAAGCACGTCTGTGCAAACAAGGGCAAGTTTCAGTAATGAAAACAGTAATGATAAATGGGGTCACTGTCACTCATACACGCAAACAGAATGATTTAAATGATCTCACAGAAACGAGCCCACCTGAGAAGTAGGCTGCAGAAAGTTCTGCAAAGGAGGAGCCACAGCAGTGGCTCCAGGGCCAGCTCTGCCCTCCCCTGGGATGATCCCTCTTGTGTATAATGAGGTTTGCCTGGTAATTGTGCAAAGGCTAAAACTGTCCCCCAAAAATAAGGAAATGGAGAAGAGCCAAGACATTCTGGAAACTTTTTTTGGGTGTGTGTGTGAAAAGTATATATACACACACACACACAAGAATAAAGGCCAAAGCTGTTCTCATCTGATCTCTCTTTAAACACAAAATGCGCTGGGCATAATGGCTCACGCTTGTAATCCTAACGTTTTGGTAGGCCGAGGTGCTGCGGATTACTTCAGCTCAGGAGTCTGAGATCAGCCTGGGCAACATGGTGAAACCCTGTCTCTACCAAAGATACAAAAATGAGCCAGGCATGGTGCATACCTGTGGTCCCAGCTACTTGGGAGTCTGAGGTGGGAAGACCATTGGAACCTGGGAAGTCGAGGCTGCAGTGAACTATGATTGCCCCACTGCACTCCAGGATGGGTGACAGAGCGAAGGGCTGTCTCAAAAAAATAAAAATAAACATGAAATGGTATCTTGAAAGGATGAAAGAACACCCAATACCTGGCCTGGGCGAATCCTTTTCCCAAGAACCTGGAGACGATACATTCATGGAACCAAAAAAGAAAAGAAGGGGAAGGATGAAATGAGGGCAACCAGCAGGGCAAACCTGATACACAAGAATGATCCTGCTAAGGGCTCCCCCTTCTCAGGCCCATCTCTTTTCTCCATCATGTTTGGCCACCATAGCGGGGCCCATGGCAATCAGCAGGGCTTGCATATTCTAGCTGCAGTTCAGTACCAAAGCAAGAATGAAAATGAGAAAATGTAGGGATTCAAAAAAGATTCTACAATCATATGCTCTCAAGACTTTAGTATTTGTGTTTTCAACAGCAAAAAAGTCACCCCAAAACCTCTCCTGTTGGTTGCAGTGCTTTCTCAATACCAATATCCAACCTCTTTAAATTTAAAATGTATTGCTAGAAATACATATGTGGCTTTACCCATACAAATTTCATTAATTCCCTTGAAAGCCAAAGGAATGTCCATGATTGTATCGTATCCAAATGAAGACCATCCTAATGGTTAAGAAAAGCAACTGATAAACAAGATGTAGTATATCCATACAACAGATCAGTATTTGGTTTTAAGAAGGAATGAAATTCTGGCTCAGGGTACAACATGAATGAATCCGGGAGGTATTATGCTAACTCAAATGTGAGACGCAACAGAACAGATATGCTATTGCGTCTGGAATTTATTCCTCCCGGGGGGTTCTGGATCTCACTGACCAAGAATGAAGCCGCCGACCCTCCCGGTGAGAGTTAAAGATGGTGTGTCCGGAATTTGTTCCTCCACACGTTCAAATGTGTCCCGAGTTTCTTCCTTCCAGTAGGTTCGTGCTCTCCCTGACCTCAGGAGTGAAGCCGCAGACTTTCGCAGTGAGTGTTTAACAGCTCTCAAAGGTGGCCTGTCCAGAGTTATTTGTTCCTCCGGTGGGTTCGTTGTCTCGCTGACTTCAGGAATGAAGCCGCAGACCCTCGTCAATGAGTATTGCAGCTCATAAAGGTATGGCGGACCCAAAGAGTGAGCACCAACAAGACGTTCTGTGAAAACCCAAAAGAACCGCTTCCACAACTTGGAAGGGCACCAGACCCGGTTGCTCCTGCTGGCTGGAATGGCCAGCTTGTATTCCTTTGTCCCTGCCCACATCCTGCTGATTGGTCCATTTTACAGAGCGCTGACTGGTCCACTTTACAGAGCGCTGATTGGTCCATTTTACAGAGTACTGATTGGTCCATTTTACAGAGTGCTGATTGGTGCATTTACAATCCGTTAACTAGACACAAAAATTCTGCAAGTCCCCATCCGGACTCAGAAGCCCAGCTGGCTTCACCTCTCACTATGATTCTACTTACAGAGGTACCTGGAGTAGTAAAATGTGCAGAGGCAGAAAGTAGCGTGGTGGTTTCCAGGGCTGGGGGAGGGAAGAATGGGGAGCTACTGTTTCCATGAGTACAGAGCTTCTGTTTGGGATAATGAAAAGTTCTAGGAATGGATAGTGTGAGATGGCTGCACAACAGTGCGCATATGCTTAATGCACTGAATTTCCTCAGATTTAACCTTGGGAGTTTTCAACCTCTTTGTTATGATTTTAAGAGATGCAGCTGGCTTACTATGTGACTAGATGCACCTTCAGAGCAGGTAAGTGAATGAGATGAAGAATGTTACATGGAAGAGGCTTTTTTTTTTTTTTTTTTTTTTTTTTTGAGACAGAGTCTTACTCTGTCGCCCAGGCTAGAGTGCAATGGCATGATCTAGGCCCACTGCAACCTCTGCCTCCCAGGTTCAAGCAATTCTTCTGCCTCAGCCTCCTGAGTAGCTGGGATCACAAGCACACACCACCAGGCCCAGGTCATTTTTGTATTTTTAATAGAGACGGGGGTTTCACCATGTTGACCAGGCTGGTCTCAAACTCCTGACCTCGTGATCCCCCTACCTCGGCCTCCCAAAGTGCTGGGATTACAGGTGTGAGCCACCGCTCCCAGCCCCAGAAGAGGCTTTTTAAAATTAATTTAAGAGGCTGGGCACAGTAGCTCATGCCTGTAATCCCAGCACTTTGGAAGGCCAAGGTGGGCAGATCACGTGAGGCAAGGATTTCGAGACTAGCCCGGCCAACATGGTGAAACCCCGTCTCTACAAAAATTAGCCAGGTGTAGTGGTGCACACCTGCAGTCTCGGCTACTCAAGACGCTGAGGCATGAGACTCGCTTGAACCTGGGAGGCAGAAGTTTCAGTGAGCTAAGATTGCACCACTACACTCCAGCCTGGTGACAGAGTAAGACTCTGTCTCAGTAAATAATAAATAAAAATTAATTTAAGAGAAGACAGTGAAGAAAAATATATTAGCATATAGGTAGGTATGACCTCAGGTTGTCTGAAAAAAAAAACCTTTTTGAGTTTAGTGTCATGAAAGTTTAGAGACAAATGAACAAAGGTTGTCCAACTTTCTCCAAAAGATCAGTGTGTTTCTGACTGCCTATGCACCTTTACTGTTACCCAATTTGCTTAAAGTCTAAGTAACAGTGAAACTCACTTTTACATGATAAAAACCTGTCCTCTCAGGCAGGAGACTTCATTTGCAGAGGCTGACTTTGATGGGCTTGTGCAGAAATATCTATATATATATACATACAAAAACCAGGTTTTTTTAAATAGCAATCTTCAACCTCATTATCACTGCAGACCAAAAATGAGAATAAAAATCTCATTGTCTACTTTGAAATTCCACACTAAAGAGTAATGGACTTTTTTCTTTTTCTCAAATCTAAAAGTAGGTAGTTTATAATACCAAATAGAACACCACAGTTTTATGGAAACAAAATTTTAGTTTGGAAAATTAAAGTTCATGTTGTCCCCTCTTAAAGATGAGGTGGCCCTGGGTTTTTGGCCCTGAGGTCACCCATCCTGTGTGTCACATGGGCCACACGTCTTGGGTTTTCTAAACAGTCCCAATTTCAAGTACGTGAGGCTCCTAAATGGCTTAGTCTCAGAAATGCTAATTCCCAAATTCTAGATTCCTTGTTTTTAGAGGTAGCCCTCAAATCTGGATTTTCAGTTTGCTAAATGTGACTGTCAGAGTAAGTATCCTTATTCCAGATGACAAAATAGAAGGCTAACCATTAGCAAAAATGAAAGGCACTCTCTGCCCAATTTCCTCTACATGTTCAAAATCCAGCTCAACCCCTTCCCGTGGTCCTTTCCCAAACCACAATGATTGCCCCTCTTTGAAATCCAACATCATTCACTGTTGGAGGCCACACAGCAAAACAGAAGTGTGAAGTCAAACAGAAGTGAAGACATAGCCTATGCTACTTCCTAAATGCATGGTTTCTGCAAGTTGCTTAACCTCTCTGAGCCTTAGTTTCCTCATCTGAAAAATGAAGATGTCGTAATGACCCATCTCATTTGGTCAGTGATGATTAAGTAACCTGCAAAGTGCCAAGCGCAGTGACCGGTACACACAGCAGATGCTCAATAAACAGGAATTATTGTCGTCTCTCACTTCAGCACTGAACCCCACATCACTCTGTCTCTGTGAACCTATCCATGTGGGTGCTTTGGAGTGGCCTCTGTCGAGTCTTAGGCTTGTCTCACACCCCTTTACCCACACTATTCCTTGGGTCTATTCAATTAGCATGAACTCAAAAAATAATTAAAAAAACCACAAATGTCCAAATATTACAAAATCCACTTCCTTTCTCCCAAAAAATGTAGGGCAGCATCTTGGATGCTTTGTGTTAAGTATGCCTTAATAGCTCATAGTCTTTTCCAGAGAAGGAAATGAAAGTTCAGTACTTACAGGTTCTAAATTATTGTCTGGGAGCCTAACATGATTTTAGATACTCTAAAATGGGTATCTAAAGATAAACCCAGGCCCGGCGCAGTGGCTCAGACCTGTAATCCCAGCACTTTGTGAGGCTGAGGTGAGAGCGTCACCTGAGGTCAGGAGTTCAAGACTAGCCTGGCCAACATGGCGAAACCTCGTCTCTACTAAAAGGACAAAAATAAGCCAGGCATGGTGGCTTGCACCTGTAGTCCTAGCTACATGGGAGGCTGAGGCAGGAGAATCGCTTGAACCTCAGAGGCAGAGGTTGCGGTGAGCAGAGATCACGCCATTGCACTCCAGCCTGGGAGGCAGAGCAAGACTCTATCTCAAAACAAACAAACAAACAAAACCATAAAAAACCCAGAAAACAACCTGCTTCAAACTGTACTGGGTGGTACTTTCATCCTGTCTTTGGGATTGATCTTAACTTTTCTGGACTTTGGTCTCCTTACCTGCACAAAGAAGCAGCTGGACTCATGTAGGGGGTCCCCAATTCCTAAGTGATAAAAGCACTTTGCTGTTCCTTAGCAGATGCGTGATGGGGGCGGGGGGCAACTGTAAGGCAAAATACTAATATGTACTGTATTTCCCCGAGTCTGAGAACATTTTTTCCCTTACACTGATATTTTTCAAAACTGATACCCACTGACACAAAGTATGCTCATTACTGTGGTGGTGGTGGTTTGTTTTTTTTTTTTTTTTTAACTTCCTTTAGAGATGATTAGAGATGATTATCAAATGGATGGTGCTTTTACAAAGTTATCTCAGAATTTAGGAAACTGTTAATAATAAGCAAATACTTTGCCAAGCATTTTACATACCTTTTCTTATTTAATTCTCACAACCACCCCGTCAGTAGCTATTTTTATTCTCACTTACCAGGTAAAGAAACCCAGGCTTTCACTGCTCTGAATATGGTCATTTACTCCAGTTTACTGGGATTAAGAGGTGAGGCGAGGGCTCAGCCCAGGGCTGACTCCCCGGGGAACAAAGAGAACAGAGCGTAGTCTCTCTTTCTGGCCAAGAACAACAGTGGATCCGGTTATTAACAGCTTCTAATTATACCTTGCCCTGCCTCCTAACCTTTCAAGGAGCTCGGAAATCTCCCAAATCTTCCTGCGGATATGAATGTTACAAACTCTCTTTTTGAAGGCTTCAGTGCTAAGACACATCAGAGCAACCTCTTCAATAGAGTCGCCTCAGGGACTTATTTGTGATCTAAGCTGTGACTGTGTCTTTAAACAGCTTCATAAACCTGAGCGGCAATCTTTATTCTCCATTTCACATCATCTAAATGATATTGTGGTACAGTTATTGAATTTGAAATTAACACTAAAGCCAAGAACGAAGTAATGCTCATTGTAATGACACGAAAAGAGGTATGTGAGATGATGTGGTATTCAGAGATGAGCTACACCTCAGCACGTTCAGAGAAGGCCGGGCGTGGTGGCACGCACCTGTAATCCCAGCTACTCAAGAGGCTGAGGCAGGAGAATCGCTTGAACCAAGATCGCGCCACTGCACTCCAGCCTGGGTGACAGAGTGAGACTCCGTCTGAAAACGAACAAACAAGCAAACAAAAAAACCAGCCTCCAGATAAATATATTATAAACACGCACTGGAAGAACTGTGAGAAGCACACACCCAAAACTATTCAGTGAGGATCTTCCTTTTTCGGAGAGAGGATGTTTATTCAAACACTGCTGAAATGTTTGCATTTGTTATGTTCACTTCAGTAACTGTCTTTAAAAATTGCCAACTGGGATAAAGTGGTGACAGTTCTCCAAAATAAGCTCCAATTAAATATACTTGCAAAGCATATAATTTCCCAAAAACAAAAATCCATTGACAATCTCACTTCACTGACACATCCTCTGTGTTCATGTTCCCCGTTCTCTTCTGGTACTTATCTTTGCAAAATACACTCATATTTTTGCTCAGATGTAATAGCAGCAGGGATTTCAGTTTCTATTCTTTTTTGATTACTGACTATCAAAGTATCTTCATTTGTTTTTGTCACAATTAGTTCGTCTTCTGGTTGGATATTAAGGGTATTTCCAAATTACACTGTTATAAACATGAACTATGAATAGCTTTGTATATTCATAGCTTTGTTTTCTCTTTGCTTTTAAAGGATTTCCTTGGAATTCCTAGGAGTAAGGATTTTAGGTCACTACTTGTAAGTTTCTGCGCCTCTTGTCTGCCTTCCAAATAAACCATACTTATACTGTCCCCGGTAACATCTGGATACCAGTTGCTCTAAATTTACTATACATTTTAATTATATATAATGTTAAATGACTGCGTATGAATATACTGTATAATTATTTTTGCCGATATTGCAACTATAAAATGGTACATCATCAAGGTTTCATTTTGTGATTTGATTACCAGTGGCTGAATCTTCTCTTTTCTTCCCTTTCTTTTTCTGAGACAGGGTATCACTCTGTTACCTGTCACTAGATATCACTCTGTTACCTGTCACTAGAGTGCAGTGGCATAACCAAAGCTTACTATTACTATAGTCTTGACTTCCCAGGTTCAAAGCGATCCTTCTACCTCAGCCTCCTGAGTAGCTGGGAGTACAGGCACATGCCACCATGCCTGGCTAATTTTTGTACTTTTTGTAGAGGCAAGGTCTTGCACTGTTGCCCAGGCTAGTCTTGAACTCCTGGGCTCCAGTGATCCACCCTGGCCTCCCAAAGTGCTGGGATGATAGGTGTGAGCCACTGTGCCCAGTCCTGAATATTTTCTTTTGGGTTTGTTTACATATGAGATGCAGACGAGTACAGTGGCAATGATTTCAGCTCTCCAGCCTGACCACCCCAGCAGGAAGGACCTGGGAGTTACCATTCCCCAACCCAAACTTCAGCAAACACTTAGCCTCTCCTAGCCTCAGTGTTTTCATTGTTTTTTTAAAAAAATTAATTAACTTTAAACAATTTCATTGGGGAAATGATCATATACACCTTAGAGTTTTTATAAAAAGTAAGTGAGCTAACTTGTAACATGTTTATACTGTATTTGACAAATGATGAGCCCTTAATATTGGCAATGTATTATTATTCATTATTTTCCCTTTTCTGACTTTTGTTCGAATCTGAGCTCATGTCTAAGGGTAACTTTTTCAGACTTCAAAAATGAAAATCCATATTTCAGGTTTACTAACAAATACTTCAATACACTCAACTCAATTCCATACTGAGAATATATTATACAAAACAGATTCCTAGGCTCTGGGGAGAAAAATACTCCCCATAAATAACACATACTCCCTGCTCTCCAGGAATTCACATAGTGGTTATTTGCTGAGATTTCTGGGGGAAATTATAGGCTTGGTCAATATAGTTACAAACTATTTTTAGAACAATGCATCCATTGTAGAGCTGAAAGAAACTTTAGGAAGCATCTAGTGTTGCTGGAAACAGCAGCTCTGGGAGCAATTACTAGGTCTTCAGGATAGGGGTGGAGTCTGTGTTCCCATAAATTACAAGAAACAAAGGCATAAAGACAGACAAGTGTGGCAGGGCACAGTGGCTCACACCTGTAATCCCAGCACTTTAGGAGGCCAAGGCGGGCAAATCATCTGAGGTCAGGAGTTCTAGACCACCCTGGCCAACATGGTGAAACCCCATCTCTACTAAAAACACAAAAATTAACCAGCCACGGTGGTGGGCGCCTGTAATCCCAGCTACTCTGAAGGATGAGGCAGGGGAATTGCTTGAATCCGGGAGGCGGAAGTTGCAGTGAGCTGAGATCACGCCATTGCACTCCAGCCTGGGCGACAGAGCGAGACTCCATCTCAAAGAGAGAAAAAGAAAAGACAAGATTCCCTGCTGCTGGTTTGGCTCCTTATTTCTTAGCCCTTAAGACAGTCATGTCTATTGTAAATATTTAAAGACAGAGACATGGTATTCAGCATTTCTCAAACTTACATGACAAAGAAAACTTAAGAGCATAATGTAAGTCCATAACAAAAACGTCCATCTAGCCCCAAGTTGCATCCTCCTCTGTAACTCAGGAAAAAGCTGAGGCCCTGGGGCATAAGTGGCTTTTCTAAGGGTCAAGATCTAGTGGAAAGCTGCCTTTAACCAGAGCCTGCAGCTTCACCCTTGTGGGTATGTGTCCTTTCACGCTCTGCTGCAGTCCCTTCACTCAACTCTACTTTTTTGGGAGGGAGGGGCACCCACAGAACCCCAAAAGAGACATCTGACATTTCTCTGTGGTGTCAGTCACACATTCTCTTTTCTCATTTCCTTTTTTTCTTTGAGACAAAGTCTCGCTCTGTTGCCCAGGCTGGAGTACAGAGGCGCGATCTTGACTCACTGCATCCTCCGCCTCCCGGGATCGGGTTCAAGTGATTCTCCCACCTCAGCCTCCTGAGTAGCTGGAATTACAGGCAAATGCCACCACACCCAGCTATTTTTGTTTTATCTTTAGCAGGGACAAGGTTTCATCATGTTGGCCAGGCTGGTCTTGAACTCCTGACCTCAAGTGAGCTGCCAGCCTCAGTCTGCCAAAGTGCCCAGCCCCTGGTCCATTTTTAGAAAATATTTACGGGAGGCTGATGTGGGAGTCAGCTGAGCTGACTCGGGAGAGGCTGCAGTGAGCCATGATCGTGCCACTGCACTCCACCCTGGGCAACAAAGTGAGACTGGTCTCAAAAAAAAAAAAAAAAATTTACATCTTATTTTGACCCAAAATAATATTACCGAGCATGACCAATCTACCTCATAGTGCTAACTTCTGATATGCTGCAAAATCATATCTACCATCAAAAACTGGTCTCTTTCCTAATGGGAGAATACAGCACTGAGGACATGCCTCAAAATGGTCAGAAATGTCTTTGGAAAACACTTATGTTAAAGGTACTAATTTCCACTTATACATTTTTTTTTAAAAAATCCTGTATTTTTATAGCCATGCCTCTTATTTTCAGGGAACTCATAAGTTTTCTGACACAAGTAATCAACAACAAAATTGGTGGGTTGTCTATTACTGACTTGAAAAACACTTCTGCGCAGCAGTGAGACATACATGCATGGGTTTTTATCTATACCCTGGGGTTTGTGGAAGTTAAGCGCCCTAGGCAGGGGCACATTCCTGGGATGGCCATACTCCAGCAGCAGATATAGCATGTGCTTCAGGCTTTTTAATTGCAAACCAGAGGTTTTGTTAATTAGCATAAGTAGTGTGAGAACCAGATCCTCCTAGGTGAATACAAGGACTGCGTTAGTTAGCATAACAGATGTGAGAAATGTGTAGACAACGGATGAGATCAGGAGGCTCCACCTATATGAAAGGATTAGGGATATTTCAGAGGCAAGTTCTGCATTTACATGAAGAGGACAAACAAGCCTGGCCAGCCCCAAAGTCTGGGATAGTGTCCTAAGCGCATTCCTGGGTCCAGCTGCTGATTTCAGGAAATTCTTGATTACTTGACCCCTGCTGAATCCTGCACCAACCAGAAGACTACTGCAAATTCTACATTAAGTGGCTTCTTTAAAAAAAAATTAATTTTTAATTGACAAATAATAATTGTGTATATTTATGGGGTATAATGTGATATTTTGATATATGTATACATTATGGAATGATAAAATGTACACATTTCAAGAGAAACAAGACATGTATACAACGTATTTATCACTCTTTAGTTTGAGCACTTTTTTTTTGAGACAGGGTCTCGCTCTGTCACCCAGGCTTGAATGTAGTGGCCCAATCATGGTTCACCACAGCCTCGACTCCTGGGCTCAAGCAGTCCTCCCACCTCAGCCTCCTGAGTAGCTGGGACTACAGACACACACCACCACACCCAGCTAATTTCTGTATTTTTATGTAGAAATGGAGTTTTACCATGTTGCCCAGGCTAGTCTCGAACTCCTGGGCTCAAGCGATCTGCCTGCCTTGGCCTCCCAGAGTGCTGAAATTACGGGCATGAGCTACCACACCCAGCCTGAGCACTTACTTTTAATCCAGCAGTAATTTTCTTTTCCACTGGATAAACTGGAGTGGTATATCATGAGAAAGAGGCTGTTTTAAAGTTCACCAGCCAGCAAGTTCTCAGACTACTATATAAATATATGTATATATTTCATTTACATTATATACATGGCATATCTATATAGTTACATTTACACTTGACTTAGAGTCAAAGTCATATACACATACCCAGGACTTTCATTCAAAGTTTTTCATGACAAGCATGTAAAATTTCTTAGTATAGACCCTAAGAGTATCCTTAATATGTTTATTTAAAAATTATATGTGTATACTACTGTTCCTGGGGGGTCCTTCCTCCCAGAGCTCCCAAGATGGTGGGGGGTGCTTCCAAAATTGCGGCAAGTCTTGTGTTCTCTGACCTGGGGTTCTTGGCCTCACGGATTCCAAGGAATGGAATCTTGGGCCATGTGGTGAGTGTTAATAGCTCTATTAGAAGCTGTGGGTCATGGAAGAGAACTGTGGAACCCAGTGACTAGTGTTCAGCTCGATTAGGATGAACCCAGGCACTTAGCCGTGCAGGAACAATGGCAAGCTTTAGGTCAATTAGGAGTGGCAATGGGTGCCTCCCTGGATCAGGAGCACAGCGGACACCCTGCCGGATCTGGAAGAATGGAAGTCAGCGGTGGGTCTACGATGGCAGCAAACAGCAGTGGTGGATGGCGAGTGAAAGTTCAGCTCAAGCCGTAACACGGACCAGAAGAGACTGCAATTGCAAGATTTAATAGAGTGAAAACAGAGCTCCCACACAAAGGGAGGGGACCCAAAGAGGGTAGCCGGCTCAAATGCCTGGGTTTATATCCCGATCATTGTCCCTCCTGCTGTGCTCTCAGGAGATAGATGACTGGCTATTTCTTTACCTCCTGTTTTTGCCTAATTAGCATTTTAGTGAGCTTTCTTTCCTACCTGATTGGTCGGGTGTGAGCTAAGTCGCAAGCCCCGTGTTTAAAGATGGATGCGGTCACCTTCCCAGCTAGGCTTAGGGATTCTTAGTGGGCCTAGGAAATCCAGCTAGTCCTGTCTCTCACTACTGTACTGATAAATTACATGTATCATAATACAAAAACTTGGAAGATGCAATAAAACCTATTACTTCAATTACAGTAGTGCACTCCTGGTTCTGCTACCTAAATCTTGACACTTAGTTTCCTCTGTCCACCAATCACATAGGTTTTTGGTGAAATTCACCCAGTGGGTTTCAATCAATTGTAAAGACTAATAAAAATAGTCTGCAGGTACCCTATAAAATTAACAAATGGATTAAAAACTCATTGATACTTTTCACTTAAAGTAGTTACACAATTCTATTTCCCAGTTTTTGATTTTTTTTTCCTTTGAGAGCTTTGGTAACTCACAAATGTACAATATTTTTTGGCAATATGTTCACATTACAATGAAAACATCTCCACACAGCCACTTCCCAAATGCCTCTCGGTAGCAGAAATTTATTTTGAAAAGTAATTCACTGTAAGACCCTCACGTTTACCTTGGATTTTTCCCTTCTCCCCAAAATATCTGACTACTGGTAGGTATAGCAAAGTTGGAAAGAGGCAACACATTTGAAACCCCATCTTTCTGCTAAAGAGAGATGCAGACACCTGTAAGCTCAACCACTCTTACACATCTGACAACAAGAGAACTAGGAATGCTCTGATGGGTGCAAAGGATGGCCCTGCTCCCTCCCCAGGGCATGGCAAAGGATGACAAAGCTTCTACAGACTAAAGCAATGATTCTTTCTCATGCCATGCCATATATACCAAAAGGCAACCACTGAACATCAGTTTCAGCTGTCTTGGCTGAAGGGAGACGGCTGAGAGAAATGCAGTATCTCAGTATACCTATCACCGGCTCAGGGACAAGTCTAGGTTGAGAGATGCTCTAATTTAAAGGCTTTGTGTTTCTAAAGTTAAACAACTCGATGACACCCTATAGCTCCTAACTTGCAACATCTCGCAGTATGCTTGATAGCCAGGTGAGCAGGGCTTCAGCTAGGCAAGGAATCCCTGTCTCCTATCCGCCTTAGATTAAGGAACCACATTCACCATACAGGACAGAGGACTGAAGGAGGATCCGCATGCGATGGCTCACACCTGTAATCCCAGCACTTCGGGAGGCCCAGGCAGGCGGATCACCTGAGGTGAGGAGTTCGAGACCAGCCTGGTCAACATGGTGTAACTCTGTCTCTACTAAAAATACAAAAATTAGCCAGGCACAGTGGCACGCGCCTGTAATCCCAGCTACTTAGGAGGCTGAGACAGGACAATCGCTTGAACCTGAGAAGCGGAGGTTGCAGTGAGCTGAGATTGCGCCACTGCACTCCAGCCTGGGCAACAGAGCAAGACTGTCTCAAAAAAAAAAAAAAAAACTGAAGGAGGGACCACTGGCACTCCTGACCTTAAATGCTTATAAAATTGTAAATAGAAGTTCTTACACTTCCTTTCAACACCCCCAAAGGACTGTCATTCGCTTCCTGCTCTGGATACCAATATGATCTCAACCTTGTTTTCTGTCCGGCACAATTGGTCTTAGCCTTATTTTCTGTCCCACACAACAGACAAATGCTGTAAACTCCAGGCAGCAAGGGCTGGAGCTCAACACAGCAGAGTGGCTTTAACTGGACTCAGGGCCACTCAACAGGCAAGTAGCTCTCAATCTGGTTTGTACACTGGAACCGCAAGGGAGCTTTCAAAAAGGACCAATAACTGAGTCCCCCTACCAGATATTTGATGGAATTGGTATAGAGTTTGACCTGGGTGTCAGATTTTTTTAAAAGCTCCACAGGTGTTCCTAGTGTATAGCCAACACTGAGAACCATGACGTGGGACATGAACCTGCATGGTGTGGAAGGGGGTTGAAAAGGTCCCTCCCCTCCAGGACCATCACCCCTAGTGGCTTTGATGCCCATCAGAAGATCGGCTGAGGCGGTGGCTCATGCCTGTAATCCCAGCACTTTGGGAGGCTGAGGCAGGCGGATAATGAGGTCAGGAGATCGAGACCATCCTGGCTAACACGGTGAAACCCTGTCTCTACTAAAAATACAAAAAATTAGCCGGGCGTGGTGGCGGGCACCTATAGTCCCAGCTACTCAGGAGGCTGAGGCAGGAGAATGACGTGAACCTGGGAGGCAGAGCTTGCAGTGAGCCGAGATCACGCCAGTGCACTCCGGCCTGGGCGACAGAGCAAGACTCCGTCTCAAAAAAAAAAAAAAAAAAAGATCAGCTGAGCATTTACTGCCTTTAGTTATCAAGCGTGTAAGGTCAAAGGTAGGAAGCAATTTGCAGAAAAAGAGAAAAAGCAGTGCAAGGCTATTTCAGGTGAACAGACAGGGCCAAGCTTCAAGGCAATCGTCATTCATAATACTTTCCAGGGAGCCAAACACAAAGCTTGGCACTAGAGAATGCTTACTAAATGCTGGTTGAAGAAATATCTGACTGCACACACAGACACACCCCAAACTCAGCCAATAGTTTTGCCACTTCCTTCAGAAAAAAGTCCTCACGATCCTGGTCCCAAAATCTAAAGCATCTTTATCCATCCTCTCCCTCCCTCCTTCCATCAGAGAACAATTTCTGCACTGTGTTCTCACCTTCTCTGAAAACTGGTCCTATCATTTATTTCACCCTCCTGCATCTTTAGGCTCTTCCTCTCTACCAGAAAATTCCCAGTAGTGGCCAGACACAGTGGATCATGCCTATAATCCTACACTTCGGGAAGCCAAGGTGGGCAGATTGCTTTAGCTCAGGAATTTGAGACCAGCCTGGACAACACAGATGGTGAGACCCATCTCTAGAAAAAAAATACAAAAATTAGCCAGCCATAGTGCTGTGCACCCTTGATGCTACTTGAAGGCTGAGGTGGGAGGATAGCATGAGCCCCAGGGGGTGGAGGTTGCAGTGAGCTAAGATATGCCACTGCACTCCAGCCTGGGCAACAGAGAGAGATCCTGCCAAAAACAAAACAAACAAACAAAATCCCAGTAGCATTAGAGCATGTTTAAATTTCTCCCATCTCAATCTGAAACAAAACAAAACAAAAACATCACAGACCCTTCATTTCCTCCCTGCCCCGCATGAATATCACACTTCTCAGTACCCTTAACAACAGGCCTCTCTTCTTCTACCAAATACAGTGATCAAACTCTATGGGTCCAGCCCTTTTCTCTTCTCATTCTACACCCTCTTTGGATGAGTGCTTTTTATGCAGTAATTACTTATATGCAACAGCTCCCAAACATGTATCTCCACCCCAGATCTCTTTCAGGAGCAGCAACTGTCTACTCCTCGTCTTTACTTGGATGTCTCACAAACAAAGCACACATCCAAAAAGGCATTATCTTCCCTCCCACACCTGGTGCCAACCCGCTCCTCCTCCGGTGTTCTCAATCATCATAATGGTTCCACCATCCCATCCTACTCAGTTGTTTATGCCAGAAACTTCTGAATCAACCTTGTTACCTCTCTCTCCATCAACCATCTCCAAATAATCACCGCCTTCTTGCTGATTTTCACTACAAACCCAATCTCACTCCATCTCAATCCCTCCCTGTCATTAAGCTTTATCCAGTGCTGCTACACCATCCCTGGGTGACTGCAAAAGCACTGTTTGTTCACATCCACCCTCCTCCTCCCCAGGGTGGCCACAAGTCTGGCTCAGGGGGCTAAAGCCTTTTGACCTGGCCCAGCTAGGACACAGTGCTGCATTTTTTCTAACTGGTCCACACAGATTAGAAGCCTTTCTTCCGTTTGCACAAAGACATCATACGTGCCAGCAGGACTTACCTCTCTAAACTATTCTCTACACAGCAAACAGCAATCATTTTACAAACTCAAATTAGTCCAGGCACGGCGGCTCACACCTGTAATCCCAGGACTTTTGGGAGGCTGAGGCGAGAGGATCTCTTGAGGTCAGGAGTTCAAGACCAGCCTGGCCAATATGCTGAAACCCCATCTCTACTAAAAATACAAAAATTATCTGGGTGTGGTGACGTGCATCTTTAATTCCAGCTACTTGGGGCAGAAGTTGCAGTGAGCCGAGATTGCGCCACTGCACTCCAGTCTGGGTGACAGTGCAAGACTCCGTCTTAAAAAAAAAAACCAAAAAAAAAAACCTCAAATCAGAGTCAGGCACAGCAGTGCTTGCCTCTAGTTGCAGCTACGAGGGAGGCTGAGGCAGGAGGATCACTGGAGCCCAGGAGTTTGACGGCAGTGTGCTATGATAGCCACCGCACTCCAGTCCAAGCAACATAGCAAGACTGTCTCAAAAACAAAAACAAAAAATCTCATTGGAAATTGGAGAAAATGAACTGGAGGAATGTGGGCAACACTACTGCCTGCCCTAACATGGAAATTTGAGAGGATAGTTCATCATATCAGGGATCTGCCTAAGAACATTTCTGGGAAGAATGTAGGAAGTGCTACCCGGTCTAGTACCTGCCTTTGAGAAAATGTGAGAGAGATGAACTAAAGAAGTATATTCAATATTTTTAGTAGAATCTAGAGAAAACATAAAGGAATCGGGGCTTGCTGGGTCTAAAATAAAACTACTTCTAGTCAGATACGGTAGCCCATGCCTATAGTCTCAACTACTTGAGAGGCTGAAGTGGGAGGATCACTTGAGCCTAGGAGTTCAACTGAAGCGTGCTATGATCACAGCTGTGAATAGCCACTGCACTCCAACCTGGACAACAAAGTGAGACACTGTCTTCAACAGAAAAAAAACAACCTCAAATCAAAAACCCTTTAGTGGCCAGTAGTCGGTAGTGTGCCTGTAGTCTCAGCTACTCAGGAGGCTGAGGTGGGAGGATCACCTAAGCCTGGGAGGCAGAGGCTGCAGTGAGCCCAGATCGTGCCACTGCATTCCAACCTGGGCAACAGAGTGAGACCCTGTCTGAAACAAACAAACAAAAAGTGGGTTTCCACTATGCTGACATTAAAGTCCAAAATCCTAAGAATGACCCAAGAGGCCTCATCCCCAGACATATTTTCCTCTTGATCTCAACTCTTTCAGCCTGTAAGTTTATCCCCTAATGTACTTCACTAACTCCTACTAATCTTTCAGCTTTTTAAAAAAAATTTTATTTTTTACAAAAAAAAAAAAAAGAGAGATGGGAGTCTCGCTATGTTGACCTGGCTGGTCTCGAACTCCTGGCCTCACGCGATTCTCCCATCTCAGCTTCCCAAAGTGCTGGGATCACAGGTATGAGCCACCATGCCTGCTCCCAGGCCTTATTTTAAATATCATTTTTTAAGCAGGCCTTCCCTGAACAGTCTCTCTCCCTTAAACCAGGTTAGGTCTCAGGGTCACATGCTCCCCTAACACCCTGTGCTTTCCTAAGTACCCTTTAGGATTGTGATAGCCTGAGCCGGTGTGACTATGTGTTTGTCTCATAAGCTAATATTAGCTCATAAAGGCAGGGACCCTCCATCTCGTTCACAACTGTGGCCCAGGAGCGAGCAATGCCGGGCATCTAAAAGATGCTCAGTAAATAGTTGTTCAATGAATACCTGAATAAATAAGTTGCTCCATTACCCATGACTCTAATGAACAAAAATTTGGCTACCTCTTTAGCAAAGGAAAAATCAATCACAGCAGGATTTCTTAGTAACGTTATTGCATTGATGACCAAATACATGCAGACTCCTCATTGGAAACAGAAGAACAATCAAGGAAGCAGAAACTCCAGGTGCCTAGTGGCAGCAGTAACATTTCACAGTTTAGATTTGCATTTGTGATCACAACCCTACTGTAAGCTACAAATAAAGAGTTTCACCAGGGCCAGCTCGCGGGGGGGGGGGGGGCGCGGGTGGGCAACCAATGCAGTCACACTGGACCCTGTGCTTGGTTTAATGCTCTGTGGTTACCATGTTCAAATTCTTAATTTTTTTAACAAGGGGCCCCACAAATTATGTAGCCAGTCCTGAGTTTTACAAATTAGTTTGATTTCTGGAAGGGACCAGTGGATAGCTAATCCCCAGCTAAGGAGGCATCCTCCATAATCAAGGCTGTTTTCAACCTCCCTGAGCATATGTAAGTCCTAATAAAGAGGGTTACATTTCTAGGACATGTTTTCTTCTGATATAAGTCATACCATACATTATGTAGCGCTCCCTTTGAGGAAGTTGAGATTTTTCAGATTACAGAAATACACAGCAGTCTTCGTTTTATTGCTGTTAGCTAAAAAGAGGTTAATTTTTCTTAAAACTAAATTCTACGTGAAACTACCATAGAATTCCTTGTTCATTTCCAACTTTTAAAACTTTATTAAATTTAACAAATGCACTGAACACTTGAAATTTCTTTGGAGATGGAAACTGGCAAGGCATGCTTCTCAGAGTAGGAAAAAGAAAAAAAAAAAAAGAAAAGAAACCGGCAGGACACATTGGCCATTCACAAAGAACACTGATTTAGTTATCTTTATGATAAAGACGTTTCAAAACGTCAGACGTTTAAATCTACAAATAGCTTCTCTAGTCATGAAGAGTTTCAAGTTAATTGTTAAGCTTATAAATGTCTAGACCATCTCAGAAACGTTTAGACCATCTTAAATATAGGTTCATTTTGTTCCTCAGCCAAAAATGACTTTGTTCTCCAGGGAACATTTGCCTATGTCTGGAGACATTTGGGGTCGTTTAACTGCAGGGAGGGTACACTGGCATTTATTTAATAGGTAGAGGCCAGAGACGCTGCTAAACATCTGCGATGCACAGGACAGCCCCCACAACAAAACTTATCTGGCCAAAAATGTCAAAAGTGACACAACTGAGAAAGGCTGGTTTAAACTAATACATGGCATTTGCCTCAGATAGGAAACGTGACAGCACTAAGCCACAAATCCAGTGACAAAGCCAAGAATACAGACAGTCTCCACAAGAAACACATCTGGTTATATGAACAGTCATTTGGGAACTCCCTTTTTAAGACAGGGAGTTAGACATTTGACATACTGACCTGGAACCATGAATACATTTCTCATTAGAATAAAAAAAAATAGTGACAAGAGTCCTTGGTTGGCTCTATAAAAAAAAAAAATATATATATATATATACACACACACACACACACACACACACAGTATAGTTGAAATACCACACACTTCATAGAAAACAGAATTTGACCATCGATCATTTCCAGTAGTAATTTGTGTTTTCTATCACTTTCATTTCAGGAAAAATATATAATATCTACATCACAGTTCAGAATTTTCCATTCCTCAGTGAATATAATCACCATGTACATTAGTAGTTTTTAAGGCAAAGCTTTGCAAACAGATGATGCATGAAACAAGTTTGATTTTATTCTTCGTGAGTTTTTTGTTTTAAGATGGAGTTTCACTCTGTCGTCCAGGCTTGAGTGTAGTGGCTCATCCCAACCTCCACCTCCCGGGTTCAAGCGATTATCCTGCCTCAGCCTCCTGAGTAGCTGGGATTACAGGTACCCACCATCACACCTGGCTGATTTTTGTTTTTGTAGAGATGGGGTTTTGCCATGTTGGTCAGGCTGGTCTCGAACTCCTGACCTCAAGTGATCCACCTGCCTTGGCTTCCCAAAATGCTGGGATTACAGGTATGAGCCACCATGCCCAGCCTCTTTGTGTGTGGTTTGTTGTTTTTTTGTTGTTGTTGTTTTGTTTGTTTGTTTTTCTTTTGAGACAGAGTCTCACTCTGTCACCCAGGCTGGAGTGCAGTGGCGCAATCTTGGTTCACTGCAACCTCCACCTCCCAGATTCAAACAATTCTCTGTTTCAGCCTCCTGAGTAGCTGGGATTACAGGCGCCCGGCCACCATACCCAGCTAATTTTGGAATTTTTAGTAGAGACACGGTTTCACCATCTTGACCAGGCTGGTCTTGAACTCCTGACCTCGTGATCCACCCTCCTCAGCCTCCCAAAGTGCTGGGATTACAGGTGTGAACCACTGCGCCTGGCCCTCTCTGTGTTTTAAAAAGGAAAAAATATGAGCCAATATTTTAAATCAGGCTTTACATTTTTTATTTTTAAGTAAAAGTTCTCAGCTATTCATGGAAAAAAAAAAAAAAAAAAAAGGAAGAGCTGCCTACACTGCATGGCTTCATGGGAATTCCTGCATGGATACTGGGTGGAAATGGTCACTATCCACCCAGATTTAGCAGGTTCCTCTGCAGTCACCTGGGCCCACTCAAGCACTCTCGTGCATTACCTGTTGAGTCCACATGGATAAAGTGGATTTTGTGATCCCAGTTTTAGGGAAAAACGTTTTTCTTACTGTTAAGCAATTCGATCACAAATGGAAAAGGAGTAACTCCTTAAAAAGTCAGTGGAAGCATTGCTATCATTAATCAAGAATGAACTATAATTAATGAAGGACAAAATCTAGTACAAACTTGGGGCCAAGGCTAAGGAGGTCCTTTACAGGGCCAAGCTGAAGGACGGACAGAGGAGGTGGCAGTGACCGTCAAACCCTCATCATGAAATGGAAAAAATATCAACCTCTCGGCCAATAAAACACTTTTTAAAAGTAAATTCACAGTTTGGTATATTGTATTCAAAATTAAAGGAGTTTGCCATTTCTAAGAAATCAGTTTCCCGATAGTACCATTTTAAAGGCCTGAAAAAAATTCCTTTAAGAAAAAGCAGGTATCTACACAGTCTGAGTTTTCCTCCCTGCCAGAACTGAAATCTGTTACCAAAGCCTCCAGCAGGGGGGCCTGCCTGGAATTGCCTAAGCTCCTAGCAGGTAATTTACACTGATCTTTAAAAACTATTAACCCCTCCTCCTCCCCTCTATAAAACAAACCGGCCTTTCAGAACAGCTCTGGAAGCGGGGCAGAATGCCAGACGAAGAGACAACTTCCAGACCACGTCTCTCACCTCCCACCCATCAAATTCAGCCCACAAAAAGCTGTGGCCGCATTCTCATCCCAAGGAACCATGGCTTTCTTTGAACACCATATATCCTCCCAACTGGTCTCTTGCCCCATTATGTGTAAAAAAACGACTCTCTTTTCTGCAGAAAGAAATAACAAGGCAAAGGGTGTACAGGGCAACGTTTATATGCATCTACAGCATGCCAGGTGCCTACAGAACCTACCTCGACCTAGGCGGCCAGTGCCCCAGCCGGGATCTGCAAGCGCCCTCATCCACGCTGGGAGACGGGAAGAGGAGAGGGAGGCGTGACAGGCGAGGGTGCCTGTGCTGCGCAGAAAGCGCTGCCAGGAGAAAAGAAGCAGTGAGCAAGGGCTTCTTGCATTTCAAAAACCTAATAACCAAAACCTGTAGGAATCTGCCTGAGATACTTTAAAAGAAGAGGAAAGAGAAACCTAGGAGGGGGTAAAATGCGTTTAAGACGAATCACTTGTTTTCGTAATAGACCCTGCGCGCGAGTTTCCTAGACTGCCGCGAGAAGAAAGAAAGCGAGGGAGTAGGAAAGGAGAGAGGCTTCGGAGCCCCTAAACTAACGTCTCTTTTTCCATTAGTAATAGTTTGCTCTAGGGCTTGTCATTTATTATCCTAGCGTTGGCCTCTTTATCAGCAAAGTAGGGGTGAAAGTGCCTCTTAGCCGGGCTGGGGTTAGGATTCAATGAACTTAAATGAAGTTAAGCCCCTGGCACCCAAGGGATGGCAGCGAGTCTTTTCGTTCCCTGCCTATCCACGCCCGCAGCCAACCCCTCCAACGTCTAAGCTACAAGGACCAGGGTCAAGAGGCTAGAAAGTGACTTTCGGGGGACACGGGGCACCGGCGTCCCAGCCCCACTGAGCGGACGGAAAATGAGGGTGGAAGGAAGACGCGCCGCTCCATCCCGATACCGGGCGCACCCGGGTTCTGCTTCTTCCTGCGCGGCAGAGCCCAGCCCGCCCGGGGCCAAGGGGTACTGAGAGCTGGCTCCCTCCCACCCATCCTTCTCTGCCCTCCCCCACCGCTGGGCGGCCGAGCAGGGGAACACGATGGGGAGTCGGTTACCTGGAGTGGGCGTCTGGCCCCGGAGTCGCAGGAGGATGCGCTGCCGCTCCTGGTCCAGCAAGATCCTGCACCGCGCCGCGCTCTGGACGCTCCGGAGCTGCGCCTGCAGCCCTCGCACCGGCTGGGCCCGCCCCGGGGCCGCCCCCAAAGGCCCCGCCTTTCTAGGCCCCGCCCACCACGTCCCCGCCTCGCCCACCTGGGCGGGCGCGGGGCTGGAGACTTGCTGCGGACTCGAGGTTCCCGCCTCCAGGCGAGGGCGCCCTCTGGGCACTGACGTGGTCTTGGAGGAGCGCTGCGGTCCCAGTGCTTCCTCGCTCCTCTTCCTCACTGTGCTCTGATTCTTAGAGCTATGTGTGTGAGCGGCGTCTTTTTAAACATTTTATGCCTCCCTTCCTCGAAAGCAGGAAACTCGAGAAATGCTGCCTTTTCTGATTTTAAACATGAAAATATGTTCTAGAAAAAGAATATAATTAAATTCCAAGGTTCTTGATATGTAAAGTTTAGAGATAACCATGTAGGTGTTTCTTTTCTTTCCCTTAATGGACCTTGCTTCCTAAATTTAGCGTTTAAGAACTCATTACATTCATGTGTATTTCCACATAAAAATTAAGATCAAATTAAACTGTGGAACAATCCACCGTGCTGTGGAAAGTAGGATAAAACCTTCCCCGCCCTTATAGCACAGAGCTTTGTGTCAGTTATGAAAGTTGCCACAGTTCTCTTTGCAACAAGAGGAATATTGTATCTGTGTCTTCTTTCGTTGGATTTTTAGCTCCTAGAAAACAGAACGAGGTCTTATTTGTTTCCATGTTGTTATAAAACAAAATTCTGGCCGGGCGCGGTGGCTCACGCCTGTAATCCCAGCACTTTGGGAGGCCGAGGGGGGCGGATCACGAGGTTAGGAGATCGAGACCATCCTGGCTAACACGGTGAAACCCCGTCTCTACTAAAAATACAAAAAACTAGCCGGGCGTGGTGGCGGGCGCCTGTAGTCTCAGCTACTCAGGAGGCTGAGGCAGAATGGCGTAAACCCGGGAGGCGGAGCTTGCAGTGAGCCGAGATTGTGCCACTGCACTCCAGCCAGGGCAACAGAGCAAAACTCCGTCTCAAAAAAAAAAAAAAAAAAATTCTAACTTGGAGGCCATTACACTGTGATATGTTTGACACTTGCCTAATTTGTCAACAAAAATTAACATAAGATGATGATGTAGGGGAAGAAAGACTTCCCCTCTACTCTCTGAGGGTTGGATAACTAAGTCTATGAAATAAATTGACAGCAGGTAGATTAACAAGAGAAAAAGTATGCAGATTTCTTGTAGGGGGTAGCACAGGAAAGAAAAATTAATATTCCCTCTACCTCCCCCAACAAAAACTGAAATTTTAGGAGCTTGTGTACCGTCTTCATTGGGGAGGGACAATTTAGGGGAGAGGAAATGATTTTGGGGAAAACTCCTTCAATGGCTAGCTTTGTTTAATGTCTCATGAAATTTTTCACGAGCAATTCAAGCATAATTGTTAAGAGCAACTGAATTAGGTAAATATAAATGGAATAAAAGTTTATAAATAAAAACATGATGTTTTATAAAATTTGTCTACTTAAAAACAATTTTAAAAATCTTTTTTGGTAATTTGAAATCTCGAACATATTAAATTAAGTAATAGATATTCATTAAATGTCTGAGTCGTTTGTAAGTTAAAATACTGACATACTAATTGCTAAACATAAGTTTAAAGTATAGCTGGGGCCAGGTGCAGTGGCTCATGCCTGTAATTCTAGCACTTTGGGAGGCCAAGGTGGGCAGATCACCTGAGGTCAGGAGTTCGAGACTAGCCTGGCCAACATACCAAAACCCTGACTCTACTAAAAATACGAAAATTAGCCAGCTGCAGTGGCATGTTCCTGTAATCCCAGCAACTCGGAAGGCTGAGGCGTGAGAATTGCTTGAACCCGGGAGGTGGAGGTTGCAGTGAGCCAAGATCGTGCCACTACAGTCTGGCCTGGGCGACAAAGCAAGGCTCCATTTCAAAAATAAATAAATTAATTAATTAAAGTATAGCCGGCTGTTTGCAATGGCTCACGCTTGTAATTCCAACATTTTAGGAAGCCGAGGTGTGAGTATCCCTTGAGCCTGGGAGTTTGAGATCAGCCTGGGCAGCATAGCCAGACCTCACCTCTACAAAATAAAAATAGATAAATTAGCCAGGGGGGGAGGCCAAGCGATAGATTTATGAATTAACTTTTAGAATATATCTTGTTTGTCAGTTGGATACTGCCTGTATACCATAAGTGTAATCCATTTGGGGTGTGTGTGTGCGTGACAGGTTCTCACTCTGTTACTCAGGCTGGAACACAGTGTTGCAATCACAGCTCACTGTAGCCTCAACTTACCCCTGCTCAGGTAATTCTCCCACCTCAGCCTCCCAAGTAGCTGGGACTACAGATGTGTGCCACCATGCCCAGCTAATTTTTTGGTATTTTTTGTAGAGATGGGGTTTCACCATGTTGCCCAGGCTGGTTTTGAACTCCCAGGCTCAAGCAATCCACCCACCTCAGTCTCCCAAAGTGCTGGGATTACAGGTGTGAGCCACCTTGCCCAGTCCACTTACTTTTAATTCCTGCAATAACATACACCCATAAATCTATACAAGTAGTTTAGAAGGTATTTCTGGAATGCTTAGGGGTGTATCAGTCAGGGCCCAGTCAGAAAACAGAAATCACAGCAATTATTTTTACAGAGAATTTAAGGTCATGAAGACTGGCAAGGCAAAAACATTGCAGTAACAGAGAGAGAGTAACTGCAGGAAGCAGCTGCCATGCACAGAGCTGGGTAGAGGGGAAGTGTTGGGGTTACTGGAACCTAAGAGCCGGGAGAGGACCCCTGGTTGGCTGGGAGTCAGACCTCAAAGGAGGGGGTGGTACCTAGCTGGTGCTCTTATCTCTGAAGGTAAACACTGAGGATGGATGGGACAGGGTGGATGAAAACAAACAAACAAACAAATCTAAGAAACTGGAACCAGCTGCTGCGGCAGCCAGGGAGAAGAGCCATTGCTTGGTAACAGGGACAGGAACAGTAAGCAGCTATAAAGTAGCAAGTCCCTCTCCTCAAGCACCCCTTATAAGCAAAACCTTATAGGAAATGTGATTTGCTAAGTCTCAGCCCTGGCTCACAGAGCAGAGGATAGAAGCTTGAGTCTCAACTCTAAGACATACTTCAATAACCGGCACAAGGAGCAAACTCATGATCACAAATATCCAACTCTCCTAATATTATAGATGTGGGAAAGTGTCTGATAAACACAGCTGTCATAGTAATGATGAATACAACAGCAATATATTATTAAAATGTCATAATAAAACTATAGTTACAAGTACAATCAAATAACGGGACAGAGGCCAGGCATGGTGGCTCATGCCTGTAATCCCAGCACTTCGGGAGGCCAAGGCAGGCAGATCTCTTGAGGTAAGGAGTTCCAGACCAGCCTGGCCAACATGGGGAAACCCCATCTACTAAAAATATAAAAATTAGCTGAGTGCGGTGGTGCACACCTGTAATCTTAGCTACTGGGGACGTTGAGGCACGAGAATCAGTTGAATCCGGGAGGTGGAGGTTGCAGTGAGCCAAGATCATGCCACTGCACTCCAGCCTAGGCAACAGAGCAAGGCTCCATCTCAAAAATAAATAAATAATAAGAATACATTTAAAAAAAAAAATAAGGGGATGGTGTTGCTTGACCTATACTTTGTGTTACTGGAGGACAGTGAAGATCTTCTCCCCCTTTTATTTTCTGAGAAACCACTAACTACATAGAACCACCTTTCCCCAAATGACTTAGGTAAGCATCATGGATAACATCCTTTCACACCTACGACAAGGCCATAGACATGCCGTCCAAATTTCCATTGTCATCTTGTAAATGGTTAGCTGAACCATTTGCCCCTACTGATCAATCTGGGCAAATACCTCACTTGATCAAACTTCAGTCAGGCTTTTCTCCTTCCACCAGGTCTTTGCCCTTTAATCTAGTCTCAGCCTAAACCAGCACTGGAATTGGGAATAAGCCCCTTAACGTCCTGTATTAGTCTGCTTTCACACTGCTATAAAGACATTTCTGAGACTGGGTAATTTATAAAGAAAAGAGGTTTAAAGGCTGGGTGCGGTGGCTCACACCTGTAATCTCAGCACCTTGGTAGGCTGAGGCGGGCAGATCACGAGGTTAGGAGTTCAAGACCAGCATGACCAACATGGTGAAATGCTGTCTCTACTAAAAATACAAAAATTAGCCGGGCGTGATGCCTGTAATCTCAGCTACTCAGGAGGCTGAGGTAGGAGAGTTGCTTGAACCCAGGAGGCAGAGGTTGTAGTGAGCTGAAATCATGCCACTGCACTCCAGCCTGGTGACAGAGTGAGACTCTGTCTAACAAAGAAAAGAAAAAAAAAAAAAAAAAAAGAGGTTTAATTGACTCACAGTTTTGCATGGCTGGGGTGTCTCAGGAAACTTATAATCATGACAGAAGGGGAAGAGGTGCCTCTTACATGGTGGCAGGTGAGAGAGAGCAAGCAAGAGCAGGGAAAACAGCCTTATAAGACCATCAGATCTCCTGATAACTCACTCACTATCACAAAAACAACATGAGGGAAACTGCCCCCACGATCCAATCACCTCCACCAAGCCCCTCCCTCGCCATTTGGGGATTATGGGGATTACAGTTCAAGATGAGATTTGGGTGGGGTTTGGGTGGGAACACAGCCAAATCGTATCACATCCCCTCCCAAGAAGCCCCTTCTCAGCTGACCACAAAGAAACTATGTCCTGATCAATTGCCTGATCAGGCCACCTGCTCATCCCACTCCCTGATACTGGTTCTTCTTCCTTTTTTTTTTTTTTTTCTTTTTTGAGACAGAGTTTTGCTCTTGTTGCCCAGGCTGGAGTGCAATGGCACAATCTCGGCTCACTGCAACCTCCGCCTCCCAGGTTCAAGCGATTCTTCTGCCTCAGCCTCCCAAGTAGCTGGGATTACAGGCATGCGCCACCATGCCCAGCTAATTTTGTATTTTTAGTAGAGATGAGTTTTCACCATGTTGGTCAGGCTGATCTCTAATTCCTGACCTCAGGTGATCTGCCCACCTCAGCCTCTCAGAGTGCTGGGATTACAGGCGTAAGCCACCACACCCAGCCAATATTGGTTCTTTTTTAACATTGTTTACTAGTCCCAGTAAAAGAAAAGCCCTTTTCCGCCTTACCTTTCAAAAACTTGCAGATCTTATGGTTGAAGCATTCTATTAAAATGCTATCCCTCCCCTATTGCAACATTCTGTTCTTAGGTTGCAATACTCCTTTTAAACAAAGTGTCTCCTTACCTAGGTCTGGATTTGGTTTTTATTTGACAGTTCTTGTTGCTGTGATCCAGCTCAAGACTGGAACTCACCTAGGGACCTCCACAAGCCCCACCCAGGTAAAGGTGCCATGTTCAGGACTTGAGGACTCTTGGGTGCGTTCAAGTCTTGAACTAGCGCTCTGGCCATCTTGTCTGTTGAAGAACAGTAAAAGGTTACTTTGATTGTTTTAGGCAAAGAGATGCTTTGGCCCTCCTGTGAGACTTCTGTGCTTTTTCAGCTCCTCCACCTGGGGATTGTTCGAGGGAATTAATCAAGTGAGACTTTTTCTTGGCTCCTTTAAAGATTTTTTTCTCTGGGCTAACTATCCACTAATGCCAGGATAACTCTCACTCTATCAGATGCCCTCCTCTTCCCGCACTGAGTATATGCCATTATGGCACTAATTCAGTTTAATAGCCTCAAAAATGGCAAAATTTACTAAAGGTAACCTAGAACCTCAAAGGCCTCTTTGGGAAACATGAGATCTCCCTAAACCAGCTCATCTAAGACTGCTCCCTTCCCATCATCCCCATCACTCCGTTTTTACCACTTTAAAGCTTCTCTTTTGTTGCCTTGAATTCTTTAATCTGTCTACCTCCTTCACTCCTCTACCCATTCCTACAGACCTTTTCCTACCCACTCCAGCTCCTCAACTCATGGTCACTCAAGATTTAGGCTTCCCTTCTGTTCTGACCACCTTCTCTTCACACCATTGGTGAAGGAGGGATCTTCTGCACTAAATAGTATGAGATGGCTGAACAGATGGCACCCAACACTGGACAGATGAGATTGGCTACAGTTTTTTCAGTTACATACTCACAGCCTAAGGGATGAGGAGGTTATTGCATGCCAGGCAGAGCCACACAGGAATTGCATTTGAAAGTAGACTGAAGCAGCAGGGGCTGTGTGAGGCAGGCTTTGTAGTAATGGCACAAGAGTGAGGTAACCTTTTGTTCCATGGGAGGATGTAATTGGCTTGTTCAAATAGTTCTGTGGGCTGGCAGGGAGGTAAAGCTCCTTAGATTGAGGATTAAGTAGGGTATAGCTGGTCTGGCTGAAGGGGAAACTAGCTGGGTAGGGAGAATTTCCCACTTCAGGGGTGATATGGTTTCGATCGGTGTCCCTACTCAAATCTCATATCAAATTGTAGTCCCCAGTGTTGGAGGCAGGGCCTGATGGAGTGTAATTGAATCATGGAGGTGGCTTCTAATGTTTTAGCACCATCCCCCTGGTGCTGTCTTGTGATAGAGTTCTCACGAGATCTGGTTGTTCAAAAGTATGTGGCACCTCCTCCCTGCCTCTCCTCCCCGCTCCAGCCATATAAGACGTACCTGCTTCCCCTTCAACTTACGCCATGACTGTGAGTTTCCTGAGGCCTCCCCAAGCCATGCTTTCTGTACAGCGTACAGAACTGTGAACCAATTAAACCTCTTTTCTTTATAAATTACCCAGTCTCAGGTAGTTCTTTATAGCAATGCAAGAATGGTCTAAGGTAAGTACCTAGATCATTTCTAAGTAAGATAGAATAGTGGAGCATAATGTAAAGCTTACATAAATTTTTTTAGTACAGGGAGGCTAAATATATTTTGGTCTGCTAATGATGTGTTCATTCTTGCCCCATTGAAAAGTTGTACTGGCCAGGCACGGTGGCTCACGCCTGTAATCCCAGCACTTTGGGAGGCCAAGGTGGGTAGATCACCTGAGGTCAGGAGTTTGAGACCAGCCTGACCAACATGGTGAAACCCCATCTCTACTAAAAATACAAAAATTAGCTCGGTGTGGTGGCAGGGGCCTATAATCCCAGTTACTCAGGAGGCTGAGGCAGGAGAATCACTTGAACCCAGGAGGCAGAGGTTGCAGTGAGCCAAGATCACATCATTGCATTCCAGCCTGGGTGACAGAGTGAGACTCCATCTCAAAACAACAACAACAACAAAAAAAAAAAAAAAAAAAAGAAAGAAAGAAAAGAAAAGAAAAGTTGTACTATAAGGAGTATATGGCTATTAAAAAGTCACAAGATATATAACCTTAAGCTTGACTAGTCTGCTACAATATGCTGGTGTATGACAGACAGCTAATTATCTACTTCATAGTTTTCTCGGTAGGTATATTAACTTTGCTAGTATGTCATAACAAAGTACCATGGACTGGTACTCCAAAAAACAGAATTTTGTTTTCTCACAATTCTGGAGGCTGGAAGTCCAAAACTGAGTGTCAGCAGGGTTGGGTTTCTTCTGAGGCCTCTCTCCTTGGCTTGTAGATGCCAAGATTAATATTTCTTGGGCCTTTAATATTAAACCTTTTCATTAATATTTCTGTTTTTAATGGTAGGCATTCTTCATGGATACCTGACCCTTAAACAACTGATCTTTGCCACCACCTCTCAACAGATGCTTCAGTTGGTTTTGTCAGAATGACACCAACCAGAGTCCCCAGGAGACTGTTTCTTAGTCCCTGACTCACCCCATGCAGGAGGCTTAGGATTGCATCTGAATTGCTCAGTGGTGAATAATATTCATTTATCATCAACAAAAGGGAGGTCAACAGTGCTGATCTTTGCCAGAGGCTTGTTTTCCTGAAAAATAGCACTGGCTAAAGAGCTCTCCTCATCCTTTTGTGATAGCCACCCATCCTCTTCTTTCAATAATCCTTTTGAATAGTCTCCGCCTGCCTAAATCCAGATTTATTTTGACAAATGCTACAAAATTAGTTTTGAATTGTTTTAGAAATTTAATCAAATTACATTGAAAGGAACACGAGGAAGACATAAAAGAGTAAGGTACGACTTCCAAAGCATGAAGATGGAGAAAGCAAATTCAATCATAAATATACCATCCAGGAAAAAAATAAAGTGTGGCTCCTGAGTATGCAAATTCCAAGTAGAGTAAAGCCTGAAATATGTTTCTAAAACTCATACATGTAAGTTCTTCAATGTTTTTAAAAAGAAACAGGTTGATCTCTTTTAAGAGCAGGCAGCATTTCTCAGAATGGCAACAAAGCTAAAATCACACACAAAATAGTTTGATATAGTTAACTTAATACATTAAAGTGTTAAATGTATGCATAACAAGGCCGGGCGCAGTGGCTCATGCCTGTAATCCCAGCACTTTGGGAGGCTGAGGCAGGCAGATCACGAGGTCAGGAGATTGAGACCATCCTGACTAACATGGTGAAATGCCGTCTCTACTAAACATACAAAAAAAAGCTAGCCAGGCGAGGTGGCGGGCGCCTGTAGTCCCAGCTACATGGGAGGCTGAGGCAGGAGAACGGCATAAACCCAGGAGGCGGAGCTTGCAGTGAGTGGAGATCGCGCCCCTGCACTCCAGCCTGGGCGACAGAGCGAGACTCCGTCTCAAAAAATAAATAAATAAATAAATTAAATAAATAAAAATAAATAAATGTAGGCATAACAAAATATATCATAAACAAAGTTAAAAGTCAAACAAACTAGAAAACATATGCAATAGTATGTAAGCAAAAATTAATTTTTCAAATAAAGGGGTTTTTACATAAAAATATGCACCAGGTGAAAAACGGGCAAAGGACATGATAAGATACTTCACTAAAGAAGAAATCCACATGAAAAGATGCTCAATTTCAATAGAAATTGAAGAAATGCAAATTAAAACTACAAATCGCTTTTTACCTGTCAGATTGGCAAAGTTGAAAAAGATTGATAAACACAATATAGATGAAGGTGTAGGAGTACAGACTGCTATGCTGCCCTCTGTCGTAGAGATCTCTACAAACTTTCTAGAAGGCATTTGGACAACATGAATACTTATTAACAACTATTCATCTAGGAATTTATCCTATGTAGGAAATTTTACAAATACACAAAGATTTCAGAATCGAAACACTGGAAACAATGTGAGGGTTGTTAAAAAATACTTTTCAGAAAAAGATAAGGTCGTGACTCATACAAATATAAAAGTGCACATCTGTTAAGGAATTTACACATATGATAGGAGGGAATCAGGCATATGTTATAACCATTTCAAAGGAAAAGTCAAAAAGCACAGATTTATCTGGAGTAAAGGAATGTTAAGATGACTTGCAAATGGAAACAAAACTGGTATTTTCATAGGGTGGGGATGGTGGGAACCAGTTAAATTATTGCCAGACAGGACAGAATTTACACACTATCAGTTACATATAATTTATAAAAAGTGGCAAATAGGGCTGGGCATGGTGGCTCACACCTGTAATCCCAGCACTTTGGGAGGCTGAGGTGGTCGGATCACCTGAGGTTGGGAGTTCAAGACCAGCCTGACCAACATGGAGAAACTCCGTCTCTACTAAAAATACAAAAAATTAGCTGAGTGTGGTGGCACATGGGTGTAATCCTAGCTACTCAGGAGGCTGAGGCAGGAGAAATGCTTGAAACCAGGAGGCAGAGGTTGTGGTGAGCCGAAATCACGCCTTTGAACTCCAGTCTGGGCAACAAGAGCAAAACTCTTGTCTCAAAAAAAAAAAAAAAAAAAAAAAGTGGTGAATATCTCAAAGACAATTGGACAAAGTTAGAGTTTATAACCTGGAAAGTATGCTATAGACAATGCTAATTTTCATTAAAAAATTTTAAAAACAGCGTTCATTGATAGAGAAATAATTATGTTTTGTGACTGTCATAAAGCTATAAAAAATGATGAGGGATACTACACTATATTGTCATAGAATTTGTTAAAAAAAAGCGAGCATAATCAATATATGTATTATCTCCAATGGTGAAAGATATTAATAAATAATGGATATGCAGTCCTTTCCAGGAATGTTTACATTCTACTTCTTAAATGTTTAAATAGAGAAAAATAGGCCAGGTACAGTGGCTCACCCCTGTAATCTCAACACTTTGGGAGGCCAAGGTGGGCGGATCCCTTGAGGTCAGGAGTTAGAGACCAGCCTGGCCAATGTGGTGAAACCCCACCTCTACTAAAAATACAAAACTTAGCCTGGTGTGGTGGCCTGAGTCTGTAAGCCCAGCTACTCGGGAGGCTGAGGCAGGAGAATCGCTTCAACACGGGAGGTGGAGGTTGCAGTAAGCCAAGATTACGCCACTGCATTCCAGCCTGGGTGACAGAGCAAAACTGTCTCCAAAAAAAAAAAAAAAAAGGAAAGAAAGAAAGAAAGAAAGAAAAGAAAAATGTACATATATACATGCTTTTACAACTATCATTTGTCAGAGAGGAAAAAGCATCTTTCCTCTAGCATGTTAGGTTCAGTAGCCAGGGCCTGTGAATTAAACTGACAAAAGGCAGATTAACAGCAGAAAAGGTTTCTTTTGGCTGGGTGTGGTGGCTTACGCCTGTAATCCCAGCACTTTGGGAGGCTGAGGCCGGCGGATCACTTGAGGTCAGGAGTTTGAGACCAGCCTGGCCAAAATGGAGATAACTTGTCTCTACAAAAAATACAAAAATTTAGCTTGGCATGGTGGTGTGCGCCTGTAATTCCAGCTACTTGGGAGGCTGAGGCACAAGAATCACTTGAGCCCAGGAGGCAGAGGTTGCAGTGAGCCGAGATCGTACCATTGCGCTCCAGCCTGGGCGACAGAGACTCTATCTCAAAAACAAAACAAAACAAACACAAAAGAAAAGGTTTATTTTGTTTGCCTATGTAAGCTTCACAGAAAAAAAGTGAAAACCCCAAAGAAGTACTTAGACCCAGGAGCTTATACACCATTTTAACACAGGGCGATAAAGTGTGGGAAGCTACTAGACAAGGAGATGGGGAGAGGCTGGCCTTCTCTGGTGGGGATAAATTGTGGGAAGGTAACTGGGAAAGGTATGGTAATTAAGGCTTGTTTAGTGAGTTGTGTTATGCAGATGAATTGTTCACCTTAACCTCTATGGGAGAGGGCATCCCTTTGCAAAGGGAAATTAGGCTCTATCTGTAGGTAGAAAGAGAGAGAGCAAAGAGTTTTGCTTGTGTCTGCTGTTTCTCATTTGCCTTTAGCTCAAAATAATCCTTATGCCAATATGTCATGTTTTGAGGTGGCATATTCTTTTTTACTTTTACTTTTATCATTTTATTTGCTTTTTGTTGTTGTTGTTTTCTAGAGAGACAGGGTCTTGTTTGTTGTTGCCCAGGCTGGAGTGTAGTAGTGTGATCACACCTTACTGTGGTCTTGAACCAAGTAGCTAGGATGACAGGTACACACTACCCTGCCCCGCTAATTTATTTTATTTTGTTTCCGGTAGAGACAGGGTCTTGCTTTATTGCCCAGGCTGGTCTCAAATGCCTGGCCTCAAGGGATCTTCCCACTTCAGTCTCCCAAAGTGCTGGGATTACAGGCCCTGCCACCATGCCCGGCCTGGGGTAGCATATTCTGATCCTTTTCCCATTGTTTCAGAAAGATGTTTCCATTTTGGAAAAACATAAAATAAATGAACAAATAATAGTAAATTTAGCATTTTTGCCCAAAAGAAAATAACATGTACAGTGAGCAGATGCCCATCAGGGTGTTTACCAGCAAAAACAAGTTAAAAGAAGTACCTGTCTGAACGGATCAACAAATTGCAGCATATCATATTCATACAATGGAATAACATTTCGGAAAACAAAATTCATTCACACTTCAGCATGGATGAATCTCCAGAGCTTATGTGGAGATAAACATGCCAAACATGAAAGAGTACAGACCATTCGATTCATGTTTATATATTTGAAATTCTGGAAGAGGCAAATCTAATCTATAGTGACAGAAAGGAGAGCAGTTGTTGCTGGGGCTGAGTGTGGGGAGAGGAGGGTGCTTACTTTTTGGGGTCATAGAAATATTCTTTATCTTGATTGTGGTATTGCCTGGGTGAATAGGTTGGTCAGAACTCATTGAACTATACACCTAAACAGCTATATTTTATTAAACCATGCCTCAATAAGATTGTTTTTGCTGCTGTTGTTTTGAGATGGGGTCATACTCTGCAACCCAGGCTGGAGTGCAGCGGCATGATCACAGCTCTCTGTAGCCTCAGTCTTCTGGGCTCAAGCCATCCTCTCACCTCAGCCTCCTGAGTACCTGGGACTACAGGCACGTGCCACCACACCTGGCTAATTTTTGTACTTTTGGTAGAGATAGGGTTTCACCATGTTGTCCAGGCTGGTCCCAAACTCCTGGTCTTAAGTAATCCGCCTGCCTTGGATTCCCAGAGTGCTCAGATTACATGCACGAGCCACCATGCCTGGCTGTTTGTGTGTGTATATATGTGTGTGTGTGTGTGTATATATATGTGTATATATATATTTTTAAGTATCTGTTAGTAGAGACTAGAGGGGTAAACAGAAAGCAGACAGCATGTGTTGCGCAGGATCTGGACTCTCTGAGTTTGCAGTGATGGTAAGCTTCCAAAGAGCAGAGGCTCTCCAGGCTTCTGAAAGTATTCCTGGACTCAGTGATTCCTATCTGGAAGCCATCTGGACAAAGACGGCTGGCACAGACATGCCACTAAACGCACTCTTTTGAGGGTGAGAGTGCATAGAAGTTGTGAGGCATTTTCACAGTTTCAGGAATCCAGCACAGCAAAGGAAGATGACAGGGTCAGGGCGTACTGGACACAGGGATTGTGGACTGACATGCTAAAGAAGACAGAAGAGCCAGGGGGCTCACAGAGTTGTTTGTTTGTTTGTTCAGACAGAGTCTCTCTCTGTCGCCCAGGCTGGAGTGCAGTGGTGTGATCTCGGCTCACAGCAAGCTTCACCTCCCAGGTTCACGCCATTCTCCTGCCTCAGCCTCCCGAGTAGCTGGGACCACAGGGGCCCGCCACTATGCCCAGCTAATTTTTAAAAATATTTTTAGTAGAGACGGGGTTTCATCATTTTAGCCAGGATGGTCTCGATCTCCTGACCTTGTGATCCACCCGCCTCGGCCTCCCAAAGGGCTCACAGAGTTTTTTTAAGCTGAGCACCAAAATGCCTATGCTAAATGAACAAGAATGTTCTAGTTATAAAAATTGTTTAATAAACATCCTCCATACTGACGTGTAAATATTGCATGAAGTGTGGCAGAGGCCCCCTCTGGTGGTAAAGTGCAAAATCACATGTATAACTATAAAATAGTTCAGAAATGGGGTGAAAATCAGCCCTAGTGTTTACATACATTAGATGTTAGAGGTATATACTAAAGAGGCAATTTAGGCCGGGCATAGTGGCTCATGCCTGTAATCCCAGCACCTTGGGAGGCCAAGGCAGGCCCATCAAGCCCAGGAGTTTGAGACCAGCCTGGGCAACATGGTGAAACCGATCTCTACAAAAAAAAAAAAAAAAAAAAAAAAAAATTAGCTGGGGCGTGGTGGCGCACAGCTATGGTCCCAGCTATTTAGGAGGCTGAAGTGGAAGGATCTCCTGAGCCAGGGAGGTTGAGGCTGCAGTGAGCAGTGATCACGCCACTGCATTCCAGCCTGATTGACAGAGTGAGACCTGTCTCCAAAAATGAAAAAGAAGAAAAAAAAAAAAAGAAAAGGAAGAAGCAATTCAGCAATACCCACCTACCATCCATATCTGTTCTTTTTTTTTCGACACAGGGTTTCACTCTGCCCAGGCTGGAGTGTAGTGGCACGCTCACAGCTCACTGCAGCCTCAATCTCCTGGGCTCAGACAGTCCTCCTACTTCAGCCTCCCAAGTAGCTGGGATTACAGGTGGATGCTACCACGCCCAGTTAATTTTTGTATGTTTTGGAGAGACAAGGTATCACTATGTTGACCACATTGGCCTCAAACTGCTGGACTCAAGTGATCTGTCCTTCTTGGCCTCCCAAAGTGCTGGGATTACAGGCGTGAGCCACTGTGCCCGGCCTAAACTGCCTCTTTAGTATATACCTCTCATATCTAATGTTTGGAAACACCAAGCCACCATGCTTGGCCCATATATGTTCTTTACTTTGCTTCTTCTCACTTAACACATTTGGAAAATCATTCCATATCAATTTATATAAAGCCTCTTTGTTCTTTTCAGTGTCTACCCAGCACAGGGGCTATGCCATGATGTTCAAATAGTTCCCTAATGGGCATGCCAGTTATTTCCAGCTTTTTTGCTACTATAAACAATGCTACAGTGAATGTCTTCACACATATATAAAACATATGCGTAGTATTAATTGCCGTAAGTGGTATTGCTTGGTCAAAATGTATTTAAAAAGTCGATAGGTCTTACCCTCTGTGTGGGGGAAGATGATTGGCAATAGATGCCATCAGACACAGGCAAAAGAAACAAGTTCCTTAGACCTTGATAAAGGATAGGAGAATTTAAACTCTAAGAAGAGTGCGTGGAGCTGGAGTTTCGGCAGCCATCTTTTCCACAGGGGCAAACTTCCCTGGGTGCTGTGTGTGTGCTGGCTCCCATCAGCTTCTGCAAAACTCTCCTTCTCTTACACCTTCTATATGTTCTGGAGACCCCGGCTATGTTCCTGACCAGAGAAGGGCACTGGAGTCACTCCAGTTCATTCCTGCATAATCTCTGCAAGGGGGACTTGAAGGTCAGTTTCCCAGGGTAAATTTTCTAGATAGATGATCCCCTAGGAACTCCCAGGCCTTAAGCTTCCTGATGACTCTTCATGTCTTCCACAGAGAAATTGTACCAATTTACATTCTCACCAGCGATGTGTGACTTCCTGTTTCCCCCACACACTCACCAGTAGAGCAAATTATCACAGGTTTTTAAAATAGTATTTATTGATTTACTTATGAAATGGGGTCTCGCTCTGTTGCCCAGGCTGGAGTCCAGTGGTGTAATTGACCATAGCTCACTGTAGCCTCAAACTTCTAGGCTCAAGAGATCCTCCCTCCTCAGCCTTCTGAGTAGCTGGAACAACAGGCACACACCACCATATCTGACTAGTTTTTGTATTTTCTATTTTTTATAGATATGGGGGTCTCACCATGTTGTCCAGGCTGGTCCTGAACTCCTGACCTCAAGCATTCCTTCCACTTTGGCCTTAGAAAATGCTGGGATTACAGGTGTGAGCCACCCCACCTAGCCACAGTTTTTATCTTTGCCAATTCTAATAAGTAAAAACTGAGGGAGGCCAAGGCAGGCAGATCGCTTGAGCTCAGGACTTTGAGACCAGCCTGGCCAACATGTTGAAACCCCATCTCTACCAAAAAATAAATACAAAAATTAGCTGGGCTTGGTGGTACATGACTATAATCCCAGCTACTCGGGAGGCTGAGGGACAAGAATTGCTTGAGCCCAACAGGTGGAGGTTGCAGTGAGCCAAGACTGAGCTACCGCACTCCAGCCTGGGTGACACAGTGAGACTGTCAAAAAAAAAAAAAAAAAAAAAAAAAAAAAAAAGAAAGAAAAAGAGAAGAAAAGAAAAGAAAAGGAAAACCTGAAACAAAGAGTTTAAGCTTTACATTTCTGTCATGTGTAAGGTACCACATCTTTTCATACAGTGATAATGAAAGACATATGTGTCTATATTCCTAGCAAAGCCAACCCTTCCACTGGTGCACCTGATCCTCATTCCAGGTATAACATCCTCTGATGTTATACTTGAGAACATCATCCCAGCAATTCTTTCTTCTGCAACTTCAACATTTTTCTCTCCACGGAATCGTTCCTATCAGCATAGAAAAATGTTATTTCTCCCTTTGACAATCCTTTCTTGAACCCCTTCCACCTTAGCTACTGCCCTAATTCTCTATTTATAGCAGAGCTTTCCTTTTCTGGAAAGGGCCAGATGGTAAATATTTTAAGTATGGTGGGCTATTCAGTGTCTCACAACCTCTTACCTGTGTCCCTCTAGTGTGACAGCAGCCACAGACAACATGTAAATGAACAGGCATGATCGTAGTTTGCTGCAGTTTACTGTCTCCTGCTTCATAGAAAACTGACCTTCATTCCCCCTTGCTGTGGTCAGGGAAGAAGGCGCTGCAGTTGTCTCCTGTTCCTTGCCCTCCGCAGGTTGGCAGCTGAGGCCTCCAGAACAACACAGAGGGCCCAAGAGGGCATCAGCCTCCTTGTGAAAACAGCAAAGGGAGTTTCTGGACGAACCTGATTGTTCTGTGTCAAAAGAATTCCCTGTATCTGCTGTCTCCAAATTCCATTAAACCCTCTCTAATCAGGAGCTTAGTCCCATGCCTCTAGGGAAGCTGGCCCTGTCCATTTCAGCTCCCTGGTTCACAATCCAGCAGGCATTTATCTAAACTTGTTTTACCTGTACTCTCAGCAGCATTTCAGACAAGTCATCACTCTTTGACCTTGAAACCCTTTTCCTCACCTGGACTCTTAATCCTTGTGGTTTTGTTCTCATCACTCTTTGTCAGCCTTCAGTTTCCTCCTCACCCTGCAGGCCTCTTAACCCTTCAGAGCTTCTCGACTCAGGCCTCAGATCTCTTCTTTTTTCTCTCTACAGCCCTTCTGTACGGCCTCATCCAACCTCATGCTGTTAAGTACATCTAGATTTAACCTTGACATCGCCCTGATTTCTCTCTCTAGTCTGGACCTGTCCTCGGAACTCCAGACTCATATTTCCAACGGCTTAGTTAACATCTCCCCTTAGAGGTAAAATTGGCATTTCAAACAAACACGTCCAATACACAGCTCCTTATCTTCTTCTCCCAGAGCCTCCTTCTCCCACTGTCCTCCTGGACTCACTCATTGACAACTCCATCTAGTTGCTCAGGCCAAAAACTCCTGCAGTCATCTGTCTTGCCTCTCTTTCTCACACAGCACACACCCAATTCAACAAATGCTTTTGGCTCTATTTTCTTTCCTTTTTTTTTTTTCTTTCTTTCTTTTTTTTTTTTTTAGACAGAGTCTCACTCTGTTGCCCAGGCTGGAGTGCAGTGGCTCACTGAAACCTCCGCCTCCCAGGTTCAAGCGATTCTCCTGCTTCAGCCTCCCAAGTAGCTGGGACTATAGGCATGTACCACCACACCTGGGTAATTTTTGTATCTTTAGTAGAGACAGGGTTTCACCATGTCGGCCAGGCTGGTCTTGAACTCCTAAGCTCAAGCAATCTGCCTGCCTTGGCCTCCCAAAGTGCTGGGGTTACAGGTGTGAGCCATCAAACCCGGCCTCTATTTCAAAATATATCCAGATTAGGATCCCTTTTACCTACCTCCATTGCTACCACCCCGGGCCATGCCACTGCTGTATCTCACCTGACATCTGCTTCCTCTCATGCCCCCCATATAGCCTGGGATTACAGGCGTGAGCCACTGAGCCTGGCCAGTGCTTGTTTTGTTTTAAATCTGTTTTGGCTTTAGTATATTCTCAACATCTATAAAAGTGCTTGGCTCAAAGTAGGAGGAGCCCAATACTATTTGATGAATAAATGAGGGAATAAATGAATGAATACTTTATCTTCGTATGGTACTTTGTAACTTAAGAACCATTTTCACATTTCTCTTACTACTTCTGATACTCAGATAGTCAGATAAAACCACTGTGTTAGTTTCTTTCTTTTTTTTTTTTTTTTTGAGATGGAGTCTCACTCTGTTGCCCAGGCTGGAGTATAGTGGCATGATCTCGGCTCACTGCAAACTCCGCCTCCCGGGTTCAAGTGGTTCTTCTGCCTCAGCCTCCCGAGTAGCTGGGATTACAGGCGCCCACCACCAAGACCAGCTAATTTTTGTATTTTTAGTAGAGACAGGGTTTTGCCATGTTGGCCAGGCTGGTCTTGAACTTCTGACCTCAAGTGATCCACCCACCTCAGCCTCCCAAAGTGCTGGGATTACAGGCATGAGCCATGGCACCTGGTCGCAACTGTATTAGTTTCTTATTGCTGCTGTAACAAACTACCACACACAAAATGGTTATAAGCAACACAAATTTATTTTCTTACCGTTCTATAGGTCAGAAGTCTGAAGCAGGTCTCACTGGCCTCAAATCGAGGTGTCAGCAGAACCGTGTTTCTTTCTGGGAGTTTTAGAGGAGAATCTATTTTCTTGCCGTTTCTAGCTTCTTGAAGCCACCCTCATTCATTGACTGTGGACCTTCCTCCATCTTCAAAACCAGCAATGGTCAGTTAAGTCCTTCTCATATGAAGTCACTGTGACCTCTGCTCCCACCTTCACATCCCCTGAGCCAGAACTGGTGAAGAGAGGTGTCTCCGAGTCACACTGTGCAAATTGCCATGGAACAGAGTTAAGCTGTTTTCACACTGATGAGTATCACAACTGAGTGTTTTCCCCAGCTCTGAGTCAGTCTTTCTTTTTAAATCCAAAACCATATTATTAAGTTTTTAAAAAACTCATGATTGCTTTACTTCTTCAGGTTTCAGGTTTCTCAGACTTAAAACCTTAAAACAGAAATGAATACCTGATGATTGCATTCCAGTTGTCTGCATTACCCATTAAGAGTCTCTGACCTTGGCCGGGCACGGTGCCTTACGCCTGTAATCCCAGCACTTTTGGTGGTTGAGGCAGGTGTATCACAAGGTCAGGAGATCGAGACCATCCTGGCTAACACAGTGAAACCTCATCTCTACTAAAATTACAAAAAATTAGCTGGGCACAGTGGTGGGCGCCTGTAGTCCCAGCTACTTGGGAGGCTGAGGCAGGAGAATCACTGGAACCAGGGAGTCGTAGGTTGCAGTGAGTGGAGATCACGCCACTGCACTCCAGCCTGTCAACAGAGTGAGGCTCCGTCTCAAAAAAATAAAAATAAAAAAAGGAGTCTCTGACCTTCTTCTGGTCCCCTTCTTCTGGTCCTAGGAAACCTCAAAGAATAATATTGCGTCTTCCATTTCATAGGCTTTAATGCGAGCAGGACTGTGGACGGTGACACTGGGCTTTTCCCTCCTTAACAGTTTACCTGTGGTCTGTCTGGTATGACTCACATTTTCTTTGTGTCTCAAATTTCCCACATGTGAAACAGATAGTATGATGAAAATATAGCCCACTTAATCATGTGAAGTGTTTTGAACAAAATTGTTACAACGTCTTAGCATAATGTGGACTTTGTGTACATCATCTAGTCTAATGGTTCTCACCATTGCCGCCCACTGGAATTACTTATGGAACCTTAACAAATCCTGATGCTGGCTGAGCGCGGTGGCTCACGCCTGTAATCCCAGCACTTTGAGAGGCCGAGACAGGCAGATCACCTGAAGTCAGGAGTTTGAGACCAGCCTGGCCAACATCGTGAAACCCCGTCTCTACTAAAAATAAAAAAATTAGCCAGGCATGGTGGTGGGCACCAGTAGTCTCACCTACTTGGGAGACTGAGGCAGGAGAATTGCTTGAGCCCGGGAGGCAGAGGTTGCAGTGAGCCGAGATTGCGCCACTGCACTCCAGCCTGGGTGACAGAGCAAGACTCCGTCTCAAACAACAACAAAAATCCTGATGCCTAGGTCCTGCACCAAGGATTCTGATGTGATTGCTATGGAATGTGGCCTAGGCATAGGCATTTTTTCTTTTTTTTTGAGATGGAGTCTCTCTCTGTTGCCCAGGCTAGAGTGCAGTGGCATGATCTTGGCTCACTGCAACCTCCGCCTCCTGGATTCAAGCAATTCTTCCTGCCTCAGCCTCCTCAGTAGCGAGGATTACAGGCACGCACCACCATGTCCAGCTAATTTTTGTATTTTTAGTAGAGATGGGGTTTCACCATGTTGGTCAGGCTGGTCTTGATCTCCTGACCTTGTGATACACCCGCCTCAACCACCCAAAGTGCTGGGATTGCAGGCATGAGTCACCACACCTGGCTGGCATAGGCATTTTTAAAAGCTCCCCAGCTGATTCTAATGTGCAACCAAGTCTGGGACCAGGGAAGACTCCTTCTAGGTAGCTCTAAACAACTTCTTGTGGATATGCCACTTTCTGGACCCAGTCCCCAAGTCATCCCCCGTGAGTGCAGCTCATTCTCCCCTCTGGGTTTTGATCCTAGCAACCATCAGGAAGGAGGCAGGACAGGTGGGTGCAGGACCTGAGCCCCACGCAGGGCAGGGGGACACGCAGGTTGCAACATCAGAGTGAAAAGGACCAGAATCTGATGTGGACACACTGGAAACCTGATACCACTGTAACCCAGGTTTCCTCCTCGCCCGTGGAACAAACATAAATCAGGGAAATGTAAATCGATGTCACCTTCATTCAGCATAGCTTTAGTGAAACCTGGGAACTGGGGAATTTTTTGTTCACAAGGCAAACAAAGTCTTCAATTTAATTCCTTTAATGTCCTTGAAGATTATATTAACTAGTAGCTGAGGTTGAGACTTTTGAAAGTCCTGTGGGTATTGAACTGAACTGCTCTCAGAAGAAAATTCAGAGAGAAGGTGATGCGGATCAGGAGCAGGAAGAGAGGCTAAGCCAAGAAGAGAGATTTGGGAGATGAGATACCTCAAAAGGTTTGTTAGTTTATTTATTTATTTATTTATTTATTTATTTATTTATTTCTGAGATAGAGTTTTGCTCTTGTTGCCCAGGCTGGAGTGCAATGGTGGGATCTCAGCTCACTGCAACCTCCGCCTCCCAGGTTCAAGCGATTCTTCTGCCTCAGCCTCCCAAGTAGCTGGGATTACAGGTGCCTGCCACCATGCCCGGCTAATTTTTTTTTTTTTTTTTTTTTTTTTTTTGAGACGGAGTCTCGCTCTGTCGCCTGGGCTGGAGTGCAGTGGCCGGATCTCAGCTCACTGCAAGTTCCACCTCCCGGGTTTACGCCATTCTCCTGCCTCAACCTCCCGAGTAGCTGGAACTACAGGCGCCGCCACGTCGCCCGGCTAGTTTTTTTTTGTATTTTTTAGTAGAGACGGGGTTTCACCGTGTTAGCCAGGATGGTCTCGATCTCCTGACCTCGTGATCCGCCCGTCTCGGCCTCCCAAAGTGCTGGGATTACAGGCTTGAGCCACCGCGCCCGGCCTAATTTTTTGTATTTTTAATAGAGACAGGGCTTCACTATGTTGGCCAGGATGGTCTCAAACTCCTGACCTCAGGTGATCTGCCCACCTCAGCCTCCCAAAGTGTTGGGATTACAAGCATGAGCCAATGTGCCTGGCCTTGTTTATTTTTAAGTGCAATCTTGATATCATGCTGTACAACTTCTCTCTTCTAGCTTTCTTCTAAAATCTTGAATACATTTTATATTCATCACTAATGCATTCATATTAGTGCAAGGAGAGTACTGTTTTCAAATAATTCAAAGAGGAGAAAGCCATAAGAATATGAGTCACAATATGAAGAAAGAGGCACACAGCTTTTACCAACAACCGATTTACCCCCATCTCTACTAAGGAAATGCAGACAAAAATTTTTTTTTTCCTTTTTAAAAAGAGAAGTGAGGCCAGGCACAGTGGCTCATGGCTATAATCCCAGCACTTTGGGAGGCCAAGGTGGGCCGATCACCTGAGGTCAGGAGTTTGAGACCAGCCTGGCCAACATGGCGAAGCCCCATCTCGACTAAAAGTACCAAAATTAGCCTGGCGTGGTGCCACACACCGGTAATCCCAGCTACAAGGGAGGCTGAGGTGGAGGGATCACTTGAACCTGGTAGGCGGAGGTTGCAGTGAGCTGGGATCATCCCATTGGACTCCAACCTGGGAGACAAAGTCTAGTCTCAGGAAAAAAAAAAAAAAAGAAAGAAAAAAAATCACAGATTGCTGACTGCGTATCAGAGTTTCTGATTTAGTAGGTGAGGGATTCTAACAAGTTCCCAGGTGTTACTGAAGCTACTGGTGTGGGAACCACCCTTTCAGAACCACTGGCTTACAACACTCTCATAGAAATTATCTCCTACTTTCATGTTTATCATGATCTGTTCTTTGAAATGTTAATAAATCTGATGAGAAAAGAAAAGAGTGTTGTGGTCAAATGTGTAAGGGAAGTCAAGATTCTTTAGAGAAAACAAAACTTACTGCCCACATTTACAGGGCTTACTATCTATCAAGCTTGTCCAACCCAAGGCCCACAGTCTGCATGCAGCCCAGGAGGGCTTTCAATGAGGCCCAACACAAATTCATAAACTTTCTTAAAACACTATGAGATTTTTTTTTTGCTCATTGGCTATCATTAATGTTAGTGTATTTTATGTGTGGCCCAAGACAATTCTTCTTCCAGTGTGGCCCAGGGAAGCCAAAAGATTGGAAATCCCTGGTACATTTACCTGACTTTCTTATTTCAGGAAATTTTTACCCAGAAGGATGAAATGGCTGTAAACAAAAAATTAAATGCTAAGCTCCCCTAATCATCTGAATGAATCCCTCCTCTCAGTCAGGGGCATTCCAGAGTTAACCTGAAAAACTAATTCAAGTCATGATGGAAGAGAGGCTCAGATATGCCTCATTATACCCCTTCAGCATCAACATCAACACAGACCTTAAGTCTGGTAGGAAACATTTGCAATCTACTCTCTCCAAAATCTATTACTGAGAGGCTTCAACTGCCTGATAAGGCCTTAGTCTCCACAACACCTTATCATAACCCAGACATTCGTGTCTCCTTTCTACTGATAACTCTTTCAATCAGTTACCAGTCAGAAAAAATTTAAATCTAGCTATGATCTGGAAGCCACCCCCCACACCTCCCTTTGAGTTGTCCTGCCTTTCCATATCAAACCCACGTAAATATTACATGTATTGATTGATGTATTATGCCTCCCTAAAATGTATAAAAGCAAGATGGACCCCAACCACCTTGGGCACATGTCATCAGGACCTCCTGAGGCTGTGTGACAGGCATGTCCTTAACCCTGGCAAAATAAACTCTCTAAATTGCTTGAGAACTGTCTCAGATACTTTTGGGCTCAAATGGACAAAAATTTTATTTGTTCTAGGATCTTTCTGAAAATCCATTAGTCCAAACACTAGACTACTCGATTTACCCTCATTAAAGTAAGTACCACTTTCCAAGGAAAATAGATACAATCAAAAGATCATTTACTCTTTAAGACATGCTTGGGAACTCTCACCTTGCTGTATCCACCAATCCTAAACCATTGTGTCACATACTTGTCCAATTTTAATCAAGCTCTATATCAAAATAGCCACCTTACTCCAGATTCCAAAAACCTAATAAATATTCTGCTTTGCTCTCACCTTTCAAAGAAGCCAGTAAGACTCTTGTTATGAAAATGATCATAGAAAGGGGTCCTGATCCACACCCCAAGAGAGGGTTCTTGGATCTCACGCAGGAAAGAATTCAGAGCGAGTCCACAGAGTAAAGTGAAAGCAAGTATATTGAAAAGTAAGGGACGAAAGAATGGCTACTCTACCCCGTCTCTACTAAAAAATGCTCTATAGACAGAGCATCCCCAAGGGTTGCTTGTTGCCCATTTTTATGGTTATTCCTTGATGATATGCTAAGCAACAGGTGGATTATTCATGCCTCCCCTTTTTAGATCATATAAGGTAACTTCCTGACATTGCCATGGCATTTATAAACTGTCAGGCACTGGTGGGAGCGTAGCAGTGAGGATGATCAGAGGTCACCTCATTGCCATCTTGGTTTTGGTTGGATTTGGCTGGCTTCTTTACTGCACACCATCTTATCAGCAAGGTCTTCATGACCTGTATCTAGTGCCGACCTCCTAACTCATCCTGTGACTTATAATGATGAACCATCTGGGAATGCAGCCCAGTAGGTTTCAGCCTTATTTTACCCAGCTCCTATTAAAGATGGAGTTGCTCTGGTTCACACGTCTCTGACAATCTCTCTTACCTCAACAAGCACTGAACCAAGCCTGGTACTATCCATCCATTTTGAGGGAGTCAGCATTCAACTATCCATTGCCTTTACTTCCTATACTAGGTTAGGTTACTCCTACTAATTCCTGTCGTACTCACAGCTTGTGCCTGGAAAATAGTAGGCATTCAATAAATCAATAAATGTTATTTGAGTAAATGGACGAAATTTTCAGTTTTTAATATGCTACTGTGCATTGTGACTTTCTTTTTTTTTTTTTTTTGAGATGGAGGCTCACTCTGTCACACAGGTTGGAGTGCAGTGGTGCGATCTCAGCTCACTGCAACCTTCACCTTCCAGGGTCAAGTGATTCTTTTGCCTCAGCCTCTGGAGTACCTGGGATTATAGGCAGGCACATGCCACCACACCCAGCTAATTTTTGTATTTTTAGCAGAGATGGGCTTTCACCATGCTGGCCAGGCTGATCTCGAACCCTTGACCTCAAGGGATTTGCCCACCTCTGCCTCCCAAGGCATCATGACTTTCTAAGCAGGGAAACGGTATAATTTTCCCCAAATTCCCATCACTTGTTGAAGGTATGTTTCTCAAACACCCTTTGGAGAACCCTATCGTAATGTGTTACACAGATGTTTCCTTAAAAGATGGAGGCTGAGGTAGGTGGATCACCTGAGGTCAGGAGTTCAAGACCATCCTGGGCAACATGGTGAAACCCCATATCTACTAAAAACACAAAAATTAGCCAGGCATGGTGGCACATGCCTGTAATTCCAGCTACTGGGGAGGTTGAAGTGGAAGAATCGAACCCAGGAGGCAGAGGGTGCAGTAAGCCGAGATCATGCCACTGCACTCCAGCCTGGGTGACAGAGAGAGATTCTGTCTCAAAAAAAAAAAAGATATGGGAACTACTGCTTAGCACTCTGTCATTCTTACTAAAGGAAGTGCTCCAGGATTGAATATACCAATAAATTTAAGACCCTTCGCTGTGTGAAAACCCTAATCTTAGGACTCTTTTCCATTCAAGATTACGGTCTTTGTTATGGACCAAATTGTGTCCCTCCCCAAATTCATATGTTGAAGTCCTGACCTCTGATGTGACTATATTTGGACATAAGGCTTTAAGAATGTAATTAACAGGCTGGGCACGGTGGCTCAAGCCTGTAATCCCAGCACTTTGGGAGGCCGAGACAGGCGGATTACGAGGTCAGGAGATTGAGACCAGCCTGGCTAACACGGTGAAACCCCGTCTCTACTAAAAAAATACAAAAAACTAGCCGGGCGAGGTGGCGGGCGCCTGTAGTCCCAGCTACTCAGGAGGCTGAGGCAGGAGAATGGCGTGGACCTGGGAGGCGGAGCTTGCAGTGAGCTGAGATCCGGCCACTGCACTCCAGCCTGGGTGACAGAGCGAGACTCCACCTCAAAAAAAAAAAAAAAAAAAAAAAAGAATGTAATTAACATTAAATGAGGTCATCAGGCTGGGACCCTAATACAATAGGACCAGTGTCCTTGTAAGAAGAGTAAAAGACACCTAAGAACTCTTTCTCTCTCTTTGTGGGTGCACACAAGAGGACAGACACTGTGAGAAGATGGCCATCGACAAACCAGAAAGAGAAGCCTCACCAGAAACCAACCTTGCTGGCACCTTATTCTTGTATTGCCAGACTCCAGAACTGTGAAGAAATAAACTCTGTTGTTTTACCCACACAGTCTGTGGTATCTTGTTACAGGAGTGGGAACTAACTAATTCAGTCTTCTTGGGGCTGAATTTGGGACCAGTGAGTTATCAGGGGAACCTGCCCCCAATATTTCAACATAGGTTCTTTCTGTTTTCCATAAGTGTCAGCCAGTCTGAGAAATAAAGAGAAAGACTACAAAGAGAAGAATTTTACAGCTGGGCTGCCAGGGTGACATCACATATCGGTAGGTCCATTATGCCCAACTGAGCCGCAAAACCAGCAAGTTTTCATTAGGGATTTTAAAATGGGAGGGGTGTATGAACAGGGAGTAGGTCACAAAGATCACATGCTTCAAAGGGCAAAAGGGAGATCACATGCTTATTAGGGAACAGGGCAAGGGCAAAAGCAAAGATCACAAGGCAAAGGGCAAAATTACAATTACTGATGAGGGTCTATGTTCAGCTGTGCACGTATTGTCTTGATAAACATCTTAAACAACAGAAAACACAGTTCGAGAGCAGAGAACCAGTCTGACCTCAAATTTACCAGGGCAGGATTTTTTCCCCACCCTAATAATCCTGAGGATACTGCAGGAGACCAGGACGTATTTCAGTCCTTATATCAACTGCATAAGACAGACACTCCCAGAGTGGCTGTTTATAGACCTCCCCCCAGAAATGCAATTCTTTTCTAAGGGTCTTAATATTATATTCCTTGCAAGGAAAAGAATTTAGTGATAGCTCTCCTATTTGCACGTCCATTTATAGGCTCTCTTCAAGAAGAAAAATATGGCTCTTTTTGCCTGACCCTGCAGGTTGTCTTCCCTTGTTCCCTAAAATCGCCATTATTCTGTTCATTTTCAAGGTGCACTGATTTCATGTTGTTCAAACACACATGTTTTACAATCAGATTTTATACTGTTCAAACACACGTGTTTTACAATCAATTTATACAGTTAACACAATCATCACAGGGTCCTGAGGTGACGTACATCCTCAGCTTATGAAGATAACGGGATTAAGAGATTAAAGTAAGACAGGTGTAAGAAATTTTAAAAGTATTATTAGGGAAGTGATAAATGTCCAAGAAATCTTCACAATTTATGTTCCTCAGCCATGGCTCCAGCAGTCCCTCTGTTCAGGGTCCCTGACTTCCCACAACACTAAGTCATGAACATGACCTATGACTCAGAGAGCTCTCTCTAGCCTAGCTATCCTGATGTCATAGCTGCTGTTGATGATGATAATCATACTACATTAGTCCCCCCTTATCCACAGGGGGTACATTCCAAGACCCCCAGTGGATAGTTACTGAACCTGTAAGTGGATAATACTGAACCCTGTAAGTGCTATGCTTTTTCCTATGCATAATGTGAAAATAAAATGTAAAAGTTGTTGAAACCCCCCAAAACACTATAAGCCTTGAGAGAGATGTGACTCTGATCTGACTCATGTAGCATGTAGTTGTAACTTCTGCTTCTTAGATTACAGATTAACTCTCTTCTTAATTCTATTGAGGATAACTAAAATTGTAAAAAGTGAACCCAAGAATAAGGAGGAACTGCTGTATTATTTGTATATAACTTTCATTTGACAAAGCTCTTTCACAGGCCTGAGCTCAGTGGCACTTCGCAACAACCGAGGGATACGAGGAGTTTCACTGAAGGACACAATGAACTGAGGGCTTAAGTCACAGCCACTAGAAAATGGAAGGGTCAGAATCCCGTGTTGTCTTAAATCCATCACACAGCATACTGTCTGGTACTGATGCAGGATTTTTCTCAGCCACCTTGCCAGCAGGAAACCTCCAGCTTGTGACAGCCCTGCCCAGGCCTCACTTGGCCCAGGGCTCCCCGCAGGAGACACCCTGCCCACTCAGCCTGCCAACCCGTGCCTGGCTTGCACTCCAGCATGGATCCTGTGGCCACCATGACTGCAGCGCCCAGCCCCCAGTGGGAGCGGGTTTGTGGGCAAGTGAGTCCAGGGTCCGGCTGGCCTCTCCAAGGGCTGGCTACATGCAGGGCTAGTGGCTGGCCCAGGCGTGTGGCAAGTGACTCCCATGGTGGACTCCAGCATACAGATGAGGGGTACACTGTGGCATACAAACAGCAAAACCTGCGACTCCAAAGCCCCAGAGGGGGTGTTACAGTGTGCTAATAGCTGTTTTAGTCCCGCCACAGCCTGATGATCAGGGGGGCATGTTAACAGTTCTGTCAGTCCCATTGCCCTGCTCCAGCCCATGAGTTTGGGGCTGACCTGGCCCTGCTGCTTTTCATCACATGTGGCAACTGCTGAGCTTGGAAGAGGGGGCAGGGCAGAGGGCTACAGTGTTACTGTTGTCTTTGTACCTGCATTCGGAGGGGTCCCGAGTTCTTGGTCCCCAGCCAAGAAGGATGAGATTATGCTGACTATTGAGGGGTGAGGAGGGCAAAGAAGAGTTTTACTGAGTGATGAAACAGCTGATGAAACAGCTCTCAGTGGAGAGGGGACACAAAGGTGGTCTCCCAGTTCGTCAGGGGTCTGTCTCTCAGTGTGGTTGGGTCTGGGGCTTTTGTGGGCTCAGAAGGTGGGAGTGAGTGCTAATTGGTTTGTGAGTATCCAAAAAAGGCTAAAACAAAGGCACCATTCAAAGGTGAGCATGAGTGTAAAAAAACAATTAGGAAAGAGTAGGTATATGTAAAATAGGTGAAGGGTGAGGATCCATCAGAAGAAAGCATGCCAAATGGAAAGAGATTCTCAATCCAGTTCCTATGTTTATCCAAGACTTTTAGCTTGGCTTTCAGGCTTTAAACTGCCTTTGGCTTGAAGGTGGGGTTTCACACCCGCCCCTGTCCTCCTAGTCATTTGACTGCCTCCTGCCGCTATCAGTATATTAAACTAAGGCTGGGCACACCTGTAATCCTAGCACTTTGGGAGGCCCAGGCAGGTGGATCACCTGGGCTCAGGAGTTCCCAACCAGTCTGGGCAACATGGCGAAACCCTCTCTCTATAAAAAATACAAAAATTTGCCAGACATGGTGGTGAGTACCTGTAGTCCCTGCTACTCTAGAGGCTGCGGTGGGACCACTTGAGCCCTGAAGTTTGAGACTGCAGTGAGCTGTGATTACACCACTGCACTCGAGCCTGGGCTACAGAGTGAAAAACCCTGTCTTGGAAAAACAAAAAACAAACAAATATATTAAACTAGATATTAGACATTTTAAAATTCAATTGCCCATATTTTCACTACACAATTTTAATTTGAATTGCCTATTTTTTTTGGACTAGTAATACACTAAATGTAATATATTTATGTGGTCTTTGTCTCATGTTTTTGGCAAAGAGCTTCTAAACCCTTGGAATTATTTTCCTTTTTTTTTTTTTCTTGAGACAGAATTTTGCTCTGTCGCCCAGGCTGGAGTGCAGTGGTGCAAACTCAGCTTGCTGCAACTTCTGCTCCTGGGTTTAAGGGATTCTTCTGCCTCAGGCTATCAAGAAGATGGGATTACAGGTGCCCACCACCACACCCAGCTAATTTTTGCATTTTTAGTAGAGATGGGGTTTCACCATGCTGTCCAGGCTGGTCTCGAACTCCTGACCTCAAGTGATCCACCCACCTCGGCCTCCCAAAGTGCCGGAATTATAGGCATGAGCCACTGTGCCTGGCCTGGAATTTCTGAAAGAATAGGAGTCTTTGCTGTGCTAATGAGGTGATAATGGCAGGCTCTTGGATGGCTACAGGAAGGGGACTGGTCACTGGAAAGACAACCACTTAATTTGAGGGTTGGCGCTTTAATATCAGTCTAACCTCCTGACTTCCAAAGAGGGGACTGGGGCTGGAGACTGAGTTCAATTGAGCAGACAGTGATTAAATCAATCATGCCTAGATAATGAAACCCCAATAAAAGTCTCTGGTCGTGGAGGCTCAGTAGGGCTTCCTGGTTGGTGAATACATTGATGTGCTAGGAGGGTGATGTTTCTTGATTGCAAGAAGAGAGAGCAAGAAAGCTCTGTGTTCCCTCCCAGACCTTACCCTATGTGTAACTTTTATAATAAAATTAGAATCGTAAGTATAGCCCTTTCCTGAGTTCTGTGAGTTGTCCTAGCAAGTTACTGAAACTGAGTGGATCATGGGACCCCGAAATCTGCTGCGAGTAGGCCAGAGTATGGATGACCTGGGGTCCCTACTGAGGGCTTGCATCTGACGTGAGGGCAGTCTTGTGGAGGACCGAGCCTTAATTTGTTGAGTCTGATGCTAACTCTGGGTGGTTAGTGTCAGAATTAAATTTCAGTGCACCTAGTTATTGTTAGCCCAGTTGGGAATTTTTCCAAGACATTTGAACATATTCATTTAGTTTCCTCCCTCTGTAATAGATGCTCATTTTAGAAAATTTAGATACGAGAAAATAAAAATTATCTGTAACTCCACTGCCCAAATTGAACTACCCCAATATATGTTCTTTCATTCTTTCTCCTGTGTATGTGTGTGCATGTTACTTTAAGAGATGAGGCCAGGTACAGTGGCTCATGCCTATAATCCCAGCAGTTTGGGAGGCCAAGGTGGGTGGCTTGCTTGAGGTCAGGCGTTCGAGACCAGCCTGGCCAACATGGTGAAACCTATCTCTACTAAAACTACAAAAATTAGCTGGGTATGGTGGCCTCCACCTGTATTCCCAGCTGTCGTCAGGTCTCTGAGCCTAACCCTGCACGTATACATCCAGACGGCCTGAAGCAAGTGAAGAATTACAAAAGAAGTGAAAATGGCTGGTTCCTGCCTTAACTGATGACATTACCTAGTGAAATTGCTTCTCCTGGCTCAGAAGCTCCCCCACTGAGCACCTTGCGACCCCAGTCCCTGACCGCCAGAGAACAACCCCCTTTGACTGAAATTTTCCACTACCTACCCAATTCCTATAAAATAGTCCCCCTCCATCTCCCTTCGCTGACTGTCTTTTCGGACTCAGCCTGCCTGCACCCAGGTGAAACAAACAGTCTTGTTGCTCACACAAAGCCTGTTTAGTGGTCTCTTCACACGAACGTGCGTGACACCAGCTACTCAGGGGGCTGAGGCACAAGAATCGCTTGAGCCTGGGAGGCGGAGGTTGCAGTGAGCTGAGATTGCGCCACTGCACTTCAGCCTGGGCCATAGAGCGAGACTTGGTGAAAAAAAAAAGAGGGCTGGTCAGGTGCAGTGGTTTATTCTTGTAATCCCAGCACTTTGGGAGACCGATGAAGGAGGATGGCTCGAGCTTAGGAGTTCGTGACCAGCCTAGGCAACATAGTGAGACCTTGTTTCTACCAAAATAAAAACATCAGTCGAACATGATGGCAAGCACCCTTAGTCCCAGTTACTGAGGAGGCTGATGTGGAAGGATCACTTGAACCCCCAAGGTCAAGGCTGCAGGGAGCCATGATCACACTACTGCACTTCAGCCTGGGCAACAGAGTGAAATCCTATTTAAAAAAGAAAAAAAAAAAAAATGAGTGTTCTGCCAATAATTATGCAAAAAGATATACAACCTTCCTAATGACCAGAAAAATGCAAATTAAAATAGAAACAATAGTAAGATTTTTAAAAATCCTTCTCAGATTGGCAAAAAATTTAAAAGTCATTTAATACTAAGTATTGTCAAGAATGTAGGGAAACAGAACTTTCACCCACTGCCAGTATATAGTAGGTTGCAAAAAAAATAAAGCCACATATTTCTCCCATGACTGTATATATAACGCTTTATAAGGTAATTTTGTCTCTTCTGCCACCAAAGGCTAGAGTATGTTTCTCTGCCCCTTGAATCTGAGCTTGGTCATATGACTTGCTTTGGCTAATGGGACATTTGCAAACGTGATGAAAATAAAGACTTGAAAAGCTTCTGTTCATTAGGGCTTTGTACTTTCTTGCTGGCAAGAATCTTTCTGCTTGTATGTGAGCGAGCTGGACCTAGCCTCCTAAATGATGAGAGGCCATGTGGAGAGAGACTCCAGCTATTCCTCTTGCCCAGCTATCACATATGAATAAGCTATCTTAGAAAACCCAGCACCAGCCAAGATCACAAGCCCAAGAGAACAGGCTGCCAATCCAAAAAATCATGAAAAATAATAAATGTTGGTTTTTAAGCCACTGTGTTAAGGAATGATTTGTTACACAGCAAAAACTACCTGATACACATGGGAGTGTAAATTGATACAACCATTTTGCAAAGCATTGAGGCAATATCTAGTGTAGTTAAAGATGCATATACTTAATGCCTCAGCAATTCAAATCTTAAATACACACCTTGGAGAAAATCTCACACATGTGCCCAAGGAAATAGCTACAAGAATACTCATGGCAACCTTGTGCATGGTATAGGAATAAAATCAGAAAACAAAAACAAAAACAAAAACAAAACAAGTTATTCACCAAAAGAAGAGAAAGGTATATTATAGTGTACTCATATAATGGAACATTATGTCACAATTAGAAGAAATATTGGGCAACATATTACCTGAGGGATGAAATAATCTGTACACCAAACCCCTGTGACATGCAGTTTATCTAAATATTAAGAACAAACCTGCGCATGTATCCCTGAGCCTAAAATAAAAGTTATAATAATGAAAAAAAGAGACCTGGCGTGGTGGTTCATACCTGTAATCCCAGCACTTTGGGAGGCCAAGGCAGGCAGATCACCTGAGGTCGGAAGTTTGGGATCAGGCTGACCAACATGGAGAAGCCCCGTCTCTTCTAAAAATACAAAATTAGCCAGGTGTGATAGTGCACACCTGTAATCCCAGCTACTCAGGAAGCTGAGTCAGGAGAATCGCTTGAACCCGGGAGGCAGAGGTTGCAGTGAGCTGAGATCATGCCATTGCACTCCAGCCTGGGCAACAAGAGCAAAACTCCATCTCAAAAACAAAACAAAAACAAAAACAAAAAAACAATAGGCTACAGCTACATGATTCAAAGTAAAGTATTTTGAAAATACAATGTTGAGTGAAGGGAATTTTTGACAATGGTTACCTTTCAGAGGATGAGGATGGTGGTGGGAGGAAAATACCACTGGGGAGGGGCACCAAGATTATTTAACTGGATCTGTAATGTTCTATTTCTTTCTAAAAAGAAGCAAAAAAAAAAAAAAAAAGCAAATTGTCAAAATATTAACATTTTCAAAATCAGTGATAAGTATCATATTATTCTCATTTATTTTGTATTTAAAATAGCTCATAAATTAAACAAATAACTTTATGTATATCTAATTGACCTGCCAAAAGAGCAATTGTAATGACTACTTGGTATTTTAGCTTAAGGAGCCAACATTTCTCCTTTCTCTCTCTCTCTCTCTCTCTCTTTTTAATGTTTTTAATGTGTGTTTTAATGTTTTTAATGTGTGTTTTTTGTTTGTTTGTTTTGTTTTGTTTTTGAGATAGAGTCTTGCGCTGTTGCTCAGTCTGGATTACAGTGGCGTGATCTTGGCTCACTGCAACTTCCATCTCCTGGGTTCAAGCAATTCTTATGCTGCAGCCTCCGAACTATCTGGGACTGCAGGCATGCACCACCACGCCCAGCTAATTTTTGTGTTTTTAGTAGAGATGGGGTTTCACCATGCTGGCCAGGGTGGTCTCAAACTCCTAGCCTCAAGTGATCTGCCCACCTGGGCCTCCTAAAGTGCTGGGATTACATGCCAAGAGCTAACATTTCTTAAACTAATCCTTTTAATTCTTATATCTAGGAAATTTATAATTTTTCTCATGTATAACCTATGCTGTAATAAACATCTTTGACAACATTGATATTTCCATATCATCCATTCTCAAAAGTATAACTGATATGTCAAAGTGTATTCACTTTCTAAGGTTAATATTTATTGTCACAGTTTTCTTCAGAAGATAATACCAATTTATACCCCTGTCAGAAGTACATTACCCCTGGCCAAGCATGGTGGCTCACGCCTGTAATACTAGCGCTTTGGGAGGCCGAGGCGGGTGGATCGCTTGAGCCCAGGAGTTTGAGACCAGCCTGGGCAACTTGGTGAAACCCTGTCTCTACAAAAAATACAATAATTAACTGAGCATGGGTGTGTACCTGCAGTGACTGAGGTAGGAGGATTGCTTGAGCCCAGAAGGTCAAGACTGTAGTGAGCCAAGATTGTGCCACTACATTCCAGCCTGGGCAACACAGTGAGACCCTATCTCAAAAAAAAAAAAAAAAAAGGTGTTGGTAGAATTAGTGTCTCCTGAGGACTCTCTTCTTATCTTGCAGATAGATGGCTGTCTTCTCCCTGTGTCCTCAGATGGTCTTTTCTCTGTGTATGCTGGTGTTTAAATTTCTTTGTCATATAAGGATACCAGTCATTTTGGATTGGAGTCCACCCTAATGATCTCACTTTAACTAACACAGTCAATTCTGAGGAACTAGGGTTTAGGACTTTAACTTATGAATTTGGGGATGACACAACTCAGTCCATAACAATGAATATTTATTCTTGTTTTGTTCTGTTTTTTTTTAGATGGAGTCTCACTCTTGTTGCCCAGGCTGAAGTGCAATGACGTGATCTCAGCTCACTGCAACCTCCGCCTCCCAGGTTCAAGCGATTCTCTTGCCTCAGCCCTACCCTCTGCCACCCCTGAGTAGTTGGGATTACAGGTGCCCACCACCACGCCTGGCTGATTTTTTGTAATTTTAATAGAGATGGGGTTTCGCTATATTGGCCACGCTGGTCTCGAACTCCTGACCTCAGGTGATGCACCTGCCTTGGCCTCCCAAAGTGCTGGGATTACAGGCGTGAGCCACCACTCCCAGCCTGTTCTTAAATTTATTATCTAATTTAAGTTTTCTTTTCTTTTTTTTTTTGAGACACCATCTCTCTCTGTCACCCAGTCTGGAGTATAGTGGCATGATCACAGTTCCCTGCAGCCTTGACCTCTTGGCCTCAAGTGATACTCCCACCTCAGCCTCCTGAGTAGCTGGGACTACAGGCATGCATCATCATGCCTGTCTAATTTTTGTAATTTTTGCAAAGACAGGGCTTCACCATGTTGCCCAGGCTGGTCTTGAACTCCTGGGCTCAAGTGATCCTCCTACATTGGCCTCCCAAAGGGCTAGAATTGAAACCACCATTGCAATATTATAACTGAGAAAATTATTACAGTGAAAGAGATCTGACCTAACCAACTCTATCTTCCTTTTAACCTCCAAGCTGTCCTCGTTCATTCCTGAGCGTAGGACGAACTAACTTTGGGGGGAACTTAGTTTATAGTTTAATTTTGAAACAAAGGTAATAACAGCCCTTTCCCAAAACGAACCTCCTTCCTGCCTCAGGACTAGACTGCATTTGTAGGACTAACAAATTAGCCACAAGATTAGAAATTATGGTTTAGGAGTCACGCAGCTAGAGGCCACAAGATTCTGACCCTTCCCAAATTGCTCCTGGGGAAGCAATATCACTACTGTAAAACCTAAGATATTTTGAGATATTTTGCAGACCCTGCACTTGACGGATCAGCTGACACTACCCAGATCAATCAACGGGTTCATCTGATCTTGTGGCCCCCCACTCAAAAATTGACTCAGCGCAAGAGAACAGCTTCGACTCTCGATGATTTCATCTCTGACCCAACCAATCGGCACTCCTAACTCACTGGCCCTGACACACCAAACTGTCCTTAAAAACCCCCATCTCTGACTTTTCAGGGAGACTGATTTGAGTAATAATAAAACTCAGGTCTCCTATACAGCCAGCTCTGCATGAATTAAACTCTTTCTGTATTGCAATTCCCCTGTCTTGATAAATTGGCTCTGTCTAGGTAGCAGGCAACATGAACCCACTGGGCTGTTACATAAGCTTGGTCATCCATTTTTTGAGTAAATAATAAGTATTTTAAAAATTAAATCAAGGCCGGGTGCAGTGGCTCATGCCTGTAATCCTAGCACTTTGGGAGGCCGAGGTGGGCTGATCACCTGAGGTCACGAGTTCAAGACCAGCCTGGCCAACATGGTGAAATCCTGTCTCCACTAAAAGTACAAAAATTAGATGGGCGTGATGGTGGGTGCCTTTAATCCCAGCTACTCAGGAGGCTGAGGCAAGAGAATTGCTTGAACCTGGGAGGAGGAGGTTGCAGTGAGCCAAGATCGTGCCATTGCACTCCAGCCTGGGCAACAAGAGCAAAACTCCGTCTGGAAAAAAAAAATTAAATTAAAATACTATTCCTTACTAGCCTTTGGGTGATGTTTTTGATGTGAGCTTTTGTGATGGTTCGATGTCTTTTTTATTTTTTATTTTTTTGACACGGAGTCTCGTTCTGTTGCCCAGGCTGGAGTGCAGTAGCATGATCTCAGCTCACTGCAACCTCTGCCTCCTGGGTTCAAGCGATTCTCCTGCCTCAGCCTCCCAAGTAGCTGGGACTACAGGGGCATGCCACCACGCCTGGCTAATTTTTTGTAATTTTAGTAGAAACTGGGTTTCACTGTGTTAGCCAGGATGGTCTCAATCTCCTGACCTCGTGCTCCACCTGCCATGGCCTCCCAAAGAGCTGGGATTACAGGCCTGAGCCACCATGCCCAGCCTCGATGTCCTTTTTATGGAAAGTTCTAGACCAAATACATTTGTGTTGATTTTAGTTACAAGATGGCTCGTTTCAGTTTTACTCTTTTCTGAGATGGGGTGAATGAATCATCTTTGTCTTAATGCCAATATGCAACTTTTGAACTTTCCACTTTAAATAGGGCACAAAAAGAGATGTAGTTATCTCTCATCCAGTTTTATATTACTCAGAGTGCTCTGTGAAACAGAAAGACTTTAAGGCCCAGGTCCTGTCTATCTTTTTTTTTTTTTTTTGAGATGAAAAGAGAGTTTATTTATTATAAACTTTTTGGGCTACCCCAAGATCCAGCCTTACCTGAAGTCCACCAGTCCACATTAATTGCTGTGCTATTATCCATTTATTGCCTCTCAGTTCCAAATTCATTCATTACCTCCTCTGTGAAAATGGACCTACGTCTTTTAAATATTGTTCCTTTGCCTGTTGACATAATGTTAAGCTGTGTCAGTAGTGGAAGCTGGAGAGGCACTACAGGTAGAAGCAACTTTTTTCCCCCTAGTTTCAATGTGCACCCGAGGCAGGCTCCTGCTGCACAGACTGCTCCCCCAGGACCCAGGCCTTGGTTCCAGGTTCTGCTTAGCTTTTGAAAAATGCAAGGACTTTTAAAGTATTGAAATACTGGATACTTTTTATAAGATTTAACAAAATATTACAGTCTGATTTTTGCCTGTCTATGAGGATGGATATTCATTTCACTAGGAAGGCAAAGCAGCCTCTTTAATTCTTCCCCCACTCCTGCTGGCTTCTTAGCAACCATAGCAGTTCAGAAAATGTTTACACAGTCAATCGCTACACCTTTGATTCAAAGGCAAACCATTCTTTGTAATCTCTAGCATCTAGTTCTGAATGCAAGGTAGAAAGTATCATGTCAACAAATAGTTCTGATGTGGTAAATTTTACTGTGAATCAACCCTGTTTAGGGGGGAAAAGCAAGCCTTTGATCTAACAAATTATTTCAGATTGTATTTAGAAACACCAACAACAAAAATGACACTATCTCAATAAATTCCTTGCCATTCCACAGTGGAAATTTTAATGATGGCATCAAATCAATTCACTTCTGTGGATTTTATCAAACTATGTCATAGCTTATATTATTCCTAGAAGAGTTGTTGAATCCCCATCTCACGGAAGCATGAGAAAAAAGTGTAACATCATCTGTTCCTTTCTCATTGCAGATCTGCAGAAAACATGCCATTTTGAAGTATAAATTAAGTGATTCTTTTATTCATTAAAATCTTGCCAAAACTGGTAACTGTGATGACTGACCTCTGTTTTACTCTGTTTTGTGCTGTCATAACAGAATTCATGAGACTGGATAATTTAGAATAAACAGAAATTTATTGGCTTACAGTTTTGAGGACTAGGAAGTTCAAGGTCATGGGGCCAGATCTTTCATGGGCCTTCTTGCTGCATCTTCCCATGGGGGAAAGTCAAAGGGAGGGTACAAGAGAGCAGGAGAATGAGCTGAGTGTCAGCCTTTTTATAATTGGTATTAATTCATTCATGAGGTTGGAACCCTCATGACCAAAATACCTCCAATTAGGCCCCACTTCCCAACAGTGTTCATCATTAGGGATCACGTTTCCAACACATGAACTCTGGGGACACGTTTGCTGTGGTAGCAACTGCCAAGGAAGAAAACATGATGACTAATGGCAAGGGTGATGGCAATGGTGGTGGTGATCGTGGACAACTCAATTAGAAAAGTGTAGATGTTCCTCAGTTTACAATGGGGTTATGTCCTGCTAAACCCATCATAAATTGAAATTACCTTAAGTCAAAAATACATTTAATATGCCTAACCTGCTGATGATCATAGTTTAGCCTAGCCTAACTTAAATGTCCTCAGAATATTTATTATATTAGTCTACAATTAGGCAAAATCATTGAACACAACGGTTATTTTATAATAGTGTTGAATATCTCATGTAATTTATTGAATATTGTACTGAAAGTGAAAAACAGAATGGTTGGGCCAGGCATGGTGACTCATGCCTGTGATTTCAGCAATCTGGGAGGCTGAGGCAGGCAGATTGCTTGAGACCAGGAGTTTGAGATCAGCCTGGGCAACATGGAGAAACCTCATCTCTATAAAAAATACAAAAATTACCTGGGCATAGTGGCATGTACCTGTAGTTCCAGCTACTTTGGAGGCTGAGGTGGGAGGATCACTTGAGCCCAGGAGGTCAAGGCTGCAGTGACTGCAGTGAGCCATAATCACACCACTGCACTCAAGCTTGGGTGATACAGCAAAACCTTGTCTCAAAAAAACAAAACAAAACAAAACAAACCCAAAATGAAAGCAAAAAACACCAGAATGGTTGTATGGGTACTCAAAGTATGGTTTCTACTGAATGCATGTCATTGTTTCACCATAATAAAGCCAAAACATTGTAAATAAAATTGACATAAATCAAGAACTATCTATCTGCATAGTGAATGGATGAAATCTACTGTAGATTAAGATGCTACTGCTGTGTGCCGTAGTTCACGCCTGTAATCCTGGCACTTTAGGAGGCTGAGGCAGGTGGATCTATTGAGCTCAGGAGTGCGAGACCAGCTTGGGCAACATGGCTGATATGGTTTGGTTGTGTTCCCACTCAAATTTCATCTTGAATTTTAATTCCCATAATCTCCACATGTTGTGGGAGGGACCCAGTGGGAGGTATTAACAATTGAATCATGGGGGCCGTTCCTCCTATGCTGTTCTCATGATAGTGAGAGCGTTCTCATGAAATCTGATGGTTTTTTAAACGTGTGGCATTTCCTCTTCTTGCTCTCATTCTCTCTCCTGTTGCCCTGTGAAGAGGTGTCTTCTGCCATTATTGTAAGTTTCCTGAGGCCTCTCCAACCATACAGAACTTGAGTCAATTAAACCCCTTTTCTTTATAAATTACCCAGTCCTGGGTATCTCTTCATAGCAGCCTAAGAATGAACTAACATAATGGCAAAACTCTGGCTCTATGAAAAACACAAAAATTTGTTGGGTGTGGTGGTGTGCATGTGTAGTCCCAGCTACTTGGGAGGCTGAGGCAGGAGAATTGTTTGAGCCCAGGAGGTGGAGGTTGCAGATTGCTGTGACTGAGCCATTGCACTCCACCCTGGATGACAGAGCGAGACCCTGTTAAAAAAAAACAAACTACAAACACAATTGAGTTGCCATCAATAAGACATTAAATTGTGTGGGTTGTTTTTTGTTGTTGTTGTGGGGTTTTTTTGGTTTTTTTTTTTTTTTTTTTTTTTTTTGGAGACAATGTCTTGCTCTGTCATCCAGGCTGGAGTGCAATGGCTCCATCTCGGCTCATTCAGCCTCCCTCCTGGGTTCAAGCAATTCTGGTGCCTCAGCCTCCCTAGTAGCTGGGACTACAGGCACACGCCACCATGGTCAGCTAATTTTTATATATTTTTTAGTAGAGACGGGGTTTTACAATGTTGGCCAGGCTGATCTTAAACTCCTGACCTCATGCGATCTGCCCGACTTGGCCTCCAAAAATGCTAGGATTATAGGCGTGAGCCACTGTGCCCAGCCAACATTTACTTGTTTGTAAAAATCCAAATGCTGGCATTGCCCAGGAAAATATAACAAGTTTATTTATAATTGTTATAAAGGTGAGTTGCTGACACTTGTTTAATAAAACATTTTGATTTGCCTCAGTACTTTATATTTCCACATTCATATTAACAATTCGCATATAAGTAAAAATGGTAAAACTGTCAATATCTGATTTCTATCCCCTATTTTTCCACTTGCAATTATATACTTAGGTACTTTTTGACCCCATGAAGAAAAAATATTGAACATTCAAAACTACCACTAACAGGAAGATGAGAGGTTTTTTTGTTTGTTTGTTTTGAGAATGAAATGTTTACTTTAATAGTGGATTCCTTTTTTTTCTCTCTCTCTCCTTTTGAGATAGGGGCTTGCTCTGTCACCCAGGCTGGAATGCAGTGGTGTGATTTTAGCTCACTGCAATCTTGACCTTCTGGCCTCAAGCCATCCTCCTGCTTCAGCCTCCTAAGTACCTGGGACTACAAGTGCATGCCACCAAGCCTGGCTATTTTTTTTTTTTTAAACTTTTAGTAGAGAAGAGGTCTTACTATGTTGCTTGGGCTGGTCTTAAACTCCTGAGCTCAATTTATCCTCCCGGCTCAGCCTCCCAAAGTGCTGGGATTACAGGTGTGAGCCACCATACCCAGGCATAGTAGATTCTTAAACACATTCTCAATCTATGTAGCATGGTAGCTGGATGTCTTTAGTCATACTTGGGCTGGGTGTGGTGGCTTGTGTCTGCAATCCCAGCTAAATGGGAGGCTGAGCCTGAAGAATTGCTTGAGCCCAGGAGTTCAAGACCAGACTGGGCAACATAGCAAGACCCCTCTCTCTAAAAAATTTTTTAATTAGCCAGGTCTGGTAGTGTGTGTCTGTAATCCTGGCTTCTCGGGAGGTTAAGGGAGGAGGATTACTTGGCCCAGGAGTTCAAGGCTGCAGTGAGCTATGATCATGCCACTGGACTCCAGCTTGGATGACAGAGCAAAACCTTGTCTCTAAAAATATAAATAAAAATGAAATATAAAAACAAACAAAAAACACTGTTACACGTTTGATACAGATGGCACCCAGGGTGGAAGTCCCACATGAGAGACCACACTTGCTTTCTACAATAGACCTCACTTGCTTCCAACAGCTGTGCTCTGACAACACAAATCTGTTTTGAAGTCCTAAGCAATTTCTAATATCAGGTACTGGAATGAAAGTTTGCAAATCAGAAATTTGGTGGACTTTTGATAACATCTAATTTCATGGAGTGCCACAGGATCAAGCCTGTAATGCTGAGGTTTCTTCACTTCTCCAGTAGAGGGCGCACTCTTGGGAAAGGCATTTGTAGCCAGATGTTTTCTGGGACCAGTTTTGTAGGAGCCATGGTAAGTAGCAGACATCTCCTTACTTACCTTCCTTCTTTGCTGGAGCTCAGCAAGATAGAGGTGCTGGTGTTAGAGAGTAGCAACTGTGTAGTGGCTGCTCAACTCATTTAGTAAATGTTGTTTTTAGACAGTACATTTTATGTCAGGATTCAATTTGTAAGTCACAATGTAGCAGTATGATCAGTACCACTGCTCCAGAGGGAAACATTGCTTTATATTTTTTCTTTCCCTTTTTCTTTCTTTTTAATTTTTTTGAGAGAGGGTCTCAATTTGTCCCCCAGGCTGGAGTGTAGTGGCATGATATTGGCTCACTGCAGCCTAGACATCTTGGGCTCAAGGAATCCTCTCACCTCAACCTCCTGAGTAGCTGGGACTACAGCCACACCCCATGCCTGGTTAATTTTTGTAGAGACAGGGGTCTCGCCATGGGGCTCAGGTGGTTTTGAACCCCTGGGGTCAAGCAATCCTCCCACCTTGGCCTCCCAAAGTGCTGGAATTACAAACATGACCCACTATGCCCAGCTTACACTTTAAACTATTTATTTTCCATTTATTTTATCAACCGATATGTATTTAGTAACAACCCTGCGCCAGACATGGTGTTAGCTCTGGTGATACAGTAATGAAGATGGACAAAGTCTGTTGTCATGGAGTGTATATTCTGGAGCGGATATTGTGACAGCCAATAATCATGTAAATAAGATGGCGATGATTGGGATGGGGGCTCTAAGGGATTAAGCACTGAGAATCAAAAGAGAGAATGACTATAGATGTTATACAGATCATGCAGCAGTAGAGAAGGCAATGTTGGGGCTCAGAAAAATGATATCCCAAAATATGGTGTTTTGGTATGCTGAACTAAAAGCAGCAGCCTCAAAGTCTCTCTGACCCCACCCTCCAGCCTCCACCAACACTTTGTCTCTCCCAAGGCACAGGATGAGGCTCTTCTCTGATATTCCCTTATCACCTTTAAGACTGGACCCACAAAGAAAACACAATTGCCTTCCATCCCCTCTGAAATCTCATTACCTATCACAGAAAAGGAGATGAATTTTTTCACAAAACAATGTCTGCCTTTCAGACTCATTCAAATTCTAAAGAGAATAATTTATAAATGAATTCCTGTCTCCCAGGTTCATTCATTTCCCCTAAAAATCATTTACTACCCCTCAAAATTGTTACCCCCTCATCCCCTCTTCTCCTGTGAACAAGAGTATGTAAGCAACTGGACCTCATTTGGGTTATTGGGTAATCCTCCTCCTGCAATTCCCTCATGTTCGTGCATGTTAAATAAATTTTGTATGCCTTTTTCTGCTTTTTAATCTGCCTTTTGTAAACCACAAATAAAATTGTAAGACCCCGCAACCAACCATCTGAATAGACCCCCTCCTCTCAGCCAGGGCCACTCCAACGTTAACCTGAAAGCCTGGTTCAAGCCATGACAGGAAGAGAGGGTGGCACATGCCTCATTATACCCTCCTCCCTTTTAGAATTCCGAAAAAGCTGACCAGCATGTACCATCAACACAGATTTTAAGTCTAATAACAAACACTTACAATCGATTCTCTCCAAAGTCTGCTACCTGGAGGTTTTCTTGGCATGATAAAACTTTGGTTTCCACAACCTGTTATTGCAACTCAAATATTCCTTTCTATTGATAGTAGTTATTTCAACCAATTGCCAATCTAAAATATTTTAAATCTACATATAACCTGGAACCCCCTCCTCCCCTCTCTGCCCACTTGGAGTTGTCCCACCTTTCTGGACTGAACCAATGTATACCTCACATGTATTTGATTGATGTCTCATGTCTCCCTAAAATGTATAAAACTAGGCTGTACGCCGACCACTTTGGGCACATGTTCTCAGGGTCTCCTGAGGGCAGTGTCATGGGCTGTGATCACTTATATTTGGCTCAGAATAAATCTCTTCAAATATTTTTAAAAGTTTCACTCTTTTCATCAACAATTTTCAACAAACCCTTAACAGGATGATGGAAGCTTTCCCTTGGCCCCTCTACAATCATATAGGTGAGTGATGTGTGAAGTTTGTGATGATCTTACTGGGGTGCTATGAGTTGCTGAGAAATTACTAAAGAAATTAATAGCCTACAAAAGTGACATGAAAATTATTTTAAACTGAAAATGCCTGTACAACCAGCAGCTACAGAAATAAACATTATCCAAACTTAAGCAGGGCCTCCTGGAAATATAGATGCCATTGACTCCCCCACCCACCAAAGGAGTTTCCTGTTTGAATTCACTGAAGTGTGAATTCAGCCATCTATTAACATCAGAAAAGCCCACAGTATCTTTCATTCTTCCCCTTTGAAGTTTTAACCCCTCCCGGTTTTGTTCAGTTGACATAAAAACATTTACCTCTAGCTATTTATGTGGTTACTCCTTACTGAGTAATGAGTACATGTATAAATAATTCTTGTTCTTTTTTCTGTTCATCTGTCTATTGTCAGTTAATCTTCAGGCCCCCAAGCAATTGAAACTTAGTGGGTAGAGGAAAAATTTTCCTTCCAACATTACACTGTGATACATACTCAGGTGGGTAAAAAAAAGACTAGGGCACATTTTGTTGAATATTTGTCATACTTCATCTACTGCAGCGATGGCATTTTTATATCCACATACCTCATTTGCTAACTCCCTGCATTATAACCTCTGAATTGTAATTTTGAAGAAGTTGCTAAGGTAGGATTACATTTATTTTACCCATAGTTATTAAAGCAAATAATTTCATGAGCTTCATAAATAACTTTATAAATTATTTCAAAGAAAACAATTTCTTACCTCATTGTTTAGATTTAAGGCAGATAAATGACACTTTTTTTTAAATCATATCTTCTTTTTTTTTTTTTTTTTTTTTTGAGACAGAGTCTGGCTCTGTTGCCTAGGCTGGAGTGTGGCATAATCTTGGTTCACTGCAACCTCCATCTCCCAGGTTCAAGTGATTCTCGTGCCTCAGCCTCCTGAGTAGCTGAAATTACAGGTGCCCACCACTACACCCAGCTAATTTTTTGTGTTTTTAGTAGAGACAGGGTTTCACCATGGTGTCCAGGCTGGTCTTGAACTCCTGACTTCAAGTGATCCACCTGCCTCAGCCTCTCAAAGCGCTGGGATTACAGGTGCAAGCCACCGCACCCAGCCAGATCATATCTTCTTAATTCCTAAGTATCACAAAAAAGCTTTTTCATCTTATTCAAAACTTAAAATTAAAAGAATTTATGCCATAGTGTTAGTTAAATACATAGTGAGACTGGAGAGTTCCATGGAGCCCTTCATGGGACTCACAATGGGTGTGGCTTGCTTACTTGGCCCCCTATTCAAACCCCTTGCAGTAGGGGGAGCATGCAGGCAAGCAGGTGCCAAGGCTGGGGCAAGTGCTTGTGGGCTCTGGCCCTACAGCAGCATCTAGGGGTGTGTTAAAATTAATGCTCTTTTAGCAGTTGCCATTCATGGATGGCTGTTAACTGGCTCAGAGGAGAGTCAGCATGACAGCCTTTTACTCCCTGCCCTCTTGGTACCCAGGTCCTTGTCCGGCATCCAGGAAGAATCAGGTCACACGGACTTGAAGGATGGTGAATGCAGCAGAGGTTTTATTGAGCGAAGGAGGTGGCTCTTAGTGGCATGGGGAGCTGGAAAGGGGATGGAGTGGGAAGATAATCTTCCCCTGCAGTTTGGCCGTCCCCAGTCAAACTCATCTCTACATTCAGATGCTTCTTCTCTTCTCTCCTTCTCTGCCATGCCACTCTGCTTGTCTGTAAGTGGAATTTGAGGTTTTTATGGGTATGGGATGGAAGGTATGATGGGCCAGAGCAGTTTTGGAAAAAGCAACGTTGGAGTGGGAAAACAGGAATGTGAAGTTCTCATTTAGTGCTGTGGGTCCAGGCTTGTGGGTGGGGCCTTTGCCACAGAACTGCCCTCTTCTATTCAGTATTTCCCTGCCTCCTGTCCATATCAATAATACTTGGCTACTGCTTCAGCCCCTGTGATTACCAGGAAGCATGAGAGCAATCTTGGCAGTGGAACAAAAAAACACTGAATAATGATTTGTGGGCACATCATACAAAATCACAATGGAAAGACAAACAGGAAGTCTCAGGGTTTGGGTTTTTCTTGTGTTTCTGGGGATAGAGGGGGCCCAAGCATTGTGTAATTCATTGTCAATAACTTCCTTTGTGAATTCTACATGTGGAAGATCTGTTTCACATGTGCTTTGGCATTGAATAGTTATTTTATTGATGCTTCATTAAAACAAAGAATCCCATTTCATATCTGGTTATGTAAATAGAAAACTGTACACACTGCCCTACTCTTGCTTTTCATGGGAAGGGAAATGGCTTTCCTCTACCCTCCTAGGTTCTTTGGTTAGGCCATGAATTAAATTGACAGATGATAAATTAACAGAGAAAAACCACCTTAATTACATATGTATGCATAGGACTCTGACGAATATGTGAGACTTAATTCCAGCTCCCACTAGGCATCCTGTCCCACCTAAGGTGGGGGAAAAAATCCAAGAGGCAGAGACAATTTGTGAAGTTCACCCTCAAGGTCAGGTGTGGTGGCTCACACCTATAATCCCAATACTTAGCAAGGCTGAGATAGGTGGATTGCTTGAGCCCAGGAATTCAAGGCCAGCCTGAGCAACATGGTGAAACTCTGTCTCCACAAGAAATACAAAAATTAGCCAGGTATGGTGGTGTGTGCCTGTCTACACAGGAGGCTGAGGTGGAAGTATCACCTGAGCCTAGCAAATCAAGGCTGCAGTAAGCCATGATCACGCCACTGCACTCCAGCCTGGGCAACAGAATGAGACCCTATCTCAAGGAAAAAAAAAAAAGTTCACAGTTAAAGGGCACATAAAGGCTAACTAAAGGACTAAGACCTAATTATAATGCCAGAGGCATTTAAAGGAGAGCAGCAACTCCACCTTGAATAGGGGCTAGGTGAAATAAAGCTCAGACCTGCTTGGCTGCCATCCCAGGAGGTTAGGCATTCTTAGTCACAGGGTAAGACTGGAGGTCAACAGGACTAGTATCACAAGTCAGAGGTTGTAAAGACCCTACTGATGAAACAGGATGTGGTAAAGAAGCCAGCCAAAACCCACTGAAACAAAGATGGAGATGAAAGTGACCTCTGGTTGTCCTCACTTCTCACTATACGCTAGTTATAATGAATTAGCATGCTAAAAGACATGCCTACTAGCACCATGACAAATGCCATGGCAACTTCTGGAAATCACCCTACATGTTCTAAAAAGGGGAGAGACCCTCAGTTTCTGGAACTCCCCACCCTTTTTCTGGAAAACTCATGAATAATCTACCCTTTGTTTATCATATAATCAAGAAATAACCATAAAAATAGTCAACCAGCAGCCCTCTGGGTGTGGTGGCTCACGCCTGTAATCTCAGCACTTTGTGAGGCCAAGGCGGGTGGATCACGAGGTCAGGAGATCGAGACCATCCTGGTTAACACGGTGAAACCCCGTCTCTACTAAAAATACAAAAAATTAGCCGGGTGTGGTGGTGGGCGCCTGTAGTCCCAGCTACTCGGGAGGCTGAGGCGGGAGAATGGTATGAACCCAGGAGGCGGGGCTTGCAGTGAGCCAAGACTGCACCACTGCACTCCAGCCTGGGTGACAGAGCAAGACTCCATCTCAAAAAAAAAAAAAAAAAAAGAAAAGAAAAAAAAAGAAATATCTTGAAAGAAGCCACAGGAAAAAACACTTTACCTATAGAGGAGAAACATAAAATTTACATCCAACTTCTCCTCAGAAACCACACAAGCAAGAATAGTGTTCTATTTTTATATAATTTCATCTTAACGTCTCTTTCTGGAGAATGGCAGTAAATTCCCGTCCTCTCTCACATGGCTTCAGGAGATTTGGTTGTGAATGTTTACAATGTGTCTTTCATGAGATACTTCTTTAGCCTGATAAAGCCAGATGTCTAAGTGTCTGACCTGTGTCCAGGTGTCCCACTCACAGGAAACTTGTTTATAGTGGCAGATGTCCTTATGGCTCTTGTCTGACCTGTGTCCAGCTTATTTCTACCAAGATAGCCATTCTTTAGGAGAGCCCTGGCCAGGAAAGAAGTTAGGTTTAGATGTGTCATTCAGGTGAGACACAAAGGAAGTAATTCAAACAAAACATGAAATAACACAAGCAGTATATTACTTTCAGATCCCAGAAAGAAGACAGCAGCATGCCCCATGGGGCCAACAGGAAGTAGGGAGCTATTTGGGACATGTACACTCAATCAGCAGGCAAGGAGCAAGAGAGGGAATGAGGAACCCATGGGCTGAAGCCTTTACTGGGGTCTAGGGCGTTATCCAGGCAGGTTTCCCTCGGGAAGTTCTAATTAGTGGGTTTAGAGGAAGAAGATACAAGTTCATGAAATCATACTGTGACTGAAAAGTGGTCACTGTGGCATATCTGCACAGTAGGGGGTTCAGCAAGGTGAGTCAAGTAGGTTGTATCTAGCTGTCTGATGGGGAGGTGGTCACCAGCAGGCAGTCGTATAAAGCAGATATCTGGATCAACCACACTGAGGAACTGGAATGAAGTAGAGAACCGGAACCTGTGTCAAGGGTGACTAAGCCCTGCTTCCAATATGAGAAAATTAAACCTATGTTCAAAATGGATGCTGAGGCAACATAAAATTGTAAGAAATTACTACAAAGAGAGTCAAGTGAAATATTTAAAGTGGTGAGAGAAAGAAACTACTAACTAGAATTGTGCATCCTGTGAAATTATTCTTCAAAAGTGAAGTAGAAATAAAGACTTTCTGAGACCAGCAAACACTAAGGAAATTTGTTGCTAGTAGACCTGCCTTGTAAGAAATATTAAGGAAATTCTTCGCATAGAAGAAAAATAATATAGGTCAGGAATGTGGATCTACATATAGAAAGATAGAGTATTAGAGAAGAATAAGTAAAGGTAAATAAAAACTTTAAAAATGTTTAATTAGTCTAACATAACATTTTGTTTCAAACAATAATGGCAAAATGTATTTGATTGGATGTATATACATACACTTATGCTTATGGATGCTTTTGTTCACTGAGAAAATATAAGCATTTATTAAGTGAAATGAACTACACAATAATACTAGGGACAGGAGGGAAGGCTTAAAAATATTTTGTTATCATAAAGTACTTGCACTACCTGTAAAGTAGTATAGTGTTAATTGAAAGTGGACTTCAGTTAGTTGTAAACGTATATTGCAAACTGTATAGCAACCAAAAAATTATTTTTTAGAAGAAGCATAATTGGCCAGGCATGGTGGCTCATGCCTATAATCCCAGCACTTTGGGAGGTCAAAGCGGGCAGATCACTGGAGGCCAGGAGTTTGAGAACAGCCTGGCCAACATGGTGAAACCTTGTCTCTACTAAAAATGCAAAAATTAGCTGGGTGTGGAGCCATATGCCTGTAATCCCAGCTACTCAGGAAGCTGAGGTAGGAGAATCGCTTGAACCCGGGAGGTGGAGGTTGCAGTGAGCCAAGATTACGCCACTGTACTCCAGCCTGGCCACAGAACAAGACTCTGTTTAAAAAAAAAAAAAAAGTATAATTGATGTGTTAAGAAAGGAGAGAAAATGAAATCATATAAAATACTCAATTAAAATCACAAATGGGCTGAGTGCATTGGCTCACACTTACAATCCCAGCACTTTGGGAGGCTGAGGCAGGTGGATGGCTTGAGCCCAGGATTTCAAGACCAGCCTGGGCAACATAGCAAGATACCATCTCTACAAAACATACAAAAACTAGCCACACATGGTGGCATACATGTGTAGTTTCAGCTATGTGGAAGGCTGAGGCAGGAGGATCACTTGAGCTCAGGACGTTAAGGCTGCAGTGAGCCATGATTATCCCACTGCACTCCAGCCTGGGCAACAGAGTGTGACCCTGACTCAAAATATAATAATAAAAAATTTTAAAAACAAACAAATAAAAAAAAAACAAAATGGCAGGGAAAAAGTGGAAGTCAAAAACAGGAACAAGGAATAAAGACAATGAATAGAAAAGAGTAACAAATATTATAAATATTCATCCATTTATATCAATAATCACTTTAATATCAATGGTCTAAATACACCAATTAAAATATAGAGATTGTCAGAGTGGATTAAAAAACAAGACTCAACTATATGTTGTTTATGTAGAAACCCACATTAAATGTAAAGACATATATAGATTAAAAGTAAAGGGATGGAGAAAGATATTCCATGCTAACACTAATCAAAAGGGAGTGGGAGCAGTTATATCAATTTCAAACACAGCAGACATCAGAGTAAGGAAAATTATCAGGGATAAAGCATGACATTACATAATGGATAAAGGGCTCAATTTTCAAGAAGACGTAACAATCCACAGTGTATATATGCCTAACAACAAATTTTTAAAATATGTGAGGCATAAATGGATAGGAATACAATGAGAAACACATGAATCCACTGTTATACTTGGAGACTACAGTATCTCTCTAACAGAACTCAACAGCACCATCAATGGGGTATAATTGACATTTCTAGACTGTTTTACCCAACAACAGCAGAATACACATTCTTCTCAGACTCAAATGGAACATATACCAAGATAGATAACATTCTGGGTCCTAAAACACACCTTAAAAAATGTTATTAGTTGTTTATTTTTTAAAACTTTTTTATATTTAAAAATAGAGACGAGGTCTTGCTATGTTGCCCAGGCTGGTCTTGAACTCCTGGGCTCAAATAATCTGCCTCCCTTGGCCTCCCACAGTGCTGGGATGACAGGCATGAGCCACCACACCCACTCTTAACAAATTTTAATTAATTAATTAATTAATTAATGCTTTTGAAGGGAGTTTCGCTCATCACCCAGGCTGGAATGTAATGGCGTGATCTCAGCTCACTGCAACCTCTGCCTCCCGGGTTCAAGCAATTCTCCTGCCTCAGCCTCCTGAGTACCTGGGATTACAGGTGCTTGCCACCGTGACCAGCTAATTTTTGTATTTTTAGTAGAGACGGGGTTTCACCATGTTGGCCAGGCTGGTCTCCAACTCCTGACCTCAGGTGACCCACCTACCTCCGCCTTCCAAAGTGCTGAGATTACAGGCATGAGCCATCATGCCCAGCCCAAATTTTAAAGATTATAAATCATCCAATATATTATTTCAGGTCACAATGGAATTAAACTAGAAACTAGTAACAGAAAGATAGCTAGAAAATCCCAAAATACTTGGAAATTAAACCACACTCTAACACATTGGTCAAAGAAGAAATCTCAAGACAAATTTTAAAATATTTTGAAGTAAATTAAAATAAAACCACAACTTATTAAAATGTGTGGATACAGTGAAAATAGTACTTAGAGGGAAATTTAAGGCATTGAATGCATATATTGGATAGGAAAAAATATCTAAAATCAGTCATCTAAGCTTCCACTTTAGGAAACTAGAAAAAAAAGGGGGGACCAAATTAAATCCCAAGCAAGCAGAAGAAAAGATATAATAAAAATCAGACCAGAAATCAATAAAAATCAGCCGAGTGTGGTGGCCCATGCCTGCAATCCCAGTACTTTGGGAGGCCGAGTCAGGTGGATCACCTGAGGTCAGGAGTTCGAGACCAGCCAGGCAATGTGGTAAAACACCATCTCTACTGAAAACACAAAAATTAGCAGGGCATGGTGGCATGTGCCTGTAATCCCAGCTACTCCGGAGGCTAAGGCACGAGAATCACTTGAACCTGGGAGGTGGAGGTTACAGTGAGCCAAGATTGTGCCACTGCACTCCGGCCTGGGCGATAGAGCAAGACTCTGTTCACCTCCCCTGATTCCCAAAAAAGAAATCAATAAAAATAAAAACAATAAAGAAAATAAATGAAACTAGATGCCGTTTCTTTGATAAAATCAATAAGCCTCTAGCCAGGCTAGCCAAGAAAAAGAGAGACATACAAGTTACTAATATCAGAAATGAGAAAGGGGACATCACTACAAATCCTGTGAACACTACAAGGATCATAAAGAAATAAGAAACTCTATATGTCCACAAATCTGATAATTTAAGTAAAATAGGCTAATTCCTTATAGACACATTTGCCAAAACTCACACAGAAGAAATAAACATTCTGAGTAAGTCTGTATTTATTAAAGAAATTGAATCAATTATAACCTTCGAAAACAAAAAACATCAGGCCCAGATAAATTCACCAGTGAATTCTTCTAAATATTTAAGAAATAAATTGTATTCATTTTCTACAATCTCTTTCAGAAAATAGAAGTAGAGAGGCCAGGCGTGGTGGCCCACACCTTTAATCCCAGTACTTTTGGAGACTGAGGTGGGTGGATCACTTCAGGTCAGGAGTTTAAGACCGGCCTGGCCAACATGGTGAAACCACATCTCTGCTAAAAATTACAAAAATTAGCCGGGTGTCGTGGCACATGCCTCTAATCCCAGCTACTTGGGAGGCTGAGGCAGGAGAATCAACCTGGGAGGCAGAGACTGTAGTGAGCCGAGATAGCACCACTCAACACTCTAGCCTGGGTGACACAGCGAGACTCCGTCGTTAAAAAAAAAGAAAAAAGAAAAAAGAAAGAAAGAAGAAAAGAAAATAGGAGCAGACGAAATGGTTTCCAACTCATTCTATGAGGCCAGCATTATCCTAATACCAAAATCAAAGATATTTCAAGAAAACTACAGACCAGTATCTCTCATGAACATAGATGCAAAAATTCTCAATATTAGCAAGTTAAATCCAACAATGTGTAAAAAGATCCTTTGAACTGAAGCTGCAAGAAAAAAAATTATATACATGACCAAGGAAATTTATTCCAGGTATGTAAGCCTGGTTCAACATTTGAAAATTAATGATTTAATAATTCATCATTTCGACAGACTAAAAAAGAAAAAAACATGATCATATTAATAGATGCAGAACAATTATTTGACAAAAACAATATCCATTCATGACAAAAACTCAGGAAATAGGGAATAAAGGGGAACTTTTTCAATAGAATAAAGAACGTTTACAAAAATACCCCACAGCTAATGATGAAAAATTAGAAGCTTTCCCAGAGCAGGAGCAAGTCAAAGATTTCCCCTCTTACCACTCCCTATCAAAATCATACTTGGAAGTTCTAACTAATGCAGTAAGAAAAGAAATAGAAATAAAAGGTATGCAGATTGAGAAGGAAGAAATAAAGCTGTCTTTGTTTGCAGATGACATGAACGTTTATGTAGAAAATCCGTAAGAATCAACCACTACAACAAAAAATTCCTGGAACTAATAAGTAAGTATAGCAAGGTTGCAGGATACAAGATTAATATACAAAATTTGATTCCTTTCTGGTATATCAGCAATTAACCAGTGGAATTAGAAATTTAAAACATAATATGAATACCATTTATATTAACACCCCAAAATATGGAATACTTAAGTATCAATCTAACAAAATACATGCAAGATCTATATGAGAAAAACTACAAAACTCTGATGAAATAAAGAAGAGCTAAAGAAATGAAGAGGTATTCCATGTTCAAGGATTGGAAGATTCAATATTGTTAAGATGTCCATTCTTCTCAATGCAATCTATAGATTCAACACAATACCAACCAAATTCCCAGCAAGTTATTTTGTGATACTGACAAACTGATTCTTAAGTTTATATGGAGACACAAAAGACCCAGAATAGCCAACATAATCATGCATGAGTGTTAGTCAGAGGACTGACAGTACCTGACTTCAGGATTTACTATAAAGCTACAGGATTTACTATGAAGTAATCAAGACTTAGTAGTGTTGATGAAAGAGTGGACAAACAGATCAATGGAACAGAACAGAGCAGCAGATATAGACTCAAATAAATATAGTGAATTGATCTTTCACAAAGGAGCAAAGGAGAAAATGGACAAGAGTCTGTTCAAGAAATGCTGCTGGAACAACTGTACATCTACATGCAGGAGGAAAAAAAAGAATGTAGACATAGACCTTGTACTCATCCCCAAAATTAGTTCAAAATGAGAAAAATAACTATTATAATATACAAACGCTATTTTAGAAATTTGAAGTGTAAATACAGTGCAGTACAGTGTGGCAATAGAGAACACTGACCCAGAAACTAAAAAAAAAAAAAAAAAAAAAAGTAACTCAAAATGGATCATTTTGTAAAATGCAAAACTATACAATTCCTAGAAGATAACACAGGAGAAAATCTAGATGACCTTGTGTATGGGAATGACTTTTTATTTTATTTTTTTGAGACGGCATCTAGCTCTGCTGCCCAGGCTGAAGTGCAGAGGCACAATCTCAGCTCACTGCAACCTCCGCCTTTGGGGTTCAAATGATTCTGGCACCTCAGCCTCCTGAGTAGCTGGAATTACAGGTGTGTGCCACCATGCCCAGCTAATTATTGTATTTTTAATAGAAACTGGATTTTGCCATGTTGGCCAGGCTGGTCTCGAACTCCCAGTCTCAAGTGATTCACCCAGCTCAGCCACCCAGAGTGCTGGGGTTACAGGCATGAGTCACTGTGCCTGGCCAGAACTCTTAAAACTCAACAAGAAGAAAGTGAACAACGTGATGATTTTTTCTTTTTTTCAGATGCAGTCTTGCTCTGTTGCCCAGGCTGGAGCCTGGTATAATCTTGGCTCACCGCAACCTCTGCCTCCCGGGTTCAAGCAATTCTCCTGCCTCAGCCTCCTGAGTAGCTGAGACTACAGGTGCACACCACCACGCCCAGCTAATTTTTGTATTTTTAGTAGAGACAGAGTTTCACCATATTGACCAGGCTGGTCTTGAACTGCTGACCTTGTGACTCTCCCGCCTTGGACTCCCAAAGTGCTGGGATTATAGCCTTGAGCCACCACGCCTGGCCGATTTGTTCTTTTTTCTTTTTCATTTTTTTCTTTTCTTTTCTTTCTTTCTTTTTTTTTCTTTTTTCTTTTTTTTTCTTTTTTTTTTTTGAGACAGGGTCTTGCTCTGTTGCTTAGGCTGGAGTGCAGTGGCACAATCATGGCTCACTGTAGCCTTGATCTCCCAGGCTCAAGTGATCTTTCTACCTCAGCTTCCCAAGTAGCTGGAACTACAGGCATGCATCACCCATGCCCAGCTAATTTTTAAAATTTTTTTTTGTAGATATAGGGTCTCACTATGTTGCCCAGGCTGTCTTGAACTCCTGGGCTGAAGCAGTCCTCCCACCTTGGCCTCCCAAAGTGCTGGGATGAGCCACTGCACCTGGTCTGATGTTTTTACATGAGTAAAAGACCTGAACAGACACTTCACCAAAGATGATATACAGATGGCAAGTAAGCATATGAAAAGATGCTCCACATCATATGTCATCAGAGAACTGCAAATTACCACTATAGGCCTATTGGAAGGGCCCAAATCCAGAACACTGACCACACCAAATGCTGGCAAGGATGTGCAGCAACAGGAGCTCTCCTTCATTGCCGGTGGGAATGCAAAATGGTGTAGTCATTTTGTTATACAGTTTGGAAGTTTCCTATAAAACTAAAGATACTCTTACCATATGATCCAGCAATTGTATTCTTCGGTATTTACCCAAAGTAGTTGAAAACTTATATTCACACAAAAACCTGCAGATTGATGTTTAGAGCAGCTATATTCAGAATTGCCAAAACTTGGAAGCAATCAAGACGTCCTTGAATAGGAAAATAGACTGTGATACATACAGACAGTGGAATATTATTCTATACTAAAGGTAAATAAGCCATCAAGCCATGAAGATGTGGAGGAACCTTAACTGCATATTTTTAAGTGAAAGAAGCCAGTCTGAAAATGCTACATCCTTTATAATTCCAACTATATGCCACTGTGGAAAGAGCAAAACTATGAAGACAGTAAAAAGATCAGTGGTTGTCAAGGATTAGGGGTGAGGGAGGGATGAATAAGCAAAGCACAGAGGATTTTTAAGGCAGTGAAAATACTTTGTATGATATGATAATGGTGGATACAGGTCAGTATTCCTTTGTCCAAACCCACAGAATGTGTAACTCCAAGAATGAACTCTCATGTAAATTACAGACTTGGGGTGATAATGCGTCAATGTAGGTATATCAGTTGTAACATGTACATTCTAGTGCTTAGTGCAGGATGTCTATATAGTGAGGGAGGCTGTGTGTGTGTGTGTTGAAGGTCAGGAAGTATATGGGAACTTTCTGTACTTCTCAATTTTTCTGTGAACCTAAAGCTGCTTTTTAAAAAAAGTCTATTTAAAGGAAAAAAGTATTGGCAAAACAGAGCTCACTAGCTGGTTTGACTATTTTTGTAGGACAAACCACCTCAAAATTTGATGACTTGGGTTGGGTCTGGTGGCTCATGCCTGTAATCTCAGTACTTTGGGAGACTGAGGGGGGCGGATAATCTGAGGCCAGGAGTTCGAGACCAGCCTGGTCAACATGGTAAAACCCCATCTCTAGAAAAATATACAAAAATTAGCCAGGTGTGGTGGTGTGCGCCTGTGATCCCAGCTACTCTGGAGGCTGAGGCAAGAGAATCTTGAACCTGGAAGGTGGAGATTGCAGAGAGCTGAGGTCGCGCCACTGCTCTCCAGCCTGGGCCACAGAGCAAGACCCTGTTTAAAACAAACAAACAAACAAACAAACAAACCCAAACAATAACAACGACCAAAAAAAACTGATGACTTAAAATAATCTATTATTTCAAATTACTTTCTGGTTTGCCTGGGGCTCACCTGCGTGGTATTTCTTCCGGGAGCTCATTTGAGACTGAAATGTTCAGGATACTTCAGGCCTCTCTTCATATCTCTTTCTCTAGAAGGGTAGCTGGACTTATATCATGCCCAGCTTCTAACAGAGAGCGTTCAAAGCCTATCACAGAGTTGCTGCAGATCTCTGTAAGTACACCTCTGAAGTTACACGATATCACTTCTGCCAAATTTTATTGGTCAAATTTCACAATGAGGTCAGTTTTAATGGGGAGAGGAAATGGGCTTCCCCCTCTCAATAAAAGGAGTGAAAAAGTATTTGCGAGCATTTTTAATTTACCCTACTATTTTTTATTCAACTGGTAATAATTTTCCAATCTATACCACCACCCCATGATACACTTTTGTTTTTCATCTTCTAAATATATAGTCCATGCTGATGGCTCGGCAGATTAGACCAATTTTCTATGTAACTGTATTATTTTATATATTGGACAGAAAAAATTTCTAAAATTAAAAAAAGTTCCTAAAATGTTATATCGCCATTGTGAGAAAAAAGGAGGAAAACACCAGTAAATTTGAAGACAAACTGAAATAATTAAATATGTAATTACTGTTGGTAACACCTATAGTTTTGCCATGGCGGTCACATGCCAAAGGTATCATGAATTTGAGAGAACACAAGTCAGACACCTGTCATGGACACTAAAGAATAGTTAATTTCACAATCAGTAAATCCTGCCTTAAAAGGGGTATTATTCTGAACAGAGGTGAAAGTTCATCTCCAGAATCTCAGACGTATTTACTCATTATTATGAAAAGAGTCCAGTGTCCTAGAAAGTTTTTCTTCTCTCTCGTCCCAGAAATTTTTAGCATCTTTATTTCCTATACCATCATTGCACCAAATGTACAATAAAAAACATTTTTTTAAATGGGAAAGAAGTCTGAATTCCTATATCTATAATTCTAGGTGCTCTTCTCCTCCTTTTTCTCTTTCTCCATTTTATTCTTCTATAGTGAAATAAATATATATTCAGAGGAAGCACCAAAAAACATTAACTTTCTAAATTAAGACAGTCTTTTTATCTTTTGTGATTGAGGAAGAAGATAGAATGCAACAGCCATGCTTCACCAAAGAACCAAATCCAAGCACACGAAGCAATGAGCAAGCCAAACATTTCTGAGTACAGAATCCTCCCGTGTCTAGCACAGGGCCTGATGAACCTCATTCCCTAACTTTCATTTTCCATTTGCAGTTCTTACTTCACGTGTCACCGCAGTTCTAGGTTCATGTCAGTAAAAAGCAAAATTGTAATATGCCACCTTGTGGATGCATGAGGAATGAAATTCTTGTAGTGCTTTTGATTTTGGTGGTGAGAATTTAACATTGTATTTGCATAGTTTTTTCCCCGTCATACAAGCAATTTTTGCTCATTGCAAAAACAAAAAAAACAAAAATAAAAAAGCCATACGGGAAATACACAAGGAACAGTAGGTACTCAAATATTTATGGAGTATAGATTTTTAAAAATTAGTAATCATCACACCCTTGATTTGGAGTGGACCCTATTAAAGCAGCCAGTGAATGAATGGATGAAGGAAGGAATACCTTTTTCTAAAACATTTGATATTTTAGGTAAGCTCTTGGTTTTCAGGCTTGACCTGACATTAGAATCTAATTTTCCAGAGATATTTTTAATGTCTCATGTGGGTAGAAGCTGACAAAAGTTGGTTTACATTCCATACAAGTATAAGAATTATTTATTAGTACTATTGACAACTTTCCATTTCCATATGTGCGATGTATTTATTAAACAATCCGGGCTGGGCACAGTGGCTCACGCCTGTAATCCCAGCACTTTGGGAGGTCTAGACCGGCAGATCACGAGGTCAGGAGTTCAAGACCAGCCTGGCCAACACGGTGAAACCCTGTCTCTACTAAAAATACCAAAATCAGCCTGGCGTGGTGGCACATGCCTGTAATAATGCCAGCTACTCAGGATGCTGAGGCAGGAGAATCGCTTGAACCCAGGAGGTAGAGGTTGTAGTGAGCTGAGATCATGCCATTGCACTCTAGCCTGGGCAACAGAGTGAGACTCTGTCTCAAAAAAAAAAAAAAAAAAAAAAAAAAAAAAAAATTCAGCCAAATAAACATTTCATTATGGGTTACTATGAATAGCTGCATATAGCAGACAGACCTGGCGATCACTTAACTCTTCCAGAAAAGGTGATCTTAGGTCCATTGTCAAAGGGAAGGATGGTTTCTCAGCATTTTGTAGACTCTCTGTTTTCTTTTGGGTTTAGCAGGTCATACGTTCAGTCTGCTTTTTTGGTGCAAAATAACAATGTTAAACCAGATGAGTAATTTACAATCTGTGTTGCTCAAAAGGTTCTAAATATTCAAAGCACATTTCATTTAAAAATGTCTTTTATGAATTTAGTTTTCAAAATGTTATTTTCAAATACGTTTTCTGAATTTAATACGATAAAACAGTACAAACAGTGATAAGAACCAAATTTGGATGTAGTTGAGAGTGTTGAAGGAAAACCAGATGTGTTAACCAAAACATATGCCTCTTTGACATAAAATTTTTTAAGCTAAGAGCAAGTGGGAGGAAGCAGATACACGAAAGCTCTCTGCCCTTCCTCTTTTTACCTAGTGGCAGGACACAGATTTACAAAGACAAAGGTGCCCTTCTTCCCTCTCTACCTGGAAGGACAAAAGTTAACCACTGAAGACAACTTTAGCCCTCATCTGGCTGGAGATGGCACAAGAGGAATCTACATTAATAAGCTTTGCTAAGTGGACTTCATCTACCATTATTTTGCCTTCCCACAATTTGCCCCCTCTAGAGAGTCAAAGTTCTTTTCCTCTGTCTTGTCCTTTCTTTAGAAATTTAGTGTGTTTTTTGTTTGTTTGTTTGTTTGAGACAGGGTCTTACTCTGTCACCTAGGCTGGAGGGCAGTGGCATGATCATGGCTCACTGCAGCCTCGACCTCCTGGGCTCAAGGGATCCTCTGGCCTCAGCCTCCCACTGTGCTGGGATTATAGCAGTGAGTCATTGTGCTGGGCCTTAATGTTCGTTATTGAAGTTTATATAAGCTAGAGGTCTGAGTCACCTCTTTGAGAATTATTCATTCCCTGGGCATCTCCCATATACATATAAAATATACATGATAATAAATAGTTGTTTTTGCTCTTACTTTGTTATTCTGTTTTTTGTTACAGGGGGTCCCTTCTAAGAACGCATTAGGGATGAGGAAAAAAAAATTAGTTTTCTTTCTTTACACTATTAACTTCATTAGTGTGTTCTTACTGAGTAAATTTGTACTATATGTAGTAAATTTTGTAAGTTTGAACCACACATACATTTGTGGTTATAACACTTGTTTCTATGGCATGGCATTGTACACCTGTAGTTCCAGTTATGCAGGAAGCTGAGGCAGGCAGATGGCTTAATTCTAGGATTTCAAGGCTGTAATGTGCTATGAGTTTGCCTGTGAATAGCCACTGCACTCTAGACTGGGCAACATAGCGAGATCCCATCTCTAAAATAAATATGTAAATACATAAATAAAACATTATTTATTTTCTATATTGGGCTTTTATGTGGAATTTTACATGTCTGTTTTCCAAGGTAGAATTCTGAAGACACTTACGCTTAGCCAAGCTTATTTGGACTGTAGTCTGGTTATAATGAATTTTCTATAACAGATCATCAGGTAATCATCATCATAATAGCCAATACAGAAGGCTTACTACACATTACACGCTGATTTAGTTGCTTCACATGCATTAAGTCTTAAATCTTTCAAATGCTTTATGAGGTGCTATGGTGATTATTCCTTTCTCACAGACAGGAAACTGGTGTAAGAGCCAGAGTCCCTCTTACCTACTACTAAGCTCTATCACCTCTCAGTAGAGTTCAGTAGTTCTGGCTTGTTTATTGCACATCCCTTTCTTGGAAATATGATCACAGGAACTCTCCCTAGCTAGACACTTTTCTTTCCTCGTCTCTGTTTAGTGTATTCACACATGCCCCAAGGCTCCAGTTTAAGTCCCACCTCTCTGGAAGGCATTGTCAAGCATACCTGACTCACAGGGTTCCCTTGCTCTCTGGTCTACTGGTAGCATTGTCTCATGCTAGGAAGTCTGTTTATACGAAGTCCAAAGAGTGAGTTAGAGGAACTGGAAAAGTTCCCTAGGGCTTCTGGGTAGAGATTGTAGAGGCAGGAGCTGAGGGGTGTGATAGGGAGAATCTGTGAACAATGGTTTAGTTTAGACTGATCCTAGACAAGGGGAAGCACAACAGGACTTTTAGTGTGGTGTCATCAGATTGGCATTTGAAAGGTTATTGCAGCATGAAAAAGCGGTTGAGAGAGACTGGGGTCAAATCTAAGGCTGGGAGAATGGAGAGCTGGCTACACCTGTGCAGGTAAGAGGTCATGGCTTGCATTCAGTGGGAGGAGGGGTAAAAATGGATTGGGAGAGACTTGGTAACTATTTAGGTGTGGAAGGTGTGAATCTTGATGTCAGACTCCAAGTTAGCCATTTTTAGATTAATTATTCAAAAACTAATAGACTCTACTATTTAGAGCAGTTTTAGGTTGGCAACAGTTGTTGCTGTATAGTTCTATGGGTTTCGATACATGCATAATGTCATATATTCATGAGGACAGTATCATGCAGAATAGTTTCACCGCCCTAAAAATCCCCTGTGCTTCACATTCATCCCTCCCTCCTCCCTCCAACTTCCCCAAACTCTGGTAACCACTGATCTGTTTACTGTCTCCATAGTTTTGCCTTATCCAGAATGTAATATAATTGGAATCATGCAGTATGTAGCCTTTTCGGACCGGCTTCTTTCACTTAGTAATATGCAGTTACGTTTCCTCTATGTCTTTTTGTGGCTTGATAGCTCATTTCTTTTTAGTACAGAATAGTATGGCATTATATGAATACACAACAGTTTGTTTATCCATTCACCTATTCAAGGGCATCTCACTTGCTTCCACGTTTTGGCAATTCTGAATAAAGCTACTATAAACATCCATGCGAAACAAAATAAAAATAAAATAAAATAGAAATAAAACATCCATTCATCTATTCCATTTGCATTCAGTGGGAGTAGGAATAAAAATGGATTGGGGTAAAAACAAATAGGTTTTTGTGTGGACAAAAGTTTTCACCTCATTTGATTAAATATAAATGAGCACAATTTCTGGATAATACAGTAAAAGTATGTTTAGTTTTATAAGAAACTGCCATACTGTTTTCCAAGGGGTGGTACCATTTTTGTATTCCCACCAACAATGAATGAAAGTTGTGCTCTGCATCGTTGCCAGCATTTGGTGTTGTCAGTGTTCTGAATGTTGGCCATTCTGATTGGTATATAGTAGTATCTCATTGTTGTTTTAATGTGTATTTCCCTCATGATATATGATGTTGAACATCTTTTCATATGCTTACTCAGATATTCTGCTCATTTTTAAATTGAGTTGCTTATTTTCTTATTGCTGAATTTTAAGAATTCTTCAGATTCATTTTTTATTGCTTACTTAGAGTGGGCCTTCTTTTCCTTCACAAGTTGCCAGTTCTACTTTCTCTTAAGTCTCATTTGTGATCCTTCTTTCTACAGAGACAACTTAAACCAGAGATGTGGACTCTTTCCCTACAGGCAGATGAAAGGATGTGTAAGTGCAGTTCAGAGGGGGAAATAAAAAGCATATTTTAGAATACTTCCTTGGTTAAAAGTAGTTAAGTTTGGCAAAGATACATACATTCTTAACTCTAGATTTATGCTAGGTAGCATACTTTGGGAGTCAAATGAATAAGAAAAATAATAAAAATTATTTGAAGCATATTCTTTGGCCTCTGAAGCAAGGTGGAGGGGTCTGCTTTGATCAACAGATTAAATACTTGATGAGAGTTCTTAGAAGTACAATTCGGCCGGGTGCGGTGGCTCACGCCTGTAATCCCAACACTTTAGGAGGCCGAGATGGGCGGATCACGAGGTCAGGAGATCGAGACTATCCTGGCTAACATGGTGAAACCCCATCTCTACTAAAAATACAAAAAAAAAAAAAAAAAAATTAGCCGAGCGCGGTGGCGGGCGCCTGTAGTCCCAGCTACTCTGGAGGCTGAGGCGGGAGAATGGCACGAACCCGGGAGGCAGAGCGTGCTGTGAGTCGAGATCACGCCACTGCACTCCAGCCTGGGCGACAGAGCGAGACTCCGTCTCAAAAAAAAAAAAAAAAAAAAAAAAAGAGAAGTACAATTCTTGGAGGGTTTATTCTTCAGAGGGGAGGAGCCATTGAATGCTATTGAGCAGTGGTAGAAAATGATCAGAATTCTTCCTTCTTGGGAGGCCGAGGAAGGCGAATCACTTGAGGCCAGGAGTTGCAGAACAGCCTGGCCAACATGATGAAAACCTGTCTCTATTAAAAATGCAAAAATTAGCCAGGCGTGGTGATGTACACCTGTAGTCTCAGCTACTCGGGAGGCTGCAGCAGGAGAATCGCTTGAGCCTGGGAGGTGGAGGTTGCAGTGAGCTGAGATCGCACCACTGCACTTCAGCCTGGGTGACAGAGTGAGACTCTGGCAAAAACCAAATAAATAAATAAATAATTTTAAAAATAATAATAATTCTTTCTTCTGTATCCTATGTTGATTACACAGTAATTACCCATATGATTTGACATGTAAATGGTAGTTTTAAAGATTGGAGCCTATTTCATCTTAAACATTCTACAAGTCTCTCCTTATTTATTTATTTATTTTTGTTGAGAAGGAGTCTTGCTCTGTCACTCAGGCTGGAGTACAATGGAACAATCTTAGCTCACTGCAACCTCTGCCTCCTGGGTTCAAGCGATTCTTCCGCCCCAGCGTCCCAAGTAGCTGGGATTACAGGCGTTCACTGCCATGCCTGGCTAATTTTTGTATTTTTAGTAGAGATGGGGGTTTTGCCACGTGGGCCAGGCTGGTATTGAACTCCTGGCCTCAGGTGATCCCCCTGCCTCGGTCTCCCAAAGTGCTGGGATTACAGGCGAGATCCACTGCGCCCGGCCTATTTATTTATTTTTTAGTGATTGTGTCTTGCTTTGTCATTAGGCTGGAGTGCAGTGGTTCAATCACAGCTCACTGCTGCTTCAAATTCTGGAGCTCAGGCGATCCTCACTCCTCAGTTTCCCAAATAGCTGGGGCTATAGGCACGAGCCACCACCACCTGGCTGACAGTCTCCCTCTCTGGCCCAGGCTGGAGTGCAATGGCGCGATCTCCAGCTCACTGCAACTGCCGCCAGGTTCAAGCGACTCTCTCAAGTGAGGCACTCTCTCACTAAGGCACTCTCTCAAGTGCCTCAGCTTCCCGTATATCTAGGACCACAGGCGAGCGCCACCACTCCTGGCTAATTTTTGTATTTTTTGTAGAGACTGGGTTTCACCATGTTGCCCAGGCTGGTCTCCAACTCCTGAGCTCAAGTGATCCACTGGCCTCAGCCTCCCAAAGTGCTGGGATTACGGGCATGAGCCACTGTGCCAGGCCCTGGCTGATTTTTAAAATTTTCTTTCTTACTTTCTCCACTTCTTTCCTTTTTATTGTTTCTTTTCTTTTTTCTCTCTTTCTTTCTTATTTTTATTTTAAAATTTTTGTATAGACGGAAGTCTCCCTATTTTGTCCAGGCTGGTCTTGAACTCCTTGGCTCAAGGGATCTGCTCGCCTCCGATCTCCCAAAGTGCTGGGATTACAGGTGTGAGCCACTACACCCCGTCCTTTTTATACGTTTAGGTTAACGCTTTCCAACAAAGCTGATGAGAGGATTACACGAGACAGTGTGAAAAATCCTTAGCATTTTCTCTATTCTTAAAACCACCACTCCTCATTTACCTCCTATGACTCATTTAATTATTTTATCTCATTTAATTCTCATACCTTCTTGCAACCCAGGGCTTAGTGGAGTAAGACCCAGGGATGATTTATCAAGTTCTCACCTCCAGGCTTTTCTTATTTGGTATATCACTGCTGATGAAGTTAAAAACATGCCATTCTTGCATATTGACTATTTTGAATTACAAGCACTTGAAAAACAGTAAATACAAAAAAATCATTCTGACCTCTTCTCTGTTTGTTAGAAGCAGATGCAATTACCATGTGAGAGACATCCTCCCTATATTAGAAGGAATGCAACATTCTTATTAAGGACGGGAGTCAAGAGTGAGAGAATCCTGTACAGACCTTGCTAAAATAACTCTTAAGCATCTCCAGATAATTTAATTGCTTTTCACAACTTGCTATTACTACTGTTACTACCGGTATTACTATTATCGTTATTCTCATTATTCTTTGTTTAATTCCGTATAGATAAGTAACTAACCATAACAGCTTCTTTGGGTCCTTCTCCCCTTCCCTCCCCGCCTTCCCTTCCCTTTTCTTCCCTTTCACTTTCCCTTCCCCTTTCCTTTCCCTTCCCTCCCTTCCTTCCTCTTCTCTAGTTCTTTGATTGTGTCACCCAGGCTGGAGTGCAGTGGCGTGATCATAGCTCACCGCAGCCTCGATCTCCTGGGCTCAGTCAATCCTCCCCCATCGGCCTCTCAAACTACCGGGAATACAGGCGTGAGCCACCGCGCCTGGCCTAGAACATAAATTTAATATCAGGTAAATATTAACAGAGATACATACATGTAAGGTAGAAAGAGACTACACGGTCTGGACAGAATTTTATACAAACGTATAGACCAAAAAAGAAAAAAACAAACTTCTCTGGATTACATTGATTAAAACTTTTAAAAATAAATTTAAAAACTTCTTTGTCTTTGAGACAAAAAAAAAAAAATAAATTTAAAAACTTCTTTGTCTTTTACCTTTGAGAGGTAAAAGGATGCACGTTCTTATAACCTTGCACCCTGCTTTTCCTGTGAGTGAGCCCAGAGCTACTTCCCTAGGAGCGTGCGTGTTTACAGCTCCGAGGGTCCGAAGGCCTCTATTTGCACTGCAGTAGCGGCACGGCCTGTTATCCGGCTTGTGAAGTTGTCAAGGAGACAGCCTGGAGGGGACAGTCACCGCCCATCTCGGTAACTGGGGTTATCAGCGTCACAGACAGGGACTGCTCCCCTGGAGCTTACATTCGAATATATTAGTAACTCCAGAACGTGGTCAATGGTCCCGGAGGAGGACGACCACTTCCGGTAGGGCGGCCAGGAGAAAAGCCTCTGTGAAGAGGCGATCTTTGAGCTGAATTTTGGAGCTTTAGTAAATACTTAAAGAGCTAAAGGAACGAGTGATGCCTGACGTTCAATCCAGCGGTTGCCAAGAAACTAAAGAGCGTCTCGCTTTGGCTTCCGGATTGTTATGAACAGGAGGAAGGAGAAAAAAAAAACAGAATTGTTCGAGAATGGTGCTTTCGCAGCTCGCAGGTTGAAAACGGGGTTTCCACTTTAGTTCCCATTGCCTGAAGGTGAAACGAAACCCAGGATATTGACCTTGGGCGCCGCGGGGCGCGGCAGCGGCGGGCGGGCGGGGCTCTTGGTGGGGGCGAGGCTACGGAAGCCGAGCTGGCTCGGGGAGTTGGGCTGAGGGAGCGAGCGCACGCCGGCAGCGCGGAGGCCGGCTTTGGGCGTCGGGCCGCCCCCTCCCCACACCCCGCCCACACCCGGCACTTACTTTGCATGTCTCAGCTGCCGGCCAGCGGAGACGCAGCTTCTGAGTTGCCGGGAGGCATTTGTTGGGTCGGCGGCATCAGGGATCCGCCGCGGCGTGTGGTCGGCGTAGTGCGGCCCCTGCTGCGCCCCCGCGGCAGGCAGAGCTCACGCTTCTGCCCCCCGACTGGTCCGGGGTCTGGGCACCGCGTCGACGGCGGCCCCGCAAGACGCGCAGACCGGGCCGCAGCCCATGCCCCGAGCGGACTGCATTATGAGGCATCTGCCGTACTTCTGCCGGGGCCAAGTGGTGCGGGGCTTCGGCCGCGGCTCCAAGCAGCTGGGCATCCCCACAGGTGAGAGCAGGGCGGCCAGAGTCCCCCGGGCCGGGTCACGTGGGGAGCGGGGAGAGACTGCAGTCGGGGACTCGGGACTGGGTCGTGGGGCCTCCGGACCGCGGGCAGAGGGTACACCCTTCTTTCCTCCTCCGGGATCCCCTTGTCTGCGGCGGAGGACCGTTGGCCAGGTTGAGGGAGCTGGTCCCTGCTTCTGGCTCCGAGCTCCGCGGAGACGGGGTTGAGGGGTGGTGAGAGCGGGAAGCCGGAGTTGAATCGCGGGATCCGTGGTTCACGCCTCCCTGGCCAGCCGAGGTACAGCTGGTCAAGCATGGCGCTTGTCTTGTCCATTGGAGACGTATCGTGGGCCAGATCGGCTGAACTCGCAAACCGGCTCTAAGGTGGTTTTGTTTTTAATTTGTAATTATGTGGTGTCCAAATGATAACATATGTAGTTGAATGAGAGTCAGCTAACCTTCTTGGTCCGTCTACCTTAATTTCAATAATTGAGACCTGACTGTAATTCATCCTTAGAAATACATGCCAGGGCTGCGTCTTGACTTATTAAGTCAGCCTTGAGCTTGTGTATTTCAAAAATAAGAAACGTTGGCCGGGCTTGGTGGCCAACGCCTATAATCCCAGCAGTTTGGGAGGCCGAGGCGGGCGGATCATCTGAGGTCAGGAGTTCGAGATCAGCCTGGCCAACATGGTAAAACCCGTCTCTACTAAAAATACAAACATTAGCCGGGCATGGTGGCGCGTGCCTGTCATCCCAGCTACTCTGGAACCTGAGGCAGGAGAATCGCTTGAATCCGGGAGAGGGAGGCAGCAGTGAGGTGAGATCATGCCACTGCCCTCCAGCCCTGGGTGACAGAGTGAGACACCGTCTCAAAAAAAAAAAAAAAAAGAAAGAAACTTTTCAAGTGATTCAGTACCTGGTTAGGAAAGAACAGATCTGAAAAAAATCCATCTACTCTGGTACTTGTTTTTTGCCTACTACTCAGAGTATGGCTTTTTTTGGAGAGCTTTATATACTTACCTGGTACTTTATTCATAACCTATCCACATAAATATGAGAGGGAAATCTGAGCCGGAAAATGTAAGGATGGGATTGATAATTATAGGCAAAGTTGTAGGAGTTTTGTGAATGTAATGATTTACATTAGCCTTGCATGTGATTTTTACAGATGTTTGTTTATTATTATTATTATTTTGAGACAGAGTCTGGCTCTGCCACTCAGGCTGGAGTGCAGTGGTGGTGCGATCATAGCTTACTGCAGCCTCCATCTGTGGGGCTCAACTGACCCTCTTGCCTCAGCCTCTCTGGTAGCTTAGACTATAGGTGCAGGCCACCTTGCCCAGCTAATTTTTTAATTTTTTAGTAGAGACAAGATCTCGCTATGTTACCTTGGCTGGTCTCAAACCCCTGAGCTCAACATGAGTCTCCTGCCTTGGCCTCTTAAAGTCCTAGAATTAAAGGCATGAGCCATTGCACTCGGCTACAGACATTTAATACAAAATTTGTAAGACTCAAAATATTTTCTTCTGTTGTTTAGCTAATTTTCCTGAGCAAGTAGTAGATAATCTTCCAGCTGATATATCCACTGGCATTTACTATGGTTGGGCCAGTGTTGGAAGTGGAGATGTCCATAAGATGGTGGTGAGCATAGGATGGAACCCATATTACAAGAATACGAAGAAGTCTATGGTAAGCATTATATTTTGCTCTGTAACTGAAAATGGTATGATGACGTAGAGTAATATACTGCAGTATTCGTTGCAGAAATAGCTTATCAATGGTAATCACAGCATAGTTCAAATACTGGAATTTTGGGCAATCTCTGCCTTTTAATTGGAGAGTTTAACTCATTTACATTTAAAGTAATTTCTGATAAGGGGGGACATCTACTGTTTTGCTATTTGTTTTTTATATGCCTTATAACTTTTATGTCCCTCATTTCCTCTATTACTGCCTTTTGTGGTAGTGTGCTTTTTTGTTTTGTAGTGACATTTTAATTCCTCTCTCATTGCTTTCTGTGTATTTCTATAGATACTATCTTTGTGGTTACCATGGGGTTTATATTTAACATCCTGAAATTCTAAAAGTTTATACCAACTTAATTTCAATAGCATACAGAACTCACAAATTGCATCTTTTTTTTTTTTTTTTTTTTTAAGATGGGGGCTCACTGTGTTGCCCAGACTGAAGTGCAGTGGCTATTCACAGGCCAGGTTGTAGCACACTGTGACTTCAAACTCGTGGGCTCCAGTAATCTTCCTCCTTCAGCCTCCAGAGAGCTGGAACTATGGGTGCATGCCGCTGCCTGCATCCAGCTCAGATTACATCCTTATACATTGTGGTACCAAATAACAAAGATGAATGATTGGTTTTTTTTAATGCATTTATTTTTTAAATTATGTAGAAAATAAAGAGTGGAGTTACAAACCAAAATGATAATACTGACTTTGATAATTGCTGTCTGTGAAAGACTCACTTTACCAAAGATAAAAATGATTTAAAAGCCTGTTTCATAAAATTGAGCTTGCCACAATTAATGCACTTCATTCACCGTTTACTTCATGCATCAATTACTTGGTCACCCTCTTAAGATAAAACAGGTTACTACGTGAATGGTGGATGGCGCTTATTGATACAGTCCCACAGTGATGCTTTTCTTTTTCCTTTTTAAACTACCTGAGGGTATACTTTTCTGCCCTACTCTTTTTACAGGACCCCACAACTTCAGTGTTTTATCTGTTAGATTTGGCTGAATCTTCTGTCAGCTCAAATGTGTGGCAAAAACAAATTACAGTTAAGCTACATTTTGTTCTGTGTGGAGTTAATAGAAGTGAAGTGTGTCACTGCTGGAAAACTACAGAGCTAAATGCTGGCATAAGCAATAGTAATGACCCAGAACTACTTAACGTTTTCCTGAGTATTTCAGTTATTTTTGAATATTAATGATTTGAAAATTATTTTTTGGAGACAAGGAAAACAACCGAAAGATCACAAAATACCATTCTATTGAATGAGGAAGGAAAAGAAGGGGAGGGGACCAATAGCCCATGACTAATTTGTCTTTAGCTACTCAGATAACAAAAATGTTGTTATACAGCCAGTTAAGGCATGAATGCCTTTTGAGTGTTAGGAAAAATTGAATTTGAAACATAGGCGTATCTTACCAGCAGAAAATTGAACTTTTGCTTGCCTTTGCCAGTAACACACATCTATGAAGTGCCTGTGCCAGACCTTTGCCCTTTAAAAAAAAAAAGTGTTATCTTACCTTAAATAAGTTCTTAGTAACATATCTAGGTCCACTTCCTTTGTTGGAACTGTGTATTATATTACATATTGCTTTCATTGTGTGTTTTTTTTTGTTGTTTTTTTTTTTTAACTCAATGGTGTGTTGAAGAACAGAGTTTTGTTTTGTTTCGTTTTGTTTTTTCAGATAGGGTCTTGCTCTGCCACCCAGGCTGCAGTGTAATGGTGCAGTCTCAGCTCACTGCAGCCTCAACTTTCTGGGCTGAAGTGATCCTCCCATGACAGCCTCCCGAGTAGCTAGGAAGGACCACAGGCATGTGCCACCATGCCTGGCTATTTTTAATTTTTTTTTATAGAGATGAGGTTTCTGCATGTTACCCAGACTGGTCTCAAACTTTTGGGCTCAAGCGATCCTCCTGCCTCAGCCTCCCAAAGTGCTGGGATTACAGGCGTGACCTGCTGTGCCTGACGGGTCTTACATATCTTAGTTTCTTTTTTATTATTCAAATGTTTACTGAAAAGAAAGAATACACGTCAGATATATTGGTTCGTGGCCCCAAAGCCGTGGTGTACTTTATGTATCTTCTAACTCAAACCGCCCTCTGCCCATTACACATGAGAAAACTGAGCCCCATGGAAGCTAGTTATACAGCTAACCAAGTGTGGGAACCCAGACTTTTGACTGTAAATCAGTACTCTTAACCATGGTACTGCTCCGATGATTTAGCTGAACTAGCTTCTGAGGCACTTTCTACCTCATGCAGCATTTTGCTTTAATGTGCCCTGAACCCTTTTGCCGCTTCACTCCCTGATCAGGAAGCTACATGGCTTTCCTGCCCCATCAATCCTCAGCTCTGCCAAACTCTGAAGTTTCCATACGTGTTGTGTGTCAGAGGTGTGCAAATCCTGACCTTACAACTAGTTTAGTAGTACCGTCTTTTAATACTTTGCTCATTCCGTCTTTGGTGTCCTGGTTTCTCACCTTGATAAGATATTTACCTTCTTGGATACATGTCAGTTTTGTTTGTTTGTTTGTTTGTTTTTAAGTAATGGCAAATCATGCCAGACACTGCCACCTGTCACTCAGTTATGTTTATAAGATTGGGGCACAAACAGGAGTGCTGGGAAAATTTAGGAAAAACTGCACTTAGATTTTAAGGTAAATCTTTAAAAGTTTAAGGAGTGTTGATTGTTTCATTTAAATTAACTCACCATAAATATGAAGATATATTTCAAACTTCAGTACACTGTAGTGCGATAGCACTCTTTCTAACATGTCTTGACTATAGGAAACACATATCATGCATACCTTCAAAGAGGACTTCTATGGGGAAATCCTCAATGTCGCCATTGTTGGCTACCTGAGACCAGAAAAGAACTTTGATTCTTTAGGTAAGTTCTTATTTTGATCTTCTTAAATATTACTACTGCTACCGCAGGTACCTCTACCACTACTACCAGTAATAATGATGGCAGGACAGATAATATTTGAGCATTTAATATATGCCAGGCACCATTTTAAGTGCTTTACATGAATTTATCTTCTTTCACCTGTGAGGGATTATTTTGCCTATTTGTCAGATGAGGAAATGGCACAGAGAGATGAAGTAACATTCTGAAAGTCACATAGTAAATAACGGAGCCTAGCTTCGAACCTAGCAGGCTGGCTGCTTCTCTCCAGCAGTATGAAGTTAATGAAGTCTTGCAAAATGCGTGAAGTTTGAGCTATAATAAATCAGAGAACATTTGAAACAAATGTTATCAGGTATGTATTAGTGCAGTGTGATGGTTTTAACTCTTATAAAGTTTCTTTTACAAGTGTAAATACCAACCAAAAAGAATAGTGAATGCTTTTTTCTTCCATTCGATATTTGCGGTATACATTTATGCCTGTGCCTTTCTCTTAAATTATAAGATTAGGGACATACCTTTTTTTTTTTTTTTTTGAGACAGAGTTTTGCTCTTTGTTGCCCAGGCTGGAGTGCAGTGGCCCCCTTCTCACTGCAGTCTCCACCTCCCAGGTTCAAGTGATACTCCTGTCTCAGACTCCTGAGTAGCTGGGATTACAGGCGCCCACCGCCACGCCCCACTAATTTTTGGATTTTTAGTAGAGACGGGTTTCACCATGTTGGCCAGGCTGGTCTTGAACACCTGACCACCTCAGGTGATATGCCCGCCTCAGCCTCCCAAAGTACTAGGGTTACAGGCGTGAGCCACTGTGTCTGGCCTAGGGACATATGTTTTGTGTACCATTGACTTAGGCCTGGAAGGAGTGATGGAACGAACATTTATTGGGTATCTACCCTGTGCCAGAGATACTGCCAGCCTGTGAGTTTTTAGGAGAGGCTAAACACAGGAGTAGTAAAGAGTATGTTAACGGGTTTTCATCATTTTTACCTGGTATATTCTCTCTGCAGAGTCACTTATTTCAGCAATTCAAGGTGATATTGAAGAAGCTAAGAAACAACTAGATTTACCAGAACATTTGAAAGTCAAAGAAGACAATTTCTTCCAGGTTTCTAAAAGCAAAATAATGAATGGCCACTGATGAAAAATCATATTTATTCATTCACTGTTTTCTAGTGTTTCTGTGTTTATTACTGTCCAGCCTTGTCTTGGTTATATACTAAAAATCAAACACTTTGCTACAGTTGTGAATTAGTTTGAACAGTACAACGTAGTTACCATATCATGCTTCAACTGTTAAATTAAGGCCATCATGTCATAGCACGAAAAAGGTTCAGTTAAAAAATCGAGATTTAAAAAATATATATTGATTAAAATGTACCACTAGAAAGGTATTACATGTGTGTAAGTATGGGTAAAAAAGCAAGTCACTAGTTGGAGATGAAAATTAAAATTTTCATGATAAAATACCAGCATATATGTACTTGTATAGTGTGTACTTCTAAACAGAGAAGGCTTATAAAAGTAAATGCATTAAGGCCAAGTGCAGTGGCTCACACCTGTAATCAGTCCGAGCACTTTGGGAGGCTGAGGTGGGAGGATTGCTTGAGCTCATGAGTTCAAGACCAGTCTGGGCAACATAGCGAGACCCCATCTCTATAATAAAAAAAAAAAAAGGAAATGCATTAAATAAAAGGTTGATAGTTTATCATAAACCTGTGAGAAAGAAACTCAGACTTTGTATTTTGGTATTTTGGGCATTAATACATTACAAACATGAAGATGTTTATAAAATTTTGTTTTAGTCATTTTCTTTACAGTCACATTGTACCACCTTCATTATTGTATAGAGCTGCTTCAGTTCTGAGTCCTCTGGACTTCCCCTGCCTGTTTTTTGTTGCCATTGAAGACAGTAAAATATGTGTTTTCAAATCTATATGTCTCCTTTTTGCTGGATAATGTTTCTTCTTTTTAACAGTAAATATTCTTTTTCAACATTTTTCTTTTGTTCTTTTTTCCTTTTTTAGGAAAAACAAAACAACAGACTTCATCCTTAGGTTTTCTCAAGATTTAAGTGAACACATTTACATGTATTAATTTCTTAAAGAACACAAAATGTTCCCCTCCCAGCAAAACTATTTAAGAGCCAGTTAAACTATGAAATAGTTATAAAATTATTTTTAATATTTAAGGCTTTGAAATTAAGTATATTCCAAGGCAAATCTAAACAGGTGTAGTTGTATATGCACGATGTAATTTAATGCTAGTCTAAAGAATACTTATAGCTTGAGGGAAGAGCATAAAGTTTTAGTTTAATAGCCTTCATACTGTGGATTTTTCCTCCTACTCACTAATATGTGGGAAATTCAGATTACAGATTGCATCATTGTTCAACAGTACATTGCATCATTGTTCACTGTAGCAACAGATTTGGTGCTGATTGGGGAGGATAGAGGTAGAAGCAGATAGAAGGTAATGTTAAAGTTAATTTATTATGAATCATTTTCCCCTAATCTGCATAAATGAATTAGAACTGATTTTAATAAAAATACTTTATTTTGTATAAAAAGTATTCAGAAAAACATCTAAAGCTGTTGGAGAAGAGGGACTCATATAAATGCAGTTGGATTGTGTTTGCTTTTTATTTCTTTATAAAAATATGTCAAAAACAGTTTTTAATTTTAGAAATCTTATACTTGAAAGAAGCCTCAATTGTCAGTGGCTTTATGAAGTAAAGTTAAAAACAAACATGGGAAATGTGAAAATATTTGTGTTTGTTTTGTCTGACTAGCTTGCTGCTGAATGCTCTTTAGGTGTGTGAAAGTTCTGTGATATGTTATTGTCCCTTTACATCTGGTTAAATAGCCATTGCTTTTGAGAATCGGATAGTGTGTTGTTGAGGGGTTGTGTCTATATTTTTCAAAAGCTTTTATATTATGTGTTATAAGAAGTTACAGTAGTACCATTTTGATTAGTCTGAATGTTTTCAGGCCTTGAAATAAATTTTGACTAAGTGATATTTTTTCTTTCCCTGTGTCAGCTTGAATCATTTACTTTATGTATTTCGAATTCATTGAATGATTGCTACTCTAAGTGTGTTAAGTTGCCTGAAGAGCAAGATATAGGGGACAGCTGTAGTTCTACAACAAAGGGCCTTGCCTTCAGGATTCCCTGTGTTTTATGTCTGCAACACAGTGACTGAGGTTTATTTGGAGAGCATTCACGGGGCATCACTACTAAAGTCCACTTCCTGAGAGTAAGGGTTCCCGTTACATTTTGGAGTTAGAAGAGCCAGAAGAGTATGGATAGGTCTGGGTTCCCTTGCGTAACTCCTGCCCCAAAACAGAGTTCTGTAACCGTCTTGTCTTTTGCTACCAACCCTGTAAGCAGCAACCTGGAACTCACGTGCCTTTCTCTGTTGCATGCTGGTACTCTTTGAACACTCATCCCCAGAACTCCCATCTTCCTCAACTATGGAGGCTTACAAGCCTGCAGTTTGATTGGGAGATGGAAGTGGAAGTCCGGTCTTCAGAGATGGAGCCAAGAAACAAAACTATTCTGCCAAAAAAGATGCCATCATAAACAAAAGTTAGCAGAAACAAATTGTAGAATAAGCTCTACAGAGATGGCAGATCCAGGGTTATCAGATATAGAATTTGAAATGACTGTTTAATATGTATAATGAAATAAAAGAGTAACAAAAATGGTAAAATGGCAAGGTGTATAAAATTGGGCAGCTGGGTGCTATGGCATGCACCTATAATCCTAGCTATTTGAGAGGCTGAAGCAGGAGGATTACTTGAGGCCAGAAATTGAAGGCTGTAGTATGCTGTTACGGGCACTTGTGACTAGCCACGGCACTCCAGCCTGGGCAACATAGTAAGATCCTGTCTCCATTAAAATTTAAAGTAAAGTAAAAATTGGGCAGATAATTGAGAATTGTCCAAAATAGAATGTATAGTTATAAAGAAAAATTGAAATTAAAAATTCAATGGATAGGTTAAATATATATTAAACAAGAGAATTGGTGAACTATGAGACTTAAGTCTATGACTTTGCTAGGAGCTCCAAATTCACCATTGATACTCTGATGTGGCTGTGACTCGACATTTCTTTGACAATTGGCTTCCTTTTAGGTCAGATCATAAATGGAATTTGAACCCCAGCTTGTCATTTCTCAGGCAGCTCAGTAAGTCCCTGGACCTGCCCTGTGCTTATTTTACTTGTTCCCATGTGTATATTTGAGCTAGACATACTTGACTATTGTCAGAATTTCCACTTAGGTTCCCTGACCATTACAAGTGCCAAGTAGAAGCCAGGATAGTAAACCACAACAATGCTACATTTCCAGAAAATTGGAGAAGTCATCATCAAAAATCCTGAAAGATGGGCTGCATGTGGTGGTGTGGGCCTATGGTTCCAGCTATTTGGTCAACTGAGGTGGGAGAATAGTTTGAGCTCAGGACGAGACTGCAGTATAGTCTAATCATGTCCATGAATAGCCACTGCAGTTTGTACAACATACGGAGACCCTGTCTCCAAAAAAAAAAAAAAAAAAAAAAAAAAATGCAGACAGTTTGAGGATAGAGGCCGCTATTATATCTGTTTAGCCTGCACAGAAATTTGCTAAATCTTGGAGAATGACTATTATCAGCTAATCAAGTGATTCCAACCGCAGCTATTGTCTACGATATATAAAAGTATCAGCAAATTTCTAAGGACTGCTATAAAGAACATACTGAACACAATGCAATGGAGAAATCAATTAGGCATAAAAATACAAAAATGTCACAATGTAAAGCTATTTTGTAATGAATGATAATATGTGACACAAACATTTGGAGAATGCGGCTAACACTTAAAAGATTTATAGTTTTAAATGCTATTAGACAAGATGGAAGATGAGTCATGATCTAAGCTTTCATCTCAAAAAGCTAGAAAAAGAACAGTAAAAGAAACCAGACACCTTGCAAAAATAAGTATGTATATAAATTTCAAGAACAGGCAAAAGCCATCTACATCTGGGGTCCCCAACCCCAGACCATGGATCTGTACCATGGCCATGGATTAGTATATTAGGAACTGGGCCATATAGCAGGAGGTAAGCTGCTGGCGAGTGAGCATTACCACCTGATCTGGTTAGGCTTTATGTCCCCACCCAAATCTCATCTTGAATTACAATCCCCTAATCCCACCTGTCAAGGAAGAGACCAGGTGGAGGTGATTGAATCATGGCGGGGGGGGGGGGAACCACCAGCCATGTGGAACTGAGTCAATTAAATCTCTTCCCTTTATAAATTTCCCAGTCTCGAGCAGTTCTTTATAGCAGTGTGAGAACGGACTAATACAGCATCTGAGCTCCTCTTCCTGTCAGATCAGCGGGGGCATTAGATTCCCAGGAGCGCAAACCCTATCGTGAACTATGCATGCGAGGGATCTAGGTTGCTCGCTCCTTACAATAATCCAATGCAGTGGAAGAGTTTCAAATGGAAACCATCCCCACGACCCGTCCATGAAAAAATTGTCTTCCAGGAAACTGGTCCCTGGTACCAAAAAGGTTGGGGACCGCTGATCTACAGCAATAAAGATGAGGTTGATTCTCGAGGACAGGGTTGACAGGAGGATCATAAGGGTGTTGGGAACTTCTGTTTTACTGTCCTATTTCTAGGTTGGGGCAATGGTTGCCTAGTGTGCTCCCTTAGAAAATTCATCAAGCTTTATCCTTGTGTACAGACAAATCATGTTCTGTATAGGCCGGGCGCTGTGGCTCATACCTGTAATCCTAGCACTTTGGGAGGCCGAGGTGGGTGGATCACTTGAGGTCAGGAGTTTAAGACCAGCCTGGCCAACATGGTGAAACTCTCTACTAAAAATACAAAAATTAGCCAGGCGTGGTGGCTCACGCCTGTAATCCCAGCATTTTGGGTGGCCGAGGTGGGTGGATCATGAGGTGGAGAGATCGAGATCATCCTGGCTAACATGGTGAAACCCCCGTCTCTACTAAAAATACAAAAAAACCCAAAAAACAAAATTAGCTGGGTGCAGTGGCGGGCGCCTGTAGTCCCAGCTACTCAGGAGGCTGAGGTGGGAGAATGGCGTGAACCCAGGAGGCGGAGGTTGCAGTGAGCCAAGATCGCGCCACTGCACTCCAGCCTGGGTGACAGAGTGAGACTCCCTCTCAAAATAAATAAATAAATAAAATAAAATAAAATAAAAATTAGCCGAGTGTGGTGGCAGTCATCTGTAATCTCAGCAACTGAAGAGGCTGATGTAGGGGAATTGAACCCAGTGGAGATGGTGTCACTGCACTCCAGCCTGGGTGACAGAGTGAGAGCCCATCTCAAAAAAAAAGTTCTGTATAGCTCAGGTATGACTATCATTTACATGGTCATAGAATTACAGCACTGACTTTTTATGTAACAAAATGTTGTGTGTATTATTAACTGGAGGAGGAGGAAATGGGAAGTATGCAGGGGTGGCAACAGAAGGGAGGGATCTGGAGACAAACTGCTCATCTTGCGTTAGTGAGAATGAGTAGATAGATGCCTTGCCTGGAAACAAGCAGCAATGTAAGCATCTCACAGAGTTAGGCAGATAGATCTTAAATAGCTGAAAGGTTTGAAGTTGGTTGCTTTTAAGAAATGGGAAGTGGGATGTGATGTTAATGACAGGTGAATGTTTCTTTTTCTTAATATAACTTGCAGAACAATTTGATTCTTCAAACTATATGCAGGTATATCTTGATGAAAAGAAAAATTAGCCTTTAAAAATTTAATTATGGGCCAGGCACAGTGGCTTACACATCTGTAATCCTAGTACTTTGGGAGGGCGAGGCAGTGGATCACTTGAAGCCAGGAGTTCAAGACCAGCTTGGCCAACATGGCGAAACCACTGCCTCTACTAAAAATACAAAAATTAGCCAGGCATGGTGGTGCATGCTTGTAATCCCAGTTACTCAGGAGGCTGAATCATGAGATCATGAATCATGAAGTATGAGAATCGCTTGAATCTGGGAGGTGGAGGTTGCAGTGAGACAAGATCGTGCTACTGCACTCGAACTTAGGTGACAGAGTATCAAAAAAAAAAAAGTTATGTATTTCGAGAGTTCAGAAAGTTGGGAACATGGGGTGAACTTTTTTCTTTACATCTTCCATATTGTATATTCTTTTACTTAGTAGCAAAAGATCGAATGCTTTTTTAACCTCATTTATTTGTGGGCAGAACACTTAAAATCTACTCACTTAGCAACCAGGGTGAACTTTTTTTTTTTTTTTTTAAGATGGAGTCTCGCTGTGTTGCCCAGGCTGGAATGCAATGGCGTAATCTTGGCTCACTGCAACCTCTGCCTCCCAGGTTCAAGCAATTCTCCTGCCTCAGCTTCCTGAATAGATGGGATTACAGGCACCTGCCACCACGCCTGTCTAATTTTTGTATTTTTAGTAGAGACGGGGTTTCACCATGTTAGCCAGGCTGATCTCAAACTCCTGACCTCAGGGGATCCACCTGCCTTGGCCTCCAAAAGTGTTGGGATTACAGGCGTGAGCCACCATGCTCAGCCAACTTAAACAGGATATTGTATTTGCAAATTTCATGCCCAGTATGTTTTCATTCGGTTTTTAGACATCTTTTCAGGTAAAGTACTTCTAAATTTAATGAGCCCAACTATTAATGTGGAAAAAACCCACACGTATACTCCATAGAGCATTTCTTTACTTGCATCAATAAATCCTTAGAGAGCGTTTCATCAATAAATACTGTAAATGCCACATGTGTCTAGTGGCCACTGTATTAGACAAAACAACTATGAGGGTCTATGAAGTCTGGAAACAGAGAAGATAGTAATTGTACTTTTTTTTTCATTTAACCATTGGACTCATTGCTTTAATTTTGAGCAGCTTCATCTGAAAATGTATTGAGCATTTTACCTGAAACTAACATGTTTCAGGTAAACTAAAGTTTTAACATTCTGACTAAAACTTTTTTTTTTAATCTAAAGAAGAAGAGAAATGCAGTCCATAGTGTTTCTCTATCTTGATTGCAGGAAGCTTAGGACTAAATTAGTTCAGTTACAGTAACTATAATTACTTAGAACTGTGACTTTTGAAACGTTCTACAAAGAGCCCTGGGGCCTCACGGAAATGTCTTGGTGATGAGCAAACAAACGGATCTCTGTCCCTTCCCAACCTTAAGACAGCAATATTTTTCATTTGTTTGTTTTAAATTTTTTTAGAGATGGGATCTCGCTCTGTTGCCCAGGCTGGTGTGCAGTGGCATGATCATAGCTCACTGCAGCCTAGAACTCCTGGGCTCAAGGGATCCGCCTGCCTTAGCCTTCTCAGTAACTGGGACTACATGTACGTGCCACTGTGCTCAGCCCTTTTTTTTTTTTTTTTTAAAGAGTCAGGGTCTTGCTCTGTCGCCCAGGCTGGAGTGTAGTCACGTGATCATAGCTCATTGCAGCGTCAAATTCCCCAAGTGATCCTCCAGCCTCAGTCTCCCAAGGAGCCGAAATCACAGGTCTGGATCATTGCGCCTGGCTTGTGCAGCACTCTTAATTGTTTTATTTTTATTCATTGACTTATTCTCGCCCATAGACTCAGGTCACACTAATTGTTTTATATATGGGTTCCTTAGAAGACTTCATTGCGTAAAAAGGCCTCCAATGCTAAGAAATACTAGGTTAACTTCTGTTTGGTTTGATTAGTTACACTTCCTTCCTCCTCCCTCACGGTTCACATTCTCTATTTTCATGTCAACAACATACACATAATAGGCAGCACCTCAAGCACTTTACTGGAAGCAGTCCATGTCAAGCCTAGGAGTCACTACCTCTAGGGCACTGAGCAGATTCCCAGGTGTGAGTTCTGCTTGGCTCCACGTAAACATATACCAGCTGCTAACTACACGTCAGTCATGGGAATTTCAGGCTCATTTCAGAGTCCCTTTAGGTCTTTCTGAGCCTTCAAAATATTTTCTAGGGTTGCCCGGGGAATTGTTTTGATTACTGATTTGAGGATATTTCAAATTTATTAATGACTCCTCACCTAGTACAGAATTTCTGCCAAATGAAGTATTTATTTTATTTTACATTTTATCTCCTGAAATCAACAAAACCTAATATTAAGATTCTGAGATTCTCAGCATATTTTACAACCAGACGTTTCCCCTGGCCATTCGTCTGACCAGCTGATTTATTCTGTTCTCTAGTATTTTCTGTGGATTTGGTTTGAGTATGTTTTTGAAATTTTAGAAGACGGAAGGCAATGTTACCTTGGATTCTTTGCTCTTTGGAAAGTTTATTTTCTTCCTTTTTAGACAGTCTTGCTTTTTAGACAGTCTTCCTTTTTAGACAGTCTTGCTTTGTTACTGCCACAGCTTAACTACATTGAAGATATCTCGTTCTTCGTAACGTTTGAAAAGTTAAACAAAGATAACTAGATGCACATTGAACATTCAAAAGAAAAAAGAAAAAGAAAAAGAAAAAAATTTTAAAAAAAGAAAAATGAGGCCAGCATGGTGGTTCATGCCTATAGTCCCAGCATTCTGGGAGGCAGAGGTAGGAGGATCACTTGATCCTGGAGTTCAAGGACAGCCTGGGCAACATGGTGAAACCCTGTCTCTACAAAAGATACAAAAAATAGCTGGGTGTGGAGGTGTGTGCCTATGGTCCCAGCTACTCGGGAGGCCAAGGTGGGAGGATAGCTTGAGTCTAGGAGATAGAGGCTGCAATGAGCCATAATTGCATCATTGCACTCCAGACTCCAGACTGGGTGACAGAGTGAGATCCTGTCTCGAAAAAAAAAAAAAAAAAAAAAAGTCCCCATGTTTCACCATAGAGATTCAACATGTGAGTGAGTATATTTTCTCCATTTCATCTACTAAACCAGTAAATTTCAGCAGTTGTAGCAGCAAGAATTTCAATTTGCTTTTCTTTATATCACTTCATTGTTCATCACAATACATCTGAATCATCTAGCTAGATGTCATTGTTACTGCACTTCAGAAGAAACTGAAAGACAAAGATAAACTGAGACCAATTCAAACCATGTAGCCAACATACCTCAGAGCTGAGCGTTGAATCTTAGTTTTCCGCTCACATTCAGAGGGACATCATCTTAGTAGAATCAGGCTTAGCTGCCATGCCCTGGAGTTGTGAACATCTGAGACTTGGGTCCCTGTGAGCTGTGGATGCTGGAGGGTAAGTGAGGACGATCTGCAGGCCCACCAGTTCAGCTTCTGCAGGACAAGTCCGTTCATCCTTTGCTTGGCTCTTGCCCCTGCTAGCTGGATTGTTTCAGGCACCAGATTAAAGTTAGCAAAGTTGGAGATCAACCTTTTAGCAGAGGCAGCAAAAAGGCAGAAACTTCATAGACACACAAGCCTTAATCAACCTGATACACTGTGACAGGCACAAAGTCTCTGAGCCTGGAGGAATTGGGATGTAACAAGGATCCAGAGCACAGACTGGACCAGAATGGTCAACTAATGCCAGGAGAGAGTAAATTTAAATCTAAGCCCCTGGCAAGCTTCTTGGCCTACCTGTTGTTGCTTTTCCTTTGACTCATAGCTGTCTTTTGTTCCCTGTGGAGTTTTACCACACCTGGACTCTCCATAGCAAGCTCATGTTCCGTAGTAATCCCCAAACTCTGATTGCTTATCCAGATTCCAAGCCTTTGCTTATTTCTTCCCGTTTCCTCCACTTAACGCCTACCCGTCTGTAAGATGATGTGAAAATGGAGCCCTTGATTTCTTCATACTTTTGGAAGAGGCTGCCAAGGGAAAAATCTTTGTAATAGATGCAAATTGGTACACATTCCAAGTCCTAGAAAATCCAGGTCATGCAAAAAGATTGTGAAACCCTTTCTGCCCATAACTAATTTCAATTTATAAAGGAGTGAAGTTGAAGAGGGGAGGGAGGGAGAATTCCTTTGGAGATATCAGTGTGCTCCGCCTCTGTCCCCTTCAAGTATCAATCAGAGAGCTTGACTTGTGTCCCCCTAGCTTAGGAGGTGGGACATAAGAATTGTATGGGAAGTTGTGGCTGGATTGGCCTTAGAGAACAGAGCAGGAAGAGAGAAGGCAGCACCTTCACCCTCAATGTAGGGGGTTGAGGGTGGACAAAGATGCCTGCTTCCCACGGACCAGGTCTGCAGATATGACTGGAGTCACATTTGCAGAAAATTCCATTCAAGATGGCAGCGTGCAGAGGTAAAGTGACCCAGAAGAGGGGCAGAGGAAAGATTTCCAGAAGTTCAGGGCCTGAAATGCTTCTTGGAAGCAGTCTGCTGAAGGAGGCATCGGGCACACTACAGACATTGTAATTGAATTGCCCCAGAAGGGAAAGTTCAGAAAGAGAAAATGTTTTCATCACAGCAAGCTCGGGGTCAGCCAGTCAGTGTTGGGCCCTTTTCCCTGACCTAGAGTTTCTCAAGCTATAGATTTGGAAATCAAATTAGTGGATTTTGCTCATCTTTAAAAAAATAAATAAATAAACTAGAATGTGTTGGAAAACACATTGGTTGGATAGTGTTTCCTGAAACTTTTGCTTCAGTTTTATAAATAGGTGTTGGTGTAAATTTTATTTTTTTTACTGTGAATGTGGTCCAAAAAAGTGTGAAAGTTCCTGTTTTACTTTGTTCTCCCTGTGCTTGGTTTTGGAGGGATTAGGCAGCTGCAATACGGGAGATCAAGATCAAGGCCTCTGGAGCCAGGCCAGTTATTTTACCTCTCTGTGGTTTAACGTCTTATCCATAAAACCTGGATAACAATAGTGCCTACCTCATAGGGTTGTTAGGATGATTAAAAGGATTAAACTATTTGATCCATGCAAAGTGCTTCTAATGGTACCTAAAATAACAGTATGTGCTTCACAAATGCCAATTGTTTCTGCCTCCTGGAGATTTTTTTCTCATGGCCAAAGATAACAACGTGATTTTAAAGATACAGTAAATTCTTCCCTAAATTATGTGCACAATCCAGTTTTGTTCAGCTCAAGACAATGATTTCTGTGAGCAAATACATACTCCTCAAGTATTTATGGAGTAGCTATTACATGCTGGCATTCTGCTATGTGCTAGGGGTACAGAATGAAATAAGATAATATCCCTGACCTTGAAGAACATACAGTCTGCAAAAGAAATTCCAATTTATTTGACTTTATCTCCATCACCCCCACGTGGTGCCTGGCATATTGTAGGTGCCTAGGGAATAGATGTTTGTTTGTTTGTTTAGGAGACAAAGTCTTGCTCTGTCATCCAGGCTGGAGTACAGTGATAGGATCGTAGCTCACTGCAGCCTCAAACTCCTGAACTTAAGTCATCTTCCCACCTCAGCCTCCCAAGTACTGGGACCACAGGGGTTCACCACCATGCTCAGCTAGTTTTTACATTTTTGGGGGGAAGATGGGGTCTCCCTGTGTTACTCAGCTTGTTTCGAACTCCTAGACTCAAGCGATCCTCCCACCTCAGTCTCCCAAAGTGGGAGCTGGGATTACAGGTGTGAGCCACCACCCTTGGCCTCTAGAAAATATATACTGAGTGCATTTTGCTGGAAAGAATCATCAGCTCTCTTTACCTCAGCCAGATGCAGTAAATAAGGGAGCCTCTTATCATGTCATCTTTTCTTTTCTTTTCTTTTTTTTTTCTGAGACGGAGTTTAGCTCTTGTTGCCCAAGCTAGAGTGCAGTGGTGCGATCTCAGCTCACCGCAACCTCTGCCTCCCAGGTTCAAGCGATTCTCCTGCCTCAGCCTCCCAAGTAGCTGGGATTATAGGCACACACCACCACAACTGCCTAATTTTTTTGTATTTTTAGTAAAGACGGGGTTTCTCCATGTTGGTGAGGCTGGTCTCGAACTCCCGACCTCAGGTGATCCGCCCACCTTGGCCTCCCAAATCATGTGATCTTTTCTAGTACCTTTGAGATGTGGAGGAAAGAACAGCAGCATCAGAGACTTTTTCTGTAAATGCCAAAGGTTTCCAAAAGTCTACATTTGAAGAAAGATTAATTTGGTCTTGTAGACATCCTCTGGTGTCTCCTTTATACTGTTTATTGAAAAAAAGTTTCTAGGGAAGGAAAAAGGAAACAGATGGCTCCAAATGACAGAGCAGAACCTTATGATTTCTTCTCTCTTTGCTGCTTGGAGCAGCTGAGAAGCCAGCAGGAAAGAAAATCAGGGATGTGGTGTGTCCTCCGGAATTGTTCATCACCTCCTCCTTCCACTCCGGCATTCCCAGTCCCTCAGCTATGTAAATAGAGCTCTGACGTCACAGCCCAGGGAGGTCGGGGGGGGTGAGCAGGGCCAACACTTCCTCCTACACCCTACTCTTCAAAGCGTCGCAGACTTCCAAGAAGGTTGCATGGGAAATTAACCAATTGACAGGGTGGTTTATTTTTGTTTTTTGTTTGTTTGTTTGTTTTGTTTTGTTTTTGTTTTAGAACAGAGGGAGTGAGAACCAGAAAAGAAATGGAAAAAAAAAAAAAAAAAAAAGACTGATTTGTGATTTGGGGCAATAAAGCCCTCCCCGACTTTGCTTTGGAAAGAGTATGGCGCTGTAGGCTGTAGAGTGACGACACTGGTGTGGCCGAGGGTCAGAAAGTGTGTGTGTCTCCTAAAAGGGCCAAGAACTACCTTTAGAAAGGGCAACAGTAAAAATTGACACTTAATTGTCATGCGCGTTTACACATTTATAACTCACAAAGCATACCCACGTACATTATGTCAGATGAGTTGGTCAGTGTCACATGGAGCTGAAATGGGAATGAAGATATCCTGGACTTGAAGACCAGCTGGCTTTTAATTAAGCTTTTTATGCCTGAAAAGAAATTCTTCCCCTTCCGTATCAAGCCATCTTCCTCAGCGCTTACATGCTTTGTAGATCTTAAAGAACTGTTCGCCTCCCCTCACAGCTCCCACGTTTGGTACTAAATTATTTGATCCACTTGTGGGTGGAGGTAGATGCAGTAGCTGATGCATTTTGCATGCTGATCAGTGCTGTGAGTACATTGAATCTCAGGGTCAGCCCCATGGGTGTGTCCTTTGGGCAATCAGCAACACAGGGCCTCATGCTTATTTTTAGTTTTTGAGACACGGTCTCACTTTGTCGCCCAGGCTGGAGTGCAGTGGCACAATCTCGACTCACTGCAGCCTTGACCTCCCGGACTCAAAGGATCCTCCCGCCTTAGCCTCCCAAGTAGCTGGGACTACAGGTGTGCACCATCCCACCCAGTTAATTTTTGTGTTTTTTATAGAGATGGGATTTCGCCAAGTTGCCCAGGCTGGTCTTGAACTCCTGAGCTCAAGGGATCCACCCCCCTCAGCCTCCCAAAATGTTGGGACTACAGGTATGTACCACCATGTCTGACCAGGGCTTGGTGCTTGTATGGGTCCCATGTGCTGCTGCTGCCATCTTGAGATTTGTAATACTTTTTACACTGGGCCCCACAGATTATGTTGCCACTACCAATTGACTTTGTTAGTTTTCTGAGAAGCCAAATCCAGATGGTTGGTCTGAGAATATTGTTTGATTTCTGCCAGTTTCTACAGTACAAGTGGCATGCCTACCCAGGACGGATAACAGGTGAACAAGGCAATAATTACATTGGTGTAGCAACTTATAGTTTAGGACAGACTTTCATGTGCATAACCTCCTTTAACCCTCACGAGCAAATGTCAGGAGGCAAGTCTATTTAAGGCCATCAGAAACACACCTATAGGAGATTAAATTGATTTGATAGGCAAACATCTCTTTAAGTGAAAATCAGCAGAAAAACAGTACAAAAAATTATCCAGATGTTACACAGCTGCGCTGCAAAGGAAGTTACAAAGTCAATAAAGGACTCAGTGTGGAGTTTAGCCAAAGGGATCACGGGGAATAAAAATTCCAATCACAAGCCAACGAAGAGAGAGACACTGTTCTTGGAGCAACTTGGAGCATCGGTCACAGAGATCCCTCATGGTTGCCCACAGCCCAGGGATACACATCACGAAGTCCAGCTGAGAACTCCTTTGTCAAGGATTCTGCCTTTGACTCATCACTGCTTGATTAGCAATTTGATTTGGTTTCTGTGTCCCTTTTTTTTTCTTTTTAAAGCAACAGATCAATGCTGAAAACAGGGTTTAAGCCACCTTTATCAGCTTGTTGGCCTGAGACCTAGACTCTCAAATCCAGACCAAATACAGCCCTTTGACTACCCGGCAACACCCAGTCCGTGGCTTCTTATTTGCTTCCACCTGGTTGTCCGACCTAATCTCCTGCCTCTGCCTGCCCCGATTGCACAACTGTGGTTCCGATCTGAAGTCTAAAGTCCAGGCTGCTGCTGCTTTTGGCAAGGCCCTGGCTGGCTGAATTGCCCTGTGGGAGCGTGATCTACTGCAACTTTGTCCCTAACTCACAGCCATTTGAGGGCAGAATGAGACAAAGAAAGATGCCTTCATGACTTTTCACCCCCATGCTACAGACCTGCTCGTTTTTCCAACTCTTTTCTCAGGGCACTCTTCAAATCCTGCATCCTAAGGGGTTTTCTACATGCATTCAAAGTAAAACTGACCTACAAGGAAGACTGGGTCATTGTTCTCCTTCCTTTTCCAATGTCATCAGCACACTCCTAAGATTGCCTGTGGCATCGCAGCCAAATTCCAACATTCAAGTTTTTCACAACTTGGAGAGAAAGGAGGGGTTCATTGTAGATGCATGGATTTTCTTGGATGATCAAGGTATAAACAGGATTTCTATCAAGAGACTATCCTGCTGGGATGCAGCTATGGTTGCCTTATGGAGAGTAAAAAGCTGTAGGGGAGATAAACACATTTCACTAGAGGTCAAGCACTTGGCCAGTGTATTTATTGATCTTCTGGCGCTTTAACCAAGACTTGATGACTTGAGTCAAGAATGCATTTTATTTTCTCCTGGTTCGGAAGCAACTCATTTTGGGTTTCTGAACGAGCAGTCTTTTTGTTACTCTATCTGCTGAGAAATCAAGTTGGAAAATCTAGTTAATGATCTAGTTATTTAAAACCACTCATTAGAGTGTAATTGCTTTTTGGAGGAAAAAAGGAAGGTCTTATTAAAAGGAGCTGAGTGGGTGTGTGTTTGGTTCCAGATTGAGTTTATAGAGAAGTCAAATCTACTTTTCTCTCCCTTATGTAATCTTGCTTCACAAATCCTGTCAAAACAGATTCCAGGAAGGAAGACTATTAACAAGCTGCACAGCTACTAAAATTATGTGGGAGGGATGAGGGGAAATTAACTACCACTGAACCCCTTCTGCATAACAGGAGTATTGATGGTGGAATCTCATTCCTCACAGCAACTCTGGGAGGTCAGGAATGCAAGTTTTCCACATGTAACAGAGAATCAGAAGTTTAGTAACTTGCCCAAGATTCCACATCAGCAAATGTCAGAACTGAAATTCCATCCCAGGAATCTTTGGCTCCCACCCAAACTCATGATGTTTCTGTTATGCCAAGCCCTCTATATAAAAAGAAATACTGTATAGGAATGATAAGTCTAATCATGGCATCACCTACTGAGGTTTATCTCTTTTTGTTTTTAAGCCAGAATCTCACTTCCTCGCCCAGGCTGGAATGCAGTGGTTAGGTCTCAGCTCACTGCAGCCTCCGGTTTCTGGGTTCAAGTGATTCTTATACCTCAGCCACCCAAGTAGCTGGGATTACAGGCGTGCACCACCATGCCCGGCTAAGTTTTGTATTTTTAGTAGACATGGGGTTTCACCGTGTTAGCCCAGCTTGTCTTGAACTCCTGACATCAAGTGATCCACCCACCTCAGCCTCCCAAAGTGTTGGGATTACAGGCGTGAGCCACTGCGCCTGGCCTTTTCTTTGATATTTTAAAAACAAAGCTGAGCTGAAAGACCACTGAGATTTAAAAAAGAGAAGAGCTTTATACTTAGGAATACTCTATGTTTGAACAGAATGGGATATAATTATTGAAATCGAAGTGTGGGTATAGTTTGTTAAGCTGGCACTGGGCCAATGTCTTTGGACACTGGTGGAACTTTCCCACTTCTTAGGGGTCATCGGTTCCTTGGAAAACTATCACAAGAAAAGGAAAATTAAGGTGACAAGAGAAAATAGGTTCCATTGATGACATTACTTATTACTTTTGCCTTGCCTCTGCCAACTTCAAGGAGCCTGGCTTGGTTCAGGGACTAATGTCCATTATCACGTTGAGTTGAAATTGACCTGTGATTTCAAGTTCACTTGAAAAGTGCTTGTCATTTTATAGACGTCAGGAAAGTCAAGTTAGAGACTTGACATCTATAGTTACTAAGCTCTGAAGATCCTTTTATTCTCCTAAACACTTTTTTCAACTTTTCTTCTAAAAGAGCCTGTATATGAATAAATTCGCTTTTCCTAATCTTCCCTTTCTTTGTGTTCCAATGTTTTGTTTCCCCCGCCCTCTGAATTATTGCAATGCTCGCATTCTCTCTCATATTGTGGCAATTTGTACACATATATGCTTTTCCCCCTAATTTCTAAGCTCTTTGAGGGCAGATCATATGTCTTGCTTTGCTTTCTACGGTTTAGCTAGCATAATCAACACAGGGCTTTAGTTTTTTTAATTGCAAAAATACAGTGGAAATGGTCATGTACATAATAAACTTTTATATCTTGCTTATTATATGTAACTATCATAGCATATTTTGTATAGTCTTTATAAACTTACGTTTAAAATGTTATGAAGTAGTTTTATATACAAAAATGAACATTTTGTCTGTGAAAGCTCTGGTTCTGCTTATAATATTTTAAAATGTGGAACTGGTGAATTCAAATAGAACAAACACTTAAAAGACTTGATTTTGCTAAATTGATTTCCAAAGGAGTTTTATTGGCTGTGGTAGGTCCCCAAGCTTCCCCACACTAAAACCTGGGACTGAATATGATGAAGTGTCATGCCTGTGACTGTTACAGCCAAAGGGAAATGAGCCAGGTGGGTCTAATCTAATCACACAGAGTTATCTCCAGCTGGTGGTAGAAGCAAAGTCAGAAAGATTCAGACTATGAAAAGGATTCTAAGCACAGTTGCAGGCTTTGAAGAGGAGGGAGCCAAGCACAAAACCAGGGAGCTCCCTTTAGGAGCAGAAAGTGACCCCTGGCTGACAGCCAGAAAAGAAACCTTGGTCCTCTAGCCGCCAGAAACAATCTGCCAGCCACCTGAATACCTTGGAAAACAACTCACCTCCAGTGCCTTCAATAAGAGGCCAGCCTGGCTGACACCTTGATTTCGCCCTGGAGTAGAACTAAGCCGAAAACCCAGGGGAGCCCACCTGGTCTTCTGACTTTAAGATAACAAATGTGTGTTGTTTAGAGTAGCTAAATTGTGGTACTTTTTTAAATGCAGCAATGGAAAATAAGGCGAGGCACAGTGGCTCACGCCTGTAATCCCAGCACTTTGGGAGGCCGAGGCAGGGGGATCACCTGAGGTCAGGAGTTCGAGAGCAGAGTGGCCAACGTGGGGAAACCCCGTCTCTACTAAAAATGCAAAATTAGCTGGGTGTGGTGGCGCATGCCTGTAATCCCAGCTATTCAGGAGGCTGAGGCAGGAGAATTGCTTGAACCGGGGAGGTGGAGGTTGCAGTGAGCCAAGATGGCGCCATTGCACTCCATCCTGGGCAACGAGAGCAAAACTCTGTCTCAAAAAAAAAAAAAAAAAAAAAGAAGAAGAAGAAGAAGAAACAAAAGAAAAAAAAAAAGAAAATGAAGACATTGGCTTACTCTCTTACCAAGTAACACATGAAATTGCTGATGTTCGTGCAGGTGGTAGTGGACAGAACTCCAGAATTGTATACCATAATTAAAACAGTGTTTGCTGGCCCGGTGTGGTGGCTCACACCTGTAATCCCAGGCCGAGGCAGGTGGATCACCTGAGCTCAGTAGTTCGAGACCAGCCTGGCCAACATGACAAACCCCATCTCTACTAAAAATACAAAGTTTAGCTGGTGCGGTGGTGTGCGCCTGTAATCTCAGCTACTGGGAGGCTGAGGCAGGAGAGTTACTAAGACATTATTAAAAATTTTGTATTGCCCTCTCATAGCACTGGAGTGTGGAAATAAATGAGAAAAAAAGAGGAAATTCTGGATAAGAGATTTGATACTGAGAGAAAAATCACAGAGGAGAAGATTCTACTTAGAAAAGAGTAGTATGTTCTAGACTTCTGGAAAAATTATATTTTTAAGAGTACTTTATTTATTTATTTATTTATTTATTTATTTTGACATGGAGTCTCGCTCTGTTGCACAGGCTGGAGTGCAACAGGGCAATCTCGGCTCACTGCAACCTCTACCTCCCAGATTCAAGCAATCCTTCTGCCTCAGCCCCCCACATAGCTGGGATTACAGGTGCCCGCCACCAAGCCCAGCTAATTTTTCTATTTTTTATGGAGACAAGGTTCCACCATGTTGGCCAGGCTGGTCTCGAACTCCTGACCTCAAGTGATCCACCTGCCTTGGCCTCCCAAAGTGTGGGGATTATGGGCGTGAACCACTGTGCCCATCCTGAGGGTCACTTGTTAGATACGGCTATCATTAAAAGTTAAGTTAGAAAAACTTTCAACTAAAGAAGTTATATTAAAAACGTAAAAAATGCCCCCCAACTCATCTTTTTGAAGTTTACATTTTATTATTATCTATGCTCTTGAGATTATTTACATCTAATGCATTTGTATGGCAGAAATACTATATAATGGTTTGCTTTTTTCCGTTTCTTTCTCACCCTGCATTCAGTGGTATGGCAGGTGAGGCTTGAAATTGGCCATGATGAGAGTACTTACACCATAGAAACAGGAAAATGCCTTTTCTAAGCCAATGAGATACCAGGAAAGCTTTTCAGAGACTTGGATCAGAGCTAAGGCCTTTTTCCTTTTGGATGTGGACCAAAGAGAATGCAAAGTCCGGCACTGGCGGCAGCCATCTTGCCAGTGTTTAGGGAGACTCCAGTGAGAGTGGAGCCAAGGTAGCAAAAGCCAGGAGAGAGAGGTGGAGACAAACTGGTACTGGGGACATGGCTTGTTCATTTCCAGCAGTAGCTCATCCCACCCCTAACCCTACACTTTTGTTTTTTCTGTAAGAGACAGGGCTTCACTCTGTCCTGCAGGCTGGAGTTAAGTGGTGCAATCATAGTTCATTGAAGCCTCAAACTCTTGGGTTCAAGCAGTCCTCTAGCTTCAGCCTCCCCAGTCGCTGGGACAATAGGCTGTGCCACTATGTTCAGTTGTTTTTGTTTTGAGATAAGGTCTTGCTCTGTCGTCCAGACTGGAATGCAGTGGTGTGATCATGGCTCACTGCAGTCTCAACCTGCTGGGCTCAAGCAATCCCCCCACCTCAGCCTCCCGAGTAGCTGGGATTACAGACCTGTGCCACCATACCTGGCTAATTTTTGTATTTTTTGTAGAGATGGGGTTTCAGCCATGTTGTCCAGGTTGACCTCAAACTCCTGGGCTCAAGCAGTCCTCCCACCTGGGCCTCCCAAAGTGCTGGGAGGGTGAGCCACCATGCCGGGCCCTCTACACTTTTTAATTGAGCCAATAAATTTTTTTTTTTGTATTTAAGTGAGTTTGGTTTGAATTTTCTATCGTTTACATTAAAATCAAATTAAATGACACAGCAATGTCTGCACCAGGTCCGGAATTACACTGCTAGCCCCTACGGTGGCTTCACTTGGTAACAGTAACTTAGAGGGATGGGAATTCTCCATCCTCAATCGTATTCTGATCTTGTATTATAATCCTCTCTTTCACAAACAGATATTTGCTTCATCTAATAAGCCTTATATAATTTCCCTTGCAGGCTGGGATCAGTTTTTCTCAGTCAACACTTTTGTTAGAGTGATATACATTCTTTTTTTTTAATTAAAAAAATTAAAAAAATACAAACGAGGTCTTGAGGATAGGATAGGTATTCTTAGTTGCTGGTGACCTAACAGCTACTCTGTCCTACTCTCCTCTTCCGTGATAATAAAAATTGGTTTTTATTCAGAGCTGCAAAGCCCCAGAAGATGAGTCATGATTTAATCTCATTACCCTTTATCACATAATTGCTTTCCAGCCTTCCTTACAGCTAAGTTTGGCCATGGAACCCAGTTCCATGGCTTCTACTCTTAGGAGGCACACATATACAAGCATTTTCATGTCTATAATCACTCAGCAAATATTTGCCTTTGTACCATGTAGTGTGCTGGGCACTAGCACAGAGATGAGCAAAACATCTGGTCATTAACTTTCTTTACCTTCATGACTTTTTTTTTTTTGCCTGTGTTTGAGAACAATACAAGGTGGCATTAGTGGCTTTAAAACCCCAAAATATAACCTGAAATTTTAATCTTGTTTATTCATTCTCAGAGTGCCTTGCTAAATTACATCTTGTTAATGTGTGGTGATCATGTTAGATCTGAAGTCTATATAGGCCAAACATGCATTTATAGAAATTCTATTTCTTTTTTGATACAGTCTTATCTGTACTTCTTTTTTTTTGGAGAGTGTTTTGCTCTTTTACCCAGGCTGGAGTGAAGTGGTGCAATCTCGGTTCACTGCAACCTCCGCCCCTTGGGTTCAAGTGATTCTCCTGCCTCAGCCTCCCTAGTAGCTGGGATTACAGGCACCCACCACCACATCTGGCTAATTTTAGTATTTTTAGGAGAGATGGGGTTTTGCCATGTTGGCCAGGCTGGTCTTGAACTCCTGACCTCAGGTGATCCACCCGCCTTGGCTTCCCGAAGTGCTAGGATTACAAGCGTGAGCCATTGTGGCTGGCCTGTACTTCTTATGTGACAGTGTAAAATGAAGGCCACTATGTATTTCAATTAATGGCATCTAAACTTGGTTCCTCACTTGGGTAGGACATGGAGCAGTTTGTTTTTTTGAGAATTCTAAAGCAAACCTTGTTAACTCTGAACAGATCTTGAGAGATCTAATGTCAGAAGTATGTATTGAGCACCTGAAGTCTTTACCTTCAGTTTTTCTAAATATTTTACCTCCAGTTGATGCCACCTCTGAATCCACATTTGGAAATTCATAATTCTTCAGATATTTTTTCTTTTATGGGGTAGAACCTCTCATGAATACTTTTTAGTGGGTTGAAACATAGTTACATAGCATTAATATTTACAGTCACCTAAACTTATTTCTTTGTTTACCGATCCTCATCTCCGTGCCTCTAGATGAGATTGTGCACCTGAACTGCAGGCTCCCTTTAGGACCTCACTGGCATTGCCTTGTAGTGACTCATCATTATAGTAAATTCCACCCAGCTCAAACTAATCCCAAAATAGGGTTCAGGGATTACCGACAAAGGCTAGGCTAATTCTTTGCATAACAGCCGAGTGGTAGAGCAGAAAAAAACAGGAATCAGAGAGTCCTAGATTCAAATTCCAGTTTGACCATTTGCAGACACTTTGACTTAGAGCACTTTAAGTATCATCACCGAGCCTCCCTTCCTCATTCGTGAAGAGGGATCATATTACTTACCTTACAGCATTTGTGTTGTAAGGAGTCAATAAGATCATCATACAAGTGAAGTGCCAAAGACCATGCCTGGCCCACAGATGTCATTAAACACGGTAGCTGTTTTCTCCCTAACTATAAATCAGCATCATTGTCTGAGGTAAATACCCGAAGTTCGTCATCTCATGCCAGGGAAATCGGGGATACGGACACGTAAGAAGTGAGTTTAAGAGCAGAGATTTAACCAGGGAAAGAAAAAGAGAATAGCTCTCTCCTGCAGAGAGAGAGGGGCGGCCGAGTGGGTCTTCCGGTTTCATGGTGAAATGCATGGGATTTTGCAGAGGAGCTTGAGGAGGTGGTGTCTGATTTACACAGGGCCTGAGAGGTTGGTCGGACCAGGCATACCATTTGCATAGTGTGCAAAGAAGATGGCTATCCCACCCTAATCTTTGATTATGCAGATGGGGTCTCTACCTGGCTGGTGCCATGTTGTCTGCTTTTTTACTGCACATGTGGTGACAAAGAAAAGGAAAAAGAGGATCTCCGTGCTGAATATACCTGCCTTCCAGGTATCCCTTTTCTATTGGCACAGCTGCTGGCGGTTACCTATGGAGGCTTTTAGCTTGCTTATCTATGCCTGCACCTTGATTTTTTGGGCTGCTTTTTATGAAAAGGAAATCTTATCGAGGACTCTCTCACCCTTACTATCTGCCTGAATAATTTCTTTCTAGCTCCTGTATCAACTAGATTGAAAGTTTCATGAGGCCTCAAATCTGATGGATCCCAGTTGCTGTTTTTCCAGTAACTAGAATAGTGCTGGGCACATGCTAGACACTTAACAAATACTTGGTCATTGATTGTTATAATTATTATCATAAAAGTCAGGTAAACTCCAGTGCCTTCTTCAAAGAATCCTGCCTCCATCCTCTTTTTCAAATTAAGTCCAAGCACAAATCTTTCCATGAAGCCACATCTGTATGCTCTAATTTGTAACTATTTCATGCTTAACTGGCACCACCTCCTCCCCTCCTTACCATTTACTGTTGGGATTAAACAGGAGTGCACTGCATATACAACGTAGGGCCTAGATGATTTCTCCATATCTTTGAGTCTTGTCTTCTTAAAATTCAATTCTACCAGTCATTCTTGATTGTTAAGCAATTGCTGGGCAGTGTGCTGGGTTCTAGAAAAGAAACAGTAGCTGCCTATAGGAGTACCTAGTCTTTCAGTGGATACAGCTTTGTAATCTAACAATTACATCACAAGGTGATATGAAAAACTATAGGCACAGATATCTAGGTAGCAGAGATGGGAGAAAGTGATTAACTTTCTCAAAAATCAGGTTATAAGGAAATGTGACTTTTCAAGGAAGGTTAGGAATTTTCCAGCTGGTTAAGGTGGGAGAAGAATATTCCAAGGAGAGTAAACAATATGTGCCCAAGGGCATGAGATAGCAGGATATTATCCTGGAGAACGTAGAAGCAATTCAGTACTGTTGGAGCATGATGAAGCAGCTAGGAAGTAAGGAGGGGGCCAGGAAATTGAGGATGATAAGTTCAGAGACAGAGCCAGTGGCCATATGTAGCAAAGTTTTGAATGTCATAAATACTGTGGGTGACGGGGACCCTGGAATGGGATTATCTGAAGAAGTTTAGAAATGACCTTTGATGGCAGGGTAGAAAATACACCAGGAGAAAAAGTAAAAGAGATTAAAGCTGCACAATACTTCAGGAAGAAGTATGAGTGGTCTGGATGAGAAACACTGAGGGCCTGATGTGTAGCAGGACAAGCCGCAGACAAAACTCCTCAGACACAGAGTTAAAGAAGGAAGCAGTTTATTCGGCCAGGAGCATTGGTAAGACTCCTGTCTCAAGAGCCAAGCTCCCGAGTGAGCAATTCCTGTCCCTTTTAAGGGCTCACAACTCTAAGTGTGAGAGGGTCGTGATTGATTGAGCAAGCAGGGGGTACGTGACTGGGGACTGCATGCACCGGTAATCAGAACGGAACAGAACAGGACAGGGATTTTTACAGTGCTCTTGCATACAATGTCTGGAATCTATAGATAACATAACCGGTTAGGTCGGGGTCAGTCTTTAACTACCAGGCCCAGGGCTTGGTACCGGGCCGTCTGCCTGTGGATTTCATTTCTGCCTTTTAGTTTTTACGACTTCTTTCTTTGGAGGCAGAAATTGGGCATAAGACAGTATGAGGGGTGGTCTCCTCCCTTAGACTGAGTCAGTGCTGATGAGACAGAAAGACAGATTGAGCTGATTTTTAGGAGACAAAATTCAGAATTGATAAGACTAGCTTAGACTTCGGGTATAGGTAGATTAAAAGGAGAAAAAAATAGCACTGTTATTGTTGTGTATCTGTTACTCGGTAAAATGTAATGCTAATCACATAAAAATGCTCAGAAATAGTTCTTTAATAAGTAAGTCTCCATAGAATTATCTGGTCTTGATTTAATTTTATTTCCAATTTTAAAATTACTTTCTATTAACTAGAACCTTCCATGCTTTACCCAGCCTCTTGGTGTGTTTCCAGTCTACAAGGATTCTCTTAATATTTCCAAGTGATTTACAAGCAGAAAACTAAAAGGTGACTTTGTTTTCCAACCACATATTTATCTATTTAGATAGTCATTAGCATAGTATTCAAAAGCCATCTGAGAATGACGTTGCATGACTAAAAATAAAGAAGGAAAGATGTCAAACCTCAATACACAAGCATGAACCTTCTTTTCATTGCAGGCCACATAGAGGAACACCACAATTTTTCTCAGTATTGAAGTTCATCTCAACCTCAACCAATCTTTAACTGTGTATCATAAACACAGATTTTTTTTCATAGAAAACAATTTCTAGTTTACAGAAAAAAATGTCAAACTCAGTCTATCAGAGCTTTAGAATTATCATGGAAGATGAACAACAAAGTATAAGCAAAATTGCTTGTTTTTGTAAGCTAACTGCAACTACAGAGATGAGAAAGTCTTCCATTGATATGATGGCTATCGTGCATATATTTTTATATGTTTCTAAGGATTGAAAGGAGAACTATCAGGGCTTCAGATACATTTTGAAGAGATAATGTTATGTATTTATTTTGAGAGAGGGTCTTAGCTCTGTCACTCAGGCTGAAGTGCAATAGCAAGATCACAGGTCACTGCAGCCTTGACCTCTGGGGTTCAAGTGATCCTTCCACCTCAGCCTCCTGAGTAGCTGAGACTACAGGCACTTGCCACCATGCCTGGCTAATTTTTAAAATTTGTAGACATGGGGGTCTCACTATGTTGCCCAAGGCTGATGTCGAACTCCTGGGCTCAAGCAATCCTCCTGCCTCAGTCTCCCAAAGTGCTGGGGTTACAGGCACGAACCACCACTCCTGGCAAGGAGATAATTTTATTTATTTATTTATTTAGCTATTTTTTTTTGAGACAGAGTCTTGCTCTGTCACCCAGGCTGGAGTGAACTGGTGCCATCTCAGCTCACTGCAACCTTTGCCTCCCAGGCTCAAGTGATTTGCCTGCCTCAGCCTCCTGAGTAGCTGGGATTACAGGTGTGCACCAACACGCCCAGCTTTTTATTGTATTTTTAGTAGAGATGGGGTTTCACCATGTTGGCCAAGCTAGTCTCAAACTCCTGACCTCAGGTGATCTGCCTGCCTCAGTCTCCAAAAGTTCTGGGATTACGGGTATGAGCCACCATGCCTGGCCAAGGAGATAATTTTAAATGATCAAAAATTTTGAAGGCATATCATACATGTACGTGTATGATCTCTGAAAAGTGTTTTAAAGATAAAGTCAGCAAAGTATAGCCTGTTGGCCAAATCCGACCCACCACCTGTTCTTGTAATGCTGTTAATTAAGAACAGTTTTTGCATTTTTAAATTTTTAAAAGGTTGAAAAAAATCAAAAGAAGAATAAAATTATCTGAAATTCAAATTTCAGTGTCCATAAAGAAGGTTTTATTGAAGCACAGTTCACTCATCCATTATGTACAGCTGCATTCATGCTACAATAGCAAAGCTGAGTGGTTATGACAAGACTTTCTGGCCAAGAAAGCCTAATGTACTTACTAGCTGCCTCTTTCCAGAGACTGTTTGTCAGCCCTGTTTTAAGAGCTTTCCTCTAAAGAAACACAAGCCTTTAGTAAACTGAAGACTTCTTCATAAAGATTTTCTGTGTCAGTGATACATTATGTTAAAAAAAGAAAATACATGAATTTAGTAAAGATAAGATTGATATTATAGACTAAAATAATAGGCTTGCCTTTATATTTAGGATGCTTATTTCCCACCTTATGTCACTAGCATAGTTACAAGAACACATGCTTTAGGGTAGTCATTCTTTTTTCTTGAATCTTGATGAGCTTTGCATGACCTTGGGCTAGTTATCTAACCTCTAGTAAGCCTTAGGTTTCCTACAAGAACAGAATAATAGCCATACCAGCCTCATGGGAGTATGGTAAGTACCAAAATGGGTAAGTGGGGCATTTTTGGGGGGGAATTACTTAGCTTGTTATCTGGTAGTAGGTGTGCAATAGATTATAATTATCATCATTCTCTGAAAATGTCACTTTTGCTTTCTGGTGCTCCATTCCTAGTACTGCCTGTAAGGTCTGCTTTGACAAGGAAATCTGTAAGACCCTGCCAACATCATTTTGCATAGCAAGAGCCCCTCTCTGTGTTACAATCTGGAGAAAAACTGTCCTCAGGTACGTGAATCCAAGAACACACTTGACAGAAGAATGGAAAAAGGGAAGCCTAGGAAGTCTAGAAACAAAAATCATAGTGATGAGCGGTGCTGGAAGGCTGGTCAGCAGCCAAAGTACAGCTTGTGAGCAGCATATTGGGATTTTTTTTTTTCCACGTTAGACTCGATTCCAACTCTTTCTATGGAGAGCCCACGGTTTTGTGATGGGTTGTTGATGAAGGAAAGCTCTGAATTTTTTAGAGTAGATGAAGTGTTTGTCATTTTATTCCATTTTATGTTAGGTTCACACTGCTATTTCTCTTTTATTATTTGATGTCTTACCTGATGACATCCCAGGCAACTCCCAGGCGAAAAGTACCCAGAAAATCATGAGAGTGCAGTTCCTGGAAACTCAGTGATTTCTTTCTCGCTGGGCTTGCTCTGCCTTTAGAAACGTTGTGACTGTGGATTCCTGCGGAGGAACTAGGGCCTGGGGACCTCATGACTCCTCAGCTATGATGCACCTTCTCTTTTCTTCCCTTATCTCAAGTAGGTCCTGAGCAGCCCAGCCCAGGTGGTCTCTTCTGCTCACCAGAGGTGGCCTGGAGTCAATTGATAAGAGCCCTCTTTTCTTGGCCCTTACAAAAAAAATCTCTGCCTAAAGACAGCTAAAGGGGAGAAAAACACCACCAAACCAACAAGTCCTTTGTACCTCCATTATCCCCAAAATTAGATAAAGAAAAGTTAGAATACCAGGAGGCAGCAGACACCTCCACAATGCAGCTTGGAAGCAGAATTTCTGTAGATCTACTGTCCTTTTTTTTTTTTTTTTTTTTCAATCACATAGAAGAGTTTGTACAAATCTCATTTGTTTTTACTTCCTGCATTTTTGTGTCTTGACACATTATTTTGAGGAAAATTCCTCTGAATTTTATGCTTGCTCTTCAATTATGGTTGAACAGGAACTGTTAATTGAGTTTAGCCACTCAAAAGAACAAAGTATTTCATCATTCTTACATATTCTGGTTGGATTCATGGTTAACGAAGACAAATAGAAACACTCACACATCAGCCAGGTGTGGGGATAAAACCAAAAACAGTGATGCTCACAGGCATGCCTGAGAGTGGAATGGTGGTGGTGGTGGGGGGTGCCTGTTTACTGGTAGTAGGAGTAACTCTCGTCATCGTATTCCAGCTCATCTTCGTCATCGTCATCCAGCAGCCCATACTTAAATTTCCGGTAGACTGTGCCATCCTGGCCCATGTAGACGATGTCATCATCATCATCCTCATCATAGTCCCGATCCCTGTACTCAATCACCTGATCCTCTTCAAAGCTGGTGCTCTCTCCATAGCTGCTCTTATAGGAGGAGTAAGACTTGTTGGGGTTGGCCAGCTTTTCATAGCCGGCCTTTGCTGCTGGCTGGACTCGGCCACGAGATTTCTTCCACACGACCACAGCTGCCCCGAGCAGAAGTGCCAGCATCACAGAGGAGGTGATTAATAGAGCTGTCTTGAAGTGCTCAGCTGCAGGCCTAACCTTGCTTGTTCGAAGGATGCACTCTTCTGTTGGAGGAAGATCCCAAGGGAAGAGGCAAGAGGGAAAAAGTGGAAGAAATAGAATAGAGAAAATTAGATTCTGAAGTACAGAATTTCACCTTTATTTTAAAAATTGAAAATGGTAGAATCACTGTCTCTGATTTTCCTCTTTTTTTAATTTTAATTTTAATTTTTTGTAGAGACAGCTTCTCACTATGTTAGCCTGCTGGTCTCAAACTCTTGGGCTCAAGAGATCCTCCCACCTTGGTCTCCCAAAGTGCTGGGATTACAGACGTGAACCACTGCACCCGGCCTGTCTCTAATTTTCCTAGAAGCCATACCACTGTATAGAATCCTAGCCTATGTCTGATGAAGCCAATAAATCCTTCTAGAAAGGTCAGTTTGCCATCCAAAGGGAGTTCCCTTATCCCCGTACCTCATAGGTCACTCACCAAGTGTCCAACCTTATCAACTGATTCTTCTATTTCCCTCCTAAGAAAACATTTCATCTTGGACCAAGCTTTAGTTATTGCTAAATGCTCTGTTTTCTTTCTCAATTCCAACTTCTTTTCTAAGACTGAGTCCTCTCCCAAGGTACCCTTAAGCCTGGGCCAAGACAACTGTCCCACCACGTAAGGGCAAGAGCAGATAATTTATAAAACTACTGACTCCGAGAGCCATGTGGGGCCTTAGAAATTACTTAGGCCAATTTGTTGTTTGACATTTGAGGAAACTGAAGTCCATCGAGAGGAAGTGAATTGTCACATTGTCGGAGACAAGACCTTATTTGTGGAGCGATCAGAATTCAAATCCAGGAATCCTAGCTCCATGCTACAGTCTAAAGACATTAGGACAAAAGGCTCTGACAAGTGTTCTTTGGCTTCTTAGAGTTTTGTGCTCCTAGCCTGGCAGAAAAGGAAGCACCATCTTTAAATCCTATCAACTTGAATGATAGGGAACTTTTTTCTATCATTATTAAGAGTTTTTTTTTTTTTTTTTTTTTTGAGATGGAGTATCGCTCTGTCGCCCAGGCTGGAGTGCCGTAGCACAATAGCTCGGCTTACTGCAGCCTCTGTCTCCCAAGCTCAAGCAATTCTCGTGCCTTAGCCTCCTGTGTAGCTGGGACTACAGGTGCACACCACCATGGCTTGCTAACTTTTGTATTTTTAGTAGAGATGGGGTTTCACCATGTCGGCCAGGCTGGTCTTGAATTCCTGACCTCAGGTGATCCACCCTCGGCCTCCCAAAGTGCTGGGGCATGAGCCACCACACCCAGCCATTATTAAGAGTTTTGAAATCCAGAGCTCCGACCCCTGTCATCCATCAGCCTCTGTTTTGATGCCTTGATTGAGAACATGGAGTAACCAAAACAGTTTCATGGAAGGAAAGATTCAACTGTAACTTTAGTGAGGAGGATGAGCTCATTTTTCTTACTTATTCATTTATCCAAGTGGTATGATTTGGGTAGTATGTCTATTTTTCTTCTATTCTTTAACCCACCACATGAGAGTATGAAAGAACCAGAGAAAAAACTCTCAGGCCATGTTGGATGTACAGGCTGAGATACACGTAGGTTTTTCATAAGTATTTGTTGAACCTCTTGGATCTCTCTTGTTCAGGGGATAATTTCATGAACAATTCTAGGTACATTCTACACACTAGATAAATAAATATAACACTGCTGCCGAGGTGCAATGATTTTTGCTTATTAAATATTGACCAATTAGATCTGATTCATCATGACTGTGTATTTCTCTTTCTTTTTTGCTAGTGAGAAACAAGTTTTCTACTTTATCATAGTTTTCATTCTCATGGGATTTTACCTATCAAGCCAACTTTCTTCTTCTAAAGTAACAGCCCTATCATTATTACATTCATCATTCGCAAGTTCAGCACAGAATTTTTCCCTGGAGAAAACATTAAAGCATTGGAGAGATTGATAAGCAATCTGTGTGTGGTACTGTGAGATAAACACTGCCTGAAGCAGTAGAATCAATATAAAAACCTTTCGATGTTGTTTCAATTACTAGGGTGCCATATGCAGTCATGGCTTGCTTACTATTCTCCATCCCAGATCTGCAGAGTCAGGGTTAGCCTTGTGATATGGTTTCCTTGAAGGGGTAGAGTGTCTCTGTAAAGAAGGATCAGGTAATCAAGAGCATTTAGACTTCTGTAGATTGCCGCAGGTGGCTCTTCAAGAGCTGCAGGGGGACCAGAAAAGCTGACAAGATAGTTCTTAGTTGGAACAGGCTTTCAGAAACTCTGCATGCAACATGCACAAACTTCTGGTTTCATTTAAAGGCGTTAATGTTGTGAGGGTTATTATTCTTAGCTGACACAGAATGAATACTAGCAATCAGACCCTGAAGGTAGGTGTGTCTGAAGAACACGGAAAACCAGCTGCTCATGGGGTTGGGAAAGCTGAAAGAAGGAAAATGTTTTTGGAAAGATGATACTTAAAACCCAACTGAAAATGCTGACCAAGCCAGGTGCAGTGGTTCATGCCTGTTATCCCAGCACTTTGGGAGGTTGAGGCAGGTGGATCACCTGAAGTCAGGAGTTCGAGACCAATCTGGCCAACATGGTGAAACCTGTCTCTACTAAAAATACAAAAATTAGCCGGGTGTGGTGGCGCATGCCTGTAATCCAAGCTACTCTGGAGGCTAAGGCAGGAGAATCGCTTGAACCTGGGAGACAGAGGTTGTAGTGAGCCGAGATTGTGCCATTGCACTACAGCCTGGGTGAGAGTGAGACTCCATCAAAAAAAAGAAAAAAAAATGGTGAAAAGAAAGAAAAGAAAGAAAAAAAGAAGACGGAAGGAAGGAAGGAAGAAAGGAAGGAAGGAAAGAAGGAAGGAAGGAAAAGAAAGAGAAAGAAAGAAAGAAAGACAGATGCTGATCAAAAATAAAAAAGAAGTGGCTGGTAGCAGTTATGGGTCTGGGATTTTCTTTTTTCTTTTGATGGAGGTTCACTCTTCTTGCCCAGTCTGGAGTGCAGTGGCATGATCTCGGCTCATCGCAACCTCTGCCTCCCAGGTTCAAGTAATTCTTCTGCTTCAGCCTCCCTAGTAGCTGAGATTACAGGCATGTGCCACCACACCCGGCTAATTTTGTATTTTTAGTAGAGACAGGGTTTCTCCATGTTGGTCAGGCTAGTCTCGAACTCCTGACCTCAGGTGATCCACCCGCCTCGGCCTCCCAAAATGCTGGGATTACAGGCATGAGCCAACGTGCCCGGCCTGGGTCTGGGATTTTCTTTACTTACAAATGGACCAACTCAGAAATATGGCATCTCTTTTTGTAGGTGAATGTTACTTCTAGACCCCAAGGAAATTATCTACTTCTGGCCTAGACAGTATATTTTAAGAATATATGTTTCTTTTTTTAAGAAAAAATCACTCAGTTTGAGATTTTTCTAAGTTTATGACCAATGAGAACCAAGTACCCACATGGATGGGGTTAGACTTGAGGATAGCTGAGGGACTGGAAATTGGTAAAGGGGGTTTTACTTCTTCTTACCCTTCAATAAAAATTCATTTCTAAAATGTCATAAGTCTCCAAGGAGAGGCCCCGGTTTGGGCTGACTTTCATAGAATGATTCTTCAACAGAATCAAGATAATATTGACATCAGCTTCCTTGATAGTTGATTCTTTTCCTTTTTTCCCAGGAGGGAAGAATAAAAAAAGGAACAAAGTAATTCATAAAGATAAAATGCTAGCTCTACTTGAGTTCTAGTCTTGGAGGCAAGCGGAGCATCTAATTCCAGATGAACCATTTTTAAAAAAAAAATTGAGCCAGCATCTTGCTCTGTCACCCAGGCTGAAGTGCAGTGGTGTGATCTCGGCTCACTGCAATCTTTGCCTCCTGGGCTCAAGAGATCCTCCCACCTCAGCCTTCTGAGTAGCTGGGACTATAGGCATGCACCACCACGCCCAGCTAATTTTTGTATTTTTAGTAGAGATGGAGTTTTGCCATGTTGCTCAGGCTGGTCTCAAGCTCCTAGACTCAAGCGATCTATCCGCCTCGCCCTCCCAAAGTGCTAGGATTACTTACAGGCATGAGCCAACGTGCCTAGTCTCCAGATGAAACTTTTAATACTGGTGTGGACTTAGGCATGTGAATCAAACTCTTTGAGCCTCAGTCTCCTCGTCTATAAAATGGGACTGATAATCTCTACTTGTGAAGTGAGACAATGGACATGAAGTTTCAAGTACAGTAGGCCCATAGTAGGCACTCAATAAAAAGATAGCCATATTGATTCTCCTGAACTTTCCATCCCCACTCCCTCTGCTCCCATTGGCTTCCTGAGGACATGCCCTTCCTCGGCAGGCTGCTCTTGCTCTCCCCTCACCTGTGGTGTCCTGGCAGTCACAGCACTCCTGGGCACTGGTGGGATCGGAGGTGTTGCAGCAGTGGAGGCAGCGGCTGTCGTCCATGTGCAGCACCAGGTTGGCGGGGCACAAGGTGCAGTTCTTGGCCCCTGGTCCCTTGCATTCCATGCAGCTCTCGTGGCATTTTTCACAGTTAAACTTCTCTCCCTGTTAAGAGCAATCAAGAGGTTCCGTCTGAGTGCAGAGGGATTAACAAGCACTGGAGTTCCCAGATGGTATTTCATCTTGTCTCCATAAGGAGGGAGGTATGTGGGGGACAGCAGAAGGATGGTGTGTTCTGAGCCCATTTTAACTGTGCTGGGTGAAAGAACCAACTGTCTGTGATGGGGTGGAATCATGGCTGTGCCCTGCCCTTTGAGATCTGCTAATAACAGTGGGAGAACAGACGTCTAGAACAGTTTGGGTTAGGAGCTGACAGCTCCTGTGCTCAAGGACAGCTCCTGTGCTTAAGGACAGCTCAGGTCAAGGACTAGTTTTGTCTGGCCCACACTGTTGACTTTCAGTTTCAAATATTTTGCATTCATTTCCCACATCTCAAAAGTGGGATATTTCACATGTAAATTCGTTCCTAATTTCTCTTTAGAAACTAGAAGACCTGTCAACACTGGATTCATCACTCCCACGTGGCAATGGCCCCCCTTTCCACTCTTCTATTTGACACAATTCCCAGCACTTGCTATGATGTCACCAACATGTAGGTGATACATCAATTTCCACTTTCCTTCAAGCTTCAAGCTTACACTGTGGTTTTCTTTGACCCAGCATTTATGTTTGTGACCTGCTTGGCCCCCTGTGGTTACTGGATTATTGTGGTCAGGCCCCAGAATAATATAGATTGTGACTGTGTAGCTCAAGTAGTTACATCTCTTTAGGAAGAGAGTGGAGAGATGAGAAGAAAGTGGCTTCCCTCTTGACAAGTTGCTCCTTGACTGGTGCTGGAAATGTGGGTTAGGGAAGGTGCCTTCCTGTTTTACTTCTGTAACTTTGGAAGTATGATATGACAGAAAAAGAAGGAATGGAAATTGCTTTTGTTGAGCACCTTGGCATGTTTCAGGCACTGAGAAGGTGCTTTCTCAGCTGTTACTATCTCATTGAATCCTGCATCTCACATATTATCTCATCCTTCAGGTTTAATCCCAGCTTTGTTACTTACCACTCATATAATTTTTTTTTTTTTTTTTTTTTTTGAGACAGGGGCTTACTTTATTGCCCACGCTGGAGTGCACTGGTGTGATCGGATTCAAGCAATCTTCCTGCTTCGGCCCCACATATAGCTGGGACTACAGGCACACACCACCATGTCCAGCTAATTTTCTTTTTTTGTATTTTTTGTAGAGATGGGGTTTCACCATGTTGCCCCGGCTGTACTCATATAATCTTTAACACATTATTTAACCTCTTTGAGCCTCAGTTTCTCTAAGCTGTAATGAGGGCTGTTGCCAGAATTTAAAGAGAACTCATATGTAAATATATTAGTTTGTGTTAATTTCATCATGGGGAAATTTACTTATTTTCTAAAGTTTGAAAACACAATCAAGAAATTTGTAGTCTTGCCGGGTGCGGTGGCTCACACCTGTAATCCTAGCACTTTGGGAGGCTGAGGTGGGTGGATGACTTGAGCCCAGGAGTTCGAGACCAGCCTAGGCAACATGGTGAGACCCCGTTTCTACTAAAAATACAAAAAATTAGCTGGGCATGGTTGTCAGAGGCATTTGAACCAGAGCAACTCCATCTTGAATAGGGGCTGGGTAAAATAAGGCTGAAACTTACCGAGCTACATTCCTAGATGGTCAGGCATTCTAAGCTACAGGATGAGATAGGACATCGGCACAAGATACAAGTCATAAAGGCCTTGCTGATAGAACAGCTTGCAGTAAACAGCCAGCCAAAACCCACCTAAACCAAGATGGCAATGAGAGTGACCTCTTGTGGTTCTCACTGCTACACTCCTACCAGCGCCATGACAGTTTACAAATACCATGGCAACATCAGGAAGTTACCCTATACGGTCTAAAAAGGGAAGCCATGAATAATCCATCCTTTGTTTAGCATATCATTAAGAAATAACCATAAAGATGGGCAAGCAGCAGCCCTCACAGCTGCTGTGTCTATGCAGTAGCCATTCTTTTATTCCTCTACTTTCTTAATAAACTTGCTTTCACTTTGCCCTATGGTTTTGCCCTGAATTCTTTCTTGTGTGAGATCCAAGAACCCTCTTTTGGGGTCTGGATTGGGACCCCTTTCCGGTAGCATCTTTCTGGCAACCACAGAAGTGACAATAGTGAGGAAACTCCCAACCCAAAGGCTAACTTTGGGTAAGTGGTGGGGACCAGTGACATGGTAGTCCCAGATATTCAGGAGGCTGAGTTGGCAGGATCACCTGAGCCCAGGAGGTCAAAGCTGCAATGAACTGTAACTGCGCCACTGCACTCCAGCCTGGGTGAGAGTGAGATCCAGGCTTAAAAAAAAAAAAAAAAAAAAAAAAAAAAAAAATTATGGTCTCAAAATCCATGGCAAATGAATCCTCATTTTTTTCCTTCCTTCCTTCCTTCCTTCCTTCCTTCCTTCCCTCCTTCCTTCCTTCCTTCCTTCCTTCCTTCCTTCCTTCCTTCCTTCCTTCCATCCTCCCTCCCTCCCTCCCTCCCTCCCTCCCTCTCTCTTTTCTTTTCTGTTCTGTTCTGTTCTGTTCTGTTCTGTTCTGTTCTGTTCTGTTCTCTTCTTTTCTTTTCTTTTCCATGGGGGGTTTTCTGGTAGAAACCAGAAAACCTGCTGTACAAATTCTAAAAGAGCTGTAACACTGCAAATGAATCCTTTTTAATACACTGTGATCAGGTAGAGGAAACAAAAGGTCAACATTAGCTGTGTTGCTCCTATGTTATTCACATGTTTCTGGTTAGACCAGAGAGAAGTAAGGGAGAAGATAGTTTGTATTTCTGACATAACATTCTTATGTTGACTGAAACTTCTATGGTGATGAACAACAAATAAAGAATTCATTCCAAGGCCCTCACGACTTAACTTCTCCATTAGCTTAGATCTTCTCAGTTCCTTTGGAGTAAAAGTTAAGGCTACAGGTGGGTAGCACCATTATTCCATGATGCAATGGTACAAGATTTTAAAATATTAAACATACAGTATTTCTATAGTATGAGAATTTTGGGACATTTTGATTGGCCAGAATGACATGCAGGAACTAAGCTCATGTTCCTCTCTGGAGAGAGCAGAAGGCCCAGCACCCCTAGCCCTCCATACCTCTCCCACTCTGTATTCCCCAACAAGACAGTCCGAGGTGCAGATCCCTCCCATGAGGTGGTAACTCCACACACAGGATAAGCAATTCAACGCTCCTTTTCCTGAAAGAGAAAACATTCTAAGTTATGAGATTGACCTTAGATTTCAACCTCTGTCTCTGTTCCGGAACACTTAGGAACAAGGAATATGTCAAGTAAATTGAAGCGGAAGGGTGAATTGATTGAGGATATGAAAAAGAAAAAAGTCTCCCACACAAAGTAGAAATTATACAATTAGTTCAATCTATGTCGACTCTCAGTCTGAAAATTGAGGATTTGGGGATGACAGATATTTTATTACAGCAAGAGAAAAGATTTTCAGAGAATGAGAAATCGTGTAGAAAGTTTATAAAACCTTTGTTATTCTGCTTATTGTTTAACTAGTGTGGAGGATGTTACCAGCTGTTTGGAGGACTGCAATACTCAGTGCGTAAATCATGAATAGAGAGTTTCTAATTGAGAAACAGCACTAAACTTGGCACTTAAATGCTAGGGCTAAAAGGATTCAGCAGGTCATTTTGTTTGGTGGTTCTTAATTTTGGGGTGGTGTTGATGGTGCTAGATTTCTTTGAAATTCTCTTGAAAGCTGTAAGTTCTCTTCTCAGAAATTTGACATCTTATTTATTTCTCTTTTTGAAAATACTGATAAATGAAAACTAAGGCCCAGACATGTAATGCCACCTATCCAGGGTTAAGATTCAAATTCAAGGTGGTCAAGATTCAAATTCAAGTTTGTTGACTCATAATCCATTGATCTGTCTTTCTTTCTTTTTGTTTTCTTTTGTTTTTTTTTTCAGATGGGGGTCTTGCTATGTTGCCCAGGCTGATCTCAAACTCCTGGACTCAAAGGATCCCTCTTGCCTCAGCCTCCAAGTAGCTGGGATTACAGATGTGTGCAATTGCGCGTTGCTGAGGTGCTCTTTCTACCACACTATCTGCCTTAGCACATGAGCCACCAAATAGAGGAGGTCTGAATCTACAGCCTCTGTTTCCTGTGGAGACAATACTCTTCTCTCCTAATTCAGACACCCCAGAAAGGACCGACCCAAACATTTCTTCTATGCAGGTATCAAGGGATAACTTCTGGAAAGTTTGGGGACAGGAGACCTAAATCTAGCTCATTCTGTTAGGAAGTCCTGGACATTTTTGCTGATCATTTTTAAATGGGAACATAAGATTAATGGGCTTAGAATGTGCCTGGTATTGTAGGTTGGAACTTGATATAGGTCTTCCCATCAGAACAATCCTGTAAAGGGTGGTTTCTGAACTTGAAATAGAACCATGGATCTGTCATTTACATTCACAATGTAGTTAAATTGACATTTCATGGCTGAACTGTGAGCTCAATCATTTATAATGTTTCTGTGGAAAAATAAATTCTGAGCTCCAAACAACAGCTTAGAGAATAAACACTTTTATTACTGAACTGCTTCTTAGATTGGAAGCTGCCTGTAGTGATATAAATTCAAAACCACTTTATTTTTATCTTAGCTCTAGCCTCATACAGAATTTCCTACATGTTCTGGAACATTATTGTGGTCTCTGATGGAAGAATCAATCTTCTCCTATTTCCATTCTTCCTTTTTCCCATTCTACATTTTTCTAAAATATAGCTTAGATGTCTTACTTCAATTTTTAACATACAAGAGACTTTTTTTTTTAAATGAAGAGAAATTAAGGGTAGATACATGTTCTCACTTTAATGTGGAATCTAAAACAATTGAACTCATAGAAGTAAAGAGTAGAATGGTGGTTACCAGAGGCTGAGGGGACTGGGGAGATGCTGGTCAAAGGGTATAAGGTTCTCAACAGAAAGAACATGTTTTTTGAGATCTATTATATCTCATGGTGACTATAATTAACAATAATATATTGTACTTTCAAAATTGGTAAGACAGTACATTTCAGATGTTCTTACCACAAAAATGATTAAGTATTTGAAGTGATGGAATTTTTTTTTTTTTTTTTTTTTTTTTGGTGGAATCTTGCTCTGTTTCCCAGGCTAGATTGCAATGGTGCAATCATGGCTTGGTGTAATCATGGCTCACTGCAGCCTTGACCTCCTGGGCTCAGGTGATCCTCCTACCATAGCCTTCTGAGTAGCTGGTACTACAGGCTCACACCCCATACCCAGCAAATATATATTATATATTATTTATTTTTGTTTTTAGATAGAGTCTTGCTTTGTCACCCAGGCTGGAGTGCAGTGGCGCAATCTCAACTCACTGCAAACTTTGCCTCCCAGGTTCAAGCAATTCTCCTGCCTCAGCCTCCTGAGTAGCTGGGACTACAGGCGTGCACCACCACACTTGCCTAATTTTTTTGTATTATCAGTAGAGATGAGGTTTCATCATATTGGCTAGGCTGGTTTCAAACTCCTAACCTCAAGTGATCTGCCTGCCTTGGCCTCCCAAATTGCTGGGATTACAGGCATGAGTCACTGCGCCTGGCCAAATTTTGTTTATTTTTTATAGACATGAGGTCTCACTATGTTGCCTAGGCTGGTCTCAAATTCCTGACCTCAAGTGATCCGCCCACCTTGGCCTCCCAAAGTACTGGGATTACAGGTGTGAGCCACTGTACCTGGCCTGATGGACATGTTAATTAGCTTGATTTAATTATTCCACATTGTATACATATATCATGACACCCTTTTGTACCCTATAAATATATATAATTATAATTTGTCAATTTATAATAAAATAAATTAAGAGTAGAAAACACTAAAAGAGGGGGAACAGTCCATAACTAGGTTAGGTCACAAAATTCTTACCTTAAAGTTGGTTACATTTTCTTTTTTTTTTCTTTTTGTTTTTGGAGACGGGGTTTTACTCTTGTTAGTAGAGACGGGGTTTCACCATGTTGGCCAGACTGGTCTTGAACACTGACCTCAGGTGATCTGCCCGCTTTGGCCTCCCAAAGTTTACAGGCATGAGCCACCGTGCCTGGCCAAGTTTGGTTACATTTTCCAGAAGACCAACAATAAATTGTCTGAGGCCCAGATCCTAGGCAATACCCAAGGGCACTATATGTCAGCTTTGGGTGACAAATCAGACTTCATTTACAGCTCCTACACCAATTTATTGCAAAACTTGCACACTTAGGGTACTCAGAATCTTTAGCAAAAGGCACTTTGTTAATTTCCAGAAGGCTTTCTATTATTTTAAAGTTTAACACCCTACATCTATCATCGCTTCTAAGGTTCTGCGGGAGCTTTGGGACCTAAAAGACAGGCGTTTTGTCATTTCTTTAAAACTCAGAGCAGCTCACCATCTGCTCTCCTTCAGACTGAATCCCACGGGATGAATTCAACAAAGGCAGAGCAACTTCTGGGGTCTGTTCATGGGCCTCAGTCCGCACAGAAAGATGCAGCTTGGGAGAGTTAAGAGGCTTTGGTTACTCAGCCTGGATTTTGATTCCAAACCATTTTATGAGGAGAAGAAACAATAACACAAAACCAAAAAACAAACGAAAAATAAATAAAATTTTATGAGGAGGATAAGTAAAAAGTTAGGTGTGTGAAGGCAAGAAATGAGCTAATTATGGAGGTATCAGTTACAGAGAAAGGTACATATGAAGCCTGGGTGTGCTATGTTTTCCTGCTCCACCCTTCCTTCCATGCTTTTACATATTTTTCCTTTTTAACATCCTAAAATTGTTGGGCAGTCCAAAGTGAGCAAAATATAATTTAGTTGGTAATTTCTTATTTAGGCTGCTAAATTTTTTTTCTGATTCTTTCATGCATCCTCATTTCTTTACTATGAGAGTTAATGACTTAAAAAGGAAGGAATTCATCTTTTTTTTCTACCTAGTTTATATCCCACGAGAAAAACCTGTCTCCAGATTTTGTATCTATATGTTACAAAACCAGATGATAGCACAACATTTTCCTAACCAGCAAGGGACATGTGTGCTATAGTAAAGAAAGGACTGCTCATTGCAAATAATTATATTAAAAAATAACATTAAATAAAAAATAAAAATTAAAAAAAGAATGATAGCAGAAAAAATGAGCACCAAAGATAGAAAACTTCAACTGGGCAAGTTCATGGGTTGACGTCAAGTACAAGAGGAAGAGGTACAAACACTCAGGACAGCTTCAAGATTTACCCACTAACTCCTAGTCATCCCCTGAATACAATCTCAAGAACACTGTGTGGATGAACTTTTGAGACTGAGAATGCCCAAAATCATCATCCTTAATTCACCCAGGAAATCTCAAACCCAACTAAAGACACGTATAGTATTTCTATACTATAAGGGCATAGTAACCAAAATACCATGGTACTGGTACAAAAACAGACACATAGACCAATGGAAAAGAATAGAGAACCCAGAAATAATGCCACACACCTAAAAACCTGATTTTTTACAAAGTCGGCAAAAATAAACAATGGGAAAAAGAATTTTGGATACACGCAGAAGAATAAAACTGGATCCCTACCTATCACCATACAGGTGATAACTCAAGATTGATTAAATATTTAAATGACAACAACCCCATCAAAAAGTGGGCAAAGGATATGAACAGACACTGCTCAAAAGAAGGCATTTAAGCAGCCAACAGACACATGAAAAAATGCTCATCATCACTGGCCATCAGAGAAATGCAAATCAAAACCACAGTGAGATACTATCTCACACCAGTTAGAATGACGATCATTAAAAGGTCAGGAAACAACAGGTGCTGGAGAGGATGTGGAGAAATAGGAACACTTTTACACTGTTGGTGGGACTGTAAACTAGTTCAACCATTGTGGAAAACAGTGTGGTGATTCCTCAAGGATCTAGAACTAGAAATACCATTTGACCCAGCCATCCCATTACTGGGGATATACCCAAAGGATTATAAATCATGCTGCTATAAAGACACATGCACACGTATGTTTATTGTGGCACTATTCACAATAGCAAAGACTTGGAACCAACCCAAATGCCCATCAGTGACAGACTGGTTTAAGAAAATGTGGCATATATACACCATGGAATACTATGCGGCCATAAAAAAGGATGAGTTCGTGTCCTTTGTAGGGACATGGATGCAGCTGGAAACCATCATTCTCAGCAAACTATCGCAAGAACAGAAAACCAAACACCGCATGTTCTCACTCATAGGTGGGAATTGAACAATGAGATCACTTGGACACAGGAAGGGGAACATCACACACTGGGGCCTATTGTGGGGAGGGGGGAGGGGGGAGGGATAGCATTAGGAGATATACCTAATGTAAATGATGAGTTAATGGGTGCAGCACACCAACATGGCACATGTATACATATGTAACAAACCTACACGTTGTGCACATGTACCCTAGAACTTAAAGCATTAAAAAAAAAAAAAAAAAAGTAAGACTTTGGCCAGGTGTGGTGGCCCATGCGTGTCTTCCCAGCACTTTGGGAGGCCAACGTGAGCTGATCACTTCAGACCAGGAATTTGAGAGCAGCCTGGCTAACATGGTGAAACCCCATCTCTATTAAAAATACAAAAATTAGCCAGGCATGGTGGCGCATGCCTGTAGTCCCAGCTACTCAGGAGGCTGAGGCAGGATAATTGCTTGAACCTGAGAGGCAGAGGTTGCAGTGAGTGGAGATCATGCCACTGCACTCCAGCGTGGACAGCAGAGCAAGACTCTGTCTCAAAAAACAAACCAACAAAAAATACGAAAATAAGCCACAGATGGTGGCATGAACCTCTAGTTTCAGCTACTTGAGAGACTGAGGCATGAGTATCACTTGAACCTGGGAGGCAGAAACTGCAGTGAGCTGAGATTGCATCACTGCACTTTAGCTTGGGAGACAGAACTTTAGCCTGGGCGACAGAGTGAGACTGTCTCAAAAACAAAATAAAATAAAATAGGTGGGAACAATAGACACTGGGGAATACAACAGCAGGGAGAGAAGGAGTGGGGCAAGGGTTGAAAAACTACGAAACCCGGTCTCTACTCAAAATACATACACACACACACACACACACACACACACACACACACACAAATTAGCCAGGCATGGTGGTGTGTGCCTGTAATCCCACCAGGCATTTGGATTAGTAGAATGAGGCTGGGCAATAATTTAGGGTACAATCCTCTTCTAAGAATCTGATTATCCATTAGTAACACATATGCATTAAAAATAATATTTTATAAGTTCAGGTTCTGACAGCCCATTCACTTTAAACATAATGAAATTATGGAATAAATATAAAGAGAGGAAAACAAACAAACATAAAAGATAGATGGCCTTACATAGAAAATGTAATCTCTTTGGAACATAAAGGAAATATAAATGCAAAATGGCAGTCAGGTTCTAACCATCCGCCTTCTCTGCTCCAGGACTAGAAGTAGGCAGTGGTGGCTGTGAGTTCACCTTTTCTACCAAAAAAGGAACTAAAAGTGTTTTATGTAAGACCAGGGCCAAAATCCAGGCTTAGAGCTTAAATCAGGAGTCATGTTGAGACTCTGCCTTCATAGACATCAACTTCTGACAAGAGCTCTCCTGAGCTGCTAATTGAATTGCTGATGGGATCTGTGCTGTCATCAATATCACTTCCAGGAACGCTGGAACATCTTGTTTCTGGACTGAGTTTCAGGTTGGAGACAGGAATAGTTAATGGAAAAATTTCCAGACTGTGAGAAGTAAAGATAAAAGAAGAGAGAGAGGGAGTAAAGAACCAAAACCAAAATATTTCATTTACAATGAGCTAAGACCAACATTCCAAAGTATATAGATAAAATGAATGCTAAGAAAGATGACAGGCCAGTGCAATGGCTCACTCCTGTAACCTCAGCACTTTGGGTGGCCAAGATGGGAGGATCGTTTGAGCCCAGGAGTTCAGGATTAGCCTGGGCAACATAGCGAGACCTCGTCTCTATAAAATAAAGTTAAAAAGAAAGATGACAAACACAATCAATAATTGGAACATAAATTTACATCAGATAATATTGATTTCGTAAAAACATTTGACAGTCTTTAAAATTAGTGTGTTTAAGATGTTCATAAATAAATGAAGACATAGTATCCATAAATATATTAAATTATAAGATACAAACAAAGATCTAAAATAAAAATGGATGAGAAAAAGAAACAATTAGAAATCTTTTTTTTTTTTGGCATGGTCTTACTCTGTCACCCAGGCTGGAGTGCAGCGGAACAATCACAGCTCACTGCTGTCTTGATATCCCTTGCTCAAGTGATCCTCCCACCTCATCCTCCTGAGTAGCTGGGATTACTGTTGTGTGCCAACACGCCTGACTAATTTTTGTATTTTTTTTTTTGTAGAAACAGGATTTTGCCAAGTTGCCCAGGCTGGTCTTGAATTCCTGGGCTCTAGTGTCACTCCCACCTCAGCCTTCCAAAGTGGTGTGATTACAGGTATTAGTCACTGCACCTGGCCAATTAGAACTCTCAAGAATAAAAATACAGTCACTTAAATTGAAAACAAAGAAATAGATGGGTTGGATTTTAGACTGAACACAGTCAGAGAACAAGTCAGGGAATGAAATGGTAGTGCTGAAGAATTAACCTAGTATAACTCACATAGAGTCAAAGAGGTAAAATAAAAAAGAGTAGGTAGGATACAAAGGACAGATCAATAAACTCTAAATTGCATTTAATAGAAATTCCATAAAAGGAGATTGGAGGGGAGAGTGGAGAAACAATATTTGAAGATTTTTTTTTTTTTGAGACAATCTCGCTCTGTTGCCAGGCTGGAGTGCAATGGCGCAATCTCAGCTCACTGCAACCTCCGCCTCCAGGTTTCAAGCAATTCTCCCACCTCAGTCTCCCAAGTAGGTGAGAGTACAGGCACTTGCCACTACGCCCAGCTAATTTTTGTATTTTAGTAGAGAAGGGGTTTCACCATGTTGGTCAGGCTGGTCTTGAACTCCTGACCTCAGGTGATCCGCCCACCTCAGCCTCCCAAAGTGCTGGGATTACAGGTGTGAGCCACTGCGCCTGGCTATTTGAAGATCTTATAGTTGAACACTTTTTAATTTGCAAAAAGACATTAGGAATTTGTTTCCTATACAGTCATTCATTCAGTGAACAAACGCTTAATGAAAACTTACGTTTTACCCTCCAGAGTAGAAACAAGGGATACACAATGAATGTAGTATAATCCTTGCCTTTGCTTGAGGGGCTCACAATCAGTAGGAGGGGTGGACTTGTTTAATTACAATGTAATGTAAAATTTCTATGATAAAGCAGTGTATTACAGAATTAAGAAGGAGGAAGAATACTCCTGGGAGGACTAACAAAAGCTCCACGGAGGAGATGAGATGATACTCAAGCTGAATCTTTAGGGGTTCCCTAGAGCATTGAGTCAATAAAGGCATGAAAGAGCCTGGCACGTTTGGTGGCTGCTGAGTGGTTCTGGGTAGTTCTAGCTTCTAGAATATATGGAAGAAGAGTCCTTAAGGCATAAGTTAAGGGAACTGCTGGGAAAATCTGAATCACCTTTTAAATATAAAAACACTTATTGGCCAGGTGCAGTGGTTCACACCTGTAATCCCAGCACTTTGGGAGGTCAAGGCGGGCGGATCATGATGTCAGGAATTCGAGACCAGCCTGACCAACATAGTGAAACCCCATCTCTACTAAAAATACAAAAATTAGCTGGGCATGGTGGTATGCATCTGTAATCCCAGCTACTCAGGAGGCTGAGGCAGGAGAATCACTTGATCCTGGGAGGCGGAGGTTGCAGTGAGCTGAGATCATGCCACTGCACTCCAGCCTGGGTGACAGAGCGATACTCCATCTCAAAAAACAAACAAACAAACAAACAAACAAAAAAACACTTGGCCGGGCGCGGTGACTCAAGCCTGTAATCCCAGCACTTTGGGAGGCCGAGATGGGTGGATTACGAGGTCAGGAGATCGAGACCATCCTGGCTAACACGGTGAAACTCCGTCTCTACTAAAAAAAAAAATACAAAAAACTAGCCGGGCGAGGTGGCGCCTGTAGTCCCAGCTACTCGGGAGGCTGAGGCAGGAGAATGGCGTAAACCCGGGAGGTGGAGCTTGCAGTGAGCTGAGATCTGGCCACTACACTCCAGCCTGGGCGACAGAGCAAGACTCCGTCTCAAAACAAAACAAAACAAAACAAAACAAAACAAAAAACAAAAAAACACATTAAAACTTTACTGAAGTGTAATAAGTAAATGCATAGAATGGAGAGATATACCACATTCATAAATATAACTCAGGATTGTAAAGATGGGGTTTTCTCCAAAATAAATTCAATGCAATGCCACTCAATAGCAAAATACTTTTTAAAAATCAAAGATTTTTAAAAAATGAAACTTCACTGATTACGTATTTACATAAAAGAACTAAGCATAGCCAAGATAATTTTGAAAAGCACAGGTATGTATCCTACCAGCTAATAATATTTTTTGTAGAAAGTTTTAACAATTAAAATATAGAATTATTTCTTTCTTAAATATTGAGAAGCGTTCATGGTGATCACATGTTTATGGCAAGGTGTAGAGAAAAATGAGAAATTTGAATTTTAGGGCACTCACTCTGGCATTAGTATACCAGATGACCTGGTGTGGGGGCAAGATTCAGAGTTAGGGTGACCTGCTGGCTGCTTCAAAAGGTGTGATACTAGATATAAAAATGGAAGATGAGGGTAGTGAGAGTGGAAAAAGATCTCATTAGATAACTATTTGGGAAAGAGAATCAACAGATCTTGAAGTTTAGCTTTGTTGGAGGTGGGTGGGTTGGGCAGGTGACAAGGGAAGAAGAGTCGAGGAGAACTTCAAAATATCAGCCTGGGCTCGTGGGTAGATGGTGAGCCTTAATGATCTCTTGGACAGACAACCAAGTTTCTGTAAAAGAGGTATGGAACTTGGGAGAATTTGAGGCAAAAGTCTCAGGGAATAGTGCAAGTAATGAAAAGAAACAAATCCCCCCAGACAGATTCATCAGGTAGAATAGGAAAATGATGAGTGGACGAACAGTGCTTCCTCAAGGAGATGATGCCTGTCTCTGGGCCTTGAAGGATGGAGGATGGGCAGGAACAGCCCAGGTTAGAGGGAAGAGGCAGAAGTTAAGAGCGAACAGAGGGCGCTGATGCTGGAGAGGATCATACACGAGGTGGGGAAGCAAGAGGAATCTCCCAGGTGGTAAGAAGAGAGAAAGGGGCAAAGAAGGAAGAAAACCTTTTCATTTTTCTATGCACACATGCAAAATGACAGACTCTCACCTTTGCATTGATCACAAGTCGGATGGCATCTCTCACAGGTCTGTGTACTTTGCTCTACATAGTAATGGTCTGGGCAGGAGGGATGACACTCTCCTTTGGAGCGGAGCAGAAAGAAAAATCTATCGCAAGACAGGCAGTCTGTGGGCTGTGGGCCCTGGCACCCCTTGCAGATCCTGTTGCACCTCTCACACCGGCCGGTGGAGTTGTCTGCGTAATACCTGAAACCGAGGGAGAAGAAACGATGGAATACTAAGCTTTGCTCCTAAATTGGGTGCGGTGGAAAAACGTGGTAGTCAGGTTTCATTTACAAGCTGGGTGACTTTAGCCTCTTTACCTTACTCATTAGATTCATTGCTAATAACACTAATGAACCCAATGATTCCCAGTGTTCTTACCTGTAAATTGGGCCAATCCCTCCCCTATTATTTGTGAAAGTTAAAGTGGGTAACTAACACATATGAAAAGACCTAGTGCTTATCACACCTAGTAGCATCTCCATTGTTGCTAGCTACCATTGCCTTTTTCTACCATGTGCCTCTCCAAATTCATGCTTTAAGTTGTGGTTAATGGCTGGCATCAGAGAATGGAAGGATTTAAAACAAATTTTTTTTTTTTTTTTTGAAATAGTGATGACTGTCTCACTATGTTGGCCTGGCCATTCAGAGGTACATTTAAAAAATCCACCCAGGCTGGGTGCAGTGGCTCACACCTGTAATTATAGCACTTTGGGAGGCCAACATGGTTGGATCACTTGAGGTCAGAAGTTTGAGACCAGCCTGGCCAACATGTGAAACCCTGTCTCTACTAAAAATACAAAAATTATCCAGATGTGGTAGCATGTGCCTGTACTCCCCGCTACTTGGGAGGCTGATGCAGGAGAATCATTTGAACCTGGGCGGGGGAGGTTGCAGTGAGCTGAGATCATGCCACTGCACTCCAGCCTAGGCGATAATGTGAGACTCCATCTCAAAAAAAGAGATCCATCTGGCCAGGCACAGTGGCTCACACCTGTAATCCCAGCACTTTGGGAGGCCAAGATGAGAGGATGGCTTGAGGTTAGGAGTTCGAGACCAGCCTGGTCAATCAACATGGTGAAATCTCATCTTTACTACAAATACAAACAAACAAACAAAAATAGCCAGATGTGGTGTGTAGTCCCAGCTACTTGGGTGGCTGATGCATGAGAATCGTTTGAACACAGGAGAGTGAGCTGAGAGCACACCACTGCACTCTAGTCTGGGTGACAGAGTGAGACTGTCATAAATAACATAAAATACAAGATAATATAAATAAAATAAACGTACCTCTGAATTCTTCTTCTAATTTGTCAACTAAAAAACAGATGTTGAAATAGGAGGTGACAAGTGTGATATTGACATTTACATAACAGATATAACCTTGTTTGAAAAGATTTTTGGAGGTTAAATATAATAACTATAACCACTATTCATTAAGTTTCTACTAATATGCCTGATAGTATTCCAGGGACTTCATAAACATTATTTCACCTTGTTGAACCTGCCAATGAGACCCTAGAGTGTGGAAGTTACCACTTGCCCTCGGGAACAAGACTAGTTTTAAATCCCAGCCATACCACTTACAAGCTGTGTGACCTTGGGCCAGTCACTCAACATCTCTGTGCCTCAGGTTTCTCATCTATAAGATGGGGCTAATGTTAGTACCTACAATTAAACATGTGATTACTGAGAAAGGGGTGGGGACCATGATGGGCACTTTATAAATAATGAATGTACATTAGTGATAATTATAAATTGTGTGATTTATCCTCATAGCAAATCTTATGATTTAGGTATTACTATCCTTATTTTACAGAAGCAAACATTGAGGCTTAGAGAATTTAGACAACTTGCTTAAAGTCAGTTAGTGAAGTGGGACAATATGATTTGAGCTTAACTGTTAAGCTGTAACCAAATAGTTCATTAATTGAAGGTAAACAAAGGTTTGCAAGCAAGACAGAAGAGGGTAACAAAATTCTTGCTAAGGATGAGCTGCTAAAGGTCATCTGATTCATCTCTGTATCTCTAGACATCAGCACCACTAAACCTATCCTAGAAACCTAAAGGTTTATCTTTGTTTTCTCTGGTGCAACACTACAGGTCCCAATAGGCTTTTTTCATAGACTGATTCAGCTCCGTGAACTTGCTGAGAACTCACACCATGCCTAGGTTATGCTGAGCCTTGCTCTATTTAGCCACCCGTCACTGATCTGAGGGAGCACATTGGAACCTTAGTGGCCCAGCTTGTGGTAACTGGAGACCTGCTTCGCTTTCTGCAGTTATGTGAAGAACAATGACTACTAGGTGTCAATCTGTAAGACTGAGGTATCTGAGAGACAACGCGATGATGAGCTGAATGGCTGACAAAGCCCACATAAGACTCAAGAAAAGAAACCATCAGAGAAAAGTGAAATCTACACAGAGCAGAGGGAATACACAGGATTAGAGGCAGAAGATTGAATTTTTACTCCTGGCTCCGCCATGTATTAGTAGCTCCATGACTTTAGGCAAGTCACTTAACCCCTCTGAGCCTCAGTTTCTTCATCTGTAAAATGGAGAGACTAATAGCAACCTCATGAGATTGTTGTAGAATCAAATCATAATGTAAAGATACACTGTGAGTGGAAATACTTTGTAACTCTTAAGCAGCATACAAAAGTTTTTTTTTACCTAATGTTTTTATTGTAGATTGTTATAAAGATGAAAATCATCAGTAGGAACTGTGGGAAAGAAAGCTTATCAATTTTAAGTAGGTTTTTTAAATTATCAAGGAGGAATGCTAAAAGAGACAACAAAGAGTTTATTGGACCAGATTAAGAGAGTACAACACCACTGCTTGCTTTGAGGACTCATCAGTTTCCCAGCTTCGAAGAGCATAAGCACAAGCAGTAACCTAGGCTTTAAAGAAACTTCTCTGAGTTAAACACCACAATAATTATGTGGGTTGGGATAGGGTGCAGAGAAGTATATGTCTACTTTTCCAAGGCAGAGATTTAACATACGAGGCTTATGCCAAGCATGTGGAACACTGATTTTACTAAAGGAAGAGTTCTCCTCTTATACCTCATGAATATTCAATTTCTTCTTTATTAAAGGGATCTATGGCAACCTGTGCCTCCCCTCACCAGCCCTGGGTTCACACACCGTGGAACAACTGTCTTCTTAATTCCATGGTCTGCATTCTACCTGGATGACAGGATGATTAAGCACCCTTTTTGTGCTTGAGAGTATTTACTGACTTGATTTGAGGAAGATGGGCTCCAGATCTTTTCAGACACTGACTAGGGTGATGCAAAAGGGCTAAGCCAGGCAGCTTCATCCCGTTTTTTTTTTTTTTTTTTTTTTTTGACAGAGTCTTTTTCTCTTGCCCAGGCTGGAGTGCAGTGGTGCGATCTTGGCTCACTGAAACCTTTGCCTCCAGGTTTAAGCAATTCTCATGCCTCAGATTCCCGAGTAGCTGGGATCACAGGCACCTGCCAACACACCTTGCTAATTTTTGTATTGTTAGTAGAGACAGGGTCTCATCATGTTGGCAAGGCTGGTCTTGAACTCCTGGCCTCAAGTGATCTGTCCACCTCAGCCTCGGAAAGTGCTGGAATTACAGGCATGAGCCACCATGCCTGTCCATCCATCTCTGTTCTTATCTGGCAGGGCCCTTTCTTCCTGGATCTATATGGCTGGTATTTTTCTTTCTGAGACAGAGTCTTGCTCTGTCACCCAGGCTTGAGTGCAGTGGTGTGATCTTGGCTCACTGCAACCTCTGCCTCCTGGGTTCAAGCAATTCTCCTGCCTCAGCCACCCGAGTAGCTGGGATTACAGGCACATGCCACCATGCCTGGTAGTTTTTGTATTTTTAGTAGAGATGGGGTTTCACCCTGTTGGCCAGACTGGTCTTGAACTCCTAACCTTATGATCTGCCCACCTTGGCCTCCCAAAGTGCTGGGATTATAGGCGTGAGCCACCATACCCCGCCTGGCTGTTTTTCAAGAGCTGCTAATGTGTGGCTCTGTGCTGAGTGTTGTAGAAGCAGATGTAAGACATAAGAGGTGTTTTTCTTCCATGAGTTTATGATTTTCTTGGGAAGAGGCATATAAGAATAAGAATAAACTCTTAAAGTCAGTGATATGGTTTGGCTCTGTGTCCAAATCTCAGCTTGAATTGTACTCCCATAATTCCCACGTGTTGTGGGAGGGACCCAGCGGGAGATGGCTGGATTGTGGGGGCGGTTTCCCCCATGCTGTTCTTGTGGTTGTGAATAAGTCTCAGGAGATCTGATGGTTGGATAAGGAGAAACCGGTTTCACCTGGCTCTCATTCTCTCTCTTTGCCTGCTGCTATCCACATAAGACGTGACTTGCTCCTACTTGCCTTCCGCCCTGATTGTGAGGCCTCCCCATCCACGTGGAACTGCAAGTTGAATTAAACCTCTTCCGTTTGTAAATTGCCCGGTCTTGGGTATGTCTTTATCAGCCGCGTGAAAACAAACTAACATGGTCAGTCTTTCTCTTACTCATCTTATTTATATATAAAAAGTGCTCGTCATGAGACATGTTAAATAAATAAGTGAATGAATGAGATAAATCAAAATGCAAGGCAGCATATAGCACTAAAATGAATGAAACAAGCAGTAACTGCTATAGGACTGAAGAGATGTGTCAATTTGGGTGAAAGCATTTGAGGAAGGTCTAAGGTCACAGCCCTTGATGTGGGTCTGGAAACTCCCAGTGCTCTAGGTTATTGATTGGGTAGAAAGAGTCAGCAACAGGCCTATCATCAATCTTTTACTCTTTACTGGGGATGCCCAGGGGGAAAAAAAGGATATCCTGGCAATCAGACCTTTGGATAACACGGACAGTTCTTCCTGGCAGAAAAATAATAGAGTCCTTATCCGTGAAATGCTTTTAGAGGGATACATCAAGTGTGTGTCTAGGTTGTTTATGATAACAAGACCTGTAATTTGTGGATTTATGGGGGACATGACAGGCTGGGGAATTAATGGGGAATAAATGGAGATGTTAATGGAGCTATTTCCTTTGTAAATCAATGTTCCGCATGCACTGCTCTCCTCACATAAGCAGGTTGGGAGAACGTGAGACCCTGAATTTTAAATCTGAATCAGAACAAGTCCTGAAGCCCAAGAAATAGAACCTCCATTAATGGTCTTGGGCTTCTCTGAGGAAAGGATGCTTTGCTTCTGCCTTGTGATTACTGAGACCCTTTGCCAAATTGTTTTAATTTTTAGAAACAAGGTCTTGCTCTGTCACTGAGACTGGAGTGCTGTGGGGCAATCATAGCTTACTGCAGCCTCCAACTCCTGGGCTCAAGTGATCATGCCCTGCCTCAGCTTCCATAGAAGCTGGGACTATAGCCTCATGGCACCACGCCCAGCTAATCTTATCTTAATATTTTACAGACGGGGTCTCACTGTGTTGCCCAGGCTGGTTCAAACTCCTTGCCTTAAGTGATCCTCCAGCCTCAACCTCCCATGTAGTTGGGATTACAGACATGAACCACAGTGCCCAGCTGCCAATATGCTTTGGATTATCATTGAGGACTGTCGCTGAGGAAGATCAATTGCTCAGGTGAGTCTGGCTCGACAATCTGACCCTTTGTGATAACTCACTGGATCACAAGAGAAACAGTCTCTCCTGTTTCTCTTCTGTTATTGTGAATTGGTTCATCTTTGCTCCTTACTAGCACTGAGACTTTAACCTGGTTTTGTAAGTGTTCTGAATCTTAGTTTCCTCCTTTGTAAAATGGGTTGATATCTGGTGTGACTGTGGAATTACATGGGGTGGGGGGGGAAATGTATTGAGCACTTACCCTTCCCTGCACTGGAGCAGGCACTCTTTTCCCAGCTGGAACCAGCCTGGTCGGCAGGAGTGGCACTGCCTGCTGTGTCTCCCTTCACATGTCCTGCAAGAGCTGTGGCAGCGGGCACACTGGTGGCTGTCCTCATCAGCATAATAGCCCTCTGGGCAGTCCTTCACACAGGTTGTGTCTGTCATGGGAGGAAAAATGTCTATTTGGACATTGAGCATGACACATCTCCCCTGTGTTCTCCCTCCTGTGTACCATGGTGGGAGGGAGGAGAGGGCTGCAGGAAGAATGGGATGATGTCCCTGTGAGCTGACGGCTATGTTTGGGAACTAAGATGAGTGTCCAAGAAACAGAATTACCCTAAGGCCATGAGGAATACAAGGAAAACAGAAGTCAGTGATATGGTTTTGCTCTGTGTCCCACCCATATCTCATCAGTGATACCATCTCATCTCATCAGAGATCCAAATCTCATCTGCGTCCCACCCAAATCTCTCAGTGGATTAGCCGTGGTGGGTAGAACAGAAACTACGGTCCGGCGACTGTGGATGTTGGCGATGACTCATAGTCCAGCTCATGTATCTGGTTAACTAGGGGGAAGCCCTAGCTTCCTAAAGTAAAAACATCTCTGTATTAGTCTCTTATTGCTGTTCTTACCAAGTATCCTCAACTTGGGGGCTTGAAACAACAATTTATTATCTTACTGTTCTGGAGGTCAGAAGTCCAAAATAGATCCACAGGGCTCTGTTCCTTTTAGAGGCTCTAGGAGGGAATCTGTTTCCTTTCCTTTTCCACCTGCTAAAGTTCACCTGCATGCCTTGGCTCATGGCCCCTTCCTCCATCTTCAAAGGCAGCAGTGCAGTAGCTTCTCTCTGTCCCTCTGCTTCTGATCACATCACCTTCTACTACTGACTCTGATCCCCCAGCATCTCTCTTATCAGACCCTTGTGATGGCATTGGGTCTACGTGGATAATGCAGGATAATCTCTCTATGCTGAGATCCTTAATTAAATCACAGCCCCAAAGTCCCTTTTACCAAGTAGAGTAATACGTTTACAGGATCTGGGGATTAGGATGTGACATCTTCAGGGGGGCCATTATTCAGTCTAGCCTAATGTCCAAAAAAAGTATCTAATTTATAAATAGCCTGACCTTGGTGGTGTGGTGGTGTGGGACAGGGTGGAGAGAATGTGAAGACCAGGCTGAGCAAATCTGCACCCACCCCCAGGATAATGCAGGATAATGTGTGTCCTACACCAGCGCTGAAGCCTCAGCTCTAGTCTAATCTGCAGCCTCGGATGAGGGGAAGACCACTTTGTGGAGGCAAGGTGTCTTCTCTGTATGAAGGCATCTGAGATGATTACTGGTGGCACTCCAGATTGGAGGTAAGTAGAAAAGAAGGTTTTGGGAATCTTCCCATGGGATTACGTGGAAGACGTGGCTGGAGGGAATGCTTTTATGAAGTAGCAACTGCTGGGAGAGAGAGTCACAGAGATTTGTGGGCCAGGAGCTAAGGTAGATGGATAGAGAAGACTGGTATCTCCGAGTGTTTTCTATTGTGAAGGGATCAGGAATGGTATTGAGAATAGGCCTCCCTGTGTCTTAGCAGGGGGATGGTGTCCTCCCTCAATATGAAGAGGAAAAACTTGCCACGCATGTCTTTAAAACATTTTTCTTTTATTAATGTTTAAACTTTTAAAATTTAAAATTTTTATTTTTATTTTCCATTTTGTGTAGAGATGAAGTCTCACTATGTTGTGTAGGCTGGCTTTGAACTCCTGGACTCAAGCAATCCTCCTGCCTTGACCTCCCAAAGTGCTGGGATTACAGGCTTGAGCCACTGTGCCCAGCCCACCACACGTGTCTATTTGGAGTTTCACGCTTCTCAGGTCTACTCTCCTGGTGGGGGAGAAAAGTGCTCATACTTCCCGGTCTTCACCATATTCATGTCTCCCTTCTGTCTCCTATGGCTTCTTTTTTAGTTCAGTTTTGTTTCATTTTCTTTCTCCTATGCTTGTTTTAAGCCTAGTTACAGTATCCCTGGAAACCTGAGGATATTACTTCATATTAGCAATAACCTTCAAACTGGATCTGTGGGACGTGGCCTACGTTGACCTGTGCCACATTTTCCTCAAGATTTCTTAATCAACCATGCTAAATGGATGGGAAATTTTGACAAGGAGGTGAATATCTACATGTTCTTAAAGTGTAACCCCACAGGCTATTTATTAGTTACAGTAATTATGCAGTAGAGAAACTGAACATCTTGGCCAGGTGATCAACATTAATATCACCGAGGAGAGGCAGGTGGAGATCACGTTTCTCCAGATGTGACTCTTGGAGGATACAACATCACTTCTGAAGTATGCTGGCCGAGCACGCACACTGCAACTCATCACGGACAACTTCACACTCACCCAAAAGGAAAAATGAAGACTGTATTTTTCTTTTCTCTTTTTTTTTTTTTTTTTTGAGATGGAGTCTTGCTTTGTCACCCAGGCTGGAGTGTAGTGGCGTGATCTCGGCTTGGCTCACTGCAACCTCTGCCTCCCGGGTTCAAGCGATTCTCCTGCCTTAGCCTCCTGAGTAGCTGGGACTACAGGTGCCCACCACCACGCCCGGCTAAATTTTGTATTTTTAGTAGAGACAGGGTTTCACCATGTTGGTCAGGCTGGTCTTGAACTCCTGACCTCATGATCTGCCTGCCTTGGCCTCCCAAAGTGCTGGGATTCCAGGTGTGAGCCACTGCACCTGGCCAAGACTGTATTTTTCTAAAGCATTGATATTGTAAAAGAAAAAGAAAGTCTGTGGAAACATTTCAGATTAAAGGAGGCTAAAGGGACATGGAAGGGCCTGGCATAGTGGTTCATGCCTGTAATCCCAGCACTTTGGGAGGTTGAGGCAGGAGAATAGCTAGAGCACAAGAATTTGAGACCAGCTTGGGGAACACAGTGAGACCCTTGTCTCTAAAAGGAAAAAAAAAAAAAAAATTAGCTGGACATGACATGGAAGGACCAGACATGGTGGCTCATGTCTGTGATCCCATCCCACCTACTTGGGAGACTGAGGCAGGAGGATCTCTTTTTTTTTTTTTTTTTTGAAATGGAGTCTTGCTCTGTCGCCTAGGCTGAGTGCAGTGGCGCAATCTTGGCTCAGTGCAAGCTCTGCCTCCCAGGTTCACACCATTCTCCTGCCTCAGCCTCCCAAGTGGCTGGGACTACCACGCCCAGCTAAATTTTTTGTATTTTTTTTTTAGTAGAGACGGGGTTTCACTGTGTTACCCAGGATGGTCTTGATCTCCTGACTTCGTGATCTGCCCGCCTTGGCCTCCCAAAGTGCAGGAGGATCTCTTGAGCCCAGGAGTTCAAGGCTGCAGTGAGCCATGATCATGCCACTGTACTCCAGCAGCCTGGGTACTGCACCTGGCCACCTTGTCTCTTAAAACAAAAAACAAAAACAAACAAACAAAAATGTGGCTGGGCGTGGTGGCTCACACCTGTAATCCCAGCACTTTGGGAGGCTGAGGAGCGCAGACTGCTTGAGGCCAGGAGTTCAAGACCAGTCTGGCCAACATGGTGAAGCCCCATCTCTACCAAAAATACGGGGGGAAAAAAAAAAGCCAGGCGTGGTGGTGCCCACTTGTGATCCCAGCTACGCAGGAGACTGAGGCATGAGAATTGCTTGAACCCAGGAGTCAGAGGTTGCAGTGAGCCAAGATCATACCACTGCACTCCACTCTGAGCAACAGAGTGAGACTCCTTCCCAATAAACAACAAACAAACAAACAAAATGGGACATGGAAGCTACATGAAACAATGGACTCAGACTGAATCCTAAAGGGGCACTGAGAAAATTTTAATGTGGATAGTACATTAAAGTATCGTATGAAGGTACAATTTATTAGAGTTGATAACTATCCTGTGGTTATGTAAGAAACTATCACTAATCTGAGGAAATATTTATGGGAAAGGGGCCATGATGTATGCCTTCAAATGGCTTCGAAAAATATATATTGGGAATGATGTACATGTATACATTGAGAGAGTGAGAGAGAGAGAACGAGCAAGAAGGGGAGAGAGCCCGCAAACAAATGATAAAGTAAATGGGGTAGAAGATGAATAATTTGCGAACTGGATGAAGCACATCCGTGTGCTGTTCTTTGTAGAGTTCTTACTCTTGCATCTTTTCTGTAGGTTGGAACATTTCCCAAACAAAAAGCAAAAAATCAAAAAGAAAGAAGCCAGTATCTACCAGACAAGGCAGTGTGCAAGGCAGTTTCCCAGAGGGAGGGAAACACAAAGCCCTCCTCGGAGGAGAAGTAACTCACTGAGAAGAAGGCTGATCCTGGGGCATGTTTGACACTGGTCCTCCGCCGGCCCCGTGCAGTGGAAGCACTTAGTGTGGCAGGGCTTGCACTCGGGAGCATCCTCATCCCAGTACTCGGAGGGGCCACATTTCTTGTTGGCCAGGCAGCTCCCATGAGGGTTCATCCTCAGGCCTTTCTGACAGGCGGTGCAGGTCCCAGACGATGAGCAGGTCAAGCAGGACTTGTGACAATCTGTGGGCATGGAGGGGCAGCAGACAGAGTAAGAGCCAGGATGGCCGTCGGGGGAATGGGCTTCCCCTGGGAAAGGGTGTTCACATTCCTTCCACATTTCTTCCGGAGATTTCCAGAGCTCTGGGCCGAGGGCGTGGGACCATGAGTTGGGTACAGCCCTTGAGCTCTGGGGTGGACCATTCTTTTGCAAAATGAGAGACAAGTATTATTTTATTTTCTGTTGTATCCAGGGAGTGCCTTCCTGCAACGGCCACCTCAGAAATATTAGTAAGGCTCACTATAATTACCCAAACTGCAGCAAAATAATAACAAGTCATTCTGTAACAGCACCGAATTTTCCACCATCACATCTACTGTTATGGTCCTCCAGTCACCTCCGGAGTACCTTGAACTTATCGCCAATACAGCAATTGTTGGAATGTATTTAATTGTCTGTTGACAAATGAAGGTCCCTTTTGCATTTATTTTTGAATACATAGTGCCTATGAGAGAGCCTGGCATGTAACAGGAATCGATAATTATTTGTTAGAAAAAGAAAATAACAATTCTCTTCCACCTCTAGGTTTTCTTTTTCTGTATTTAGATAGAGATGGGGGCTGGGTGCAGTGGCTTACGCCTGTAATCCTGGCACTTTGGGAGGCCAAGATGGGTGGATTGCTTGAGCCCAGGAGTTCGAGACCAGCCTCAGCAACATGGCAAAACACTACCTCTAGAAAAAAACACAAAAATTAGCTGGGCATGGTGGCGGGCACCTGTAGTCTGAGCTACTCAGGAGGCTAAGGTGGAAGGATCTCCTGAACCCAGGAGGTCAAGGCTGAAGTGAGCTGTGATCACACCACTGCACTCCAGCCTGGGTGACAGAGCAAGACCCTGTCTCAGGAAAAAAAAAAAAAAAATAGAGATGGGCCTTCACTTTGCTGCCTAGGCTGGTCTTGAACTCCTGGCCTCAAGTGATTTTTCTGCCTTGGCCTCCCAAAGGGCTGGGATTACAGGTATGAGCCACTGCACCAGGCCGACCATCTCTGGGATTTAGTAGTTGCTGTTCTCTCTGCCTAGAATTCTCTTCTCCCAGATGCATTCATGGTTTGCTTCCTCCCTTTCTCAATGAAATCTAAGACATCTCTCAAGTTTTATCTCCATCCTGCGTATCTTCCTGTCCTGACCCTCTGCCTTACTTTTGCTCTTGTCTTTAGTACCTGTCTTCCCTAATAGAATGTGAGCTCCATGAGGGCAGGGACTCTGTCTCACTCCCTGCTGTTCCCCAGGCCTGAAAGAGCACACGGCACACAGCAGGCCCCCCTGTAAGCATTCCCTGGGTGGATACGTGCATGGTATTATTATTGCTTATATTATCCTCTCATTTTATCTAAATCAGGAAATTGAGGCTGGAGATGCTAAGTCACTCACGCTAAGTAGTATCAGGAGTTGAGCCCAAGACCTCAGCAACTGCCTCCCTGCTTCTGCCCCAGTGCCTCAGGAAAGGTATGGGACTTTTGGAGGTGTCTGTACTATCTATTAGGGGATAATCTGCATGATTGGAATGGATCCAAAGTCCTTGTGTTTCTTAGAGAAGATCCTGCTTACAGATTTTTTTTTTTTTTCCTATAGGTTCTTGCTCCGTCACCCAGGCTAGAGTGCAGAGATGTGATCATGGCTCACTGAAACATTGACCTCCCAAGCTAAAGTGATGTCCCTATCTCAGCCTCTTGAGTAGCTGGGACTACAGGCACACACCACCACATCTGGCTAATTTTTGTATTATTATTTTTGTTTTAGAAATAGGGTCTTGCTATGTTGCCCAGGCTGGTTTCAGATTCCTCCCGCCTTGGCCTCCCAAAGAGATGACAGATGCGTGCCACCGTGCCCAGCTGAGATTGCTCCATTCTAAATGCTTCTCTACATTTCCCTGAATCTTAATTTTCAGATCAGGTTCTTTGTGTTCTCTCTCTGGAAAGTCAGGTTGTCACTGTGTTTCTTCCAATACCACATTCCTTCCCATCCCTTTGGTCTGGTAGAAAGTGCAATGGCGGCCGGGTGCGGTGGCTCACACCTGTAATCCCACCACTTTGGGAGGCCGAGGCGGGCGGATCACCTAAGGTTGGGAGTTCGAGACCACCCTGACCAACATGGAGAAACCCCATCTCTACTAAAAATACAAAATTAGCCGGGCATGGTGGCACATGCCTGTAAATCCAGCTACTCAGGAGTCTGAGGCAGGAGAATCGCTTGAACCAGAGAGGCAGAGGTTGCGGTGAGTTGAGATCGTACCATTGCACTCCAGCTTGGGCAACTAGAGTGAAACTCCATCTCAAAAAAAAAAAAAAAAAAAGAAAGAAAAAGAAAGAAAGTTCAATGGCATTGTAGGGAGATGCCTCAAGTGAGTTTTCAACTCTGTCCTCACCAGGTGCTTAACTTCTCAAAGCATCTATTTGCTTCTCAGAAAAATGGAGAAAATTGCCATTTACCTCATTGGCTCTCACCCACACTAAGCATCAGAATTACTGGCGGTGGGAGAAGGAATTATAACGTTGGGTGCAGGCATCTGTGGTTGTTAGAGCTGCCCAGGTGATTCTAATGGGCAACCAGGGGCCTTTCTCAAGGAGATAATTAAATCAGATAAATTAAGAAAACATACTCTGAGACCTGTAAAACTCTCTGTATGGTAAATTACTTTCATTATTCAACACCAGAGAAAGGCCAGAAGTTGAACCTCAGTTCTTGCCCTCGCACAGGCAAGATGGCGCTGAAGGCCTGCGGCTGAGTCTCCCACGACCAGAAGCCGTCCCCAGCTCCACAGCCTGCCTCCTACATGAACGCCCGCCTCTGCTGCCTGCGGGCGCAGCCTGGACAGCCATGCTTTTTCGCATATGGGCAGGTAGGACATTAACACTAAATAGTGCTTTATATAAAACACACAAAAAGGCATATCCACATCACAAGGCCGGAGCAGAAAGCCTTCAGGAGGGAGACACATCTTCATGTCCTACCAAAAACCTTTCCCTGAGTATGTCCTGGGGCGTGGGTGTCCCAGGGTTTCTCAGTGGAAGGTCATTCTCAGACTCTCGCGGTTGTTAGGGGAACTGCCTCTGGACATCTATCTCGTGTTTGCTTGGGGGCAACATAGTGGGGGTGAAGGACCGCAGGCTGCCTCATCGGAGTGAATCCTGGGGCTCTAGAAAAGCCCCCTGGCCCACAACATTTCTCTCACTTGCTAGAGAATTCTAGAGTGCATCACTTATTTTATTTTTCTGTTCCTTGATAATGAATCAGAGGCAAATTATTCATGCCGAGCTAAAACGTAAGGAGGTATAAATGATAGCAGAGCCTTTCTTGAACATGTAGGGACTGAGTGGGAGTGGAAATGGGGACCTTGGAGCAGGAATTGAAAGATATGGAGAGGAAGGTGGGGAGCTTCCAGGGAGCAAACCATGAAGGGAGGCTGGGCGCGGTGGCACACGCCTGTAATCCCAGCACTTTGGGAGGCCGGGGTGAGGTTAGGCATTCGAGACCAGCCTGGCCAACATGGTGAAACCCTGTCTCTACTAAAAATACAAAAATTAGCTGGGTGTGGTGGCAGGTGCCTGTAATCCTAGCTACTCAGGAGGCTGAGGCAGGAGAACCACTTGAACCCAGGAGGTGGAAGCTGCAGTGAGCTGAGATCATGCCACTGCACTCCAGCCTGGGCAACAGAGCGAGACTCCATCTCAAGAACAACAACAACAAAACATGGACCTAGTGCTGTGGTTCATGCTTGTAATCCCAGCACTTGGGAAGGGCGAGGCAGGAGGATCACTTGAGGTCAGGAGGTTGAGACCAGCCTGGCCAACATGGTGAAACCCTGTCTCTACTAAAAATATAAACATTAGCAGGGTATGATGGCGCATGCCTGTAGTCCTAGTTATTTAGGAGCCTGAGGCAGGTGAATCGCTTGAACCCAGGAGGCAGAGATTGTAGTGAGCCGAGATCATGCCACCACATTCCAGCCGACAGAGTAAGACTCTGTCTAAAAAAAAAAAAAAAAAAAAAAAATTTCACCCATGAAGGGAGACAAGAGGCACCAAGAAAGTTTTTTTTTTGCTTGTGCTATAAACTTTTAATGGCTTAACATTTCAAGAAAAGTCTTGGGTAACTTTTGAAGGCTCCTTCTCTCTGCTGTAAACGTTTATATGAGAATTTTTTTGACCAGCAGTTCATAGCCACTATTGTGAGGAAGGTCCATGTGACTTGTCACTAGCAAAAGTTACCTGTACAAAGCTTATGAGCAGTTCATTTAAAAATTATTTACAACCGATTCAAAATATGCCTCCTTGAGTGAGAGGGTAAGAGGGTAAGTGAGAGGATGAGACAGGCTGGACATGGTGGCTCACACCTGTAATCCCAGCACTTTGGGAGGCCAAGGCAGAGGATTGCTTGAAACCAGGAGTTCAAGACTAGCCTGGGCAACATTCTGAGACCTCATCTCTATGTTCCCAGCAACTCTGGGGGCTGAAGTGGGAGGATCACTTGAGCTCAGGAGGCAGAGGCTTCAGTGAGCCATGTTTATGCCACTGAACTCGAGCCTGGGAGACAGAGGGAGACCTTGTCTCAAAAAAAAAAAAAAAAAAAAAAAAGATGACAGCTCTGGGGCTGGGGCTGGGGCTGGAACTGCAAACCCCGGAGCCTACTTTGAATCCCAGAAGTCTTTACCTCTGCACTCGTTAGTCTCTTTTTCATAATAGGTTCCTGCTGGACACTCCTCCAAGCACAGCCCATCATAGAGGACCCAGGAACTCTCACGACAGAGCTCGCAGTCGTCGACTTTGGGGCCACTGCACTCCAGACAGTCTTTATGGCAGGGGACACAGTGGTGCGAGTCTGCGTAGAAGCCACGGGGACAGGACTGGTGGCACATATCATCATGCAGGAAGAACTCAGGCATGCACTCTGGGGAAAGGAGGAAGCAGCAAGTTATCCCCGGGGGACAGGAGAAAGGAATCCATTGTCCACAGTGGGCTAGCTCCTCCCTCAGCACTTTGGTTGATTTGACCTGAGAGTACCCTAGCCCTTTCCCCACCCTGCCAGGGCAGAGGCTTGATGTCTAACAAGCCCTGCCTTGGGAGGAGGAGGTCACACATGGTGACCATATTAGATGGTGCTGGACTTACGCACTGAAATGGTCTGCCCTTTGGAGGTGCAAAAAATTGCAACGCTGCAAAAGACAAGGATGGCTGAGAGGCTAGCAGTATTGTTTGAAAACCCTGAAGAGCATTAACAGATTTAAAAAATTGTATCGGGAACTTCACACTCTGTTTGATACAAAGCAGTTTAGGAATGGTTGGATTAGTTAACTTTTCATTCATTGATCAGGTACCACAATGAATAAAGGATTGATCAGTGTGAAGAATACATTGCGGGTTTATTTTATTTGTGTTCATTTTCTTACTTTGGGGGGAATCCTGGAAAACACTTGAGGTCACACCAAGAGAATACTTTGGATAGGACAGCACCAGTTAAATGAGTCTGTCTTATTCTGGAGAGAAAACTGTCTTATTCTGGAGGTTTTTTTGGGGAGATAATTCCTGAGGGAAAAAAACAACAAAACCTGTTCATAGCCAGAGCCGTCATCTCAGTCATAGTTGCCCAAACTTTTCTTTCTTATCCTTTTTAACAATTGTAGTTTTTGGCCGGGCATGGTGGCTCACGCCTGTAATCTCAGCACTTTGGGAGGCCGAGACGGGTGGATCACGAGGTCAGGAGATCGAGACCATCCTGACTAACACGGTGAAACCCCGTCTCTACTAAAAATACAAAAATTAGCTGGGCGCGGTGGCAAGCGCCTGTAGTCCCAGCTACACGGGAGGCTGAGGCAGGAGAATGGCGTGAACCTGGGAGGTGGAGCTTGCAGTGAGTGGAGATCGTGCCACCGCACTCCAGCCTGGGCGACAGAGTGAGACTCTGTCTCAAAAACAAAAACAAAAACAAAAACAAAAAATTGTAGTTTTCCAGCTACCTCTGTGTTTTGTGGCTTACTATCAGTCTATAAGATTTTGTGTTCAAAAAGATGGGAACGGCTGGGCATGGTGGCTCACGCTTGTAATCCCAGCACTTTGGGAGGCCGAAGCCGGCGGATCACCTAACGTCGGGAGTTCGAGACCAGCCCGATCAACGTGGAGAAACCGTGTCTCTACTAAACATGCAAAATTAGCTGGGCGTGGTGGCGCATGCCTGTAATCCCAGCTACTCTGGAGGCTGAGGCAGGACAATTGCTTAAACACGGGAGGCAGAGATTGCGCCGTTGCACTTCCTTAATCTCATAACAGCAGCCTCTCAGCGGTCGGTCAAGCTAAATCCATTAGCTTATGTCTGACTTGCGAAACTCCATCTCAAGAAAAAAAAAAAAAAAAAGATGAGAACATTGGGTTCTTCTCTGTATCGCTAGCACCTAGGATAGCACTTGCACACCTGCTGTGTGTGTACATGTGGGTGTGTGTGTAAGAAATCACACAAAAAGGGGCTCTTGCTTGTCTTAGCTTGCAGCATCCGTAATGAAAAGATACTTGAGTGTATCTCACACTCGAGTTTTCTGATGATAGGCACAGAGACATACATTTCAGGAATGGTAGGGACACGGGTTCCCACAGCCCTTTGCCAGCCACCATCAGATAATCAGCCCCCACCCAGTGGCTCAGCAGAGCCTCGCTCTCCCATGGGAAGCTCCCAGGTACCTTTGCATGTTTTCTCATGGATGCAGTCCTGACACATCTCTGGACAATGCTTGCACACCCCCTCCACAGCCACGTGCCTCTCGGGGCAGGTTTCCCGGCATACTCCGTGGTGCAGGACGAGGCCTCCTTCACAAGAATGGCAGTTGGTGGTGTTTCCTTCACACGTTCTGCAAGGAGAGCTACAACGTTCACACATGCCATCTTCTGCGTAAGAGCCCCTGTGGAAGGAAAAGAGAGTGCAACTGGAGAAGCTGCCCTGCTGCAGAAGTGATTCTTTCCTGGGGAAAAGGAATTAGGGCTAAAAACAAAAGGGCTGCCGCTGTTGTCAGCTGAGAGGCTTCCACGGGATTTATGAGGAAGTGAAAAAGAACATTCAGAAAAACGTAAGGAAAAGGACAGGCATTATTCTTGTGAAAGGAAAATAAATCTTGGGACCCCAATATTACTAAGCCAAACAGAAGAATCAAGCTGGGAACTGCTTAGGGCCAACCTGCCTCCCACTCTATTCCTTAAAAATATAGCTACTGGCCGGACGCGGTGGCTCACGCTTGTAATCCCAGCACTTTGGGAGGCCGAGGCAGGCAGATCATGAGGTCAGGAAATCAAGACCATTCTGGCCAACATGGTGAAACCCTGTCCCTACTAAAAATACAAAAATTAGCTTGGCCTGGTGGTGCACACTTATAGTCCCAGCTACTTGGGAGGCTGAGGCAGGAGAATCAGTTGAACCTGGGAGGCAGAGGTTGCAGTGAGCCGATATCGCGCCATTGGGCTCCAACCTGGCGACACAGCGAGACTATGTCTCAAAAAAAAAAAAAAAAAAAAAAAAGATAGTTACTAAGATTTTAAAAAGCTGCAATGGGTTGGGTAGGGTGGCTCAGGCCTGTAATCCCAGCACTTTGGGAGGCCGAGGCAGCTGGATCACCTGAGATCAGGAGTTTGAGACTGGCCTGGCAAAACCCCATCTCTACTAAAAATATGAAAATTAGCTGGGTGTGATGGCACATGCCTGTAGTCCCAGGTACTCAGGAGGCTGAGGCAGGAGAATCGTTTGAACCCGGAAGGTGGAGGTTGAGGTGAGTCAAGATCACACCACTGCACTCCAGCCTGAGTGATAGAGTGAGACTCTATCTCAAAAAAAAAAAAAAAAAGCTTCAATGTACATCTTACATATATTGATTGATGTCTCATGTCTCCCTAAAAAGTATAAAATCAAGCTGTGCCCTGCCCACCTTGGGCGCATGTCATCAGAACCTCCTGAGGGTATGTCACCGGCTTGTGGGCATGTGTCCTTAACTGTGGCAAAATAAACTTTCTAAATTGACTGAGACCTGTCTCAGATATTTGGGGTTCACATTCTTGTGAATTTGATTGGTTTGAGAACTGTTGTTAATTTTGTTAATTTGTGTGTAGTTTAGTCATCTTCTCTTTTCTCTGTATGACCTCCTAATTTTCTTTTTTTTTTTGAGACGGAGTCTTGCTCTGTAGCCCGGGCTGGACTGCAGTGGCCGGATCTCAGCTCACTGCAAGCTCCGCCTCCCGGGTTTATGCCATTCTCCTGCCTCAGCCTCCGGAGTAGCTGGGACTACAGGCGCCTACCACCTCGCCCGGCTAGTTTTTTGTATTTTTAGTAGAGACGGGGTTTCACCGTGTTAGCCAGGATGGTCTCGATCTCCTGACCTCGTGATCCGCCCGTCTCGGCCTCCCAAAGTGCTGGGATTACAGGCTTGAGCCACCGCGCCCGGCCCTGACCTCCTAATTTTCATTATTGTTTCTTTCTTTTTGTTAGAGCCTAACTGTAGAGTAGAAAATATTTTTTATTCAATTAATACATTTAAAAAACATTTGATAAACTTAAAAAATATTTCCAAAAGGCTCAAAAGGGTTCATGCCCTGTCAGAGTGGAACCAGTGGATGCTCTCACCCAGCCTCTGATGACTTTTTTCAAGCGCGTACATATGAACATTTGCACACAGCACTAAATATAGTTGAGTACCAGTATGTTTGTGCAAATGACCTTCTTCCAGGCAGAATCTTATGTCTGTATATCTAGAACCCCAATGATTATCCCATTACAGAAATCACTCACTGGTGGGGGAGCACAGTAAAATATAAAACCCCAGTCCTCTCAAATATATTTGGGAGATGAGGAATGGATAGATGAGGTTTCCTTTTTTCTTTTTCTAAAAAATACTTTAAGTTCTGGGGTACATGTACAGAACATGCCGGTTTGTTACATAGGTACACATGTGCCATGGTGGTTTGCTGCACCCATCAACCCATCACCTACATTATGTATTTTTCCTAATGCTCTCCCTCCCCTAGCCCCTCACCCCCCGACAGGCCCTGGTGTGTGATGTTCCCCTCCCTGTGTCCATGTGTTCTCATTGTTCAACTCCCACTTATGAGTGAGAACATGCAGGGTTTGGTTTTCTGTTCCTGTTAGTTTGCTGAGAATGAAGGTTTCCAGCTTCATCCATGTCCCTGCAAAGGACATGAACTTAGATGAGGTTTCTTTGGTGGGAAAAGCTGAAGGGAAGAGCTGGAACTTTCAGAAGAGGAAGAACCAAGAAGCCAGCTTAGAGAAAATGGACTTCTGATGCCATGGGTACTTACTGCAATTGCTTTCTATCATGATCCATTAGTGAGTTGGTGCCATAATAGTGCTGTGTCACAAACCACCCCAACCCAGAACTTGGTGGCTTAAAACAACAATCATTTACTCTCACTCATGTGTGGGGGGAAGCAGATCTAGGCTGGGCTTGGCAGGCTTGACTCCAGGCTGCACACTGAGTCCACGTCTTCACATCTCTCTATTTTCCCTGGCTACAGGGACTACCAGGGGACGTTCTCACAGCTGTGACAGAAGTGCAGAAGGGTAAGTTCAATCAGGTACATTTTATGCCTCCACCTTTCTTCTGCTAACATGTCATTGGCCAAAGCAAGTCACATAACCCAGTCAAAGTCAAGGGACAAGGAAGTCCATTTCGCCTCCAGTGGCGCTGGTACAAAGTTGCAGTCAGTGGGCATGAATACAAGGAGTGGTGAAGGACTACAACAAATAACCCAATCTACCAGAGACCTTTTAAAATCGCAAGCCAGGGAGGGATCTGCTCCTGCACAGCATTTTCACTTGATGTTTTAATTAATTAGCGCTCACACGTTTAATCATTCTTTCAGTCATTTATTTATTGTATGCATTCAGTAAACAAAAATATATTGAGTGTGCCAGGAAGAAATAGGACAGGGGTGAACAGAAGTCACATTTCTTTGTTTTGTTTTGTTTGAGACAGGGTCTTGCTCTGTTGCCCAGGCTGAAGTGCAGTGTCGTGATCTCGACTCACTGCAACCTCCGTCTCCCGGGTTGAAGCGATTCTTGTGCCTCAGCCTCCTGAGTAGCTGGGACTACAGGCATGCACTACCATGCCTGGCTAATTTTTGTGTTGTTAGTAGAGACGGGGTTTCACCATGTTGGCCAGGCTGGTCTGGAACTCCTGACCTCAAGTGATCTGCCTGCCTTGGCCACCCAATTACAGGTGTGAGCCACTGCGCCCAGCCAAAAAGTTATGTTTCTGATATCGTTTCAGGTAAGAACAACTGGAGAAGAAAGCAATTTAGGTAGAAGAGAGAAAAAGAAATAGCATCCAGATAAAAGCTAAGATCAGGCTTCCTCACACATTAGTACCCTTAGCTTTTTTTGACCATGACAGAGAATGCTTGAAGAAGAGACTCAGCTACTTTGCCCAAACAAAGTCTATCTCTTAAAAATGAAGACAGTGGATGGCAATGTGTTATATGCTCACCAGGAGTTTGACTGGATTTGAGAAATCTGAAATTAAGGAAATTTAGTGCATTCTTAAATAGATCACATCCTTTTTTTTTTTTTTTGAGACAAGGTCTGGCTCTGTTGCCCAGGCTGGAGTGCAGTGGTGCAATCATGGCTCACTGCAGCCTCGACTTGCTGGGCTCAATGATCCTCCCATCTCGGCCTCCTGAGTAGCTAGGACTACAAGTCTGTGCCACCACACTGGGCTATTTTTAAATTTTTATCCTTTTTGTGTGTGTGTGTAGAGATGGGGGTCTTACTATGTTGCCCAAGCTGGTCTCAAACTCCTGGCCTCAAGCAGTGCGCCCACCATGGCCTCCCGAAGTGCTGGGATTACCGGTGCACCTTACCAATCACACCTTCTAATGGAATGAAAATTTGATGGATTCATTGTTCCTGTATGCATAGTAAAGAATTTGACCTCACCCAAAGAGAAATCTAGTCTTTCTCTTCAGCTAATCTCAAAACCTTTGGAATTTCCTAAGAGATAGGGGTGTCTTTGTTATTCATGATGGGCCTCTCTTGCCACACCTGAGAGTTGGTGCTGGGATGCCTCAGAGTGGGGACAGCCACATCTCGTAAGCTTATGGTGGGAGCTGGTGTGCCACAACGATCCACTCTGTGTTTAAAGGAGGGGAGCTGTGTGATATCAGGCCTACCTCCAGGGAATCTCAATGCTAGGCCTGGTCAAGACCTCTGGACACTGAAGATGATGAATGCTAATATAGAGCCTAAAAAGATGCATCGTGAAGGAATCTTTTTCAGATCCCTCTCAGAAGAGGGTCAGTGGATGTCGGATGAGATGCTGAAATGAAAGAAATGGATTCAAGCAAAAAGAAAAAAAAAATAAAACTCTTGAAGTGGCTCATGCCTGTAATCCCAGCACTTTGGGAGGCCCAGATGGGCAGATCACCTGAGGTCAGGAGTTCAAGACCAGCTTGGCCAACACATGGCGAAATGCTGTCTCTACAAAAATACAAAAATTAGTCGAGCGTGATGGCAGGCACCTGTAATCCCAGCTACTCGGGAGGCTGAGGCAGGAGAATCGCTTGAACCCAGGAGGCAGAAATTGCAGTGAGCTGATATTGCACCACTGCACTCCAGCCTGGCTGACAGAGCGAGACTCTGTCTTAAAAAAAAAAAAAAAAAAAAAAAAAGGTGAATATCAGAAGCTGTCGGGAGACAGCCAGAAGGCAACTTGAGAGGTGATTTTTAAGGAGCCACTTGCTAAAAGTAGTCTTCTCCACACAGATCTGCCTGCGAGTTTGTCCTCCTTTCCGCTCTCTGCATTCATAAAACTGTTTTTCTTAGTGCTTTATTTCACAATTATTTTATTTAAGAAGACTACTATTTGTTTTGGAAAGAAATGGTTGCATATACTAAATTGTTAAATTCAAATTACTTTGTGTTGCAGTCTTTCAGCTCAGATAAATCCATGTCTTGTGAAAGCTGTGTGGTCCAGGACCTTCACCTCCATTTCACAGACACCAAGACAGCGACCGGCAGCACTTAAAGGAAGGCCGTATTTCTTCAACAGAGCTTCAAATCTGTTCACGTTTGGTGAATGTGAGTCCACCTTAAGTTTTCTGTTGCTTTTTAAACAGCCACCATAATGATATGTGTTACTGGCATGGTGGCTCATGCTTGTAATCCCAGCACTTTGAAAGGCCAGGTTGGGTGGATCACCTGAGGTCAGGAGTTCAAGACCAGCCTGGCCCATGTGGTGAAACCCCATCTCTACTAAAAATACAAAAAATTAGCTGGGCGTGGTGACAGATGCCTGTAATTCCAGCTACGTGGGAGGCTGAGGCAGGATAATTGCTTGAACCTGGGAGGTGGAGGTTGCAGTGAGCTGAGATGGCGCCATTGCACTCCAGCCTGAGCCGTAAGAGTGAAACTCCATCTCAAAAACCAAACCAAAACAAAAGATACATGTTACTGTTAAAATCTATTTTTGGCCGGGTGCAGTGGCTTATGCCTGTAATCCCAGTACTTTGGGAGGCCAAGGTGGGTGGATCACAAGGTTAGGAGTTTGAGACCAGCCTGGCCAACATGGTGAAACCTCATCTCTACTAAAGATAGAAAAAAAAAAAAAAAGCTGAGTGTGGTGGCATGAGCCTATAATCCTAATGACTCAGGAGGCTGAGGCAGGAGAATTGCTAGACCCTGGGAGGCAGAGATTGCAGTGAGCAGAGATAGCGCCATTGCACTTCAGCCTGGGTGACAGAGTGAGACTCAGTCTCAAACAAAACAAAACAAAACAAACAACTTTTTTTTTTTTTCATGAACATATACTATATTTGAAAAAGCAGGGGCCACTAAATGCTAACTTATAAATAGCTCTGAATATCTGGATGCTGTGTCATTGCAGGTTATGTTCCTGTTATAAATCTTATTGCTGTTCTAGGATGGATCACACCCAAAAGGGTGATTTCTCAGAAACAGCAATAAAGCTTCCAAGATAAGCTGAATATTATATGTTCCTCAGACTCTGTGTCTTCTGTTGTTAGTTTTCTTTCTTTTCTTTTCTGTAAACACAAAGATGAGGGATTCCACTATAATCAGATCACCCTACCCATAGCAGGAGGGCATATGCTTGCAATTCTACAGTCTGCAATATTCCTAGGCCATGCTTGTAGCTTTCCTACTGCTCGAGAAATACAGACTATATTGACTGCTGCATGTCTGCATAGTATCTCATTGCTCCATGGAAATGCTTCACCCCAGACTTGGAGGTAAAAAATGTTGAGCGGTCAACTAACTGGCGTAAAGCAAAATACACTCTTTCTTCCTTGTTTTAATGAGTTGTGAATTCCTGGAACACTCAAAGAACCCAAGAGAGCGTTGAAAAAGGTAATGATTAAATAAATAGGCAATAATAATGAAATCAGTTCAATCCTCCCACTGAGGAAGCAATGACTGACTCTGGTAAGCAGCTCTCTGACTTTCACCTTCGCTTTATTGTAACACTTGGCTGAGTTTGCTGTGGCAGTGGGGAGCTCGGTTGATAGGGGAGGAGGACTGGGAGTTTCCAAACCTGCCTTCTCACCTGGGTTCTCTTACTCTGACCCTTTGCTACCCTTTCTCCACTCTCTGCTTGACAAAATCCTTCCAGAGCTAGTGACCATCAAGCTTTTTCTCGAATACCCAGCCGGGGATGAAGCTGGAAAACATTCTGCTAAGTCAAAAAGTCTGTCACAAAAAAACATGTTTTGTCTTTTTTGTTTTATATGTTTTGTTTTCATTTTCAGAGACAGGGTCTTGCTACGTTGCTCAGGCTGACCTTGAACTCCTGGGCCCAAGCAATTCTCCAGCCTTGGACTCCTGATAGCTGGGACTGGAGGTGTGTACCATGGCCACCACGCTTGGTTCAAAGACCACATTTTATACAATCCCATTTATAGGAAATGTCCAAGAATAGCAAATCTATAGGGACAGGAAGTAGATTAGTGGTTGCTAAGGGCTGGGGGAAATGGAAAAAGTAGGAATAATGGCTAAAAGGGTATAGGGTTTCTTTCTAGGTTGATGAAAATGTTCTGAAATTGATTGTGGTAATGGTTGCATAACTCTGTGAATATACTAAAAAACAGTGAATTATACACTTTTGGGGTGAATTGTATGGTATGTGAATTGTCTCAATAAAGTTGTGATTAAAAAAAAATTATACAAGAAGGCAGCACTGAGTGATAGTTAAGCACATGGATTTCAATGCCAGAGAGGTTTGGGTTCAAATTCTGACCACACCATGTGTCTGACATGTAAAATGGATTCTGCTATTCTTTTCCTCATCTGTCAAGCGAGGGAAAATAATAGTATGTGAATAAGAGAATTCTTGTGAGAATTAATGGGATCATACATTTAAAGCTCTTAGCACAATACCTGAACATTGCAAGCATTCAAAAAATAGTGATTTAAAATGTTTTCTTTTCCCTTGGAATCTCTTAGCCTTTTGTATATTAAGGCTCTGAGAAGTGTGACGTTGCCTGATGTAAACCTCCCTTACTGGATTGTAAGCATTTTGCAGACCCAGACTTCCTTCAGTGGGTCTTAACTTAGCTTTCCATATCAAGGATCAATATCAATATCAATATCAATTGTTGGTAGAAGAATAGACTCCACTGAGCTACATATATACAATACAATCTATTGATATTGTATCAGTATCAGTTTTTACATCTAGTTGGTGCTAAATATGTATCTGTGTTGTTGAGGTGAATATGCTTGGCTTTCTACACTAGATTGGATGCTTTTTGAGAATAAATACCTTATATTTATATTTATACTCATTACTTATATTTATACTCTATATATAGAGTCTATCTCAGTAATGAAAACAAATAGGTCACTAGGAAATAGGTGCCATTTTTGCTTTTTCCTTTTTCGTTTTTTTCGAGTCGGAGTTTCGCTCTTGTTGCCCAGGCTGGAGTACAATATTGTGATCTCAGTTCACCACAACCTCCACCTCCCGGGTTTGAACGAGTCTCCTGCTTCAGCCTCCCGAGTAGCTGGGATTACAGGCATAGGACACCACACCCAGCTAATTTTGTATTTTTAGTAGAGGCGGGGTTTCTCCATGTTGGTCAGGCTGGTCTTGAACTCCCGACCTCAGGTGATCTGCCTGTCTCGGCCTCCCAAAGTGCCGGGATTACAGGTGTGAGCTACCATGCCCAGCCAGGAAACAGGTGTCGTTGTATCAAATTCTTTTACTAAGAGGGCAAAAGAAAATCCTAACTCCTTAAAGTAGACACTGTCAGTTACTTCCCCAAATTTATTTCCTGCCTTCCTCTCTCCATTCTTGCTGGCTGTCAGAGTCCTGAGTTGTTTGGGTGCTCAGGGGTAAATCTTGTCCAGCCTGAACCACGCCTATATTTCCATTCTTTTGGCCAGAGATTGATTTAGGGAGGTATCCGTGATGCATTCTTGGGACTGAGATTAGCAGGGAAGTCTGAGGAAATTTTCTTTTCTCTCAAGAAAAGGATAAACAAGGGGAAACATCCCCTTTCCTGGTGATCCAGGATCACCTGGCTGCATGGGGTGACAGTGTCTGGAGCTGAGACACACAACGTGGGCTCAGCAGCGGCACCGGTCAGAGAGGATGAGCTAAGGAAGGTACAAGAGCAAAACAGAAAAACCAGACTTTGTGATGACCTTCTTGGCCGCTGAAGTGACCGATACTGGACTTGCAACATTTTTGTTCTGTGAGATAATAAACCCTGTTATGTCTCAGTCATTTTACTTGGCATTTCTGTTGCTTATTGCTGAAAGTTTCTTGCTGTACTCTTCCATTTGCTATTCCTCACTTTCTTCCTAGGTAAATTCTGGAGGTGGGACCATTGGTAGGAAGAGTAAAGCAATTACAAACCAGGGGACCAAGGAAACCAGGAGGAATCAATAACTAACTAACCAAGTATTATTTATTATTTATAATTCATGCCTCACCTGCTTAAACCTTTAGAAGAGGTTCACATCACAGCCTTACTTTTGTAATGGAGGAAAAAAGAAAAACCATGACAACAGTTGATCATTAAGGTGGGAAAATAACTTTTTCTTTTTCTTTTTTTAAAGAGACAGGATCCTGCTTTGTCATCCAGGCTGGAGTGCGGTAGTGCAATCACAGCTCACTGCAATCTCCTGGCCTCAAGGAATCCTCCCGCCTCAGCCTCCCAAGTAGCTGGGACTACAGGCACCCACTGGCTAAGTTGTTTTTTTTTTTTTGAGACGGAGTCTTGCGCTCTTGCCCAGGCTGGAGTGCAGTGGCCGGATCTCAGCTCACTGCAAGTTCCGCCTCCCAGGTTAACGCCATTCTCCTGCCTCAGCCTCCCGAGTAGCTGGGACTACAGGCGCCCGCCACCATGCCCAGCTAATTTTTGGTATTTTTAGTAGAGACGGGGTTTCACCGTGTTAACCAGGATGATGTTGATCTCCTGACCTCATGATCCACCCGCCTCGGCCTCCCAAAGTGCTGGGATTACATGCGTGAGCCACTGCGCCCGGCCCCCACTGGCTAATTTTTTAAATTTTTTGTAGACAGAGTCTTGCTATGTTGCCTAGGCTGGTTTCAAACTCCTAGCGATCCTTCTGCCTTGGCCTCCCGAAGTGCTGTGATTACAAATGTGAGCCATCATGCCCAGCCCCTGAACGTATTTTTCATAAAAGTAAAAATATGCACATAAAATAGTCACAAAGGAGAAGTGGGCATCTGGCCTCACGTAAGTTTTGGCTGCTGCGGCCCATAGCCGTGTCAGTCAACAGAGGACATTTATACGAGCGCTCATAGAGCGGAGAAGAGGTTTTTGGTGAACAAGAAGGAATTGCTCCCAAAGTACCTTAGGAGAGTGATGACAAGCAGGAAGTAAAATTAAAAAGGAAACTTACTCCGGGCACTTGGAGTAGCACCTGCCTTCATGGAGGAAGAGAGGGAGGCCCAGCTGCATCCGGCACTTGTTGCAAAGATCGGCTCCAGAGCAGACGGCACAGGCCTCCGAACAGTTCTCGCAGCTCCTGCTCCTTACGGAAGGCCATGTGCCTTGGGGACAGGAGGAAACACAGGCCTGAGCCAGAAGATATGCACCTAGAAATCCAGGGAAGATAGGAATAGTCATCATGTGTGTTTTTACGCAGAGACATGGCTTTTTTAACCTTTCCAAAGACCAAAGTATCCAGGCACTTATTTCAGGCTTACCAAAATATTCACTAGTGATGCTAAGTCCTCCAGGATGAGTTACATTTCTAGAAGGCAATTGACAGCAAGAGGCTTTTGCCCTGTTTTTTTCCTTTCCCGCGGATATTAGGTAGAGGTCATGACGGGGCTTCCCTTTGCCCAGCTGCTCAGTCTTGTTAACACCCTGTCTATGTCTTCCCCGTGTAAGGCAGCTGTACATGCACAACTTGATAGAGTCTATTAATACTCTGCTTCCCCAAAGCTCATCTTGTTAGGACACTAACATAGTTGCAACTGTTTCTTTTTTGAGAAGGAGTCTTGCTGTCTCTCCCAGGCTTCAGTGCACTGGTGGGACCTTGGCTCACTGCAAACTCCGCCCCCTGGATTTAAGCGATTCTCCTACTTCAGCCTCCCGAGCAGCTGGGACTACAGGTGTGCACCACCACACATGGCTAATTTTTGTATTTTTAGTAGAGACGGGGTTTCACCATGTTGAACAGGCAGGACTCGAACTCCTGACCTCAGGTAATCTGCCTGCCTCAGCCTCCTAAAGTGCTGGGATTACAGGCTCGGCACAGAGTTACAACTCTTCCACCCAACTCTCCCTTTAACAGAGGATCCATCTATTTTTTAATCGAACAACAGATACTCATTAAAAAAACCAATTTTCCGGCCGGGCGCAGTGGCTCAAGGCTGTAATCCCAGCACTTTGGGAGGCCGAGACGGGCGGATCACGAGGTCAGGAGATCGAGACCATCCTGGCTAACACGGTGAAACCCCGTCTCTACTAAAAAATACAAAAAACTAGCCGGGCATGGTGGCGGCGCCTGTAGTCCCAGCTACTCGGGAGGCTGAGGCAGGAGAATGGCGTAAACCCGGGAGGCGGAGCTTGCAGTGAGCTGAGATCCGGCTACTGCACTCCAGCCCGGGTGACAGAGCCAGACTCCGTCTCAAAAAAAACAACAACAACAACAACAAAAAAAAACAATTTTCAAAATCACTCTCAAACCCAAAATTCCAACAAAATGCTTTAGCTTTTTGAGTGTAACCTTTTATATTTTTTATGATTATAATCGTGGCTTGTCTATTGTAAATTTTTCTGCTTTTGCATCATATTCCACTATTAACATTGTACATTCCAACACGGACTTTATAATGATCATGTAAACATTATTATTATTATTATTATTATTATTTTTTTTTTTTTGAGGCAGCGTCTTGCTCTGTCATCCAGGTTGAAGTGCACACTGCAACCTCTGCCTCCCAGGTTCAAGTGATCTCATGTCTCAGCCTCCTGAGTAGCCTGGGATTACAGGCATGTGCCAACACATGTGGCTAATTTTTGTATTTTTATTAGAGACGGGGTTTTGCCATGTTGGCCAGGCTGGTTTCCAACTCCTGGCCTCAAGTGATCCTCTAACTTCAGCCTCTCAAAGTGTGGGATTACAGGCATGAACCATCATACCCAGCCCACTTAAACATTCTTTATGTCAGTGTACCATTTAAGTAAAATATTCCCCTAATTCAGGGAAGGTATGTTATTTGTGATTTTTGTTTCTATAGATGAAGCAATTGGTAAGTTATCAAGCTGTTATGTTGCTGCTCTTATTTCTTTCTCCCTCCCTCTTCATCATGCCTTTAGATCAAGAAACTTTTTTTTTTTTTTTTTTGAGATAGGGTCTTGCTCTGTTACCCAGGCTGGAGTGCAGTGGCATGATCATGGTTCACTGCAGCCTTGACCTCCTGAGACCAAGCAATGCTTTCATTTCAGCCTCCCAAGTAGCTGGAACTACAAGGACATGCCACCATGCCCAGCTATTTTAAAAATTTTTATAGAGATGGGGTCTTACTATGTTGCCCAGGCTGATCTCAAACTCCTAGGCTCAAGCAATCCTCCCGCCTCAGCCTCTCAAAATGTTGGGATTACAGGTGTGAACCACTGCACCCGACCACTTCTTTGTATTGTCCTTTGAAAACCAGTTTTTATCATTGGTCAATGTTTGGGTCCTTGTGTGTCTCCCAAGTAGCCACTGTCATAGGAACATGTGATGGGAGTAAACCAAGGTGTTACAGACCTCCTTACACAAAGATGCCACTACACATGAGTTTCAATGACTTGGCTTGACTGCTGCCATCTCCTGTCACACAACACACTAACCTTTGGGACATGAAGTGCACAGAGTTGCAGATCCATTGCAGGTTTTACAAGAAGAATGACAAGGCTGGGATTGTCTCAAAGTATCTGTATGAGAAAGAAACAACAGTTCAGGCTTCTCCTTTGAATAGGCACATAGGATTCCAGCGCTGAAAAAGATCTCACGGGTAACCTAGTCCCTTTTCCTGCCCCAAATGGAATCCTTTTGATTGTACATGAGCTGATTGTTGGCACTGGCTCATTGCCATTGTGTAGACTTCATTTATTTTTTTTTCTCTTACTCCTTCATTTGCATTTGAATATCAAGACTTCATTGGCAATTGATTATCAAGAAAGATACCACACGAACGTGTGGTACCAAAAGGAATGTGGTATCTTATAAGATAGCCTCAAATACTGTGGGGATATCTGAACTAACAAATGATTACTTCTTTTGTGTGTTAAAAATGGGATTGTGAGTTTGTGTTTGTGTGTATGCATTTGTGAATGAGTTTATGAGTCAAAGGTAATCACTTCTATTGCCAAGATTGTTGGATGACCTTTTCTTTTCTTGTCTTTTTTTTTTTTTTTTTTTTTTTTTTTTTGAGATAGAGCCTTGCTCTGTAGCCCAGGCTGGAGTGTAGTGGTATGATCTTGGCTCACTGCCATCTCCGCCTCCCGGGCTCAAGCGATTCTCCGGCCAAGTAGCTGGGATTACAGGTGCGCACCACCACGCCCGGCTAATTTTTGTATTTTTAGTAGAGACAGGGTTTTGCCATGTTGACCAGGCCAGACTCGAACTCCTGACCTCAGGTGATCCACCCACCTCAGCCTCCCAAAGTGTTGGGATTACAGGCGTGAGCCACCGTGCCCAGCCAGATGACCATTTCTCTTCACTCCAAGATGATAATTGAGAATTCATTGTACCTCTCGTGGAGGAACTTCTTTTCTTTTTTCTGTTTTTGTTCTTCGAAAATCAGATTTTATTATTGGTCAAAGTTTGGGTCACTGTTTTCTTCAGAGTAGCTACTGTGCTATGCAACCTAAATTTATCTCATCTTAAATTTGTCCCGAATCATTGTTAAACATCGAAATTTTCCCCTACTCACGAGCTTTCTGGTTGGTCGGGCTATAAGTAGGCCATCCCAGGTTAATACACCATTCACCAGGGAAACACTGGAAGTGTTCCCTTCTCCATTTCCCTCCAACAGCATTTGATGGGCAGGCTTTCCCAGGAGGTCACCTCAGCAACTCCATGGGACAGTTTCAAAAGACAGAATAGCTTCAAGACTTCACTCAATCAATACACACTGAGACCTTGACTAGAGCTCAGGGATTGCTCAGAAATCAGCATGGCTTACATAGGGAAAAATTAGAAAACGAAGTTCTAGCTCAGAATGTGGGATTTCAATGACCCTGACCCTCAACCAATGTTGACATCTCACCATTTCCCTTCATTTCCTCCTCCTTCCCTTTCTCCTTTCCTTCCTCTCCTGCCTTTCATCTTCTTTCTTCTCATCCTAAGAGTCAGAGCCGGGTATAGATGGCTCTCTAGTCACACCTGCCTTCAGATCCCAGCTGTGCCGCCGAAGGGAAGGGTAACCATGGATACAGTAATTAAACTCTCAGAGTCCTGCTTTCCTTGTCTCTAAAATGAGAGAAAATAATTCTGCCCTTAAAGGATTGTTGTGAAGACTAAATGAGATAATGTGTGTTAAGTGCTTAACAGTGGCACAGTAAATGGTAGTTCCTCCTGCTTCCTGTTGTCTCTCTCCCGTCACCATTCCACTCCATTTCTGAGGCTTGTTTTACTCCCCTCTTCTTTCCCTCTGGTTTCATACCTGAGTGGCACTGCTTGGCTTCTACAATATCATGGATACAAAGCTGATGAGCCTTGCCATAGAGGAAACTAGATTCAAATACAGATGGTAGAAAGATACGTACATAGATGGATAGGATGGATAGATACAGATATGGGGATAGATGCAGATACAGGTGGAGATGGAGATGGAGATGTAAATGATTAGGCTGCCATGCAGGGTAGTTGGTTTTCTCCTAGTTTGGAGAGAAAAATTTACCCTGGTTTTCTTTGATTGTTTGAGACAGAGTCTCACTTCATCGCCCAGGCTGGAGCACAGTGGCGCGATCTTGGCTCACTGCAACCTTTGCCTCCCAGGTCCAAGCGATTCTCCGGTCTCAGCCTCCCAAGTAGCTGGGATTACAGGCGCCTGCCACCAACCCTGGCTAATTTTTGTATTTTTAGTAGAGATGGGGTTTCACCATGTTGCCCAGGCTGGTCTCGAACTCCTGACCTCAGGTGATCCACCCGCCTTGGTCTCCCAAAGTGCTGGGATTACAGGTGTGAGCCACTGCAGCCAGCCCCCTGGTTTTCCAATATACTAATTAAAGCTGATGACTGACTGGTGTACTCTCTCTGGAGCATCTGTTAAGGGCTGAATTTAGCCCTGTGCAGAGCCACAGGATTGTCACAAATGTGTTCCTCATGCCTCTCAAAGTAACCGATTCTGTCCCCGAAGGCCTTTTAAACCTGCAATATCACTCAGCCCCAAAGAGATGGCAGCCGAAAGGCGAGCAACAATCCTGTTGCTACTATCAGTCAGATGTTCACTGAATGGCTGAGAGCAGTTGTGCAAAGAGTAATAAGACAACAATATTAATCAGAGAGTGAACACCTTGCAAATCTTCAATGTTCTACATCCAGGCTTCAGGCTGATTTTCCTTTGATGTTATCATGTATATACTAAAATATATTTATAAAGACATGAGTTTTCATTAATTTTCTCATATTTGTATACATTTTAATATCTATATCTACACATATGCACATATTTATAATTACATGTATCTCACATTCTGGCAATTTGGTATTTTACTGCATACACCTGGTGTAAAATTCTATAATGTCAGCCAAGCAAGGTGGCTTATGTCTGTAATCCCAGCAATTTTGGAGGCCAAGGTGGGAGGATCGCTTGAAGCCAAGAGTTTGAGACCAGCCTGGACAATACAGGGAAACCTTGTCTCTTAAAAAATAATAACAAATAAAAATAAAATAAAATTCTGTAATGTCTCCATATGTCCACCAGAGGGAGATCTGTACAAGCAGTTAACTTAGCAATTAGGCCTGGGCATGGGATAAAGTCCTCCCCAGCAAGAGTTCTTTGTCATAAAAGATTAGGGACTTAATCTCAATAAGTAAATTTTAACTGTGATCATAGTTTCTCTTTTTCCCACTCCGGAAATTCTAGACTGGACAGGACCACAAAAAAAAAAAAAAAGAAAGAAAGAAAGAAAGAACCCCTTTGATCCAGAAAGTGCAGTATCCATTCTTCAGAAATGACTGTAGCTAAACTATATAAAGCAAGGGGTTCATTTATTCTACTTATTTTTTATTTAATACATAATCTGCACATGGTACACAATGGAGAAAAGGCATGTACTGTGATGTCTCCCTCCTAATCCCTTCTCCACCCTTTTTCGTACAAACTGTATCTATTCACATGGTTTATCACCTTGCCTGTAAACAAACAATATATTTGGAGATTTTTCTTTATCAGTACAGAAAGAACCTCTTCCTTTTGGTGGCTCCATCGTATTCTATTGTATGAATACATTGACTTTATTTCTCTCGTCTCCTACTGGTAACCACTTAGTTTTTTCCAGTCTTTGTGATTTCAAACAATGCCGCAGGGACTGGGAAGGCAGAGGTGCTTCCTCAGCCTATTAAAGTTCTGTGAGGACAGATGCTCTTCTTAATAGCCTCTGCCAGGCATGAGCATTTAGCATGTCACGCATGTCCTTATCTGTTACAGAAATCTCCACTGCTGAGCTTCTCACAGTCTTCCCTCTGAGTGACCGCTCATAGGTTGTGTTTATGGCCCCCTCCTCTCTCCATCTTTTTCTAATGACCTCTGCATCTCTGCACCCCATTTGCATCTGGCCTCCCAGCTTCTTGGGGTGATTTTTCCACGGAGACCGTCTCCAGAGACAGTCTCTGCCGCTGTGACTGTCGCCTCCCTATTTCCCTGTTACCTCTTTTGATTTGAACTTTCCACCTTCGTCGCTCTTGCAGCAGGCTCTTCACCACAGATAGGTTTGCAATGGGCACAGCTTCTTTTTCATTAAAAAAAAAAAGTGTTTAGTTTTTTTAATGCAAAAAGGATAAAGAAGATAAACTTCACCTATAATCCCACCACCCAGAAATGTCTGTTGTCTATACTGTGGTACCTGGATGTCTCATCTTCATATCGAGTGTGTGAGTATAATTACATCTATGTATAGATGTGTGATCATTTATAGCTTCCGTATACATAAGACTGACCTTGAGGCCGGGCGCGGTGGCTCAAGCCTGTAATCCCAGCACTTTGGGAGGCCGAGGCGGGCGGATCACGAGGTCAGGAGATCGAGACCATCCTGGCTAACCCGGTGAAACCCCGTCTCTACTAAAAAATACAAAAAACTAGCCGGGCGAGGTGGCGGCGCCTGTAGTCCCAGCTACTCGGGAGGCTGAGGCAGGAGAATGGCGTAAACCCGGGAGGCGGAGCTTGCAGTGAGCTGAGATCTGGCCACTGCACTCCAGCCTGGGCGACAGAGCGAGACTCCGTCTCAAAAAAAAAAAAAAAAAAAAAAAAAAGACTGACCTTGAACACTGTATTTAACACTATAAATCTCGTAGGCATTTTCTCTTGTCATTAACATTCCTTGTAAACATTATTATTATTATTTTTTATTTTATTTTTTTAAGAGGAGTCTTGTTCTGTTTCCCAGGCCAGAGTGCGGTGGCACCATCTCAGCTTGTTGCAACCTCTGGCTCCCAGGTTCAAGCGATTCTCCTGCCTCAGCCTCCCAAGTAGCTGGGACTACAGGCGAGCACCACCATGCCTGGCTAATTTTTTGTATTTTTGGTAGAGATGGGGTTTCACCATGTTGGCCAGGTTGGTCTTGAACTCCTGGCATGTAGTGATCTGCCCACCTTTGCCTCCCAAAGTGCTGGGATTACAGGCGTGAGCCACCACGCATGGCCCCCAGAATTGCTTTCTTTCGTGACCCAGGGAATGCTGCTTTCAAAGCAAACTAGTGTTTCAAGTGTTAAAACTGGCCTGAGTCAAAGAGTTAGGGAGTAGATTAGACTTTATTGTGTCATATGTGTCCTGAGAGCTTTATATGCATTTTCTCATTTAATTCTTAAAATGACTTTGTGTGAGGCAGTTTCATGTTTTCACTTTACAGACAAGGACACTGAGGCTCAGAGAGGATGAGTAACTCACTCAAGGTTACACAGCTAGCAAATCACAGAGCCAGGATTTGAATTAATGTGTGCTGCGCTCTAAAGTCTGCATCTGCTAGAGGGTGTAGACGTAGGCTTTTGAATTTTTCAGTAATAAATTTGAATTCTAAAGTAATTTGATAGAAGCCAAAGTAATGGTGTGCTGGTAAGACAGGCCTCTAGAAAGTGAAAAACCCAAAACCTGATTTGTAGTGTTTCCAATTTCTGTGGTGTAAATACTCCCACCATAGCCAATTTCAAGCTGTCAATGGTTTCACAATCCACTTAGAGAACTCCTGAGTATGTAACGATCTGTGCAAGTTGATACAGATGCTTCCTTCATCCTACTGGCCAAACAGTTGATTACTTACCCAGTGCCATGTGTTTTTTTGCACTCTGTGTTCTGGTAGGTTAAATAAATAAAAATAGTGCACTCATTTCTAAGTGAGGCAGCTGCACACATCTACAAAGTCCTTCTAAAAATCAGATTTCCGTGGCATCTTTGAAGTTTTCTAAAGTTCAGTGACTATTAGGCAACATATCTTCCCACTACTGAGGTGGATTTTTTTTTTTTCCCCCACATGTGTGTGGCTTTCAGTGTTTGTGACTAACTCTGGGATTCCAGTCTTTCCCCAAGGATAAGAATTAAGATCAAGAGACAGGCTAGTGATAAATTGTTAGGATGTGGTCAAAGACACAAAGCTAATTCACCATGTCTGTGTTCTGTAGATTAGACTATCACCAGAATATGTAATTAGAGCCTGTTATAACATGGATTTAATCAATGATGGAAATATGAGGTAAGAGAAATGTGCAGAAATTACTCCTAGGACTTTCCAGCACTACCAGGGGAAACCACTTAAGAAAATCCAAATGGTTTAACAGTAACAGAGGAAACTCTTTCCATTCCCAACAATGGCTTCAGGAAACCAGCTGAAGCCATCATCTTCCTTCAAAGCCCGTGGTCTGCCATACCTGAACCTTTCCACCAAGGTTGTGTGATGCTTGAGTCACTGCTGAGGCCGTTTGCAGCCTGTTGAATATTATATTGTTTTGTTGTTGTTTTTTGACAGAGTCTCTCTCTGTTGCCCAGGCTGGAGTGCCCTGGCACAATCTCAGCTCACTGCAACCTGAGAATCACTCCCAGGTTCAAGTGATTCTCGCACCTCAGCCTCCCGAGTAGCTGGGATTACAGGCACCCACCACCGTGCCCGGCTAATTTTTTTTGCATTTTTAGTAGAGATGGGGTTTTGCCATGTTGGCCAGGTTGGTCTTGAATTCCTGACCTCAAGAGATCTGCCTGCCTCGGCCTCCCAAAGTGCTGGGATTATAGTCGTGAGCCACCATGTCTGGCCTTGAATATTGGTTTTATTCCTGCCATTTAGGGACACTAAATAATTGTCACAATATACATCCCCAGACAGAGGGTCTGGGGATGATCTATACATTTGTGCAGTGACTTTTGGTGGCTGAAAAAACAGAGAGTCGAGCGCCATCTTTGACGACTTAGTCTTGGCTGGAGGATTTGTCAGGCACTGTCTGATAGGTGGAGGAATCTGCATCCTTGGACTAGGTGGGAGGTATTCCCACTTTGCCGGTAGTTGGCAAAGAATGATGGCTCTCTCACTATAGTTAGTCATTCTCATCCTGATTAGCCACCTTATTAAAAGAGGAGTTCAGGGAACTCTAGCGGGGCTTTTATTTCAAGGGTGTTTTCGCAGCCTATGCTGATAGATGCTTCTGGGTTGTAGTCTTCAGATGCAAACAGGATCTTACTGTTTCCACTGGGGAGCAGCATGGGTGAAGGAATGGATTGAAGTGTACGTCATCTTACCTCTCCTACCTGAATCTGAATCTGTGTTTGAAAAACAAGATAAAACAAAACCCAAAACAGAACAGAAAAACGTTCTAGTAATACCTAGACAGCTATATCCTCTCAAAAACACTCTGTACTTTGCCTGGGTTTCCTCTGATTTGACCCAGGATGACTGCAGTCTGCTTTCCATCATCTTAAAGGTGTGGCTAATTAGTGTTTGCTCTCTGGAACCCTCTACTCTCCTATTACACTCTCGATCCTGTTTTTTAAGAAAAAGAAGTCAGGAGAAGGTTGTAGGCATTGGCTCAAATACTCCCAGGACTTTATGGAATGCGTTTCCCATTTACTCTCCATTTCAGTGCTTACACTATGCTGGGGGAAGCTGAGCTATGGCTTTACCGTGCTTAGTGAATAAATGGCTATTTCTCTGCATTAATGGTCTGCATGTCTTATTTCATAGGAATGAGAAAGTACAGCTCTGTCGTTGATTTGATTGTTTTTGTCCAGCCATGAGAAACACTCCCATCTCTGTCCCCAATCCCCTGTTAGTGAAAAAATCCCCAAATACACTAATTCCTCCCTCTCTTCAGAAACATTACATTGCAATAGTAGAAAATGCGGAGGGGTGGGTGTGGTGCTTCGACAAAAGGGAACCACTGAAGCCTGGTTTCTGCTTGCAAAATGCGTAGTCCAGTTGAAGGGACGTGGAGTCATTCGGGGAATCAAGCCTGCTCTAACTCTTGGCTCCCTGGACCGTGTCATCATCTGGACGCCAGATAAAATACAGATGTTCAGCGAGAAACACAGCACCAGACCATTTTCCTTTTGGCGTGCGCTGCCTCTTAAATGCCTGAATGCCAGACAAACTCATTTTCAGCATTTTGCTTCAGCTATAACTCACAGAAGATATCCCAATCTGGATTGAATCATCTTCTCAGCTATGTCTCTGAAATAGGGCCCACGTTCTCTGTGGCCTTTGGCTGCCGGGTTTTTCACGGTCTCTGAGCTGCTCTTCCTTGAAGTCACATGTGTAAAACTGCTGTAGTAGACAGCAGCCATGGACATGCCTCCTCTCCAGCCCAGCATAAACCACAGACCTGTCACTCCCTCGAGCCCATAGCACACTCCTCCTGTACAGCCGTCTCTCTGGCTGCCATTGCCTTTGCACCAAATTGACCCTTTAAACCAATTCTTGCCTTGAAATCAAATGAAGAGCAGCTCCTGTTTTTGCGACTGTCTCTGCATAGAACAGGAGTCAGATTTTTCCAGCAGGAAGAGGATTTTGTTTTGTAACAACCTCGGACGTGGAGGGGTCACTGAAAGTTTGTGATTACCTTGCAAGGAAGCCTGTAACTGAGGCTCAGGTGTGAGGAGGCGTGTTGTAAAGACGCAGGGAGGAATGTGCACCTGCAGGGCTTTGCTGTTGGATTCCAAGCTCCCACACCTGTCTCCTCTCCTCCCTCCTCAAGAAGCTTCATGCTTTCCCTGTCTGCAACTGGGAAGAGTAACTTTTAAAGGCAAGCTTGAATCCTGGTGAGCTCTAATAACGCAGCCATAGAGACCATCTGTTTTTAGCATAAATTCTAATATGTTCGAGCAGTCCTTCCTTGTCTAATTGGAAAAGCCTACCCTACAGGTAAAATTTTCCTTTACTATAAAAAGGACATGTAATAAGGACATAGGACCTGCCTGTGATGGAAGTGACTCCGAAATTTCGGAGAAAAATGATCCCGGGGTCATTTCCCTCCGTGACTCTCTTCAGTTGCTTCTGGGTCTGCTTCACCCAGGTAGAAACTCAAGCGAGTGGACCAATCATAAATTGCCCTTTGGGCTCTCTCTGCTGGCTGAACACCAACGTCAGCTTCCTACCTACTCCTGCTACAAGCATCAGAGAGACTCAGGAATGACCCCAAGTTGATTCTCACTCCAAACTCTTGTTTTTCTGCACAGCCTTTCTCTCCTGGATAGTTCAAAAAACCAGAGTTATAGAAGGAAGGAAGCAGAGTAGGCAGCTAGACCCCTGAGATCTCTTTTTAGGAGGCACATACCATTCCAGAATTTGCCCTCCTCCTGGGTCTGGGTGACACGCACGCACACCCCACGCAGCGGCTGCAGTCCTTCCCAGCAGCTGCTGCACTCGTCATGACCAGGGCCTGTGCAGGTTTCGCACTCTTGGTGGCAGGGCTCACAATCTCCCATTTCTTGGTCACCATAGAATCCAGGGCCACATTTCTTCACACAACTGCCACCTATGTGAGAACACAGAGAGAAAACATGAAGGCTTTGGTAATCTCTGCAAGGCCAAGTTCTAAAGAGGCTGGAGGAAATTTTAGGGACATGTTTCTTTGCATTTGTTTTTATTGTTATTTTTGAGATGGAGTATCTCTCTGTTGCCCAGGCTAGAGCGCAGTGGCACGATCTTGGCTCACTGCATCCTCCACCTCCCCTATTCAAGCCATTCTCCTGCCTCAGCCTCCTGAGTAGCCAGGACTACGGGTGTGTGTCACCACACATGGCTAATTTATACATTTTCAGTAGAGATGGGGTTTCACCATGTTGGCCAGGCCACTCTGTCCAGGCTTTTCATTTGTTTTTAAAGAAACCAAGATGGCTTGAGCTTATTTCAACCAAGAAATGTGTTTTAATAAATCCAGACTGGGCAAGGTGGCCCATGCTTATAATCCCAGCACTTTGGGAGTTTGAGGTTGGCAGATCACCTGAGGTCAGGTGTTCGAGACCAGCCTGGCCAACAGAGGGTGCAGTGACCTGAGATTGCACCACTGCACTCCAACCTGGGTGACAAGAGCGAGACTCCATCTAAAAAAAAAAAAAAAAAAACCCAACACTTTACCTAAGTCCTCTTTCAACTGGAAATTTACATTGGCCATTAAAGGGTTAAGAGCATTGAATACAGAATCCTTGAGGCCTTGAAAAACTACAAATAAAATAAATCTCTGTGTAGAGAAACACTGAAGAACATTGTGGGCTGTCTTTCTCATTCTTTCTCCCCCAAACACTCAAGTGCATTGGGCTATTATCTCTTCAGCTGCAAGATTCACACTGTATTTCTTTCCTAACTATCCATTTCCATTAGTCAGTGACCAAAACCTAAGGCAAGGGATCTTGTTAAATTCTTACAGTGCACAGGGATATATGAGATGGATTAAGTCTCAAGACAAGGGTCAGAGCTCTCAATATGCCAGGTGACTTCAATGCCAAAACATTTATCTTCAGCTACCCACTCTCTATCTCCATCCAATTCAGCCTTGTTTCCATCAGCTTGGAGATATGTGAAATTAATTAGTGGAACAGGACCCATGCTTCAGTAATAAAAGCAGAAGGAAGTGGTTCAGCTAATGTTTATTTCTAAACCAAATTAAAATTTCTCCTTGGGCCAGAGGTGCCCGCACACACAGACTCTGAAACCAATCACATGTGTGCTCCTGTGGCCCCAACTGGATGGAGCTCCAGTGCCTGGTTCTCACCTTGGATGGTACCATTTTCTAACTTACCCAAGAGAAAGAAGCCCTCTTCACACCAGTAACACCCATTCTGGTCACAGCTGCCACAATTACTGTCACATGCCTTGCATTCCAGTTCCTCACTGTAGGTCTTCTCAGGACAGGTTTTATAACAATGCTGATCAAACCTAGAGGAAGAAGACATCATTTCTTTCATGACATATGTTAATGTATTACTCTTCACCACCATAATTTAATCTGCTTATATATATCTATGCAGAGATTTTTGTTTTGTTTTGTTTTGTTTGAGATGGAGTTTTGCTCTTGTTGCCCAGGTTGGAGTGCAGTGGTTGATCTCGGCTCCCTGCAACCTTGGTCTCCCGGGTTTAAGTGATTCTCTTGCCTCAGCCTCCCGAGTAGCTGGGATTACAGGTGCACACCACCATGCCTGGTTAATTTTTGTATTTTTTTTCTAGAGAGGGGGTTTTGCCATGTTGGCCAGTCTGGTCTCAAACTCCTGACTTCAAGTGATCTGCCCAGCTCTGCCTCCCAAAGTGTTGGAATTACAGGCGTGAGCCACCACGCCCAGCCCATCCAGCATTTTCAGCAGGAGTGAGTAATTGAATTTCAGGTTTGGTCTGTTGTGCCCCCGTCAACCCAAGTCACTAACCACCTCCTTCTGGACCTCCAAGGACTCTTTATCAGGGCAGCTGGGAGAAGGTTGGGGAGAAGGAAGGGGGTACTGACACTTATTTCTAGAGTACTGATTATGTGTCAAGTATTAGCTCATCTAAAACTCCACAAATCTCGTGTAGTTGATATCATGTATCTTTAATTTCTAGATAAGGGAACTGGAGCTCTAGGTTAAGCGCTTAAAATCACACAGCTAGCTAATGGTGGGACTGGGATTTTAACCAAAGTCTGTGTGAAAAGGTTGCTTGTGTGATTTGTCACATAGCAACTGGCACCGAGGCCTGAAATAGCTTGGTGTCAAGCCCAAGCAGCTTACTAAAATGTCTGTAACCAGATTATTAACAATAGTAGCGAAGCAGCTTAGCTTTTATTTATAAATATTTTTATGTATGTTATCTGTTATTCTCATGATACAGTAAAAATGTTGTAATTCAGACTCCACTGAATTGCAGGCTTACCTGAAGGGGGAGTGGACTGAAATCGACCCCTGCCTTTGATGAATTTCAAAGCATCAGCATGATATCAGGGGAAACCTTTGCATATCTTCTGTAACAACCTCTTTTTTTTTTTTTTTTTTTTTGAGACTAAGTCTCTCTGTCACTGTAGCTGGAGTGCAGTGGTGTGATCTTGGCTCACTGCAACCTCCTCCACCTCCTGGGTTCAAGCGATTCTCCTGCCTCGGCCTCCTGAGTAGCTGGGATTACACATGCGCACCACCATACTCAGCTAATTTTTGTATTTTTAGTAGAGATGGGGTTTCCCCATGTTGGCTAGGCTGGTCCCAAACTCCTGGCCCCAGGTGATCCACCCACCTCGGCCTCCCAAAGTGTTGGGATTACAGACGTGAGCCAACATGCCTGGCAACAACCTCTGTTGTATAGCATTTCACTAGCCGTATTCAAAATTGCTAAATGTTTTCAAAGATTAGATATGTTTGTTTCTTGAAATAAATATCTCATATTGTACCCTTGGTGATATTGGAGCATGTTCTTTCAGGGTATTTGTTTTTCAGAGGGTTTTATGAAACATGCTCATTAGCGAGTTAGTGGTGAGCTGGAGAGGCGGCCAGGTTTGGCTCCAAAGTTTAACAGAGGGTGTTTAACAAAGTTTAACAGAGCCTGGCCAACATGGCGAAATGCTGTCTCTACTAAAAATACAAAAACTAGCTGGGCGTGGTGGCGGGCGCCTGTAATCCCAGCTACTAGGGAGGCTGAGGCACAAGAATTGCTTGAACTTGGGAGGCAGAGGTTGCAGTGAGCTGAGATCGTGCCACTGCACTCCAGCCTGGGCCACAGAGTGAGACTCTGTCTAAAAAACAAACCAAAAAACAAAAAAAACAAACAACAACAAAAAAACAAAGTGGGTCAAGAGTGCAGTGATGTGAGACATAGTCAATGTACAGAATGGCAGGCTATTCTGGAAAAGTTAGATTAAAACCAGAAGGCTAAGAACTGATAAGGTTAACTGATCATTTTTAGTATGTTTTAGCTTGTTGGTCTTCCTTTTCTTTCCCATCCTCCTCACTCCTTTCACTTCTTCCTACCTATTACTACATTTCAAGAGTATTTGTCTTTGGACAGGTGGGTCACCTCCTCTTGTCACCATATTGCTTTGTCCGATTCCATGGATGGAGGGAAAAGGCAATGTGGTGACAAGAGGAGGTGACCCGCCAAAGTCCAAATGTTCCAAATGCAGACCTGTCACTAGCTGTGTGCAACCTGAGTAAAACCTTGTCCCTCTCTGAGCTTCAGTTTTCTCTTCAGGAGATTAACATCCTCCTTGTGTCTCTGACAATCTTGATAAAATGATGGAGAGATGAAATAGTTGTGGGAGTTTGTATATCACAAAACTTCTGAGTTCTTAGGAGGACAGGGAGGGATTATGTAGCCCGTGCATTACCCAGGGCCCTCCTTTCCTTTGCAGCTCCTTTCTCTTTAGTTTTCCTTCTAGGACAGTCAACAGTGTGCTGGAAGGGAGGCTAGACTAGGAAGAGGAGGTGATATTTTAACATGCCATTTTTGATTTTGTGGATTATTATTAGAGTGTGTTGGCAGTGATGGTTACCTCTGTTTCATTTAACCTAGTGGTCTGTGTCTCTCGTTACCTAGGGGATGATTGAGCTAATATAGCACCTGGCTTCGCCCTGGCACCTTCGCTCTGGTTAAGGACAAGGTATCCATGCAGACGTTTGCAAACAGCTTACTTGGGACCAGGTATATTATTAAGGTCTGTCCATGAACAGCAAGATCTGAATCTTGGTAACCCATGGCAGGATTCCTAGACACCAGTGTCAGGCTGGATGACTTCCAGGATCAAGAAAGAGATGGCCTCCTTTCGAGGCAAGGAAACAGCTGGGCTCTTATTGCTAAATCCAAGAATTGCTCATTAATAGCCTGACAGGACAGAGTTGCTTTGGGCTACAGGGCCACTTTGCTTTAATCACTGGATTGAGGATTAAGTCAGTAATGCTTAAACTGCAGAAAAGTTAGTGCCATGAAAAGGAAGGCCAGACTTACCTGTAATACCCCATAGCGCAAGATGTGCACGTTCCTGGATCATCTGGAAAAAAATTAAAATAATAAAAAACAATAATTATGAGGAATTTGTCATTTGGAAAAATAGGCTCTGGAAAAGTTGTGGCTTGAGATAAACAATCCTGTGGGATAGTTTCATGAAATGTACTGTCCAGAAATAATATGTGAACAGATTGCACCATTTTTAATTAGTAACAAGATGTACACTAGGATTTATCTTTATCAAAGGTAATAAGAGTTCTCATAAACACTTGGCCCTACTTTCAAGGAGGAATAGGCTCAAGCTACTGGGTCTTCAAATTAAAGATCAATGACCATCCACATTAAGAACCTACTGGCCTCTAAGAGATAGGGGGATCAAGCAAGTCCACACACAAATATTTGGAAAGGGCTACAAGCTTCTGACCCTGAATAGAGGGTTTTCCATCAGTTACCCCAGAATCTTGCCAATGGAAGTGAGCATCATTTGGGGCACTCCTTTGAAATCTACACAATTATTTTTCCCAAGTATCCACTTCACAACCTTCTTAAAAAAATTGTCCTGGTCTCGTTAAGAGTAATGATTCAATGCGTCCCTTCTGGCTCACAGAAGGGTTCTCTCCTGCAGCTTTCAGGGGACTTAAAGAGAGAAAGGATTTTCAGAGTCATCATCTCAGTCTATTTCTCTCCCTCCTAACACTTCCCAAGAGATGCAACTCTCAGATCTGGCTATAAAGAGAATTCTATGACTTCCTCTGGCCTGCAGTTCTTGCACGTAATAGAGCTATCACTGACAGGTTTTTTCTGTGATCTAACCTACCCTCCAGTCTTGCTCTTTTTATTTTAATAGGAGATGAAAGGCAACTGCTCCTCTTTAAAATGTTCCTCTTGGTATGTGAAAATTTTATGTCACCTTTAATTAACAAAATAAAACTATATCATTTGAACTTTGTGCATAGCATTCCTTTCTAATCTGTTCTGCCCTCTTCTGGTTTTCTCCGACTGCCCTTAAGAGGTAGACACAACCTCATCCAAATCTTTAGTCACACATTCATCTTAGGTCCTAGGGAGGCTACCAAATGATATTACTGTGTACTACACATAACACAACTAATGCATTGCACCAAATGTTAAGTGGGAAAATTTCTAGCAAAGGCTCTGCTAATTAAAGCAGGGATCTGCAGAAACTTCTGGAAATAGCTTGATGATGGTGCAGTGGAAAGAGCGCTGGCCTGGAAATTGAGCTTCCTGTTTGAAGTTTCAACTCAGGCTTAATTGTGTTGTGAACATGCACAAATGTCACTCTACTTTCTGGGTCCTGGTTTCTGCTGGTATAAAATGAGCTGGTTGGACAAGTTGGTTGTTAAGACTTCTGGAAAGTCACAGTTTCCGAAGTTGAGCCTAGCAAGAGTTGGCAATTGTGGCCCACTCCAGGACCTTGACCTTGCCATCTATTTATTTGTATTGTTTAAGAATGCTTTCATTCTATATAACCAGAGTTGAGTAATTGCAAGAGACCAAAGATATTTACTCCCTGCCACTTCACAGAATTTGCCATCCCCTGACTATAGCACTGTCAGCTCGTGACTTGGTCATGCTCATCTCTGCTAGGGGACACAGGTGCTGTAGTTGTCTTAACAGCTGGTTTCAGAGTTCCTCTTAGCAAAAGAACCGTCTATATTTGGGAAACTACCTTGTTAAGCTCCTTGGGGTAGAAGTTTAATTGGAAGAGTTGAACAAGAGCCAAGACAGCCAAAGAGATAGAAGGGCCCTTCTGCAGGAAGCTGTTATCTGCTCATGGGTGGGAAATGGTTTTTAATGTCTGGGTCAGCATGGTTTGTAATACGGTGACTAAGACAGGACAGTGAAATGAACCAAAAACCAGGCTAATTAGGTGGAACCAGGAACTAAAGCTAGAGGTGACCATGAGGAAGAAAAACTCCCTGGCATTCTTAGAAATGTTGGAGAAGCCCATTCATAAACTGGGGATCTGAACCCGTTGTAAGTGCATGCAGAGGCCCCAACAACAGTGGTTCCCCTGTACTAGTTCATTTTCCATTACGAGTCTATTTTTGCATCCATATTCTTTTCAGTTTCTAAATAACTTCCTACCACTAGCTTGCATTTGGGCAGCTTACCTTACTCTGCCTCCCTGATGAACATATTTGACTCTAACAGTTTTGCTAATTTGGCAAGGGCTGGGGAAATTCTAATCCTGTTCTTTAATGTTCTGGTCATCCCTCCCATCTAGGAACTTAATGAGCTTGCTCTCTGCTCCTTTAAGCAGGTCACTGATGAAAATGTTAAACAGAACTAAGCCTCAGAAATGTGCATACCAATGCAATCTTGAGTTCAGGGACTTTTCCAGCCCAGTTGCACGGTGAATTTGGTACCTTTACAACTGTTTGCATAAATGAATAATGCATAGAACAGGAACTGTGTCTTATAACAGTTTATGAATGTCCATTAGTTTTTCTCATTATTACCAGTTGTTCTAAAGAATGAGAATTATTTAAAAAATGTTTTCCACCCCAGAAGATCCACAAGTCAGACATAAACTAAATGGATTTAGCTTGACCACTGAGAGGCTGCTGTTATGAGATTAAGGAAGAAGGTAACAATCCCAAATCTAGAAGTTGACTCTAAGTCAGCTTGGCATTTAGATGGTGAGGAGGGGTGGCTTAAGGAGAAAGATGAATTTTCCTGGTTTCTAGTGTGTGTGTGTGTGTGGTAAGGGGAATGGAAAGGGAGTCTAAACAAGCTACAATTGTTAGCTGTCTTGGAAGGTGTTATCCAAAGAAGGATGTTTAAATAGCTCGGGTGATTTGATCTTGTCAAACTTTTGAGCTGAGAGAGCATATTTTAGGGAGAGATAGGGCAAGTTCAGTCAGAATTCAGAAAGAGCCTCACACATTTGGAAAAAAGCCTTCAGAAACAGTGGCTGGCTTCCAGCTGCTCATGTCCCTCCTAAGGACAGCATGTGAGCAGATGCCTCATCAGGACGGGGATGCCGTCTTTCTGTCTCGAGAAAACTCATTTTTATTGTTTCATTTGTATGGGGTGGGTTGGGCAGGACTACAATGTCCACTCTATCTTGAGAGCTCTTCATGATGCCCTGTGTCACCTTCCCACTGTGACACAGTGGGATCATCCGTACTGTCACTCATCATGAACTCACTGTCCCATGGAGAAATTGCCTCCTGCTTCAACATCACCTTCAGCAGCCAATTTACATTCTATGCCATTTTATTTTGTTCTCAGTAACACCAATCACCTTCTCCATTGAATTTGGATGGATGAGGGCCACAGTGGGAGCTGTGCACATCATACCTATAAGATGTATTGGGAAGGAGATATTTTAAACTTGAACATCTAGAGAAGAATTTATTTTTATGGTTTACATGAACTTGGTGTCCCATAATTCAGGATACATACAAGTGGAGGGTGAGCATAACCATGGCAACCTCATGCAGACTGTGAGAGGGTCCTGGCCTCCTGCTGCTCTGTGAGAAAGAAAATGTCGGCCCAAGTCAGCAAGCTGGCATCTCATGAAGATGCAATGTCACAATTACAGGGTGAGACTGGCCGCCCTGGCCATGCTGGCTGTCCAAAGAGACCAGGTCTCCCTACGGTATCCAGGCTGGTATCAAACTCCTGATCCCAAGTGATCCTTCTGCTTTGGCTTCCCAAAGTGCTGCGATTACAGGGAAGTTATTTTGTCACTGGATAAAGATACTTGTGAAGAAACTGGACTTCCAGCTTCCAGGTTATGTGTCTCAGTATTCTAGCAGAAAAGCATGGAATTTAAGATGGGGTCTCACTGTGTTGCCCAGGTGGTTTTGAACTCCTGACCTCAAGCAATCCTCCTGCCTCAGGCTACCAAAGCCCTGGTATTACAGCCCAGTCCTTGGAGAGACGAGGAAATCCAGAGTTTTCTCCAAGAATGGGGATTCCTGAGAAGCGAGTTTCACATTGAGTCAAGAAAGGAGAATCATATACTGTCAAGGGCAATGGCCCGGAGCCTCAAGAACAGGGGAACAAAGAAGAGCTGGGCTTGACAGGATCATGGTGGTTCTCTCTCCCACCTAAAACCTACCACTACCTCAAGACCCCCTCAAGATGGTGACCTATCTTGGTTTCAACACCTTAAACAGGAAACACTGGGAAGATGCATACTTCTCTATTCTATATCAGATATGTCTTAGAGGAAACCCGTATATCTGAGTGACCAAAGAAAAGCATGAGAAAAATGTGAAATCTGTGCCAGGCCATTCACAATGTTTTGCTGGTGCCCTGGGGCCCACATGTATTTCAAGAAAAATAAAGTGTGTCGAATCTGCAGAAGACTGAAGTATGTCTGTCAGACCTGCCCCTTAGACCTGGAGCATGGCCTGCCCACCCAGGTTTGTGATGCTGAGTTGTCTTTAAAAGATGATACGCCAAAGTCAGATATCAGAGAAGAGTACTACATGCAGAATGTGGAGAGAGGGATAATCCTGTCTCAAATAAATAAATAAATAAATAAATAAATAAAATAAAATAAAATAAAATAAAAAATTGATCAGGCACAGTGGCACACACCTGTAGTCCTAGCTAATTAGAAGGATGAGGCGGGAGGATCACTTGAGCCCAGGGGTTTGAGGCTGCAGTGAGCTATGATCACAACACTGTGCTCCAGCCTGGTCAACAGAGAGAAAAGAAAAGAAAAAAGAAAAGAAAAGAAAAAGAATGGTGTACTCCAGCCTGGGCAACAGAGTTGGGGGGAGGTGGGGAAAGAAAGAAAAGAATGGTGAATCCTTTTCAGGAGGTTTCAATTTACATTGCCCAGATACATCAGAGGAATCACTATGGCAGCTATTGCCATACACAATGTCTTTCTCAATAAGACTTAGGCCAGGCACAATGGCACATGCCTGTAATCCCAGCACTTTAGGAGGCTGAGGTGATTGGATTACTGGAGCTCAGGAGTTCAAGACCAGCCTGGGTGACATGGCAAAACCCCCTCTCTATAAAAAATATGAAAATTAGCCTGGTGTGGTGACATACACCTGTAGTTCTAGAAACCCAGGAGGCTGAGGTTGGGAAATTGCTGAGCCCAGAAGGCGGAGGTTGCAGTGAGCCAAGAGCGTGCCACTGTACTCCAGCCTGGGTGACAGAGCGAGACCCTGTTTCAAAATAATAATAATAAGATTTGAAATTTGAAATTACTCTTCAATCCATGGGCTGCAGAATGAATGTCCTGTTAGCAGGTATGAAAACAATACTAATCTCCTTGCACATCTCCATCGGAACTCTTAGGTGACCAGGTACATTGTCAATGAGCAGTAATAGTTTGAAAAATCTTTTTGTCTGAGCAGTAGGTCTCCACCATGGGCTTAAAATATTCAGTAATCATTCTGCAAACAGATGTGCTGCCCCCAGCCACGTTTCATTTATGGACCACAGGCAGAATAGATTTGGCATAATTCTTAAGGGCCTAGGATTTTCAGAATGATAAGTGAACATTGACTTTAAGTGACACCAGCTGCATTGGTCCCTAATAAAAGAGTCAGCCTGTCCTTTGAGACTTTGAAGCCAGGCATTGACTTCTCCTCTCTAGCTATGAAAGTCCTAGATGGCATGTTTTCCCAATGGAAGGCTGTTCCACCTAAACTGGAAATCTATTGTTTGGTATAGCAACCTCCATCAATGATCTTAGCTGAACAGTTTGCTGCAGCTTCTGCATCATTACTTGCTGCTTCACCTTGCACTTTTATGTTATGGAGACAGCTTCTTTCCTTAAGCCTCATGAACCAACCTCTGGTAACTTCCAACAGTTCTTCTGTAGCTTCCTTACCTCTCTCAGCTTACATAAAATTGAAGAGAGTTAGGTCCTTGCTCTGGTTTAGGCTTTGGCTTAAGGAAATGTTGTGGCTGGTTTGATTTTCTATCCAGACCACAAAAACTTTCTCCATATCAGCACTAAGGCTGTTTCTCTTTTTTATCATTTGTGTACTCACTAGAGTAGCACTTTTAATTTCCTTCAAAAACTTTTGCTTTGCATTCACAACTTCACTGTTTGGTTCAAGAGACCTACATTTCAGCCTATCTTTTTGTTTGGTTATTGTTTTTTTGAGACAGTCTGGCTCTGTCACTCAGGCTGGAATGCAATGGTATGATCATGGCTTACTGCAGCCTGGTACTGCTGGGATCAAGCAATCCTCCCACCTCAGCTCACCACGTAGCTGGGACTACAGACTACCACATCTGGCTAATTGTTGTATTTTCAGTAGAGACGGGGTTTCACCATGTTGCCCAGGCTGGTCTCTAACTCCTGGGCTCAAGCGATCCTCCTACCTCAGCCTCCCAAATTGCTGGGATTACGGGCGTGACCCTTTGTGCCCAGCCCCATCTTTGTTTTTGACTTGCCTACCTCACTAAGTTTCAATTTTAAGCTTTTGATTTAAAATGAGAGACTTGCAACTTTTCATTTGAGCATGTAGATGCCACTGTAAAAGTATTAACTGGCCTAATTTCAATATTGTTATATCTCAGGGATGGTCTGATGAGAGGAAGAGATATGGGAAAATGCCCAGTCAGTGGAAAAGGTACAACACACACATTTGTCAATTAAGTTCCATCTCACATGGTGGGGTTCATGGTGCCCCAAAACAATTATAATTGATCACTGATCCCTGTGATCACCATAACAGATACAATAATGATGAAAAGTTCAAAACATTGTGAGAATGACAAAAATGTGACACAGAGATACAAAGTGAGGATGTGCTGTTGGAGAAGTGGTATAGACGGGCTTGTGGCAGGGTTGCCACAAACGTGTAATTTGTAAAAAATGCAATATGTGCAATGTACAATAAAGTGAAATGCAGTAAAACGAGATATGCCTGTTCATTTATATAAGATAGGCTAATAGACAGACATTGAAATTTTGTTTCTCAAGTGCATTTAATGACACAGAAACATTTCATAATAGGCTATATAAAAAAGGATGATAATCTATATCTATGTATATGGTAGGTAGATACCTACCTGTGTGGATGGATGGATGGATAGATAGATAGATAGATAGATAGATAGATAGATACACAGAGATGGCTTTATCGAAAATCAGAAGGCAAAATGCTAAAATATTAACAATAGTCTTTGTTTTACATATACATATATGTTTCCTTGCTTTTAAAATAAATGTGTGTTACAGAATTGATTAAAACAAAAATGTTATTAAGAGGAAAAAAAAAAGCTCAGGTCCTGATTCTAGACATCTTTTGGGTCATGTGTTTGAAAACAACATCCTCCCACAGATCTCCCCTGAGGGAGCTTGTCATTTGGCTAAGCTCTTTATTTTTTGTTCCTTTCTTTCCTGCCTGGTCCTATTTTCTCATCTTCCCATTTTGTCTTCTGGCATTTCCTAATTCTACACCATCAGGACAGGACTGATGTTCTTCCACGGGGTGTGGCTAAAACGGTGGCAGATGTTTGTATAATCTCCTCGAAAAAGATTCACTTTTAAAACGAATTGTTTTTCTGATACAATTCTGCAAAGGAGGCCAATGAATAGGAGATGGGGTTATTCTTGGCTTTCCCGAGACTCGTGGCTTTCACTGGGGCTGAGCATTCTTAAACAAGTCCCTAGAGGAGCACCCGCAGCCTTGTTGAAACAGCAGCAGAATGTCCAGCCCTGCTGAGATGTCCTACTGCTCCCTTTGAGGAGGAAGACAGCGTTAGAAGCAGCCAATACTTGAATTGTTTTGAGAGATAATTAAGTAAATTGTCAATAATGCATATTCTCCCAGGGTAAATATATACTTACTTACTGAACAACGCTGTGCAAATTTGCAGGAGAGTCACTGACATTTTTCAGTCTACCCGAAGATAATGAACTGGGTAAAACATTTATATTCCCAAAGAGTGCAACTAATTATAAGCTCCAAATAACACTAAAAAGTACATAATTCAAATAGGTCTTGCACTTAGAATTGCCTCAAGTAATTAACACTCGAATACAAAATGGATCCTCTGACAGTTTTGCCAAAGCTGATTTTTCTGGAAGGTTCAATGGTGCTGGGATACAAAGTATTTGGTTGAGGGTTTGCTAGTGATTTTCAATCATGTTGTCCTCATCGGTGCCCAGGGATAATGAATAAATGTTTGAACTGGCAGTAGTGCAAATGGTGTGGCTGACAGTGGGGTACAACTCCCTGGAGGGACATGGTGGTAGAAGAGACTGGAATAAATAATCGAAATTATTGTCTACAAATGCTGGCTAAAGAGGGCTCAGTCTTCTATTGGACTCTAGTCTTTAAAATCAAGTTCTCTAATTCCAGCAAGGGAATATCATAATAGGCAAACTGTTTGTGGATTTCCATGCTTCTGTAGACTGACTAGCAGGTAGAAGTGCTGGATGAAAATATGCAGCAATTCCTATCGGGATGGCTCACTGATGCTGTACATTCATTCGCATATTCATTTATTCTGAAGCCTTCATTCTTTTGGGGGAAGACATAATAAAAAGAAAAAATTAGATTATTATTATTAGTTATTTTGAGACGGAGCCCTCACTCTGTCGCCCAGGCTGGAGTACAGTGACATGACCTCACTGCAGCCTCTGGCTCCCAGATTCAAGCGATTCTCCTGCCTTAGACTCCTGAGTAGCTGGGACTACAGGTGTGCGCCATCACACCCACTAATTTTTTTGTATTTTTCGTAGAGACAGAGTTTCACCATGTTGGCCAGGTTGGTCTCGAACTCCTGAGCTCAGGTGATCCACCCACCTTGACCTCCCAAAATGCTGAGATTACAAGCGTGAGCCACTGCACCCAGCCTAGATAATTATTAGAATGAAAACAAAGCATAAATTGTTGTTCAATAAATGCATGAAGCAAACACTAAAACGCAAGTTTCATGAAGACAGGTTGTTCTGTTTTGTTTTCCTATATCTCCAGTACCAAGAATTGCTGGTATACAGCGGATGCTCCAGAAATATGCATTGGGTGAAGAAAACACATAAGTAAGCACATACATTCAGATAAAGGGTTAGAGAGTGATGAGACTGGGGTGGAGAGGAGAGGCCCTAATTTAGATGGGCTAGTGAGGCGGTGTCTTTCAAGAATTGACATTTAAGTAGAGATTCGAATGATAACAAAGAGCTAGCATGGGAGGTTCTGAGGGCAGGTGTTCCAGACAGAGGCCAGGGAAAGCTTGTCCCCTTCAAGGAACATCAAGAAGGCCAGTGGGGCTGGAAGACATGGAGAGAAAGGAAAAGAGTCAGGAGGTGATGCCAGGGTCGTAGGCAGAACAAGATCACATAGGATCTCATAGGCCAGGATAAGAGGTTTACATTCTAATCTAAGAGTAATGGGGAGGCATGAGAAGTTTCAGTAAAAATGACCTATGTGATCTGACTTACTTAAAATGATGACTGTGTCTACTGTGTGGTAATGGCTTATTTAACTGCAGAAACAGATACGTCCATTAAATCTTGCTCAACTAAATTCTATGTAACATACTCAAGAAACTTTTTTTTTTTTTTTAAGGAATATACTAGAGGAGAAATGATTAGGGATAAACTAAGACTGTGGGTACAGTAACAGGAAAACTCAGATTTGAGAGAAAGTAAAGAAATAACATTGAGAATATTAAATGATAAGATGTGTGGGGTGAGGGAATGGGATTACTCCCTGGCCTTGCCCAAGCACCTGGGTGGATGGGAGAAGAGGAGCACCCAGCCGTGAAGTGGACTTAGAAGTAATAAACACTTAGTTGATCCCACACTACGGTCCATCCATGGCTTTGGATACTATAAGGAGTATATGCAGATGAGAAAGGCAGTCCCTACCTCAAGGAATTTGCAACCTGGCAAAGGGACAGTAATTAACAAAGCTAATTAGACAGAAACTACAGTGTGATGAACGATAGAAAGGAGAAACCTCTAATCTAGTGTACCACAGAAATATTTTTTCAGGCTGAAAGAAGCCAAGTTATGATTCTTTTTCTTCTCTCTTCCCACTTAATTAGGATTGTATCAGCCAGGCACAGTGGCTAACACCTGTAATCCCAGCACTTTAGGAGGCCGAGGCAGGTGGATCACTTGAGGTCAGGAGTTTGAGACCAGCCTGGCCAACATGTTGAAACCCCATCTCTACTAAAAATATAAAAATTACCCAGGCGTGGTGGTGTGTGCCTGTAATCCTAGCTACTCAGGGGGCTGAGGCAGGAGAATCACTTGAACCCGAGAGGCAGCGGTTGCAGTGAGCTGAGGTCATGCCACTGTACTCCAGTGGTGACAGAAAGAGATGCCATCTGAAAAAACAAAAACAAAAACAATAACAAAGAAGCAAACAAACAAAAAATAGGCTTTTATTTATCTTGCTTAATGGGCAAATTCAGAGCATTCTTATTATAGTAAGGGTTGTCAGATAAAATGCAGGGCTGGAATAGGAACCCAAGGATTGCAGTCTTAGTGAAGGATGGATGAAAAATAAACTTTCAGGAGGAAGAGATAGGAAAAAATTATCTCGGTCTCATCCTTAACATTCAGTAGTGCTATTTGACCCTCCAAACCTCATGCTAAAATTTTAACTCCTCCCATTCATATAGGTCTAAAAACAATATATTTTTAAAAAGGATAAATATTTTTTATCTCCAATGTTAGAGGTGGGGCCTAATGGGAGGTGTTTGGCTCCTGTGGGTGGATCCTTCATGCAAGGGTGGTGCTGCCCTCTTGGGAATGAGTGAGTTCTTGCTTTACTACTTCCCGTGAGAGTTCCTATGAGAGCTGCTTATTCAAAAGAGCCTGGCGCCTCCCCTCCCCTTGCTTTCTCCCACTTCCACCATAAGTGGAAGCAGCCTGGAGCCCTCACTAGAAGCAGATGCTGGAGCTATGCTCTTGTACAGCCTTCAGAAGCATAAGCCAGATAAACCTCTATTCTTTCTACATTTCCCGGCCTCAGGTATTCTTTTATAGCAATACAAATGGACTAAGACAAGTAGATACAACAAAATAAAACAACAAAAAACCTCCTCTGAGAATGCGTAACCCTAAGCCAGATCTCACATAGGTTTATAGTCATAATTCATGTTATCTGTGTGTTCTGGAACATCTCAAAAGGAAAATTCAATTTCAAGTAGTTCCAGGTAAGTAATGCCTTAAGGCAAATGATAGAAGGAAATGCAAATTTTCTCTTAAAAAATATAGTCTTTAACCCAGACCTTAAAATATTTTCATGGGTAAATTTTCGAGGAAAATGGTCACAGTTTAAAAACATAAGCCGCATAAGGAAATCAGTCACCATGAGAGAAAGTCAGCAGAAATAACACCAGAATCAAACCCATAGAGACTACAGATCTTGAAAGTATCTGGTACAAAATATAAAATAACAAATATTTAAAATTTTTAAAGAAATAAAAAGAACATCTTGAAAATATAAAATAACCAAGTGGTTTGTAAAACAACTACATATAACTTCTATAAGTGAAAGACATAAAAATTAGAATCTAAAGCTCAGTGGATAGGTTAAACAGTGGATTAGGCATAGCAGAAAAAGAATTAGGTAAACTCAAAGATAGGTAAAAAGAAAAGACAGAAGCTTCAACCCGTAGAGACAATAAAAGCTAAAAAACAGGAAAGAGTGGTTAAGAAACATGTAGGTTAAAATGAGAAGGGCTAAAAAAGTATCAAAGTTCCAAAAAGAGATAACTGAGAGAATGGGAAAGAGACAATATTCGATAATAATAAAATCCTTAAAAATCTTCCAGAATTGTTGGGGGGGGAAAAATAAAACCACCAATCTGGCTGGGTACAGTGGCTCATGCTGGTAATTCCAGCACTTTGTGAGGCCAAAGCAAGAGGCTTGCTTGAGCCTGGGAGTTTGAGACCAGACTGGGCAATATAGCAAGACTCTGTCTCTAAAAAAAAAAAAAAAAAAAAAAAAATTAAAAATTAGCCATGTATGATAACACGCACCTGTAATCCCAGCTACTTGGGAGACTGAGGCAAGAGGCTCCCTAGAGCCCAGGAGTTCCAGGCTATAGTGAGCTATGACTGCACCACTGCACTCCAGCCTGGGTGACAGAGACATACTGTCTGTAATGATAATAACAATAATAAATCCCCATGATTAATTTTAAGAAGCAGCACAAATACATACTTTGTTAATCTATAAGAAGACTCATCACAGTGAAATTGCAGAATAATCAAGAAAGCAAACAACTGTTAGCCCATGGAGAATGATAAAGAGACATAGTATATAAGAAGAAATACCTTGAGAAGGGGCATTGAAATTTGGCAGATGAAAGAAGGAGGGTATGAAGGAGACTAATTCCTATTACAATATTTAGCTCAGAGTCAGGGGGAATTAAGCAAATAGAAAGATATCGCAATGAATGCTGTGTTTTCAGTGTTGCTAAGAGGACTCTGAACAATTTGCTAAGAAAATAAAGTGATAACTAAATTAGAGCACACGGGTGTATGTGTGTGGGGAGTGCCTTCAAAGAATGGTTTCTTGAGGAAGCAAAACCTTAGGTGAGACTTGAAAGATGAATTAGAGGGAGTGGGACAGAGAGAAGCAGAAAAGGAAAGAAAGGCATTCATGTAGAGAGAGCTAGATCTACAGAGATGATTCCTTTAGTGAAAGGATGTATTCAATTCTCCTTGAGGAAACTGTAGAGTGAGTGACGGACCTCAAAATATAGCATAGTTGCCCTCATCTTAAAAACATACAGGTTTTAAATAATAGGATGGGGAAAGTACCAAGGTGGATTGCAAAGAGTTTGGGGTAGCTAGAGTAAGGAGTAGATATGACTGGAGAAGCAAGAAGAGGCAGGAGAGGAAAGGCTGGACAGATCAGTGGCTGAAGATCAATGATCACGAAGAAGGTTTTATGTCATTCTTGGGAGTATCAACTTTTTTTTTTTTTTTTTTGAGATGGAGTCTCACTCTGTCAACAGGCTGGAGTGCACTGGCATGATCTTGGCTCACTGCAATCTCCACCTCCCGGGTTCAAGCAATTCCCCTGCCTCAGCCTCCCAAGTAGCTAGGACTACAGGCACGCACCACCATGCCCAGCTAATTTTTTTGTATTTTAGTAGAGATGGGGTTTTGCCATGTTGGCCAGGATGGTCTCAATCTCCTGACCTCGTGATCCGCCCCCGTCAGCCTCCCAAAGTGCTGGGATTACAGGTCTGAGCCACAGCGCCCGGCTGGGAGGATGAACTTCATCCATGGCCATGGGAAGTCATTTTTGATTTGTAGGCAGTGTCACCATCAGGTTTACATTTTAGAAAGAAGGCCATTGTTAGAGTAGAGAGTGGATTTTTGAGAATGGGAGAATAGAAGAAGACCGGAATCAGAGAGACTAGTTATAAGATCGATACGATATCTAGGGGAATATGATGTCCGTGGCCTGAACTAAAGTATAGTTGTTGAGATGGGTAGAAGTAGACAGAGTGAAAAATATTTAGGAAGTAGAAAAGACTTGTTCAGCCATTGTGAGTTGAATGATGTCTTCCAAAATGATATGTCCAAACATTAATACCTACTACCTATGAATGTGTACTCTACGTACACATAGTACATACTCAGTACTCCAAGGACGTAGTACACATAGTACATGCTCATAGTACTCTAAGTACATAGTACACATAGTACATACTCAGTACTCCAAGTACGTAGTACACATAGTACATGCTCATAGTACTCTAAGTACATAGTACACATTCAAGTATTCTCTGTACTTGGCAATAGGGTCTTTGCAGATGTACTCAGGTTACTAAGATGAGGTCACATTAGATTAAGGTGGGCCCTAAGCTAAATCAAATGACTCATTTCTGTATAAACGTGAAGACACAGACACACAGACACAGAAGGGAGAAGGCCGTGAGACTATGTGGCAGAGATGAGAGTTATGTAGCTGCAAGATAAAGAATGCCAAGGACTGCCAGCAGCCACAAGGAGCCAGAAAGAGGCAAGAAAGAATTTGCCCTCAGAGCCTCCAGAAGAAGCTAATCCTGCCAATTCCTTGATTTTGGACTTCCAGCCTCCAGAACTGTGAGAGAATACATTTCTGTTGTTATAAGCCACACATTTAACATTTTTTTCTTTTTTTAGAAATGGGGTCTTGCTATGTTGCCCAGGCTGGTCTCGATCTCCTGGCTTCAAGTCATCCTCCTGCCCTGGCCTTCCAAAGTGCTGAGATTACAGGTGTCAGCCACCTGCCAGCCTAAGCCACTCATTTTACAGTACTTTGTGACAGCAGCCCTGGGAAACTAAAATGTAACTTACTAGTGTTTAGGGGCACCATGTGTTCCTGCCTTGATCTTTAAAATATTGGAAAGGGAGCTGCCAGTTCTTCTTTTCAATTCACCTACTTCTTTTTAGTGAGAAGAGGAATGCTTTATCATGTGTGAATTGGTGAGTTTGGGAGAGGGAACTCATAGGCCCAGGTGAGCGAGATGGGAAAGTGAATGCAGAGGGGAGTGGTTAGGAAGTTCGCAGTTCAGAGATCTCATTCATATTTTTCCTTTTGGCCTTATAAGGAATAAAGCTGATGCTTTGATTTTTTTCTGTATAATTTCCTTTCTCCCTTAATTCTCACTTGATTCTGAATTGTGGGAGAGGTGCGACTATTTCCTTTTTATTTCAGTGAAGGCCAAGGAAAGGTGGAGGAATGATGGGTTTCTGGGAATTTTGGCTTGAGCAGCTGAACAGTGCTGGATTTGGATCCCTCCTTTAACTCAGGAGTGGGATCTGGGGATATACGTGGAAGATGACAGCACGTAGCGGGCACTTAATATGTTTGCTGACTTTAAAGTGGTCTAACTTCCTCATTTTAGGGGTGAGTAAACTGAGCCCCAAAAAACCTCGGTTACTTGTCCAAGATCAGACAAAACAGGTGCAGGTTTGGGAACTTCTCTTCCTGCGATTTTCAAGTGATTTCCCTGCTCCTCTGTGAACTACCTTTCTTTAAGATTACATATCCTTTAATACATATATTCACACACCCGCTGTAAAAGACCATATTACACAGGCTTAGGATGCTGTTCAAGATCACTGACCCCTCAGCTGGTTAGCAAAAGCCCACATCACATTTTCACCTAAAGAATATCTGTCCAGGCTGCAGGCCTTGGGACACTTCAGCTGGGGCCTGTGCCAACAGTTTACCCAAATCATTCAAGTAAGAGCTCTCCATCCCCCACAGAAGGGGTCCCCAGGATATTTAATCACTGCAGTTTTTATTTCAAGACCGTGCCTTGAATGTCCTCTACTCAGGATACTGTGCCAAGGCTGAACTGCCTGGAGCAAAACAGAACAATCCTTTGGAGATGGTGGGGTCCAGGCTGGAGAGCCAAAGGGAGTGGGCATACAGTCCCACCAAAATCATATTTTTTTTATTACCTCTCCATTCAGATAGACAATGGAAGATTTCATCAAACACAACCTTCCTTTTCCTGAGTGCTTAGGCACATTTCACATTCTCAGCATCCAAGGAAACTCTCCAAATAAATATATTGCTGGAAAAAAGGAAAACCAAGACAACATACACTTATCTCCCTCGCTGCTCAAACAGAAACAAAACTGCCGAAAAACAAAACTTAATCTCCAACAGACATATTTTCTGATCATTAATTTTTGCCCGAATTGCTGGTTCGTGTAAACAAACTATGCCTTGTGTAAACAAGTCCTGTTATCTGAACAAAAAGAAGAAAGAAAGAAATCTAAGAGCCATCCTGTGTGATTCACTTTAAAGGAAAAAAAAAAAGAGTTGCTCATATTTTTTAAAAAATATTTTGAAAGACTCTGCCTATTCATCATCAGGCATATTTTAAAGAAGTGATGTTTTCTTTTGTGTATCTTCAAGTCGCTATAGCAACTGGATCACTTTCTATTCGTTAATCAGGAGGCACCAGCCAGAGAATCTATCCTTTCCCTCTAGGTTTGGAGCCTTGGCCTATTGCTCTACCTTTTTAAAACTTCACAGATTTTGGAAATAGTTTTCTTCAAAAATGTTTCTCTTGATCTGAGAGTTTTGCTATGTTCCATGTGTTATTTATTGCTACACATTTTTGTCCTCGGTGTTATGTGATGGCTTCTATGGAATACTAGGTATGTTTTGATTACTTCTCTCTACTTCTGTGCTTTCATTGCTTACAGCTATAGGAGGTTTAACTGAATCTCCAGAGTTGTGCAGCAAATTATACAGAAGCGCTTCCACTTGTTCTTTCTTTTGTATACTGCCGGGTGGAAATGCTGTCTAGTTACAAATGGAGCTTTGTTTTCTTTAATACCCTTTTTAAGCTTCTCCTTCTCAAAAGTCAGCAATCCGTCTTAATTTTTGGTATTAACACCTGGACCTGCTGAAACTGTGACAAGTGATCAGCGCAATTCTTAATCACGTGGTAGCCTGAGGAATATCGTGATCATCTTTCCTGGGTTGGATTCACTCCCCCGAACACTTGGATCGGATGTCAGTTGCCGAATGGTTCTAAACATCACACAAAAGCGGGAAGGCGAGACTGGAGAGCGCCAGGAGTCTAGAAGCGGTGGACTGGAATATACTTTGCAGAAATGATTTGTTCAGCCAGCACAATGTTTTAACTGTATTTAAGGAAATCAAAAGATTTTTCATGAAAGTCTGAATTACCTCGAGTTCTGCATGTAGCAATTGGTTGGGGCCGAGGAGCAAATGACTCCTCTAGACGGGGATGCCCTGTGGCCTCAGTCCTCAGTTGGCCCACTTGACCATGGTACCTGCCTGGCACTTGTAGAAATGAATTTCACCCCTTGCCAAATTTTACAGATGAAGAAACTGAGACTAGAACATTTTAGGGACTTGACCAAAGCCAAACAGTTAATTAGTGGCAGCTTGAGGACTAAATCCAGTTTTACTCATCACTAGCCCAGTGCGTCTAGTTTTGTTTTTGTTTTTGTTTTTTGTTTTGTTTTGTTTTTTTTTTTTTTTTTGATTCTGAGACAGACTTGCTTTGTTGCCCAGACTGGAGTGCAGTGGGACGACCACAGTTCACTGCAGCCTTGACCTCCTGGGCTCAAGTGATCCTCCCTCCTCAGCCTCCCAAGTAAATAGGACTACATGTGTGCACCACTACCTATGGCTAATTTTTTTTTTTTTTTTTTTTTTTAGAGATGGGGTGTCATTATGTTGCCCAAGCTGGTCTCAAACTCCTGGGCTGAAGCAATCTGTTCACCTCAGCCTCCCAAAGTGTTGGGATTACAGGCATGAGCCACTGCGCCCAGCCACTTCTAGTTTTTGAAGATTAAAACCGTAATCTTCTAGTTTCTCCTTATACTACAGACTGGGGTACACACCAGGTAATGATGAAATATGCTTTAGACTGATTATGACTAAGAACTACACAAATCCATGTGGGCGACCACCAGGCAATGAACAATGCAACAACTCTTATCACTGCGGGCTTTAAAAAACACTTGGGGTTATTTAGAAAAAGAAGCGAATTATGATTCAGGTATAGAGAAACGCATTACCAGGTGACAAGCATGTGTATGTGTGGGCTGGGTGGGCAAGAAAAGGGAAAATACCGTCTCAGCTCATTCTGCTCCAAAAGTGGCAGCTTTTCAGGATTTTTCAAAGGCAATCTGAGAGCTAGGAATTATGAACAAGATGAAAGAAACTTAGAAGCAGCATTATGAACACAAAGCCGATTTGTCTAGAGAAGCTAGTGAAAGAGAAAACATGGATACATTATTTGCTGTCCCACCAATTAATGGCAGATGTCTTAGTCTCTGGCACAAGTCAGCCTATCCACCTCTCCAGTCCCACGTTAGAACATTTTGAAGGAAGGCAGACCCACAAATGTGTGTGTGTTTGTGTGTACCCACAAGCATGTGTGTGGGTTTCGTGAGGGTAGGCAGTGCGTTACTGAATAAAAAGGCAATGCTCTTCAATTTTGAGAGACTTTTCTCCTTGTATCCATTCTTAAAGAGAACAAAAATTTATAAATAAATCCTTGTTGTTTTGATGCCACAGTAAATTAAGAGAAAAAGTTGGCCCTAAGTGAAGACTCAGACTGTGGTCATACTTCATCTAAATGGTTCATGGGGAAACAAAGCCATTATAATAATCAAAATAAAAGCTTAGCACCTGCCAATGGGGCAGGCCACCACTGAGATATTATGTCTTGCTCGGCTGAGAGATGCTCTGCTTTAGTGTCTACAACGGTCTTAACACAGAGCTTTGTGATAACGAAGAAAAGATTCCTGTGAACAGCCAAATACCCAGTCTCTACAAAGCCAAGCTCTTCTTCCTAATGAACCTCATGTGACCACTTGAACAACATTCCAGGGGCACTGAGGTCTGAAGACAAGAGGGATTTTGCAGTATGATTAAGTTTACACAATAACACATAAAGTAGAAAGCAGGCTAACAATTATCAGCTGAATTTGGGGAGAGCTTCGCCCCACCGTGAAATACCTTAAATTGGCCGCTTATCTAAGATATGATTCTTTTGGAAAATTGCTGGCTTTCTCTCCCCCGCATTTCTACTTTTATGGGCCTGATTGTTTTATGAAAGCTCTTCTCTTTTCCTTCTCTCTGGCATGGGAATAGCCCAGGACCAGTTTGCAGGGTTTACTGAGAATAAGAGCTCCATTTTAGAAGGCCGGTGGCCCTTTAGCCTTGCACTGGGATGCCTCTCTCAGACACCGCAGATTCTGATTCCAAGGCCATTGTTCTTTGTGGCATTTCACAGCCCTCCAGGGGACTTCATTCAGATTGGCAGGTGATAAGCTATTTTCAAGTCGTGGGTAATCATAGTAATTCAGCATTTTTCCTTATTAGCACCTCTGAATGGGGAAGGTGCACCGAAACTGCTCATCTGTGCAGTCTATTTTTTTCCAGGTTTACAGCTTTTGTGCCCCAGATGGGCTATGTTGTTAGTCCAAAGGGACTCAATGAAAGAGCATCTACCAATCTTTCTAATGGCCACATATTGCATGGATGACAATGCTCAGCCTTGTTCCCTTTGCTTCAGGAGAGGCAACCGGCCAGTAGGAAAGCCACTGGTAGGTCTATTCCAGTATCTTGAGGCTCTGTTGAATGATAGATGCACAAGTAACCACTTAAGTTTGTGAGTGTTTTTTCTTGGTGATGAGGCAATTTGCCAAAGCATTGATCCACTTTAGAAATCTTCAGTATTTCTAAGAAGTTTGGCACTGATGGAAGAGAGATGAGCTTGATCACAGAAGGCTCATGGATTTTGGCATGTGCAGGGAGGGGAACAGGGTTCAGTTTCCATAAAAACACCACTGTGAACATCAACGTTTTTTTATCAATGTTATGAAAGATGAAAGGGCTCATTTTGCAATGGGAATTAAACAGGCACACATTTAGAAACATTTGGAGACCCTTGTGATTGACCCAAGCTGCCATGATCCCTCCTTTTGGTCCATTATTGCCAATTATGTCTACATATAATAAGTACCATGTAATTATTTTTTACAATGGACTATTTACTTCATTCATCTAGCTGTTTAGCTGATAGCTTTGCCACTTTTTTGAAGAGATATATAGCCTACCAGAAATAATTTATCCCATTAGATGAATATTTCCAAAGACTATGCTAATGCTTCAGTATCTAAGAACTTAGCATCTAAAACCAGTGGAATACATGAAAATTGTGCTTTCTTTAACCAGTGCTTACTTTTAACACACCTAAAGGGAAGTTTGAAGAAGCTTTCTGTCTTTACACTAATTTTGAAAGCTCTACTTTGTGAAAGTCTTAAAAATGGGCAGGCATAATAACACAGGTATCAGATGAAATTATAAATCAGAAGAAAAACACGTGGTTTAAATGGGCACCAAGAGCTAACATTTCCTTCTCTTTACAGGATCGCAAAGAGAATTGGGTAATTTCTAAAACTCTTTATTTGAAAATAACTTCAAAATTACAGAAAACTTGTAAGAATAAAATATTTGCCCTTTACCTAGATTTCACCTATTGTTAACATTCTGCCACATTTGCTTTATAAGGTGGTCACTCACTTGTTTTATATATTATACATACATTTTTTTGGAACTATTTGAAACTAAGATGCACATTTGTGGTCTTTTACCCATAAACATTTCAATGTATATTTCCTAAGAATAAGTATGTTCTGTCATGTAACCACAATAGAGTCATACTTCAGAAAGTTTCAACTCAGGAAATTTAATATTAATACATGCATTTACCTACTCTCCCATCTATATTCCAATTATTTCAGTTGACCCAGTAATGTTCAATAGAGATCTATTCTAGGATCATGTATTGCATTTAGCCGTCTCATCTGTTTAGTTTCCTCTAATCTAGAACAATTTCTTGGCTCTTCTTTGACTTTGGTGACATTGATATTTTTAAAAGGCATTTTGTTTTTCACTTTTTTTCAACTTTTATTTTCAATTCAGGTGGTACTTGTGCAGATTTGTTACCTAAGTATATTGAGTGACACTGTGGTTTGGGGAATAACGGATACTGGGATGAGGGTTTTTCAACCCTTATCCCCCTCCCTCCCCTCTTCAGTAGCCCCCAGTTTCTATTGCTGCCATCTTTATGTCCATGAGTACCCCATGTTTAGTTCCCATTTATAAATGAGAACAGGCAGTATTCTGTTCCTGTGTTAATTTGCTTAGGATAATGACCTGCAACTGCATCCATGTTGCTACAAAGGACATAATTTTGTTCTTTTTTATGGCTGCATGGTATTCCATGGTGTATATGTACCACATTTTCTTTATTCATCCCACCATTGATGGACACCTAGGTTGATTCCATATGTTTGCTATTGTGAATAGTGCTGTGATGAATATATGAGTGCAGGTGTCTTTTGGTCAGAAGAATTTCTTTTCTGACCAAATATACCCAGTATACCAGTATAAAATATATACTGGGTATAAAATATATACTGGGTGTATATATATATATATATGTGTGTGTGTGTGTATATATATATATATCAATACTGGGTATATATACCCAGTAATGGGATTGTTGGGTCAAACAGTAGTTCTGCTTTAAGATCTTTGAGAAATCTCCAAATTGCCTTCCACAGTGGCTGAACTACTTTACATTCACACCAACAGGGTATAAGCATTCTCTTTTCTCCACAGGCTTGCCAGCATCTGTTGTCTTTTGACTTGTTGATAATAGCCACACTGACTGGTGTGAGATGTTACCTTTTTGTTTTGATTTGCATTTCTCTGATGTTAGTGACGTGGATAATTGTTTCATGTTTGTTGTCAGCTAGTATGTCTTCTTTTGAGAAGTGTCTTTTCATGTCTTTTGCTCTTTTTTTTGTTTTGTTTTTTGAGATGGAGTCTTGCTTTGTCACCCAGGCTGGAGTGCAGTGGCGTGATCTCGGCTCACTGAAAGCTCCACCTCCTGGGTTCACGCCATTCTCCTGCCTCAGCTTCCCAAGTAGCTGGGACTACAGGCACCCGCCACCACAGCTGGCTAATTTTTTTTTTTTTTTTTTTTTTTTGTATTTTTAGTAGACATAGGGTTTCACCGTGTTAGCCAGGATGGTCCCAATCTGACCTCACGATCTGCCTGCCTAGGCCTCCCAAAGTGCTGGGATTACAGGTGTGAGCCACCACATGGTGTCTTTTGCTCATTTTTTAAGGTTTTTTTGTTGTTGTTGTTCTTTTTTGTTTTTGTTTTTGTTGTTTTTTTTTTTTTTTTTTTGCTTCTTGAATTGTTTGAGTTCCTTATAGATTCTGTAGATTCTGGATGTTAGACCTTTGTCAGATGTGTAGTTTGCGAATACATTCTCCCATTCTGTAGGTTGTTTGTTTACTCTGTTGATAGTTTCTTTTGCTGTGCAGAAGCTGTTGAGTTTAATTAGGTCCCACTTGTCAATTTTGTTTTTGCTGCAATTGCTTTTGATGACTTACTCATAAATTCCTTCCCAAGATCCATATCCAGAATGTTGTTCCCTAGGTTTTCTTCTAGGATTTTTACAGTTTGAAGTCTTACACTTAAATCTTTAATCCATCTTGAGTTAATTTTTGTATATGGTGAAATATAGGGGTATAGTTTTATTCTTCTGCATATGGCTAGCCAGCTATCTCAGCACCATTTATCAAATAGGAAGTACTTTCCCCATTGCTTATTTTTGTCAATTTTGTTGCAGGGCAAATGGCTGTAGGTGTATGAATTTATTTCTGGATTCTCTACTCTGTTTCATTGGTCTATATGTTTGTTTCTGTACCAATACCATGCTGTTTTGGTTACTGTAACTTTAAAGTATAGTTTGAGTAATGTAATGCCTCCGGTTTTCTTCTTTTTGCTTAAGATCACTTTGGCCTATTCAGGCTCTTTTTTGGTTCCATATAAATTTTGGAATAGTTTTTGCTACTTCTGTGAAAATTGACATTGGTGATTTGATAGGAATAGCATTGAATCTGATAGCTTTGAGCAGTATGGCCACTTTAATGATACTGATTCTTCCAATCCCTGAGCATGGAATATTTTTCCATTTCTTTGTGTCGTCTCTGATTTCTTTTAACAGTGTTTTGTAGTTCTCCCCATAGAGATTTTTTATCTCCTTGATTAGATATATTTCTACATATTTGTGAGGGGGTGGCAGGAAGGGGGTTATTGTAAATGGGATTGCATTCTTGATTTGGCCCTCGGCTTGAACATTATTGGTGTATAAAAATGCAACTGATTTTTGTACATTGATTTTCTATCCTGCAGCTTTACCAAAGTCATTTTTCAGTTCCAGGAGTCTTTTGGCAATATCTTTAGCGTTTTCTAGGTATAGAATCATATCATCCACAAAGAGAGATACTTTGACTTCTCCTTTTCCTATTTGGAGAAAGGCAATGGTTTATTTTTAATAAAGGTTTTCATTTGGGATTTTCCTGATATTTCCTTATGTGTAAACTCAAGTTAAGTATCTGCAGCCAAACTACTACATGGGTCATGTTGTGCCTTTCTTAAGGCATCACCTCAGGAAGCACCCAGTGTCCATCTGTTCCTCTTTAGTGTTGTTAATCTGTACACTTGGTTCCACATCTCAGAAATTTCCTCTAACTGCTATCCAGCACAACACCTGGACCTTGAAGCTGGTGAATAATTCTTGTAAGATAACTAAGAGCAAACATCTGCAGGATAGGCATGAAATGGAGTTTCAGAATTCAAAGTTCAGCATCAAGGCCGGAAGAGGTTATTGAGACAATATAATGATATTAATAATTACCCCATTAATAATATTTATAAGAAATGCTCACATTTATTGAGCCCTTCCCATGTGCCAAGTACTTTATTACATAGTTTAAATGTAATGGTTAAATAGTTTTCTATTGCTGCCATAACAAATTTCCATAAATTTAGCAGCTTAAAACATAAAAGTTTATTATGTCACAGTCCTATAGGTTAGAAGTCTGGTAGGGATCTCAATGGGCTAAAAGCAGAGTGGCAGCAGGGCTGGGTTCCTTCTGAAGGCTCTGGGAAAGGATCCATTTCCTCACTCAATCAGGTTGTTGGCAGAATTCTATTCCTTGCAGTTGTAGGCCTGAGATATCCATTTCCTTGCTGGCTATCAGCTGAGGGTTGTATCCGGCTTTTAGATGCCACCTGCATTTCTTGGCTTGGGGCGTCTCTTCTGCCAACTTCAGGGCTATCAATGATGGGTCTTTCTGACTGCAGTTGGAAAGGTTCTCCACTTTAAAGACTCATGAGCTCAGATTGAGTCCACTTAGCTCATTCAGAATAATCTCCCCATCTCAAAATCTTTAGCCTTAATCTCATCTTCAAAGTCCTCTTGCTGTGTAGGGTTACATATTCATAGGCTCTGAGGATTTGAGCATGGACAACTTTTCGGGGGCTATTATCTGCCTACCACAGATGGATTATCTCATTTAATACTCCCACCAACGCTGTGAGACAGATATGGAAATCATCCTCCATTTACATGAGGAGTCTGAGGCTTAAGTGAATTTCCCCAAAGCGCACAACTAGCCTCTTACAGCTGGGCCAGGATGAATTTCTAACAGAAGGGTTTATCCCAGCTGGGAGATTTAAAATTTTACTGTAGCAGCAGAATCCTTTACCAAATGAAAGCTTACGAAAAATCAAATACATTAACAAGATGAAAGCAAAGCTGTCCTGGCTAAACAGGGAGAAGTGGATGGTGAGGAAGAGAAAGGGCTTCACAGAAGAGAGGTGGCAGGCTGCTGATTTGGGCCATGGGTCTGGCCCAGCCCCCTCTGCTTCCAGACGAGGGCGGGAGACCCAGAGACTAGGTTGAAATGACTCAACTGAGGGGAGCCCGGATACCGAAGTATGGCTCTTCCATGCTCCACAAGGGCCCTTTCAAACCTTCACCATAGATTTACATGTGAGGACGCTGCCATGGACTTGGTTGAACATTATGGATTGACCACCCGCATGTGGTAAGCATGATTCAAGGAGCTGATGAGACAACAGTAAATAGAACCGATCAAGTCTCTGCCTGCCTGGAAGTTACATTTTATGTGAGGGAAGAAATACGATCCACATATATTAAAAGTCAATAAAACATCAAAATATCAGATACTTATATCTCATCTGCTAGAATTAAAGTAGGATGACTGATGTGTGTGAGTGAGTGTGTGTGTGTGTGTGTGTGTGTGTAGTGTAGACACAGAGGGAGGGAGGCTGAATTGGGTGCTGAGGATAAGCCTCTTAGGAGCTGACTTTTAAACTGAGATGTGATGAAAGGAAGGAGCCAGCCACATTGGTATCTTGGGAAAAACATTCCAGGTAGAGGGAATAGCTAGTGCAGGGCCCTGGGGCAAGAATGGGCTGCAGCAGTCGTGACTAGGGCCCTGCAGTGTAGCTGGAGAATGAGGGTGAGGAACAAGAGGTAGACAGTGAGGCCAGGGATGTTTAGGAGACTAAAATTAATAAGGTTCTTTTGAATAAAGCACACATCCGTCAGGCATCAAGCATTATCTACTAGTTCTAGCTTCAGACAGACATATTATAGAATTCCCAAGTAGAGGATCACTAGTTTCTTGGCACAGTAAAAGCATCATGCCCTGTCATATGAGGTGTTTGTTAATTGGGCATAGCTCTGATGCTCTCCCCGGTTGCCTGCCAGGTTCCCAAGTGGCCCATCCCATTAATGCACATTTAGGCACATAATGTGACAGTTGGACAATGGCTTTGGATAACTGTCATTAGTCATGTACACCATGGCAAAGTGAAGTTGTTACTGACTTCATGGTTCAGATTTGCAATTCAACATTCAAGGGGGGTAAATGACCGTACTCAGTCTTAAGGAATAATTGACATAATTTATCTTTAAAATCTCAGTAGGTCAAACTTCCCATTTGTAAAACTTTCCAGTTACTCCTTTGCCGAGCACATAAAACGAATTTACTTCTGAGCTGAGTCCTCGCGTGCCAAATTTTTACAGCCTTAAATATAGTATTTTATCACTACTATAAATGGTTCTTGACTTACCTCCCACAGACCCTTTAGGGCTGAAGGCAAGAGGCCTCCCTAATTCACTTGTTTCAATTCATGTAAGATTTCTAAGTTGAAGCCGGGTCATTTGGATAATATTTCAAATGTACAGGCTGTATTTCTGCTAAACACAATAAATCTGAAATTTTACAATTGGCTTGGCCAGCTAGCATGATTGCACTAGGCTTTCCAGTAGGCACCCCTTCGAAAGAACTTTCCTTCTCTCTCAAGACTTACCTCCAAACCTGACCCAAAGGCTCAATGTCATCACTCAAATGCTGAGGTCATGGTAATCTGGAGTCTACATTTTTGGGTTGATTTTATTTTTCCGGTGGAACATCCAGGTTACTAGCCATTATTTGAGGGCATAAAATTCTACCATGATGATAAATCAGGCTGTCAGCTCTTTCTGGTCCATATCAGAGGCTGGAGAGACTGATACACTTTTCTATTCTAATGTTCTACCACCTACCCCTCTGGAGATAATGCCATGTCTGTGCTCTTACCCTGGTGATCTGATTGAATGGGGACTGTTCTCCCAGTGTCCCCAGGGCCCTCCCTGTCCCTGGGAGCCGTGGAATCAGGATCTGAGAGGTAGACATCCCTGGGTTACCTGCCTGGTTCACACAAAACGTTATTCACTTGTCTCACCTAATAATGGACAGTTTATAGCTAGTCAGAACACACTGTCTTTATGGAAAACATATACATATAGGAAAACATACATATAAAGGAAAGTTGGTTGCTACAGATGGCCACAGGCACAGCTGCAAGGAAAAAAGCTTTCATTGATCCAATTGCATCATCAGTGAGAACATGACTAAGGTTTGGAGAGGTCAATCTGGATACCCCTTGCCTTCCACTGCTTCAATTTGGGGTACTTGGTCAAAGGGTGATCAGTGAGGGATGGCCCTGTCCAGATCCTGCCCCTGGACCCAGTCCTTCTCCAGCTTGCCGCAGCGTTTGGTCCCTGTTCTGCTTCTGATGGCCCCGGCTAGCCCACTGTGCTGGAAGCTTAACTGGAGGCTGAGGGGAGGGCTGGAGCCAAATTTTCCCTGGTGGGAGGTGCAGAGAGACTTTGTGGAAAGGATGAGTCTGGACGCCTACCAAATTACCCTCCTGTTGACTTTTGGAAAGCAGGAATTTCAGGCTCTAGAGGTGCGGAGGCAATTTACTGACACTCATCGTTGGCCCAACTCTCAGTTGGAGACCAGCCTGTTAAGCAGCTGGGTATCAATATGCAGATGCTCCTGCCTCATCCACACACAGCGTCTCTCTATTCTGGTGTCTGCTCTGTGACTTAAATCCATTTTTTTTTCCTCTTCAACCAGTGGAGCTTGAAGCTCTTCCTACCATCTGGTAAAGGACTATGAAATGGCAGTTTGGTTGTGGCATAGGGAGATGAAGATTTGGGGGGTGAGATGAGGACAGCCAGTAACAGGCACAGAAGTCACAGATAGTTACTGAGTGCCTCCCCGGTGACAGGCATTGTGCTAAGTGCTGTGACACAGTGGTGCATGTCAGACATGTGGCTTCAGATACACCAAAAGGCTTCTTAGAAAAAGGCTGAACGTGGAGAGAAAGCAAATTAAATTTTGTTTTGATATTCACAATACAACCTCTTGGTTCCTCTCTCTTGAAGAACTCAAGACATGAGCACCTTTCTAGTTTTCGTAATAATCTCTAGGGACCTATTAGGAGGAACAAGGAAGGCAATGTATGTGATACTTTCCTTTATAAAACAGGATAGAATTAAGAAACAAAAAATGTATAGGGCTTGCCCAAGATTTTCACTGTGTTAGGGGAAGGATGGAGATGAATAGAGACTAAGATTTCTGACTCCATTTTCCACACTTCTGCAAAGCGAAATGAGACCTAACCATCTGAAATTCTAGTTGCTACTGCCAGACTCATTGTCATTTTCCTTTAAGCTTGATGAACAGACATGAGCTGGGGTCTTGATTGCCTTAGGATTTCAGAAAAATTGAAGATATTTCACTAAAAGGAAGCAATTTGGCAATGGTTTTCCAGGTTATTATTCCTAATCATGCAGAATCATTCTCACTGGTTTCCAGATTCATCTGTAAAGGTGAATCCATCCCTCCAGCTCAACTGCCCTTGGATGTTTAACATCACAGACCCCATATCGATTTCAAGACTGGCAGACGGTCTTCTGAACCCTCCACCCTGTGTGTCCGGCTCTACCACACTCCGCTTTTGTTTAACAAGGTTTGTTTTGGAAGTTCTTGGCTCAGTTCTCTCTGCAAGCTTACGTGATCCAGACAGACTTGGCTCACAGCTCGGCTTCGCAGGTCAGTTACACAACAAGTAGGAGGAACTTTGATTATACCCGGCTCCGGGGGAAATAGCGTAATAGCACAAAGAGCCAAGATGATGAGCTAATTGCTCTAGAATTGAACTTAAGATACCTCGCCACTATGTTCTTCTCCCCCATAACTCTAAGAATGTGAGCTTGAATGTTGGAGAAGGAGCAAAGGAAATGTCAGGAGACACAACTAAGGAACAGAGAATGTAATCAAGAATGAAACAAAAGCAGCAGACTGACCTTTGCACAACTTTCATTTATGTTCTTTAGGAAAATAGTGTATGAGTGCAGTCTACTTTGGAAAAAGAGCAAATATTTGGATGGTCTGTGGGTTTGGAGCCAGACAGTCCTAAGTTTGAATTTGGCTCTAACACTTGCTAGCTGTGTAACTTTGGGCAAATGACATAAGCTCCCTGGGCATTGACTTTCTCATCTATAAAATGAGGATAAGGAATTTTTTTCTTCTTTTTGAAGCAGGATCTCACTCCCTTGCCCAGGCTGGAATGCCATGGTACCATCGTAGTTCATTGCAGCCTCAACCTGGATCAACCAATCCTCCTGCCTCAGTCTTCTAAGTAGCTGGGACTATGGGTGCATGTCACCACACCAGGCTAACTTAAAAAGATTTATTTTTAGAAATGGGGACTTGCTGTGTTGGCCAGGCTGGTTTTGAACTCCTGACTTCAGTGATTCCCCTCACCTGCCACCCTGACCGCCCAAAGTGCTGGGATTACAGGTGTAAGCCACTGAGCCCAGCCTATTATAAGGATTTTGAGCAGAGAGAATTATATTGAAGATTAGAGGTCATGTTTATAAAATGTCCACCTAACTGAACAATAAATTCTAATATAATGTATCTGCCTCTGTTTCAGCTTCCATTCTCAACACAGCAACTTAAACAGATGTTGACGTTACTTGTTTCTGTATCCATCTTAATCAGTGGCTTTCAACTCTGTTTGCACATTAGAATTAGGGAGGTTTTTTAATTATTGTTTTTATTTTTGGGAGAGAGAGTCTTATTCTGTTTCCCAGGCTGGAGTGCAGTAGCATGATCACAGCTCACTGAAACCTCAATTTCCTAGGCTCAGGCAATCATCCCACCTCAGCCTCCCTAGTAGCTGGGACTACAAGTCTGTACCACCATGCCCGATTCATTCTTGTATTTTTAGTAGAGATGGGGTTTCACCATGTTGCCCAGGCTGGTCTCAAACTCCTGGCCTCAAGTGATCCACCCACCTCAGCCTCCCAAGGTGTTGGGATCACAGGCATGAGCCACCATGCCTGGCCAGGGTGTTTTTAAAAAATACTGATGCCCACACCTCACTCCAGACTAATTAAATCAGAAACATTGGGAGTAGGTGTCAGTACCTGCATTTTACAGCTCCCCAGGATTCTAATGTGCACCCAGAGCTGAGAACCTCTGGCCTATCACGTTTGCATATAAGCTGCTTAGGAGCAAAGAACAAGTTTTATTCATCTTCATGTCCCCATGCCTAGCCTGATGTGGATGCTCAGGAAATATTTCTTGAATCTAACTCAAAAACTGAGAGATGCTGTTCAGATTCCCAAGACATGTCTTATATGGGTCAATACATTTTTTAGGCAGCAAACAAAGGCAAGAGATAGCAGTACTTGCTATTCTCACAGTAGGCATTTGAAAGATGACAGTAAAGAAGGGTCAAGGTCCTTTCAGCTGACAGCCTACCTATTGACCTTAAGGCATTGACCACTGGTCCTCTTCTTGACTCATCAGTTGCCAGAGATAAGAGATGTGAGATAACAGAATACTTGGGGAAATTCCATCTTTTTTTTTTTTTTTAATAGTGATTTCTTCAAAAGAGTTGCTTTGAGAGAAGAAAAATGTTAGACATTTCTAAGATAAGACAATGGACAAGGTCAGAGGAGCAGAAGATAAATCATTTATTGAAGCATATTGGACTCACGTTTGGGACTATTTCATGTACAAACACACAATGTGAAAACTCAGGATATGCCAGCAACAGTCCCATGACCAATACTCATTCCCCTGTGAGATTGTCGCCATCACTCACAATCATTATTTTCTCTCTTTTCTGCAGGCACATGGCAAGACTGCACCTCCCCACTCTCTCATCCCAGGCACAATCATGTAACTTGCTTTAGTTAAAAATGTGTAAGCAGGAGGTACAAGTGCCACATCCTGGAGAAACCTCTGAGAGTCAGTAGTCTGCTTTGCCTTTGCCATGGCAAGATAGTGGCTGCTCTGTCAACCTGGTCTTGGATTAAGGATCCCGCAGAGCAGAGTTCTCAGCTCACCCATGATGAAGATGCAGCATGAGAGAGAAGAAAACCTGTGTTGTTTGAAGTCACCAAGATTTGGGAAATACAACCTTGTGTATCCTAGGGTTTATTTATAACAAAGAGCTTCTAAGCCAACTACTTCCTTTGTGAAGACAGAGGGAGCAAAATTATGCACAAGGTTGCTCCAAAAAAACTGTTTCTGAACTACTCTGTCATCTCCCATATGCATAAAATTGGTCACATTTCAACATTTCTCTAACCTTCAGTTTCCCCATATGTAAAAATTGTTGGGTTGCAGATGTGAAAGCACATCCTATACATTAAGTATGTATCCTGGTGATGCTTGATCAATATTAGGCTATACAGTCCTATTATATGTGGAATAAATGGAACAAGTGATAGGAGAGCAGAAAGCACAAAAGCACACAATAAATATGCGCCAAATGAATCAATGAAGAAAGCCAGGATGAGTAAGAGACAATGAAACTACACAATGTCTGCAAGTTCCTCCAACTTTGTGTTCTCTTTTTTAAAGGTTTTAGTCTTCTTGGTGACCACCTGTGAAATGAGGTATCATTTAGACAATGAGGGGGCAGGGAGGCTCCAATGAATAAAAAAATAGAAACAATCAGTTTATAAGTTTTTTAAAGACAGAACTGTCTAATGGAGCTTGTTTCTCTTATCTTCAGAAAACGATTGACATTGTGTTTATTTTCGAATCCTTCCTCTGAAGCTGGCTCTGTGTTTGGTCTTAAAAAAAAAAAAAAGGAGAGGCATCCTGAATGTCCCTTCCCCATGGAGACGATGACCGGTAACTCCCCGGGTCATGCACTAAGGTTGGCTACACAGTGGATGATGCACTAGGTCCCTGAAAAGACGATGCTTTATGAATGCTGAGTAGCAGTTTTACAATCAGCAACTTCCTTCCAATTTAAAGGAGACACAGTGCTAGTATATATTTTATTCTGCAATATATTTGGTTTGGAAGGTACCAAAATGGTTTGACACCATTCTTGTGCCTCTGAAAGTATTCGGAAAGGTTCCAGTGAGAGAGCTGAGTAAAAGTGAAATAAATAGCAATCTATGTCCACAGTATTTAATTTGAAAACCTTGCATATCTGCTGCATTAGCAAATTAAAGAGTGAACTTCATGTCTTCCATATCGGCAATACTTTTTCTATGAACTAGGGTATCACTTTTTAAGGAAAGATGGAGTAGTAAGAGTAAATGAGGTTGGTTCTCTAAGTCCTAGATTTGAAGCTTGTATTTAATGTGGGTTGAGATGAAAAGGGTTCGGGTGTCTTCTGCCAATCACACACTCATAATAGAACCCACTTTCCCCAGAGCCAGAAAGTCCTTTGTAGGGGTAAACGAAACTGAAGGAAAGTAAAGTGGTGGGGAGGATGCCGGGGCTGACTGAAAATATGCTCACTGACTCAGTCTTGCTGCTGTGGAGCTCTCCACCGTGTGCTCAATCCCATCTCAGAACCTTCCAGATGTAGGCCCTGAAAGCTGAGAGCTTTGGGTGAGCGGTGAACCCAGATTAATTTGCATGACTATGAAGAACAGTGTCACTGTTTGACTAGTGGCGTCAGTTATGTCATTGGGCATAAAGCTGTAGCCAAAGCTAAGTATGATGGCTTTAGTAGGAAGGACTGAGGAAAGGGGTAGAAAAGAAAGCTTTCTTTTATTGTTTATTTTATTTTATTTTTTCTTGAGACAGAGTCTCGCTCTGTTGCCCAGGTTGGAGTGCAGTGGCCAGATCTCAGCTCACTGCAATCTCCGCCTCCCGGGTTCATGCCATTCTCCTGCCTCAGCCTCCAGAGTAGCTGGGACTACAGGCGCCCGCCACCGCGCCTGGCTAATTTTTTGTATTTTTAGTAGAGACGGGGTTTCACCGTGTTAGCCAGGATGGTCTCGATCTCCTGATCTCGTGATCCACCTGCCTCGGCCTCCCAAAGTGCTGAGATTACAGGCGTGAGCCACTGCACCCAGCCTCTTTTATATTTTTATTATTGCAAAAAGCATAATGTTCTGCTTTAGAATCAGAAGGGAAGAACATTAGCTGGCATGATTAGAATGTAATAAAATACATGAGTTTTGGTCTTGAGCTATTCAGGGTCAAGTCCTGATTCTACTAGTTACCAGCCTAGTGAAATTATCCACATTTCGCAAATGTTCTAACCTTAATGTCTTCAGCTGAAAAATGAGAACAATAATTATTCTATCTATTCCATAGAGTTAAGTCAGGTAATACTTTAAAAAACTTAGTATAGCACCTGGCACATTAGTAATATTCAATAAATGCTAGCAATTTGGTTACTATGTTATACAGAATCAGAAAAGAGAACACTAATGGAATCATTCTAATGTTGAAGCACTTTTCTTTTCTTTTCTTTTTTTTTTTCCTTTCTTTCTTTAGAGATGGGGGTTTAGCTCAGTCACCCAGGCTAGAGTACAGTGGCGTGAAACACAGCTCACTGCAGCTTTGAACTCCTGAGCTTAAGTGTTCCTCCCACCTCAGCATCCCAAGCACCTATAATTAGAGCCGTGCACACCACACCCTGACAATTTTTAAATTTTGTGTACAAATGGTGTCTATGTTGCCCAGGCTGGTCTCGAACTCCTGGCCTGAAGCCATCCTCCTGTCTTGGCCTCCCAAAGTGCTGGGATTACAGGTCTGAGCTATTGCGCCTGGACTACTTTTCAAGTCAGGTTGATATAAATACAAATTTTCATCGTGTAATCTTTGCCCTTTTTATGTGTACAGTTCTATAAACTTTCACAAATGCTTACAGTCATGTCATCACTCCAACAATCAAGATATAGGACATTTCTAAAACCCTAAATAGCTCTACCATGCCCTTTGTTTTTATTATAATGTGGTTATTACCAACATAAAGTCTGTAATTTATTCAGCTTTCTTTAGTTTTTACCTAGTGTCTTTTCTCTGTTTCAGAATCCCACCTGAGATGCCACATTACATTTACTCATCATATCTCCTTGGGCTCCTTTCGGCTGTGACAGTTTCGCAGACTTGACTTGTTTAAGGAACCGGACAGTTTTGAGTATTAACCAGGTATTTTACAAAATGTCCCTCCATTGGGATTTGTCTGATATTTTCTTCACGACCAGACTGGGTCATGGTTTTTTGGCAGAAAGACTATAGAGGTAAAGTGTTTCTCATTACATTGTATCAAGAGTACATTCAATCCATATGATTTATTCCTGGTGATGTTTCCCTTAATCGTATGTATGACGTAGTGTTTGTCAGCTTTCTGCACGGTGAAGTCCTTCTGCCCTGTCCTTTCCATACTGTGCTCTTGGATGAAAGTCACACTTAAGAGGTAGTAGAGAGTGATGCTCCACTTTCTTTCTTTTTTTTTTTTTTTTTTTTTTGAGACGGACTCTCACTCTGTCGCCAGGCTAGAGTGCAGTGGTGCCATCTCGGCTCACTGCAACCTCTGCCTCCCAGGTTCAAGCGATTCTCCTGGCTCAGCCTCCTGAGTAGCTGGGACTACAAGTGCCCACCACCACGCCCAGCTAATTTTTGTATTTTTAGGGATAGAGTTTCACCATGTTGGCCAGGATGGTCTCGATCTCTTGGCCTTGTGATCTGCCCACCTCAGCCTCCCAAAGTGCTGGGATTACAGGCATGAGCCATCGCACCCGGCCTCCACTGTCTTAAAAGAGGAGTATTTAAATAAATTATCTGGAATTCTTTTGCATGAAAAATTTGTCTCCTCCTTCCTATTTATTTATCCACCATTTATTTATATTTGTATGACTCATGGATACTTATTTTATTCTTTGGGTTATAATCTAATACAATTCTATCTATATTATTGCCAAAATTGTTCCAGCTTAGGCCATTCAGAGCTCTTCATTTGGCTCATGTGTCCCTTTGACATATGTCTATCATTGTGGATGTTTTCCTTTGAGCACCTCCTTACTTTCTGAAGTCAAATGCTTTATGTCAGAGTTATACCCCTTTCTGTCCTACTTTCTGTCATTACAAGATACTGCAGGCTCAACCTGTATATTTCCTGTCCCAGTCCCCAAATCAGCCAATTCTCTAAGGAGCCTTCTTATATTTTACTGGAGAATGGTATTAGAAACCACGATCAAGGCACCTGTGTTTACTGCTGCTGGGGTATTGTTGCTTCTAAGTCCTTTCTGCTGATAGAGCACTTCAGACATAGAGCACTGTCTCAAAATAAAAATAAAAATACTTATGCATTTTCTTGATTGTTTTTTCTCATTATTCTTTTTTAATTCCCTCATTTTCATTTTCCCCCCAAAATACTGAATTTTCTTTCCAAGCACAGGTCAATTGTCTTATAGATACCTCACATTCTTGATTTATCTTGTGATTATCTTGAGGCTAAATAAGGTTTTTCTTGACCTCCACATTATTGACATTTTGGACTAGGTAATTCTTTGTTGTGGGGGAGCAGTCCTGTGCATCGTAGAATATTTAGTAGCATCCTCAACCTCTATCCACCAGATGCAAGTAGCAACCTTCCAGTCACAACAATCAAAACTGTCTGAAGCATCAACAAATGTTTCATGGAGGCATAATTGCCTCCAGTTGAAAATTAGTGATCTAGACACTGTTGTCAAGAATACGAGGTGAGGGCTGGGCATGGTGGCTCGTACCTGTAATCCCAGTACTTTGTGAGGCCAAGGTGGGAGGATTGCTTGAGACTAGCTTGGGCAACATAGCTAGACCCTATCTCTATAAAAAATAAATTAGTCCAGGCTATTAGTGCATGCCTGTAGTCCCAGGAACTTGGGAGTCTGAGGTGGGAGGATCACTTGAGCTCAGGAGTCATGATCAAGCCACTGCACTCAAACCTGGATGACAGGGGGACCCTGTCTCAAAACAAAACAACAAAACAAAAAGAATATGAGGTGATATTATTACTAAAGTATCACATCAGGAGACGTATGATGTCAGGTTTATGGAACTGATAATACTGATTATTTAAGTTGGTAACCAGCAAATCTCTTCATTGTAGTTAACTATTAATTGTGGCAGTACTTTGAGTCTGTGTGATTATCTTGTTCCATAGCAATTTTCCATCCAGTGTGTTTAAATCTACTTACAATTTGATGATTCTCCCTTGGGTCCATATACTAGGGGATGCAAAATAATGATTTCCTAATTCTTTCCTGAAATACATGACAGCTGAAATTTTTCTGTAAAGAAGAGCTTTCCCTTTTATTCTACTCCCCTCTCTTTTCCTTTTTCTCACTATTGATGCATGGATTTAAAATATTGAGTTGGAATTCTTTATCATCCATTTTTTAAAAATGCTCTAATTGTCCTACATTTGGCTAACAGGAGTACATTCACACTACTCATTCTGTCATTTGTTATGAATATGTAAAATATTTATCTGGTTCAAATCAAAACTAAAAAGATACAGCTAAAGGCTGGGTGCAGTAGATCACACATGTAATCCTAGCACTTTGTGAGGCCAAGATGGGAGAATTGCTTGAGGCCAGGAGTTCAAGACCAGCCTGGTCAAAATAGTGCAACCCCCATCTCTTAAAAAAAATTTAAACAAAAAAAAGATTAAGGTTGGACGCGGTGGCTCACACCTGTAATCCCAGCAATTTGGGAGGCCAAGGCGGGCGGATCACGAGGTCGGGAGTTCAAGACCAGTCTGGCCAACATGGTGAAAGCCCGTCTCTACTAAAAATACAAAAAATTAGTTGGGCATGGTGGCAGACGCCTGCAATCCCAGCTATTCTGGTGGCTGAGGCAGGAGAATCACTTGAACCCAGGAGGCAGAGCTTGCAGTGAGCTGAGATCACGCCATTGCACTCCAGCCTGGGTGACAGGGCGAGACTCTGTCTTAAAAAAAAAAAAGGAAAAGATTAAAAAATAAAAAGATATAGCTGGAGAAGTCCTGCCCATCTCCTTTACCTTTCTCTATAGATAACCACTTTTATTAGTTTCTTAGTTATCTTTTTTCTCTTTGCAAAAGTAAATGAAAATGTAAATACACTCACGCATTTTATCTCACCATTTTCTTACCACAAAGGGAGCATACTATGTGCACTTTTTGTGCCTTGCCTTCCATGTAACAGCGTGTCATGAAATTACCATTAAGTTCTTCAGATCGTCTTTGCTGTTTTGGTAGCTGCAGAGTGCTCCATTGTGTATGTGTATCCCATTCATTCAACCAATCTTCCATGGACAGGCATTTAGGTTGTTTCTGATAGTTTACTACCACAAGTAATACCACAATAAATAGCATGGTGAATATGCTGTTTTGAATCTGTGGATGTATGTCCCCAGGGTAAATTCCTAGAAGGGGTGTTGTGGGGTCAAAAGGTAAATGTATATGGAGTTGTGTCATATTGCTGAATTTCCTTCAACAGCCATTGTACCATTTTGTCTTCCTACCAGGAGGCAATAACAGTGGTGTTTGCTTTCCTACAACCTTTCCGATAGAACTTGTAAGCTTTTGAATTTTTGCCAGTCTGATAAATGAGAAATAGTATCTCACGGTAGTTTTTTGTTTTTTGAGACGGAGTCTGGCTCTGTCGCCCAGCGTGGAGTGCAGTGGCGCAACCTCGGCTCACCGCAACTTCCGTCTCCGGGGTTCGAGCGATTCTCCTGCCTCAGCCTCCCAAGTAGTTGGGACTACAGGTGTGGGCCATCATGTTCAGCTAATTTTTGTATTTTTAGTAGAGACGTAGGTTTCACCATGTTGGCCAGGATGGTCTCAAACTCCTGAATTCAAGTGATCTGCCCGCCTCGGCCTCCCGAAGTACAAATTGCTGGGATTACAGGCCTGAGCCACCGCACCGGGCCTCCCACAGTTTTAATTTGCATTTCCCATAGAATAAACAAGCATCTTTTCTTATGCTTGAAGGCCATTTGTTTCATGTGATTTTAAAAAACATCTCTCCTTCTGTCCTCATAATTTCCTGGCTATCACCTTAGATTTGGCTGCTTTATTTTATATCTGGATTTCTGAAATAGTCTTCTAGCTCGTTTATCTACTAAAGCCTCTCTCCCTTTAATTACCCTGAACACAGTTAACACAATAACCAACTTAATCTCTTAATACCCACTTCAAGACACACACTCTCCCACTTCTGTTTTTAAAAGAACCTTCAATGATTCCCTTTTAGTCACAGAATACTTTTAACCTCATTAGTCTGTAATTCAAGATTTTGTTTTCAACCACTTCTCCAAACTTTTCTTTGCCTATTTCCTTATATTTCCTCATTCTTTCTGCAAAATTAGTATACCTGGTGTCTCAAAATCCATAGCAGAAGCCTTTTTTTCCTGCTATTGTCCAAATATAAAGACCCCCTATAATGCAGCTCTTCTCTCTTATCTGTCTAAATTCTACCTAAACGCTAATGTCCACCTCAACTCTCATCTTCTTAAAGGCCTTCCTTGAACACTTCAGTGCCCAGAGGTTCTCTTTTTTAAAAAAAAATCCTTTTGGTGCATATATTTGCCCCCTTATTTGGCACTGAATTTATATAGCCGCTTTTTTTTTTTTTTTTTTTTGCAATTTCTTAAAATTTTTTAATTTGGATATGTTTTATCCCAAGAGTGTAGACTGTGCTATTTCAATCGGCAAACACTAATACATTTTCATTATCTCTTTCTAAGTTAAAACAAGGGCACATTAACCACTACATTTATTGATGAGGTAGAAAAGTAAGAACATCTTATGTAATTTGATTAAAATCAATCACCAAGTCAATGCTATATAATCTAAGATGCCTGGATCTCAGGTTATAGTTAAGTGTCATAGCTATTGCTACATTCCCTAAATTAAAACAAACAAACAAAAAAGGTGCCTCAAAACATTAGGTAAAAGTCACTCCATTTACTTCTGTCCTCAGTTATTGAAGAAATGTAATTTAAAACTCTTAGATTTATCTTAGTAGTTAAAATTTCCATTTAAGATACTGGTTAGAAAGAGAAAGAATTGACACCAAATATTCTTGGAACAAAATGGTATTATATAAAATGTTATCTATTTGTTTACAACTTGATAAAGAAGAGAAATTGAATCTCATCATTTCATCTCAAAGTATCTAATTCAACACTTTCCTCCAGACGAAATAATGATTTTAGGTCATGAGTTTAGTTTTCTGCCTCCTTTTTGGTAATCTTTTCTTGGAATGACAGATAGCTAGCTCCACCCAGGAAACAGATGAGATTCCAGTTAATATGGAATTTGAGGTTTTTTACTTATTAGGTATAAAAGATAGATATTAATGTTCACTAAATAGCTGGAAAGGAATACAAAACTCAAAAAAAAAAATAGCAACCAAAAAACCCAGGATTTTTATTACTAATTATTTTATATAGCTAATTATTACATAATGTAGATAAAATGTCTCACAATGACAGATTTCACTTTTCTCTGACTCCTCTAGAGATGGTCTAGACCTGGCCCCGAGATGAATCTACATTATTAAAATGGAATAAAGTTAAGTTCTCTCCAAAGGATGATATCCCTTCTCACAGGAAGAATCTTGGGGAAATCTATAGAAAAGTATTCAGATTTTTCAAGTTTGTATTTATCTCTTTAAAATTATAAAACTTAATGAACCATGCTCTGATCAAAGCTTCCTTACAGTTCTAATAGTTCATGAAAATCATTTTTTAATTTAATTAATTAATTTATTTAGAGAAAGGGTCTTGCTCTGTGGCCCAGAATGGAGTGCAGTGGCATGAATACGGCTCACTACAGCCTTGACTTCCCAGGCTCAGGTGATCCTCCCACCTCAGTCTCCTGAGTGGCTGGGACCACAGGTGCATGCCACCACATTTGGCTAGTTTTTTGTATTTTATTGTAGAGACAGGGTTTCACCATGTTTCCCAGACTGGTCTCAAACTCCTGGGCTCAAGTGATCTGCCCACCTTGGCCTTCCAAAGTGTGGAATTATAGGTGTAAGCCATTGCACCTGGCCAAAATAATTTATTTTTGTATTGTATGGTTTATTTTTTCTTCTTCTTGATTCATAAACAAAGTTTGATTAGAGAAAACAGCAAATCTAAGACCCTGGGTATCCTAAGTCATTCATCTCTGCTTTGAATTTGGGCAATTCTCAAATTCAATTCAACAAACATTCATGCATTAATTGCACATTTATTATGTCCTGTGCACTCTGCTAGTACAGAATATATAAGTCTAAGAGCTTGTTCTCAGGTAGTTTAGTGTCCAGGCAGAAAGGTGTATACATAGCAAATATTATACTAGTCACCTCTAAAACATAGTCTCACTGGCCTAACAAATAAAGGGAAACTAGAAAAGGGAGAATTTACTCTATTGGAGAGATCAAAAAAGGGTTCAGAAATAAGGTGACAATTGGGTTCAGCCAAGTCAATCCAAGAATAAACGAGGCCCAATACATAGAGATATTATAAATTAAGGGACATTTTAGAATTTAAAATGAGAAATTAGAGGTATTTAGAATGCTCTTGCCACCCTTTCTGGTGATGTCACTGCACTTTATACCTGTCTCTACTCTGGCAGGTTGTCTTTTAAGAGATTTCATTCCAGGTGTGTCACTTGGGACAGATCCTGCTATCCCTTATAGCAGGATCACAGCCATATCACCTGCGAAATTCTCACCACCAAGGCGAGCACTCAGCACACAGTAGACAAAGTTTCTTAAGTAATGAATGGACTGAAGAGCTTAATAGCACTTTGTAAAGTAAATCAAACTTTCTGATCTGTCTCTTTTTGCAAGTTGAGTCTTTTGGATTTTGAGCCCCCAGAGGGTCAGTATCTGCTGTGGAGTCCATTTCCAGTGGCTTCCCCATGGTGTCATGTTTAGCTGGGTCAACTAAGTGGAGGATGAGGCCAATACAGACCCCTAGTGACCGTGGTTTTCTTGTCACTGTTCCCACCTCCATGCTAAGATCCTCACTGATCCTGAAGGAGTTCACACACATTCATACATTCCTCTCAAGGTGTCTTGAAGCTATGGAAGGAACATCTTCTTTTCTCTACATGTATCTGGCTGGGTAGACTTGCCCCACTGTCATCACTGAGCAGAGCCAAGGGAGACCAAACCTCAGGTTTTAGATTATACACAACCCCTCTCCAAGATGCACAAAGATGCTAGTATGGGCACACAACACACAACAGCAAAGATGCCAGAGAAGACCACAGAAATTAGCTGGGGTGTGAAATTTAATGGGAAAATACATCTGAAATGGGCAAACAGTGAAATCAAGATAGTCAAAACATTCCTCATTGCTCTGGGCAAACTCACCTTCTATCACTTCACATGAGACAGACACTAGAATTTGCTTATAGTTTTTTACTTCAGTACTCTTATTTATACCTAGGTTTATTTTTTGCTTCCCAGGTAATTAGCATTTTACTCTTAAATATCTGACTCTAAATTTTACCTTCTTCTTAAGCGTTTATTAACTTTTTATGACATTTTATTATCCAGTAATATAAGCATCATATTATAGTGGAAGATAATGGGAGAATGATATTTAAGCTTCCAGAAACTGTATTTTCTAGTTACAGATATTATAGAAAATGTATCTTTTCCATTTAAGGCAAAGAGTGGTGGTGATAGCTACAATATAAATTATATAATTCATGTATAATATTTAAGTATTAATTTCAAATTAGCACAAAGAGAAGATTTAGAATATTCACAGCACCAAGAAAGGATAAATGTGTGAGGTGATGGATATACCAGTTATCCTGACTTGATCATCACACATCCTATGCAAATATCAAAGTATCACATGTATCCCATAAATATGTAAAACTATTATATATTAGTGAGAAAAAATTAAGAAAATCCATTGGGTAAGGCAAACAAAAAGTCTACTTTATTCTGGCACAATCTTACCCCTAGAAACTTCATGAGTGTTCTATAGAACAGCATTGGCCTCACTGGGCGGCTTGTCAGAAACACAAATTCTCAGGCCCACTTTAGACCAGTGAATCAGAATCTACATTTCAACAAACTCCCCAGGTGATTTGTGCCACACTGAAGTTTTAGAAGCATTAGTCAACCAATCCCAGGGCTTCATGGAAGTTCCATGAAGAGAAATTATTTCATGAACTTTTCAGTTGAGTTTCCTTTCAAAGATCACACATGCTAATTATTTTCTATATGTTGCCTAAACGTACATTAAGAAACAATCCTGGAATTCGGTAGCCTCCCTATTTTTCATCTTATAGCCAATGCAGTGGTGCCATGTGTTATGAACTGTCTCCATCACCTCCTGCAGGCATGTGAGAAGGGGAGAAAGAAGGAGCCACTGACTTGAATTTAAGAGTTATACATGAGAGTGACAAATGCTTTGCATTGTATGATGGGGAATTCAACTCCGCTGTCACCACGATGCTTTATTCTCTAAGGGTTGTCTTAGGCTCCAAGCAACAGAGTCATTAGTGTTTTCATTTTTACAGTTTTGAGATGGAGTCTGGCGCTGTCACCCAGGCTGGAGTGCAATGGCATGATCTCAGCTCACTGCAACCTTTGCCTCCTGGGTTCAAGCGATTCTACTGACTCAGCTTCCCGAATAGCTGGGATTACAGGTACCTGCCACCACGCCCAGCTAATTTTTGTATTTTTAGTAGAGATGGGGTTTCACCATGTTGGACAGGCTGATCTTTTACTCCTGACCTCAGGTGATCCACCCACCTTGGCCTCCCAAAGTGCTGGGATTACAGGCGTGAGCCACTATGCCCAGCCCAACAGAGTCATTTTTATAAAGGAAAACCCCCATCCCTCTACCCACAAACTTTTGTGTTTTACATACCAAGTGAGTTAGAGGAATTAGGCATTTCTTTGCTTGAGTTTATTCACTGTTAATCTTCCAAATGTGTCACCTTGAGAAGCTAAGGAGAGGCTGAGTCTCAGGCACCTGAAATGCGGTTGCTGGTCAGTAAGCCCCACCAACTCATTGACAACCAGAGGAAAAGGTGCCATGGCCTCCTTTTCTAAACCTGAGTTTCATAAAGACAAGAAACCCATTCATTGCTACAGAAGCAAGTATTTCCTCACAGTGATCCTGTTTGTATTGAAGAGAGCCTACTTAAGACATTGATGGTGACACTGATGCTGACAGCAATGACAAGAATGCCTGCTGGGGCAATGATAGGATGAAGATGTGTGGAAAAGGACTCAGCTATTTCAACTCTTTAGGTGACAAAGGAAGAGGACATACCCAAGCTGCATCCCAGACATCCTTCTTCACAAGGGACACATTCTTCATAGTCTGGGTCTTGGACTTCACCTACACAGAAAGAGAAGTGAAAAACACAACTCATTTCCATTGAGTGCAGACACGTTAATTGCTATAAAAATATCTTCTTGTGTAGCTTCTTTTAAAGTAAATCATAGAGCAATTATGAAGCCCAAAACCATCCTTGAGGATATATGTGGTTTCTACTTTTTAATCTCCTTCTGTTAATTGAATAGATTAAATCAGCTTGATTGGGTACAAAGAGAACCAGGTTGGACCATATGCCATGCAGCTAGTTTTGAAGTCAAGCTTGGTGATTTTATTTATTAAAGAAACCAGTTCTGCTTCTGGGACAATGGAATTGGGTATGTAAATGAACAGGTTCCCTTCCTCTTTTTATCTGTCCTACTAAACACTTTTTAAAAAGTTTAAAATCTTTTACTACACTCATAAACATTAAGGAGAGACAGAATTGAGTGTCTTAATTATTCTAAACATGTCTTGGAGCTCTCTTCAGCACCAGACCAGGCATAATTCTCATACAGAGCAGAGCAATAACAGTCCGTGGCATTCTTACATAGAAGAGAACCGAAACTATAAGTGTTGTTTTTTAATTTCCTTCTTCCCATAAAAGATAAGAAATTGGGCAATAACAATAACACATATGACTCACAGACCGTTTTAATATTTTCAAGTAGTTTTTGGCTGATCCTCACTGGCTTCTCAAAGCCACTCTGTCTTGATGCTCTGCTCTTCCTTTGACAGATGAAGACAACAAGGCATGGGCAAATTAGGTGAGTTTTGCCCAGGGTCTTGTGTCTAGTAATTGGGAAGGAGAAAACTGTTGACCCAGACTTTTGGATTCTAATCTTATTTTCTCTCCCTTATATCCTGTCCACAATCCCCCCACCTGCCAACATCATTTTCTTTTCTTTTTTCTTTTTTTTTGTGATGGAGTCTTGCTCTGTCTTCCAGGTTGGAGTGCAGCGGCATGATCTCGGATCACTGCAAGCTCTGCCTTCCGGGTTCAAGACATTCTCCTGCCTCAACCTCCTGTGAAGCTGGGATTATAGGCATGCAACACCACGCCTGGCTAATTTTTGTATGTTTAGTAGAGACAGAGTTTCACCATGTTCCCCAGGCTGGTCTCGAACTCCTGACCTCAAGTGATCCACTTGCCTTGGCCTCCCAAAGTGCTGGGATTAAAGCACGAGTCACTGCACCTGGCCAATTTTCTATACACTTAGGTGCATTCCTACGATCTTAGATTATGTCTGGGGAAACCCAGAGAAAGGGTGTGTGAATAGAGAGAGAGAAAGTAACCTCTCTCCCCACTTGGGTATGGAGTCACCCAAAATCATCCCAAGTGCCGACACGTAAGCCAGGAAGGCAATTCAAGTCTCCAGGACATCCAGGGCTCAGGCCCTCCTCCCGTGTTCTGGTGCTGGGCAACGGCCCAGGAGCAGGCTTACCTTGTCCACACTCCAACTTCTGGCACGTGTGGTTGGTGGGCGCTAAGAAGTAGCCCCTTGTGCATCTTGTGCAGATGTGCATGTTGTGACAAAGCTCACAGTTGTCTGGGCAGGGCAGGCAGGTATTCCCTTCAGTGGCATAGTGGCCCTCTGGGCAGCTCTCTCGACACTCTCCCTGGTATAGGAAGTACACTCGGCCATAGTTGTCTGATCAGTTACAGGGGCAACGAGAAGAGGGATAATGTACAAAGTTAGCCATGAAACTATTCTAATGTAAGATACTATATTTAAAAAAGATGCAACTGAGTGCTTTCGTTCCTAGGGGCTGAGGGGTATAAAGATGGATTTAATGAAAAGTGCAATAACTACATCCTTGTAGTTGAGAAGTTTTCCTTGCAGGGAATTATTTTCCAATATTTTATATATTTCAGTGAATAGCGACTACTATCTGGGATATCATTGCAAAACCATGCTCTGTGAATAACTACAATTCAAAATGTGTTTAACTTTCCCAAGGGCTCCTTTGGTATCTGTGAAAGCTCTCAGACTTGGGCGGGGGGAGGCTATAGAGATCCCATGAGAATAAACACATGCTTAATGATCGACACGTTTTATGAAAGTGCAATCTTTTAAAATGATTTTGAATTGGTATCGATCACATGCTTGCATTAACCATCTAAGGTATGAATTTCCTCAGAGTTGCCAATGCCCATAATGACAGGCTTATTGAAGCACTAGACCAAGCACACTTCTTTGACTCTTTTACGTGCATTCCTGAAGGTTCCTGACTTCTGTCAACATTGGATTCTATAAGGAAAGAACTGGCAGTGCCCACAGCATAACAGACCATGGGAATTTGTTCCTGGTGGGAATGGAAAAGTCTAACCAGTTACAAAGCATCACAATTAGTTACAAAGGATTCTAATCAGTTACAAGTACAAAAACAACAATTAGGTGAATACTGATGCATCTAGAGGTCTCCTACTCCCACCCTCTTGGAGTTTTTGTGCTGAGTGTGCTCGGGGTATCTATCTTCTCTGAATCAGATTTCCCATATGTCCTTGCCTCTGAAGAGCAGCCGATCTGTGTTACTCAGAATAACCAGGGTCTAGGGTTCATTCCTCATGTGATCTACCACATGGATATCCAAAATCATTGACCTTCAAGATGCAAGGCTGCTGAATTTGTGGATAAAGATAGCACTAAACCCATGTTGCAAGTGTGGAAACGGAAAGTCAGTCTAATGTTAAATTGACTCACATGAAATTGCCAACATTTGACTATTTTTTACCTGTAACCATGGCACTTTCACATCATTTATCATAATATTTCTTATTTATGCAAAGCCATAGTTGAAATACGCTTTTTTTTTTTTTTTTTTTTGAGACAGGGTCTCACTCTGTTGCCCAGGTTGGAGTGCAGTGGCATGATCTCAGCTTACTGCAACCTCTTCCTCCTGGGCCCAAGTGATCCTCCCACCTCAGTCTTTCAAGTAGCTAGAACTACAGGTGCATGCCACCATGCCCAACTGTTTTTTTTTTTTTTTTTTTTTTGTATGTTTTGTAGAGATAGGGTTTCATCATGTTACCCAGGCAGGTCTTGAACTCTTGCACTCAAGTGATCTGCCTGGCTTGGCCTCCCAAAGTTCTGGATGTGAGCCACCATGCCTGGCCTGAAATGCAATTTTTAAAACATGCTTTTGGATTATGGGCTCTCAGGCTACCTTTTTTGCTGATTATGATTTTATACCTGAAGGCTACTGGTTCCCATAGGACCAAGAAAATAAAAACGGCTTCCACAGAGGTGGTGGAAGAAAATATTCTGCTGTTTCTAAATTAGACATAGAAGAGATTATCCTCTAAGGAAAGAAGAGGGTTTGGAAGGACTGATGTGCATTTGGTGATTCTATAGCTATCGATCAACATTGTGGAGCACAAAACTCTGATCTGGTGGAACCTGAAATCTCTAGAGACCACAAGAAGGTCATCCTTCCAAGTTATGTTCTCAGTCACTTTATGAAACCATAGCCAATGCCATTTCCATCCACCATGACTCATTCAGAAAAAAATCTTTTTTTCAGAGTTCCCCAATTTCTCTGGGGTAGGTAGGAAGATTTGAGGGAAAGCAGTGAGGAAATCTACCTCTTTTGCATCCCCTACGCCTTCACATGACATCAACTCAGGACGCAGATGCTTAGGGGGACTCTAAGGCTCTAAATATGTATTTGTGGAATGACTGACTGGAGTTAATTCATATTTGGCAATATTCAATTTTTCCCCTATATCCAACTGGATCATCAATCTTGAAAATTAGCAACAATGGGCTTAGATTTAGAAGGAAGTGTTCTTCAATCCCGTTTTTATTGTTTGGACATGGCTTTATTGAGGGGCCTCTTCAGGTGTTATAATTTGGGTTTAAAGAACAGAGATTTGAGGGGGTCTCATGCCTTGGTCATGACCAGCTTTTCCCACAGGTTTGGTCCAGGACTATGTCAAGATTTGGTCAGATTTTGAGTAGCCCTGCTCAATTAGTTATGGATGATAATTTAAACACCATGCGTAAATTTTTGGCCACTCGCCCAGGGTCTTCAACTTCAAATTATTACAATAGTATGTAGACGAAGCTATTTCCAGTGGTAGAAGGGCTGATACTTTTGTTAGGCACCGAAAATTTTCCTGGGACAAGAGTTCAAATGGGATAATAGGGGACAAGAGTTTGGATTGGCTTTTGTTTATTCTGGAGAGTGATTCGCTTTTACCAGAGCATTTCTTGGCAGCTGATTCTGTTAGGTGAGAAGGTGGACCAGCATGAAGATATTGGATGTCCATAGGAGAAAAGGAAGGGTGAGGGTTGAAGGCATGAGGTGAAAAGGACTGCTGGAAAGGATAAAAGAAAGGTGCAGGGATTCTGAAAATAAACTTGATGAAGTTGACTACCACATTTTGCTTGCTGTAGCTGTTGTGTGATTGATGGAACTTAGCTTTGGGTCCAGTTTGGTAGTGAATAAATCTGGAAGAGAATTGGAGTGAATCCTCAGCAATATAGCTGGAGATGTACATTTCCAAAAGGCATCATACATAAACCTTAGTGAAGTCACAATTAAACAAGGGACACAATCTCTACAAATTGGTGGGAGGGGCTTATGAAGATTGATGGGACCCCCTGGTTGGATGATTTTTAGCCTTTTATTAAAGCTTCCATTTATGGATATGGAACTTCTTCAATTAAATCATCCTTCTTCTTCTTCAGCACTGTCCCATCAAGGTCTCTGCTACGTTTGCTTCACTAATGCTTCTTAAGGACATCACTCTTAAGTAGGCAGAACTACCTCAGGGCTTGCTAAACAACAAGCCCTACCTCGAGGAAGCCTTCTCTGCTCATCACAGCTGGAAGCAATGCTGCTTCTCTGATCTGGCGTAGGATTTCTAACACAGTAACTTGTAAATAGAAGGGATGCAATAAATGTTTAAGATAATGGATTAAGCACAATTTCAAACAGAAAAAAAAAAAAAAAACAGAAGAAATGTCAGCTCATTTGTAGGTAGGTTGGTCCAAGTAACTGTAGGATGCTTAGAAGACTAGACATTTGTTTGGTATCTAAACTTCTTTCTAATTTTGTGCTATATAGGGAGATGTGAAAGTGATTTTGGATGCCATCTTGTCCTTTCTCTTCTTCCTCTTCTTTTTTTTTTTTCTGTTACAAGTAAGAAGAGGCATAAAGAGGTAAAGTGACTGGTTTAGTACCTTCTCGTCAGTAACAAAGCCAGGACTTAAACTCACATTTTCTGACTGCTGGTCTTAACATTCCTTCCATTGAACCATTCATTCATTCGTTCATTCAGTTATTTATTGTGAACCTTTCATATACCAGACACTGTGCTGGTGCTCAAAATACAGCAGAAATAAGGGAGAAACCATGCCATGCTCTTATGGGGCATACAAACGTATGGACCAAATAGACATCAAATGTGTTGAGGCTCGTGAAGGGGGAAGTGCAGCATTCCCAGGTTGTTCCTGTGAAGGCCTAATCCAGGCAAGGAGGTTAGGGCAGCCCTTGCTGAGGAAACGATGTTGAAACTAAGATGGAATAGGAAGACATCAGCCAGACAACAAGCAGAAACATCTCAAATGAAGTCTTAGGAGCAAGAGAAACTCAAATGCCCAAAAGAGTAAGCAGCTACAAACAATAACAGTAATGATAATAAAAATAATAACAGTTAATATTCTAAGTGCTCACCATGTGGGGCTAGCCCTGTTCTAAATGCTTTATTGTTTTATCTCATTTCATGTCATTTAATTTTCATAAAAACTCTTAAAGAAGTGAGCATTATCATCATCTTGTAGATGAGGAAGGAAACAGAATAAGGCAGTCTAGAGGTAAAATATGACAGGTGTTTGTCCTATTTTGACGCATGAAACACAAAGCAATGATTTTAATTTATACACAGAAATGCGTTATCTCCTGATCTTCTGCAAATGCCTGGTACTCCTAATGTGTTCTTCATTTTTCTTGGTTTACTGCAAGGAAGACTAAAGATCAATAATTCTTTTCCACCAGAAAAATGATCTAAGGATGATAATGCTGGTAACTGATAGCCTCAGGATCAGTGAGACAACTGGGAATGGTGGGGACTGGGGAGAGATGGACAACAGCCTCTTTTGGACTCCAGGTAATGATTTGGGAAATGCAGGTCCAGTGTTGGTGGATCTTTTGAATTTTCAATAGACATCAAACCCTCAAGTTTTTATCTGCAATGTCCCAATTTTTAAATTTGGCTCAAATTTAAAAAGTAGTATATAGAAAAAAAAATACGAATCTGGCCCACATGAGGTCAGTAGGGGACAGGCATATGAGTTGAGGCTGGAAAGGAGTCAAGGGTCAGAATGCAGAGAACCCTTGAGAGCATGAAATAGAATCCAATGGCAGCAGGCAACTTTTAGTGCAGGTAAATCTGGGACTCAAAGGTCACATTTGTAATCATTTGAAATGATGACCTTGCTCTGCTGAGCTCTGGCAACTTCTAAGTGGCATACCTCAGCTCCAAGAAGACTCACACACAGCCCCTAATACAATACTTTCCTTAAAGACAGAACGTGTCTGTCTTAATTCCCTAGCTTTTCACTTGTACTTCCACAAATCTTAGCTTCACTGTCTTATCTCACGTCTGACCTCATGCTTGTCTGTCCTTCTCTGGAAAGGCATCTCTTAGCTGCTTTCTCATCTTTTCAAGGGCACCGAGTCTACACCTAAATAAGGTGAACAAGCTTTTTGTGTCCTGACAAGCAGAAAGTTCAAGGTTGTCCAGCCTCTCCAGTGAACAGCTGTCTGATCTTAACCCTCAACCCCAGACACAAGGCTTTTGGGTCAAACCAAATGATGGCCATCAGGAGAGGAACAGGTTTGGGGTCAGGAAGACAGAGGAGCAGCCGTCCTCTCACCTGCTTCACAGGAGGTGCAGAGGGTAGGGCCGCTTCCTTGGCATCTCTGGCAGGTGTGGTGGCATGGATGGCATTGGTTCTCAAATTCAAATTTCCGTGAGGGACAGCTGGAAACACAGCGGCCATCATCAAGAATCCTAGAGGAAATGCAGACTTTTAGAATTCACCAGGGTGACTTTCCAGAGTGGCCCTAAGTATCAGAACATGTGGTTTTCATGTTTGCTGTACAGATTTGACTTCATTGTTCCAGAAACAAGGGGGATGACTGGGAGTGATCATCTTAGAACATGTAAAATATTAGTCATGTACCCATCCTTGGCCCAAGATTTGGACTTAACAGCCAGTGTGCCAAAAACTGGCTGGGAAAACAATCCCGAATCTGGTTCCAAACAAGCTAACTGGTGCCCACAGGGATTAAACCCATATTATAGGCCCCAACCAAACCCAGCCAACAGTCAGATGGAGGTTTCTAAACTTTCCATACACTCAGTGGGCCTTTGAGAGAGGCCTTGGAGAAAATATTCTTCCTTTATCTATCAGCATGCTCATGCTTTGCAAGGGAAATGTCAGCTCCAAGGGCTCTTGACGAGTAGAACAAAACACTGCTTTGTAGCTCGGGTGCTACTTAGAAGCCTGGCCTGAGTATGTTGCAAGTAATCAATGAACTCTGATTTTGAGTGTCTTGTTTTGCAAGCATTTCCTGAGATATGGAGCACTGGAGTCTCTATTTTCTGACCATGAACACTTTCTGTGAACACCTACAAAGGGCATTACTGATGAGTTAGTATATGGGCTTCTAAAACTTTGGTTTTACACATATACAATATATATCCTAATGTCATTGTTAATATTTTTGTAGTTTTGCTTCATTATTCTTTGCAAACTAATCATAAGAGCAAATGTGATTAAGTAAATTGTATCCAAGTGTTCTGTTCAGAAAAATACAAAATGTTTATCAAATGCAAGAGTCAGATAGGTAATATGAATAGATGAAATGAGCTGGGGGCTGCACACCCAGAGTTCCTAATTTAGTGGGTCTTAAAGGGAGGCAGCTGAGAATGTGCATTTCTGACATTCCAGATGGTGCCAGTGCTGCTGGTCTGGTGAGCAGTCTTCAAGATCCGCTGCTCAGTGACAGTCTGGATTACTGTGGAATTCACTAAATGATTCCTGTGTAATACAGGTGACATCAAATTGGCATCTCTTACGCTCCCTTAGAATAACAGTTATTGTATCAATTGTGAGGTTCACTGAGCACACAGCATACACGTGCTCCCGTGAGCATAATGCTGCCATCCAGGCCTGGGACATCTGAGTGGGCCTGCGAAGACAGGGAAAGTTGTCTTTTTCTCTCTACTACTCCTCTCCACTTAAGCTGCACACCACATGAAAGGTCAGCTGTAGGCCTCAAGCAACTTGTTCCTGTATTGGCACTGGCTTGTTTAAAGTTCATTGTTTCCAGAGCTAGAACCAACCCTGAATTGAGGGGTGGGCCATTTCAATCCCAGGTTTAGAGGAAAGTTGGGTGGGGCAAGGCATCCTGAATAGTATGTCACTGCAGTCTTCTATCTCATTCATTCCCACACACTGAAAGTCTGTGTCATTTGCATCTGTTTGGAGACAGAATGGGATTCAAGCCAACAACCTGAGACATAAGTCCACCTCTGTCTTGGATTCCCAGGCCCTCATGTTCTGTTAACCATCCCCAGCACCACTGAATGAACAATCCTTCTGGCCCTCTGCAAAGCGTGAGTCCTAGTCCTAAACAGACACTCACACGCATCTGGCTGTCCATGTCAAAACAGATCCCCTGCACCATGGCATAGAATGAGATGCCTGTGCTCCCAGCCCAGATTTTTAGTGGATGGCGCTAATGCCAAAGGGGAATATCCCAGCCCCAGCCTGGCACCAGTTACTGAGCCAGAAGACTTTTCAAGGAATAGTCTGGATGTGGCTAATTTAATATGAACAAACAAAGAAAACTATAATCTTTCTACAAGAAAAACTGTGGAAGAGCTTTCTGAGGATTTTAAGCAAGAAAGCTATTCGATGTTCTGCTGAAAAGGAGAATGGGGCAGGTTTATTCTGGGGGTTTATTTTCTTGCTAAAATCAATTGAGAAAGGGATACGAAGTACATCATCATTTTATCTCTTATAGCAGTGGTCCCCAGCCTTTTTGGCAGTAGGGACTGTGATTTGGTTTGGCTGTGTCCTCACCCAAAATCTCATCTTGAATTGTAGTTCTCGTAATCTCAAGTCATGGGAGGGACCCAGTGGGAGGTAACTGAATCATGGGAGTGGTTACCCTCATGCTGTTCTTGTGATAGTGAGTGAGTTCTCGCGAGATCTTATGGTTTTATAAGGGGATTTTTCCCCTTTGCCCAGCACTTCTCCTTCCTGCCATCCTGTGAAGAAGGAGTCTTTCTTCCCCTTTGCCTTTTGTCATGATTGTAAGATTTCTGAGACCTTCCCAGCCATGCAGAACTATGAGCCAATTAAACCTCTTTTCTTTATAAATTACCCAGTCTCAGGTATTTCTTCATAGCAGCATGAGAACAATCTAGTACAGACCAGTTTCATGGAAGGCAATTTTTCTACAAATGGGGATGTAGAGGATGGTTTTGGGATGATTCAAGTGCATTATATTTATTGTGCACTTCATTTCTATTATTATTACATTGTGATATATAATGAAATAATCATACAACTCACCATAATGTAGAATCAGTGGGAGCCCTGAGCTTGTTTTCCTGCAACTAGATGGTCTCATCTAGGGAATGATGGGAGGCAGTGACAGATCATCAGGCATTAGATTCTCATAATGAGTGTGCAACCTAGATTGCTCATATGTGCAGTGCACAATATGGTTCACACTCCTGTGAGAATCTAATGCTGCTGCTGATGTGACAGGAGGTTGAGCTCAGACGGTAATGTGAGCAATGGGGAGTGGCTATAAATACAGACAAGGCTTCACTTGCTCATCTGCTGCTCACCTGCTGCTGTGCAGCCCAGCTGCTAATAGGCCATGAACCAATACCAGTTCATGGCCTGGAGTTTGGGGACCCATGTTTCATAAGATGAGATGACAGATTGGCTTGGGGGGAAATCATTTGTTTTGGGAGAAGTGATCTCTGATTAATGGGAACCACTAAAAACTACTCAGAAATAGGAGAAGAAGCAGAAATAGAACCCTTCCATGTTTACATAGGGAAGGGGCTGTCTTTTTGACTTGATTTTAGGAACATATCAATCACATAATCATGCTTGAAACCATTCCCTCCATGTCTAACAAAAGCATAGGCGACATCTCCAGTTTTTGTAAGAGGATGATTATTTCTAAAGATAGAAAGATAGGGAAGACAGTTATGCTTAAGTGAAGGCACTGAATTATGTCACCACGACCCACCCCACATTCTCCAAACTCCCCCCAAAATATTGCTAAGAAACTTGAAGAAAAATCCCATTCCAAATGGCCACAGTTTTCAACAGACACCAACAAATTTTCCGTAGTAGAAGAGAATAGATATTTTGCTCTATAAAAGTAGAAAATGGGGCTGATGAAAATTTTCCTTAAAGCCAACTCAAGGCATCTCTGGGACCACCAGGCATCCAATTCATGGATTCCTGAGATGCCCAGGCAAGCTCATCTCTGCAGGGGAAGAGCTTCTCTCCCCAGCTCATGTCAGTTCTTGACCTTTTCATAGGAAGTGAACCATTCCAGACCGAACAGGCCTGAAAGAAAGGGAGAATGCAGTGGAACCAAGTGCTCAACAGCTGGGCAGAGATGATCTTAACATTGGCGCTGAGTGTTCCAGAAGGCCCCAGGATGTGTGTGTGACATGAACTGTAATGAAAGAGATGGCATGTCAGGGTTAGCTTGTCCTCTTTCCTGATTGTTGACTTGGCCTAATTAAAGTCATTACAATGGCACTTAGTGTAATTTCTTGGTGCTTTAATATTCTAAAAGAATGAAATCTAGTAAGAAGATTTTTTTGTCTGAATTCATAGAAATAGATCAAATAAAATGTTTGAGCACGGGTCAGAGCGGAGATAACTTTGAAATGTTTTTAATTAGTTCACTGACTCTGTAACTCCTTCAGGGCTGGGCAGGGAAATTAGTTTGGGCAGTGAGGACCCCAGCATCACAGAGCTTTGCATGTTAAATACAGTGGCAAAGAGGGCGCTTGGTTTCTCCAGGTTTTTAATTCTTTAAGGAGCTAAACCCAGTGGTTTATAAAATTGTAAAGGAAGGGTGGTGGCTGCCTTATTAAACAAATGTTCAAATATTCTCCGGGTTCAAATGACATGCACACATGCATTGGAATTTGATTCTTGGTATGGTGGGGAATTGGAGAAAAAAACAGAACCTCATTTTGAGAATGCTATCTGTATCTTAGAGTAAGTCCTGATGCTTCTTTAAGGCAAATTCAATATTTAGAGGCATAGTTATTTTAAAGAGACACTTGGAAAAATATGCTCATGGTTAGCCTTAAAAATTCTTGAAACTGTTCCTTTGTGTCTTCTTCAGTCCTTTCTCCTTCCTTCTTTCCTCTTTTCCTTCTCTTATTCATTCTTTCCTTTCTTCCTTCCTCTTTCTGAGGGAGCTATTTGGAGAGCCAAACCTATGATATTGATTACATACTTCATCAAGTTCAATAAAACACATTTATTGAATTGTTATGTGTTGATCACTATGGGGAATAAAGGAACAAACACATCACAGCACCTGCTTGCAAGAATATTACAGTCCTGCAGAAGTAGGACAAAATGACCATTATGCAAAGCAGAGGGCATGTCCATCCCAGAGATGCAAAGTGCCTGCCACTGGAGCAGCCTCATCACCCTTGCCTGCAAGAGACCTGCTTCCTTTGCATTGGGAAGGGCAGTGATGAGGCCATTCAGTGAAACACTCAGCAGCCAACAAATATTCAGTGCTAGGCTCAGAGGAGCATTGAATGAAAATACAACAGGCCTCCAGCTTTCTTCATTAGAAATTCCCAGTGTATTAGCAAAGATGCTTATTCCATTTGCATACTTACTATTCCCTCATTAACTCAGTTAGCAAACATCACCGAGTGTCTACTATTATCCCAGAACTGTGGTAGGTACTAGAGATCAAAGACGAGTATCTCAAGTGGCTTACAGTCTGATGAGGAAATAGCTTTGTAAATGAAAACCTTCAAAGGCTACAGGTGCTCTTACGGAAGCTTATAGAGAGCAAAGAGATATAAAAATGGTTAATTTTTGCTGGGAAGAGATTAATTTTACTGAGAAGAGGTCAGAAATGCCTTTGAGAACAGTTCACCCCTTGTAATCCCAGCACTCTGGGAGGCCGAGGCGGGTGGATCACCTGAGGTCAGGAGGTCAAGACCAGCCTGGCCAACATGGTAAAACCCGTATCTACTAAAAATACAAAAATTAGCCAGGCGTGGTGGCGGGTGCCTAATTCCAGCTACTAGGGAGGCTGAGACAGGAGAATTGCTTGAACCCGGGAGTTGGAGGTTGCAGTGAGCAGAAATAGTGCCACTGCATTCCAACTTGGGTGACAGAGCGAGACTCTATCTCAGGAAAAAAAAAAAAAAAAAAGTTCACTTTTGAACTGACTCTAGAAATAAGTAGATACTTGACCAGCAGATGGAAATGATGATTGAGGAATGGGTGTGCAGAAAAGGATGAGATTTCAGGCATCAAAAGTGGCATCAAAGGCACCCTATTCATTGGTGAGGAAATCTGTTCCATGTCCAGGGAACTGGGCCTTGTGATGGGGACTGGGCGTCATGGGGAGAGGATACCACAGAGCTGGGCTGTGCCCAGACCAAGGAGAATATCTGTGGAGTGGGAAGGAGTTTGGTTCCTTCTCACTGCAGGCCCATGGGATGCCGCTAAGGTGGTGAGCACCTCCTCTCTCCACCCTGCAATCCATGAGCTCACACCACCGGGAGATCCTGAGAAGCCACTTACCTTGTCATGGGGCAGGCAGTGCAGTCTTCCTGGGTTGGTCCCCGGCACTTGGCACATGAGGCCTCACAGGTCTGGCAGTGGCCATGGTCATCAACGTATTCTCCTGGGGAACAAAATCTAGTTGTTTACTTCATTTCTACATGGCAAGGCTGCCTGGGCTGTCAGTCTGAGAGCAGCCAGATCTCCGTGGCTGCCTGAAAGCGATGCAGACAACACAGAGAGGAGAGGCCTTGAATGGCTTCAGCTGCTAGTCCCAAATCCTGATCTTATCATAACAACAGTTCCTCTCCTGGGGGGCCCCAGAAGTTGGAACCTCAAAAAGTTATGAGGCAATGACATATTTCTGAATCTAGTCAACATGTGTTACAGATTTTATAAGTAGGGAAGGCCAAGCGGGGCTTCCCACCAGACCCCTTTACTGAACTCCTACTGACGTTCCCATTAAAAGCTGAGGTCTCCTGGTCCACAGAGGGCCCTATAGTTTTGGTTCAAGTCAAGCAATGACCAGGACTCACCCAGATCTTGTCTTACCACCCCATGGGGTAGAGGTGCGGGAATCGTGGTTACTGGTCAAGAATGGGTGCTGAGTCTTGGCTGACATTGGGCAATTGTAAGCTATATCTCACTCGGAAAGAGTAATAGTGAAGAAATAGCCAGGGAATTCTTCCTTTAATTGGAAACTTTATCTTTCCCAAGGGAAAACACATATGGGGCCCTGCAACAGAAGCAAATCCAGCCTCACAAGTTTCTTGGAAACATTTTAAGAAATTACTCCCACAGTAAAGGTGGCAAAGGGGGGCCAGTCTCATGGAAAGTAAATCTCATGGATTTAAAGATGGGCCTCTACTCACTGAATCCAACCCTCATTGCACTCATCCTAACCTGCTATTGTCTTAAAAAAAATTGACCGGCTTCTTTGGTCAGATCCACAGAGCCACTTTTTCTGGTTTAGAAACTGGTCATGCCCAGAAAATATGATTTCAGATTTTGGCAGAGACACAACCTCCACTGGACCTCAACCCCCTCCAACTCTGACAGCCCCCATAAGCTATATCTGAACACTGTCAATCTGAGATCCAGCTGGTGGGGTGAGATAGCAGGACCCGCCCAGGGTTTAATCAAGTTGTCTCACTGAAACACCAAGACTCATTGCCTGATTTAGCACAGTTGCATTGAAAAGAGTCCTGGAAACCCAGACTTGACTGGTGAGGAAATGAGGGAAATTAATCCTTCTTTCTCCCCTCCCCCCCCCCCCCCCCCCCGCCCCATCGCTTCATTGGACTGGTACAGCTAGCATGTAAGTAAATCTTATATATGTAAATTTTACACTTGCTAGTACTAAACCCCAAAGATGAATGTGAAGAGACAACTAGAGTTTGCCTTTATGTAGCAGAAAAAGCCTTTCATGTAGAGTTATTCTATTCGTTTTGTTAACTGAAGGGAAAAGTGCATGTTCAAAGTGATGCAAACATGTAATCACAGCACAACCTGCACACCCCGGGCTCTGTTCCTGTATATCTCCTCGTTGTTACCAAGGTACAATTTGGACTGGGAAACTTATATACAATTTTTAGAACGCAAATGGGACTGGGACTGTAATTCTTACTTCAGGACTGAGTAGGAAACCTCCCAGGAGACCTAGGCCCAAAAGAGTGCATAACTAGCAGGGGCAAAGAATACAGGTATGCAGGTTGTTCACTGCACAAGGTGCCTACCCACCCAAATGGTCCCGTGGAGGCTGACATCCAGCCCGTTTGCTTCACCATGCCAGGCACTCTGGTGTAGGCTGCCTCTGCCTCTGTAGAGGGACACCTTTTATTAACTCACACAAAGGCGTTGACTGGACTGGTTACATTCTTGGTAACCAGTAGTCCTAAGACAGCTAAAAGCTGTGACCTCCATCTAGCAGGAGTGGTGATTTCAAGCTGAGACTGTGTCACTTACTACAGGCATCATCATAGTTATGCAGCCTTCTTTATATTTATCCAGGCTCCTCCACTTCACCTCTTATTTACGGCTTCCACTATTGTTGTAGGAGGCACAATCAATTGAGCAGGGTGATTATCAGTCCAGGTACCAGCAAAATTAAGAGCAGAGGACCCAGGGCAGGCTTGGTGGGAAGAAGTAGACCTTGCCTACAGGGGCCAGTGCAAACACTTTGTGTTTACAGTTAGGTGATATCTATGTATCTTTCAAAAAAAATATGCTGAGTGGAACAAGAATGGAGGAGGTTCATAGAAGCTTAAAACCCCACAAAAATTGTATTCTAGAGAAATACGGACTCTTAGAGAGCACAACTTATCTGTTCATTCATTTTATGGATGTATTTTTTAACACTACATACATGCCAGCAACTAAGGGAGATGTAGAGATGTACAAATTAAAAAGACCCTGCTTGTGTGTTCTCAAAGATTTTACGAGAATGATTTATAAAGAGATAGTTATAACCCAATTACTAGCCAAGGGACTTCTACTTCCTCAGGTCAGATTAAAAACCAAAACAGAAGGTGTACACAGGACTCTGCTAGACCCAGAGGCAAAGACAATTACTTTGCCTTGACATCGGTGCCTATAGGAATGGACACAGTGGTTTGGTTCTTCCACCTCCTCATATTCATCTACCCTCATTTCCATGACGTATCAGATCCAATGCTAGGATAGGATTTTAAACTAAAACACCTTGCTCTGCTAAGTCAAATGCTACTTAGAAGGTTCTGAAAGTTATATCATGTCTGTGCCCAAAGTTTTTATCACGCAGATGAGGCATTGTTAGGTTAGTTGAGGGTTATTAAGATGTAACAGTGAAAATTTTGAATTCTCTCCTGTATCTCTTGTTTGCCTTCTCATTGGCTTCCATAAACCAGTAGGTGACTTTAATACCCTGGCTTTGCATGTCCTCAATCTACTCAACTATAGTGGCCTCTGTTGGCACTCACAATGTGCTGCCTTAGATATAATGACCACAAAATATTACCCCATCTCCAAGATTTTAAATACATCCTCCAAGCACAGTGGGACATTCTTATGTCCCACTATGAGTCTACATCATCCCAGGTGACTCCCTATCACTTCGTGATTATCCCTTCATTCATCTCTTCCAATCTCCACCTTGCCTCCCCCACTTGGGGTAGGCCAAGCCATTCCAAAGCCCAAGTTCCACCCATTCTTCTGCAAAAGGAGACATCACCTCTTCTTCCAATCTCCACCTTGCATCCCCCAAGCCACCCCAAAACCCAAGTTCCACCCATTCTTCTGCAAAAGGAGACATCACCTCCTCATTTGCAATAAGATGTCTGAGTTCCCTTGGCTTTTTTTTTTTTTTTTTTTTCTCTCAATGTCAAAAGTCATCTCTGTTTCCTCCTTGGCTTTTTACTTTTCTTCTGTCTCCAAGAAATGTCTGCCTCTCTTCCTGGCTATTGTCAGTTCCCCATCTACTGTTATAATCTTCTTTCCTCAGGATATTTCTCCACCAGTTCCTCTGCCTTTAATCTCTTCCTCACAACTCTCATCCTTGTCTGATCTACAAAAGTTTTCTGCTAACCTAAAACCTTCCCCAGCCCTTTCCCCACCCTGATAAGGTACTCGTAAAACTTGTTTTTTCCTCCTACTATTTGGAAACAAAATGGTGAAAACTTCATGACCTTGAAGCTTATGTAAGAGAGTCAGTGTAAGACAGCTAAACTGTGCGTGTCTCTGAAGTCTGCGTGCCTCTTCACGTTAGAACAGCTGATGAGAACAGAGGAAGCTTCTCCCATGCTCATATTTATGTAGATGTTCAAGTAGTTACATAAACAACTGCCCCCAGCTCTTACAGGCACAAGTTTTCACTGCATGTTTGGAACTGAAGAAACCAGGTTCCAAGGACACAGAGAAGTTGCTTTTTTTTTTTTTTTTGGTTGTTGGAGCAGCAAATTCTTGTCATCTGTCTTCATTGCACAATGAAGCTGAATGTTTATGACAGGCATGATATACAAAATTCTTACAAAAAGTCACTTTTAACAGAGCCTTCAGGGGCCAGTATTCTGTTTTCCACCTCATCCTACAAGCTCTTCTTTCTGGCATCTTCATCTGTTGTTATGATTTCCAGATCATTTTTCTCCTGTGATCAAAAATGTTCCATTCCCCCTTTAGTTCCTTTCTCATCCTATGCTATAATGGTTCAAAGGACATTGAGGAAATGTAGTCACTGGGAGAGGAATGCTACCTTAAAAGTTGAAGACCCAGCTTAAAAATTAATACTTATAAATTTTAAAAAGTTACGAGTGGCTTACTGTGCTTATTCCATCTCTTGATAACACTGTAGAATACTGTCAACAAGTCCAGATTCTAAGGAAACGTTATAAAGTCTTCCAGAATAACTGAACGTGTATCACAACACCCACAGTTACAAAATATGATTGAAGTAATCATTTTTAAGGTTTACATGGCCCGAAGAGCCTCATTTCTCCTGAACAAATGCTATGCTTTCTTTTATACCTCATAATATTTCTTTATTGATTACAGCTAACTTAGAGAATTCTAGCAAATAAATATGTCCACTGAATAAACTAATCAACACATAAATCTGATAGTTTATGATGCAAGTTTAAAAACTTTTTAGCAAGATGATTAGTAAGAGAGGGTGGGAGGAATTTGATGAGAATTCAGCTGCTTGGTTTTTGATCTGGTTATTTCAGTGAGTAACCTTGGGGTATGAAATTATCTGTAGACCTCCCTGTGAGGCCTATTTATGTGCCTTGTCACTCAGATGCCAGAAATCATAGAGTATGAGTGATTCTACAATCACAAGTGTTAATCAAATAATACTATCTCTTTGCAAGGATGCCAACATATAGTTTCCAACTTAAGATACCATTCTGTGAAGATAATTTTTATTTAAAACATCTATGTATTTTTCACCAGCTACAATAAATATGCAGCAACACTTTCAGCTACTTATATACTAATGAAATAAGTTGTTTTTCAAAGCCTTGTTAAGCATGAAGTTTTATAGCAAGACTCAAACTATGAGGCCATCAACTGAGACTGCAGCATCTTTAAGTCAACACAATCATTTGACCTTAAAAAGGAAGGAAATTCCGACAAACTCTATAACATGGATGAACCTTGAAGACCCTATGCTAAGTGAAATAAGCCAGTCACAAAAGCACAAATATTGTATTATTTCACTTAGGTGAGGTATCTAGAGTAGTAAAAGTGATAGAGACAAAGTAGAATTGTAGTTTCCAGGGCCTAAGGGTAGGCGGAAAGAAGGGGTTATTTAATGGGTACAGAGTTTCAGTGGAAGAAGATGATGAAGGTCTGGAGATGGATGATGGTAATGGTTGCACAGCAATGTGAATGCACTTAATGCCACAGAACTATACACTAAAAATAGTTAAAATGGTAAATATATGTTATGAATATTCTACCACTTTTTTTTTTTGAAGTCTGCACAAAGAGGTTGTGGCTTAGCAGGCCAATACTTTATTTTAGTAAAAAAAAATCAGTATTGCCTGTATTTTGGGGATGGGTCCAAAGGATATCAACCAATCCACCATCTTGGGAAGCCAGTCTGTTGGAGTGAGGCTTGGGAGACCTCCTGTGATAATGGAAATAAATTGATATATGAATAAAACTCAGGATAAGGGAGACATCTGGCAGATGGAAAACTCTGTCTTCTTCCTTTCCTCAAGGATGCACTAAAGACAGAATGAACATTAGGCAGCTAGAAGGAGGGTTCTACATCCCTACCCCGGAGGTGTCTGGAGGAAACCTCTTCTCTATCCCATTCTCTCAAGGACAACTTGCCCTTGTCCTTCCTGCATATTCTTTCTTTGACTGACAAGACTTATCCTTCCTGGTCCCATTGCTTTTTCATTCTCAGGCAGGCATTGGCATTGATCTGTGGGGTTTGTGCAGATGCTCTGAAATGCTACTCTGGCAACCTCATGGGTTGGCACTCCTGCAAAAAGGATGGATCGTAAATTGTGGCTCCAACACACACACAAATATTTAGTTTCCTTCAGCCTACATGTTGTTCAAAGGGCAGAATTAAGAGTTGATCTTTCTAGTTTCCACCGTCGTTTGGCCCTTGACCACAGCCAAGCAGTTAAAAAAGTGTATCCAAAGTGAAGTCTTGGCCAACACACCTCAATGTAGTGGTGATGTAGCAATCACACAAGCTCCTATTCATGGACGCCTACTGTATTACAAGTGCTGTTCTATGTAATACTTAATCCAGACAACAACCTCTTTTATAAACAAGAAACTGAGGCTCAGGGAGATTAAAAAATCTTGCATAAGTTCATTCAACTAGGTAAGTGGCAGAGTTGGGCTGTGACCCAGGTGTGTCTGAGACTGAGCCCATGCTCTTTCTATGATATTTGCTGGTATAAATTCATTTCCCCCTTTAGTGTTCCAAGTAGCTTTGCTATTTATAAAAAGGAAGAACCGAGTACATGCCTCATCTCAACCACTTGATGAGGTAAGGGCATCAGAAAGGAATTTACTGTGAAACAAACAAACTTTGAGCAGGCATGCTACACAAAGCAGATTTACTCAACGATTGATTATACCCTCCAAATTTGCTTTCTCTGTTAAAATGGCCACCATTCTTTAAAAGGCAATTCCATGTATCAAGTAAACTGAGATTTTACAAGCAGTTTGTTTTGCCCATTAGGCTGTAAGTTCCTAAGAGGAACTCAAATACTTTTTTGAATGAATTAACTTGGTTGAGGGTCTGGACAGGGATTTTCTGTGTTGTTTAATTCTGTTCAAAACAAATACACTGGCTTCCCAGCAATAGCTTACAACCACAATTATGGTAACAGCTGTCTGTGGTGGTGGGGAAGACTGGGGGGATTTTGGTCAAAGGATACATTTCAGTTAGACAGGAGGGATAAGTTCAAGAGATTTATTGTGACTAGAGTTGACAACAATGTATCATGTACTTGAAAATCACTAAGAGTAGATTTTAAGTGTTCTCATCGTGCACAAAAAATAAGTATGTGAGGTAATGCATATATTAACTCAATTTAGCCATTCCATAATGTATACATATTTCAAAACATTTTGCTGTACACCATAAATGCACACAATTTTTATGTGTCATTTTTTTTAAAGTTTCTAAACAGCTAGTTGCAAGACCAGACCCAAGGGGTGGGGTCTGGAGGTGGGGTGGAGGTAAAAGGGCTGAGTGTGATTTTTTTTTTTTGAGACAGAGTCTTACTCGGTCACCCAGGCTGGAGTGCAGTGGCGTATTCTCAGCTCACTGCAACCTGTCTCCCATGTTCAAGCCATTCTCCTTGCTCAGCCTCCAGAGTAGCTGGGATTACAGGCACCTGCTACCACGCGCAGCTGATTTTTGTGGTTTTAGTGGAGACAGGGTTTCACCATGTTGGCCAGGATGGTCTTGAACTCCTGACATCAGGTGATCTGCCCACCTCAGCCTCCCAAAGTGCTGGGATTACAGGTGTGAGCCACCACGCCCAGCCCTGAGAGTCATTATTGTCTGCAATTAAACAAAATAAATTTACAAAGCTTCTCATTGAACCTGTGGATGAGGAAAATCATGAAAGACATTGGTGGTGGATGGGAATCCATTGACTGCTCGTGTTAGGTGTGAAACGCTTCTTGACAGTCTCTTTATTTAGTGGGCTGTCTTTTGCTATTCCTGTGAGCCTAGAATTTCTACAGGTTTGCTACTGCACTCAGCCTCCCTGTTCAGCAGAATTATGATTTTATCGCCAACTGTCTCCTCTATTTGTGGCTGCAGAGGGCCCACCCTAGTGGGGAGAGCAGTACAGCATCTGATGCATTCACAGGGAGGTGACATCTGAGTTTACATACATGTTGACAGAAATAAGTGAGCATAATTTGATAGAATAACTTATTTATCTTTCAGAAAGCAGCGCCGACAACCTGATGCAAGTCGCCCTTGGGAGATGCTTACCGAGAAAGTGAATGACTTGAAAGGACTGAGGGCTGGGAGAGCACTTCCCATGAGTGAGCACGACACTGCCAGGCCTTTAGGGATGTGCCTCTTCCTTTCTCTTTGGAGTGATGAAGATGGCAGGTGAAATTTTCAGGAGCGTGGCCCACAGAGCCTTCCTGACGTTCTGGACTACATAAAGGTGCTAGTGCACCAAGAGTTAAAGCCCCAAGTCCTTCCCACAGAGCTTAATACCATCCAAATGTTCCTTGTTACGGCTTTTAAGTCCTCAAACACGGACACATGGATGAGACTTGTTATCCTCTTTCATTTCTTTAGCAACCCAATGAACCTCCCTCATGGCTTTTATAACTTCTCTTAAACCCCTTGAAATACCGCTGCAGTGTGACTTTCTCTGCTCCATTGCCCCATGGGAAGGAACATCCTCAAATTACCCTTTCTCTTTCTCTGCATCAACACATAGAAAGTGCTGGCTCATCATTCCTCTCCCACACTCCTTTCCTCTTTCTTTATGCCCTGACTTCAAGTGCTCAAACATTTCAGCCAAATCTCTAATCAAGAGAAAAGAGAAGCCCCTGGAAAGAGGAGGAGCTGCATGCCAAGGCCTGGGGCTGTAGCTGCATAGTAGCTGGTCGCAGCTTTGTAACTGACAGTTTAGTCTCTCACCGGTCCTCATTAACACCGTCTGAGAGATCCGCAGGTTTGCCCAGTGACAGGTCTGTATGGGATGCGGCACCCAGGATGCCTCTGTCCCTTGGTGACTGAGGAAGCATTTGATTAGTCGGGCTGCCCAATGATTTATTGGGAGTGACCAGATTGTGCTTTCAAAAAGACTAAGTGTGGAAATAAAGAAGGGAATCAAGGTTTGCTCCGTGCCTACGGCAGGTCAGCATTGTAAGAAGAACTACACTGGGTAAGGGCATACATTTTGGAGTCATCCTGTCCTGGGTTACATTTTGGGGTCACTTCCTTCTCCAGCTGTATGAAATTAATCAAATCACATATTTCCTGGACATTCCTCTTCTGTAAAATGTGGATAATACTCTCTCTCTCTCTCATAGGATGTGGTGGGGAATCAAATGAGAAAACAGACCTACAGCACCAGAAGAATGGATGACAGAGGTTAGTTATGATTCTGTTTCTTTAATTGTGTTATCTCATTAAATCTCAGATAATAATGTAGAGTACATAGTGGTCTCAGCTCCATTTGATCAAACAAGGAATTTAAGCACCAGAATGTTAACCCTGTGTGAACATCATCTAAACCCTGGTCAGACTGGATCCCAAATTGTGCTTTTTCTCCTGCCCCCACGGAATGTATTGGCTGCATATGTGGGTGGCAATGAGGCAGCTAAAATTAATGACCCTCTGGACCGAGCACAATGATCTCGCAAAGCAACTGGGCTGCGGATGCAACCTACACACGTTCTTTTTTTATTATTAGCATCCCCTGGAGACAGCCTCCCTATACCAGAACAAAGCCAGCTTTTCCTGCACTGTGCTGTGGAAAATTCCAGAGCCATGGTTGTGCCCTTCTTAGGATGCTGAGGTCGAAGTCGGTCAGAAATAGGTGAATCTCCATCAGATGGGGCTTTTCCCCAGCAGAGTCTCATCAAGTCAGTTTCAGAATTTGGAATCCTTGGTCCCCTATGGACTGGTCACTGCACTTGGGCTGTACCTGCTTCTTCACTGAGTGGTGGGGGCTCCCCTACTTGGAAGGTGTCAGGACAAATTGTACAGTCCTCTCCGCCTCATTGAGGTGGAGCACATAAACAGGTGAGAATGGAAGTGAGGGCAGCGGCGTGTGTATGGATGGGGGTGGGGAATGTGGTGTGGAGGGGCAGGAGGCTTCCAGATCCAGGTGTCAGAGGGCTCAGGTGTTTCCTTGCCTACCAGCGTCCTTCCCCGTGGTTTGCATCCTATCAGAACTTCAGGCTCTCCAGAGTGTGGAATCCAGGACTAGAACCCCACTGGTTCCACAGTAGAGAGGATGGCTTTCTCCTTTTTGAGATTCCTCTCATTCCCGCTGTGTGCTCAAATGATGATGAGCTGTCTCCTGCCCACTTGGACGCATGCTTTCCCCCAAGAGGTGGGAGACTGGTGAAGTGCCTGTATCTGGAACCAGGTGTCCCAGATGTGAACCTCAGCCCTGTCTTGGCTAGCTCTGTAACCTTGGGCAAGTTCTATAACTCTCTCTGAGCCTCAGTCAGCTCATCTGTAAAATGGTGATAATCACAGCTAAGAAAATGGCCAGATGGATTAAATTAGTTAACCCATGAAATGTGCTTTGAAACCTACTGGCACCCTAGTAAGCACTCAATAACATTCAGCTGTTGCTACTCCAGTGCGTAAAACTCGGTCCCTCAGATAAGCAACACCAGAGAGATCGTTAGAAACACCCAATGCTCAACTCACTTCTGTTGTGTGGTGGCTTTGAATCACGTATTTAATCTTTCTTCAGCTTTGTAAAATGAGATCAGTTGCTCCAAACTTTGTTAGTTCCCTGTTTGTCTCCTGCCTAATATCAAGTAATATTATTCCTTCTCAGACTGTGGTTGATTTAGAAGTGCATAGTAATGGCTGGGTGTGGTGGTTCACGCCTGTAACCCCAGCACTTTGGGAGGCTGAGGCAGGTGGATCACGTGAGGTCGGGAGTTTGAGACCAGCCTGGTCAACATGGTGAAACTCCATCTCTACTAAATACAAAAAATTAGCCAGGAGTGGTGGCGCATGCCTGTAGTCCCAGCTACTCAGGAGGCTGAGGCGGGAGAATTGCTTGAACCCAGGAGGCGGAGGTTGCAGTGAGCCAAAATTACACCATTGCACTCCAGCCTGGGTGACAGAGCGAGACTCCATCTCAAAAACCAAAAAAAGAAACGCATAGTAAGTATACACAAAATATCTCAAAAGGATTTCTTTTCTCCACAACTGTTCAGGGACCCCTTAAGAAAACAGACTCCAATTTTATTAACCATTGTATTACCTTTAAGAAGTAAGCTAGGCATGGTTCTGTTTGGCACCAAAGTTCTATTCAGGAAATGGCAGCCAACTTCCCTTTGACCCCCAATGCTAAATCCACAGTTCTAGAAGGATTCACTTGCTTAAAAAATTCTGGCCACTGTAAACCAATATTAGAAAGGCAGCTCAGCTATTCCTCTATTGCTTAATATTATTCCTCTTGTTGCCTCATGGAGAAAGCTCTTGAGAGTAACATAACATTGTGACATTCACTGATCTTCACCCAGCTCTTAGCACAGTGGTCAGGAATTGGTTGTGAGCTAACTTGTGCAACCTCAATATAAACCCAAGGAATTGTTTCTTTGACATTAATAACATCATGAGAGGATGCTTGACTCATCAAAACATTTCAGAGTGGTATGACTCAATGCATTCTTGCTCTTTTTTTCCTTTCCTGAATGCCTTGATATCTCCTTTCAAGGCTCTACACGCCTCTCTCTACCCCATCTATGCCATAGAGAGCCTGGTTCCACCAGTGACATTGTAGCCTCTGTTCCCCTCTACCATATGGACCTGAGAACTTGCCTTCTCAGCCTAGTCCTATAGAGAAGTCCTGTGGAGACATGTAGAGAACAGAGGAGGAGCTTGCAAAAAACCTCTGACTTTGCTAGAAACAAACATTGCAGCTCTAGAAAGTCTACGTGGCCTCTAGAACAATTCGGCCCTCCGGTAGAAGAGCCGATTTGCAGTGCCTTCAAACCCTCCTCCCCTGGAGTCTGACTCCACTCTCCATTATTATTTTTATTTTTTATTTTTTTACATGGAGTCTTGCTCTGTCGCCCAGGCTGGAGTGCAGTGGCGTGATCTTGGCTCATTGCAACCTCTGCCTCCCAGGTTCAAGCAATTCTCCTGTCTCAGCCTCTGAGTAGCTGGGAGTACAGGTGTGTGCCACCACACCCAGCTAATTTTTGTATTTTTAGTAGGGACCGAGTTTCACTGTGTTGATCAGGCTGGTCGTGAACTCCTGACCTCAGGTGATCCTTATGGAGAAGGATCACCCACCTGCCTTGGTCTCCCAAAGTGCTGGAGTTACAGGCTTGAGCCACTGCACCTGGCCTCCACTCTCCATATTATCAAGCCCACTGCAAGTAGGTACTCAGCGTCTCCCCTGGAGGCCACTGGACCTTCCTGAACTAGGTAAGTCACCTTCCCCTTGGTGGCTTCTTTAGCAGCATCTCTATAGAACAAGCAACCAGAGAAACAAGTCTGGACCCCATTTGTGGGGGGAGGTCCTGGGCCTTCATAAACCTAGCCCATGACTTACATCTGCAGCTCCCAGGCAGGCTTAGCATCCATGGCTCAGGAAGCCTGCCTTTCCCTGGAAACTCGATTCTAGTGATCATCTCAGGCAGAGCTGGTGACTCAGACCCTCCTCCCCTTCCGAAACTCCCTCCGGCTGCTGTCTGACCTGCTTTGACTTCTTTTTTGCTTTCAAGGCTGCTCTTGATATTTATCTTAACCAGATTTTACATGGTATGATGTGCCTCGGGCCCCAAATCTTCCTGGGGAGGGCCAATTCCTCTCTCTGCTGTTCACAGTTTGCCAAAATGGGCAGGGATGGGCTGTGGAAAAGCTGCCTGTGGGCTTGGGGAACTTGAACAGTCTTTGGGTTATGCAATTGTCTAGTGTCATTTAGGTTACAATTTTCTAAAGATGAATTTGTCAGAGGCTAGCATTTTCTATGGAATAAAAACAACCAGCTTACTACAGTAGCATGAATGATAGACTTGCAAAATGGCTAAAGAAGTAGGGAGAAGAGAAATTTGTAGTTGTGTTGTTTGGGGAGTGTAAGTCCAGGCCTTGGGTCAAAGATAAGGGAAGCTTTTCTAGAAAAGCTTTCTCAATATTTTCACACTTAATTCTCAGAGCCCGCTTATGGAGGTGAGCGTTGTTCTCATCTTACAGATGAGGAAAACAAGGTTCAGGAAATTTAAGCAGTCTGACCAAAGTTTCTGAATTAGTAATAATAAGAACAGCTAACACTGATTTCATGATTACCACATGCCAGGAATTGTTCGGAGTGCTGCACAAATACTAACTTACTTGATCCTTACAGTAACTTGACCCTGTTGGGAGAAAGGCATTGTATACTGCTTGTTTGTTAAAGTATCCCCAACACCTGCTTTTTGTTGTTGTTGAGAAAGTTGAGGCAATGAGACATTAAGTGGCCTGTTAAGGTCACCTAGCTGTTGGCAGAGCTGGGACTTAAATCAGGAAGTCAGATTTCAGACTCTTTTAACCAGAGTTTTGCTATACCCCTTTTCCAAGAAAGTAGTAGAGATGAGATTTTATCTTTAAATGCCACCCCCCTTCCAATATGCTAGAAATTCAAATCATTGGTGGGCTGCATGCACACACATGTGTGTGTGTGCACGTGTGTGTGTGAGTGAATGTGGGATAAAGTCAAACATGCAATCGTAGACTCCTCAATCATGTAACCTGGAACTATTTGCTTGCCTACCATTTTCTTGCATGGTGCGTGGGGTGTTGGAAGAAGGCTCACTTTCTACCCTTTGTGGGACAGACAGAATCAACTCACATCAACTACCAAGAAAACTAGCTGATGTAGAATCAAGTGTTCAAATCTAAAGCTTGCCCAGAGCAGCTGGTTCTGATTGTACTCTTCCCCGAGGACAGGGCCATCTCTTGCTTATTTTGGGGTCTCTGTGGCCTCACTGTATGAGTGGAAGATTGTTCCTAAGTGTGAGGAATTCATTCAATGTTTTTGTTTGTTGAACTGAAAATAAGATTGCCTTAGGCATGAAAGAATAGATGGAGCTAAGTGGGCAAGAGGGAAAGTGGAGAATGTTTCAGAGACAGACAAAGCAAAGGGGTGAAGGTAGAATAAGTCTGATGTCTCTGGGAGCAGGTAAATGATTGGGTTGACTGAAGTAGAAACCGAGTTTGGGAGAAATAAAAAATGACCTTGGAGAGAGGATGTAGGCAGATAATGAACATCAATTAGAGGGGCTTCAAATGGGTATGGCTGGTCAAAGGGAGCCATTGAAGATTTAGAAAGAGATAAAGTCTATGCTGGGCACAACTTTGGTGACAATCACCCTGGTCAAGGGAGGCTAAATGAACTGAAACTGAGTTTGGGAGAAATAAAAAATGACCTTGGATAGAGGATGTAGACAGATAACAGAACATCAATTAGAGGGGCTTCGAGTGGGTATGGCTAGTCAAAGGGAGCCATTGAAGATTTAGAAAGAGATAAAGTCTTTGCTGGGTACAACTTTGGTGACGATCACCCTGGTCAAGGGAGACTAAATGAATTGAAAGTCCAGAAAAATCAACCAGGAGATGGCTGCAGTAAGCCAGGGTGAGGGAGCGGAACTGCTACAACCAAAATGGTGAGGACAGAGTGGTGTCCAGAAAATTGAGCCATCAGATCTCAGGGAGAGATGACCTTTAGAACGCATCTACTCTAGCTGCCTTTATTTACCCTGCCCCCAGGGTTGAATTCCCTCAATGATTTTCTAGCCTAGCCAGTGACTGCTCAGTGTTTGAATGAATACTGAAAAGGAAGAACTCACTACCTCCTCTTCCATTTTTGGAAAACTTCAACCATCTGAAATATCTTTGTAGTAGGCTAAATCTGGCCTCCCATGAAATTTTATACATTGGTCATTACAGAAGAATCAGCTTCTCTGAACAAAAAGCATGATATTTATGGGAATAATGAAAAGAGAGAAGATCTGAGTCCAAGGCGTGGACGCATGGCTTTGAGTAGGTCGGTGAAACCCCGTTGGGCTTAGTCACTTCTGTGGAAATGACAATGATACATGTCCTGCCTAGTTCTCTGCTCCACTCGCAGGATCAAAGGATACGCTTTGTGACAATGCTTTGGAAACTTCAAAGTGTCACATAAAGGAGGGACAGATAAGATCATTAATGCTCTACAGGAGGGACTATGGTACATAAGTGGCTGGGAAAGCCAGATCCATATACCAGCTCTGCCAGTTTCTAGCTGTGTGGTGTTTTAGGCTTGCTACTTAACTTTTCCAACCCTCGTTTCCATAGCTGCAAAAAAATATAAAAATAGCCCTACCTCAGAAAGTTGTTGTAATGACTAAATTTGATAAAGTATTTAAAAGCACTGAGCACAGGGTTTGTCAGGAATATAGTAAATGGTGAATAAAAGGTATTATTACTGATAAATGATGACAGCCTGCATACAGGAAATGAGTGGCGAAAAAGGAGTCGAGCTGATGGACTTAAACTGGAGTGAGTAAGGAAATGGCAGTAGCATTGCCAGAGCCTGGGAATATAAAAAAGCTGGTTGGAATGATCTAGTGGATATATTGAAACTGAGCAACTCCTGGTGTAGCACTGTGCGTTTAACCGCATGCCACAGGCAGTATTTTGACAGTGGCAGTATTTTCAGCCTGCTCAACGCTGGGTGGCTGTGTTCTCTCTCTAACACAACTCTTGTGATATCAACAAGACACACAACTCTTGTTATCTCTCTTGCTATATCAACCCAGATAACAAGAGTTGATGGAGCAAAATATAGTGCAGACGTTCACAGCCCGTTCCACCTATAGCCATGCCATAAACAATCAGGAGTACATTTCATTGTTGCTGGTGAGAGTGCCATGTTTAAATACCAAAATGATGAAAGAAATGTCATCACCTGCACATTCCTTCAGAGGGGCCATCCTGTCCGTGGCCTGCAGAACTGTCTGGCAGAAGAGTTGCACATCTGTAGATACTTGGCATAAAACTCATACAAAGAGAAGGTAAATTGTTACAAAGAGCTTTTCTCACAGTGGTCTCAGTGGTTGGGATTTTGGGACCATCCTAAATGGTCCCAAGCATAGCTGCTATTCAATCAGTTATGAAGTGCTAGGTAAAAGATGAACCAGCATTAGCAGGCAAAAGGTGCAGAGCTTGCTGGGGCGAATGCTCATGGCTAGTGCAGTGAGGAGTATCTTTTTTTTTTTATATATACTTAAAGTTGTAGGGTACATGTGCACAACATGCAGGTTTGTTACATATGTATAAATGTGCCATGTTGGTGTGCTGCACCCATTAACTTGTCATTTACATTAGGTATTTCTCCTAATGCTATCCCTCCGCCCTCCCCCACAATAGGACCCGGTGTGTGATGTTCCCCTTCCTGTGTCCAAGTAATCTCATTGTTCAATTCTCACCTATGAGTGAGAACACGCAGTGTTTGGTTTTCTGTTCTTGTGATAGTTTGCTGAGAATGATGGTTTCAAGCTGCATCCATGTCCCTACAAAGGACACGAACTCATCCTTTTTTATGGCTGCATAGTATTCCATGGTGTATATGTGCCACATTTTCTTAATCCAGTCTGTCACCGATGGGCATTTGGGCTGATTGCTATTGTGAATAGTGCTGTAATAAACATACGTGTGCATGTGTCTTTATAGCAGCATGATTTATAATCCTTTGGGTATATACCCAGTAATGGGATGGCTGGGTCAAATGGTATTTCTAGTTCTAGGTCCTTGAGGAATCGCCACACTGTCTTCCACAATGGTTGAACTAGTTTACAGTCCCACCAACAGTGTAAAAGTGTTCCTATTTCTCCACATCCTCTCCAGCACCTGTTGTTTCCTGATTTTTTTAATGATTGCCACTCTAACTGGTGTGAGATGGTATCTCATTGTGGTTTTGTTTTGCATTTCTCTGATGGCCAGTGATGATGAGCAATTTTTCACGTGTCTGTTGGCTGTATGAATATCTTCTTTTGAGAAATGTCTGTTCATATCCTTTGCCCACTTTTTGATGGGATTGTTTGTTTTTTTCTTGTAAATTTGATTGAGTTCTTTGTAGGTTCTGGATATTAGCCCTTTGTCAGATGAGTAGATTGCAAACATTTTCTCCCATTCTGTAGGTTGCCTGTTCACTCTGATGGTAGTATCTTTTGCTGTGCAGAAGCTCTTTAGTTTAATTAGATCCTATTTGTCAATTTTGGCTTTTGTTGCCATTGTTTTGGTGTTTTAGACATGAAGTCCTTGCCCATGCCTATGTCCTGAATGGTATTACCTAGGTTTTCTTCTAGGGTTTTTATGGTTTTAGGTCTAACATTTAAGTCTCTAATCCATCTTGAATTAATTTTCGTATAAGGAGTAAGGAAAGGATCCAGTTTCAGCTTTCTACTTATGGCTAGCCAATTTTCCCAGCACCATTTATTAAATAGGGAATCCTTTCCACATTTCTTGTTTTTGTCAGGTTTGTCAAAGATCAGATGACTGTAGATGTGTGGTATTATTTCTGAGGGCTCTGTGCTGTTCCATTGGTCTATATCTCTTTTTTGGTACCAGTACCATGCTGTTTTGGTTACTGTAGCCTCGTAGCATAGTTTGAAGTTAGGTGGTGTGATGCCTCCAGCTTTGTTCTTTTGGGTTAGGTTTGTCTTGGCAATGCAGGGTCTTTTTTGGTTCCATATGAACTTTAAAGCAGTTTTTTACAATTCTGTGAAGAAAGTCATTGGTAACTTAATGGGGGTAGTATTGAATCTATAAATTACCTTGGGCAGTTTGGCCATTTTCACAATATTGATTCTTCCTATCCATGAAAATGGTATGTTCTTCCATTTGTTTGTGTCCCCTTTTATTTCATTGAGCACTGGTTTGTAGTTCTCCTTGAAGAGGTCCTTTACATCCCTTGTAAGTTGGATTCCTAGGTATTTTATTCTCTTTGAAGCTATTGTGAATGGGAGTTCATTCATGATTTGGCTCTGTCTATCTGTTACTGGTGTATAAGAATGCTTGTGATTTTTGCACATTGAGTTTGTATCCTGAGACACTGCTGAAGTTGCTTATCAGCTTAAGGAGATTTTGGGCTGAGATGATGGGGTTTTCTAAATATACAATCATGTCATCTGCAAACAGGGACAATTTGACTTCTTCTTTTCCTAACTGAATACCCTTGATTTCTTTCTCTTGCCTGATTGCCCTAGCCAGAACTTCCAACACTATGTTGAATAGGAGTGGTGAGAGAGGGCATCCCTGTCTTGTGCCAGTTTTCAAAGGTAATGCTTCCAGTTTTTGCCCATTCAGTATGATATTGGCTGTGGGTTTGTCATAAATAGCTCTTATTATTTTGAGATACATTCCATCAATACTAAATTTATTGAGAGTTTTTAGCAGGAAGGGCTGTTGAATTTTGTCAAAGGCCTTTTCTGCACATATTGAGATAATCATGTGGTTTTTGTCTTTGGTTCTGTTTATATGCTGGATTACATTTATTGATTTGCATATGTTGTACCAGCCTTGCATCCCAGGGGTGAAGCCCACTTGATCATGGTGGATAAGCTTTTTGATGTGCTGCTGGATTTGGTTTGCCAGTATTTGATTGAGGATTTTTGCATCGATGTTCATCAGGGATATTGGTCTAAAATTCTCTCTTTTTGTTGTATCTCTGTCAGGCTTTAGTGTCAGGATGATGTTGGCCTCGTAAAATGAGTTAGGGAGGATTCCCTCTTTTTCTATTGATTGGAATAGTTTCAGAAGGAATGGTACCAACTCCTCCTTGTACCTCTGGTAGAATTTGGCTGTGAATCCGTCTGGTCCTGGACTTTTTTTTGGTTGGTAGGCTATTAATTATTGCCTCAATTTCAGAGCCTGCTGTTGGTTTATTCAGGAATTCAACTTCTTCCTGGTTTAGTCTTGGGAGAGTGTAAGTGTCCAGGAAATTTTCCATTTCTTCTAGGTTTTCTAGTTTATCTGTGTAGAGGTGTTTATAGTATTCTCTAATGATAGTTTGTATTTCTGTGGGGTGGGTGGTGATATCCCCTTTATCATTTTTTATTGCATCTATTTGATTCTTCTCTCTTTTCTTCTTTATTAGTCTTGCTAGCGGTCTGTCAATTTTGTTGATCTTTTCAAAAAACCAACTCCTGGATTCATTGATTTTTTGGAGGGTTTTTTGTGTGTCTATCTCCTTCAGTTCTGCTCTGATCTTATTATTTCTTGCCTTCTGCTAGCTTTTGAATGTGTTTGCTCTTGCTTCTCTAGTTCTTTTAATTGTGATGTTAGGGTGTCAATTTTAGATCTTTCCTGCTTTCTCTTGTGGGCATTTAGTGCTATAAATTTCCCTCTACACACTGCTTTAAATGTGTCCCAGAGATTCTGGTATGTTGTATCTTTGTTCTTATTGGTTTCAAAGAACATCTTTATTTCTGCCTTCATTTCGTTATGTACCCAGTAGTCATTGAGGAGCAGGTTGTTCAGTTTCTATGTAGTTGATTGGTTTTGATTGAGTTTCTTAGTCCTGAGTTCTAGTTTGATTGCATTGTGGTCTGAGGGACAGTTTGTTATAATTTCTGTTCTTTTACATCTGCTGAGGAGTGCTTTACTTCCAACTATGTGGTCATTTTGGAATAAGTGCTGTGTGGTGCTGAGAAGAATGTATATTCTGTTGTTTTGGGGTGGAGAGTTCTGTAGATGTCTATTAGGTCTGCTTGGTGCTGAGTTGAGTTCAATTCCTGGATATCCTTGTTGACTTTCTGTCTCGTTGATCTGTCTAATGTTGACAGTGGGGTGTTAAAATCTCCCATTATTATTGTATGGGAGTCTAAGTCTCTTTGTAAGTCTCTAAGGACTTGCTTTATGAATCTGGGTGCTCCTGTATTGGGTGCATATATATTTAGGATAGTTAACTCTTCCTGATGAATTGATCCCTTTACCATTATGTAATGGCCTTCTTTGTCTCCTTTGATCTTTGATGGTTTAAAGTCTGTATTATCAGAGACTAGGATTGCAACCCCTGCTTTTTTTTGTTTTCCATTTGCTTGGTAGATCTTCCTCCATCCCTTTATTTTGAGCCTATGTGTGTCTCTGCATGTGAGATGAGTCTCCTGAATACAGCAAACTGATGGGTCTTGACTCTTTATCCAATTTGCCGGTGTGTGTCTTTTAATTGGACCATTTAGTCCATTTACATTTAAGGTTAATATTGCTGTGTGTGAACTTGATCCTGTCATTATGATATTAACTGGTTATTTTGCTCACTAGTTGATGCAGTTTCTTCCTAGCATCGATGGACTTTACATTTTGACATGTTTTTGCAATGGCTGGTACCTGTTGTTCCTTTCCGTGTTTAGTGCTTCCTTCAGCATCTCTTGTAGGGCAGGCCTGGTGGTGACAAAATCTCTAAGCATTTGCTTGTCTGTAAAGGATTTTATTTCTCCTTCACTTATGAAACTTAGTTTGGCTGGATATGAAATTCTGGGTTGAAAATTCTTTAAGAATGTTGAATATTGGCCCCACTGTCTTCTGGCTTGGAGAGTTTCTTCCAAGAGATCTGCTGTTAGTCTGATGGACTTCCCTTTGTGTGTAACCCGACCTTTCTCCCTGGCTGCCCTTAACATTTTTTCCTTCATTTCAACTTTGGTGAATCTGACAATTATGTGTCTTGGAGTTGCTCTTCTCGAGGAGTATCTTTGTAGCATTCTCTGTATTTCCTGAATTTGAATGTTGGCCTGCCTTACTAGGCTGGGGAAGTTCTCCTGGATGATATCCTGCAGAGTGTTCCAACTTGGTTCCATTTTCCCCATCACTTTCAGGCACACCAATCAGATGTAGATTTGGTCTTTTCACATAATCCCATGTTTCTTGGAGGCTTTGTTCATTTCTTTTTACTCTTTTTTCTCTACACTTCTCTTCTCGCTTCATTTCATTCATTTGATCTTCAATCACTGATACTCTTTCTTCCAGATGATCGAGTCGGTTACTGAAGCTTGTGCATTTGTCACGTAGTTCTTGTGTTATGGTTTTCATCTTTATCAGTTCTTTGAAGGACTTCTCTGCGTTGGTTGTTCTAGTTAGCCATTCGTCAAATCTTTTTTCAAGGTTTTTAGTTTATTTGCGCTGGTTACATAGTTCCTCCTTTAGCTCTGAGAAGTTTGATTGACTGAAGGCTTCTCTCAACTCATCAAAGTCATTCTCTGTCCAGTTTTATTCCATTGCTAGTGATGAGCTGTGTTCCTTTGGAGAGGGAGATGTGCTGTGATTTTTTGAATTTCCAGCTTTTCTGCACTGCTTTTTCCCCATCTTTGTGGTTTTATCTGCCTTTGGTCTTTGATGATAGTGACATACTGATGGGGTTTTGGTGTGGGTGTCCTTTCTATTTGTTAGTTTTCCTTCTGACAATTAGGACCGTCAGCTGTAGGTCTGTTGGAGTTTGCTTGAGGTCCACTCCAGACCCTGTTTGCCTGGGTATCAGCAGCGGAGGCTGCAGAAGATAGAATATTGCTGAGCAGTGAGTGTTGCTGTCTGATTCTTGCTCTGGAAGCTTTGTCTCAGGGGTGTACCCTGCTGTGTGAGGTGTGAGGTGTTGGTCTGCACCTAGTGGGGGATGTCTCCCAGTTAGGCTACTCAGGGGTCAGGGACCCACTTGAGCAGGCAGTCTGTCGGTTCTCATATCTCAACCTCCATGCTGGGAGATCCACTGCCCTCTTCAAAACTGTCAGACAGGGGCATTTACCTCTGCTGAGGTTTCTGCTGCTTTTTGTTGAGCTATGCCCTGTCTCCAGAGGAGGAGTGTGCAGAGGCAGGCCAGCCTCCTTGAGCTGTGGTGGGCTCCACCCAATTCGAGCTTCCAGGCGGCTTTGTTTATCTACTTAAGCCTCAGCAATGGTGGGTGCCCCTCCCCCAGCCTCGCTGCCACCTTGCAGTTAGAACTCAGACTGCTGTGCTAGCAATGAGGGAGGCTCTGTGGGCATGGGACCCTCTGGGCCGGGTGTGGGATATAATCTGGTGTGCCGTTTGCTAAGACCCTTGGTAAAGGGCAGTATTAGGGTGGGAGTTACCCGATTTTCCAGGTGTTGTGTGTCTCAATTTCCTTTGGCTAGGAAAAGGGATTCCCTTCCCCCTTGCGCTTCCCAGGTGAGGCAATGCCTCGCCCTTCTTCAGCTCTTGCTGGTCGGGCTGCATCCGTGGACCAGCGCCAACTGTCCGACACGACCCAGTGAGATGAACCGAGTACCTCAGTTGAAAATGCAGAAATCACCTGTCTTCTGTGTTGCTCACACTGGGAACTGGAGCCTGGAGCTGTTCCTATTTGCCATCTTGGGCGCGCCCCCCACTTCTGAGGAGTATCTTGTACCAACCCAGCTAAGTGCCCTGTAGGGCAAGAACATGAGTTTGATTTTTTTTTTTTTTTTTTTGTAGATAGGGTCTCATTCTCTCACCCAGTCTGGAGTGCAAAGGCACCATTACAGCTCACTGCAGCCTCAAGCTCCCAGGCTCAGTCACTCATCTAGCCTCAGCCTCCTGCATAGCTGGTACCACAGGCATGCACCACCATGCCTGACTAATTGTTTTATTTTTGTAGACATAGCATTTCCCTATGTTGTCCATGTTAGTCTTGAACTTATTGGCCTCCAGTTATCCTCCCACCTCAGCCTCCCCAAGTGCTGGCATTACAGGTGTAAGCCACCATGCCCAGATTTAAGATCTTTTGAGGTCAGGAGGGGGAGGAAGCTTTGGAAAGCCTCTCAAGAAAGTATCTTCAATTGACTATCAGACAAACCAGTCTCTACTTATGGGATCCCCATTTTACAGATGAAGAAGCTAATAATTAGAGTTTCTACAGCTTGACCCAAATCACACAATTTGTCTTGTTCTCTCTCCAAATCCAACTAGGCTGAGGGAAAGAATCATTTTAGAAAGATGTGGAGAGAAATAAAGGCAAAACAATAGCTGGGGATGATAGATGCCAGGTCATCTCTAGCTTAGCAAAGGACTTCATACGAATGGATGTTGATAGTAACATTCAATTAACTCATCCCACATGGCAAACTTGCAGTTATGTATGCTGGAATTTCTTCTGCTTCTCTGCCCTTAAATCTCTTCCATAAACTGGTGGTTTCTAAACAGTTCTTCTCAGTCCAGATCTTTCTCTTGAGTTCAATAATCCTGCATCCATTGCCCACTGGACTCTCCGCTGGGATACTTTACAAGTATCTCCAATTTACCATGTTTAACGAGCCTTACCACTTTAGCCCAGCACTGATACCCCTCCTGTGCATCCCATCTAGGTGAGTGCCACCATCATCTAATCAGGGAAGCCGTCACCAGGGAGTCATCCCTGATCCCTCCTCACATCTAATCCCTCACAATTTCAGTCACTTCTATCTCCTGAACAGCTCTCCATTCCATTTGCTCATCCCCATCTCCAGCACCATCCCATGTCTTTTAACTCAGTCATTTCTATACCATATGGTGAATTTATCTTCCTAATTGGTCTCCTGGACTAGATATTCTCCACCCCCCCACGCCAATTCTGTCATTCATTCTGTAGCCAGAATATTCTCTCTCAAATTCAAATCTTATCGGACAACTTTCCTATCTAAAATCTTGCAATGCTGCTTCCTCAATACAGAATAAAGCTCAAAGGAATGACATACAAGAGCCTTAAAAATTTGGCCCTTGCTGCAATTTTACCATCATCCTCTATTGCTCGCCTTACAAACTGTAGCAGACTCTTTTGGTGGCCTGCATACACCCCTTGGCCTCATCACATCCATATGCAGAAACCAACTTCCAGGGGAAAGTGTTGCTTCATACTTCCTTGAGGCCTATGCTCTGTCAGGAACACATGGCAGGCCAGAAGGAGCGAACTGACCCCCAGGAGTCGTCCTCAACCAATGACAAGGATTTAGTATATGAAAAGCACAGCTCCATTGCCCCATCAGTGGGATAACTCTGAGGCCTATGTTATATACCATTTTCCAGAGTTTCCCCACAATGCTGAACTCCAGTTGCCCCTCCGGTAGCTTATAGTAGCTGGCTTGATGACATAACCTTCACTGGCTGCGTTCCCTTCCCTGTCTGACTCTCCTGCTTCACCACTGGCGTTTTCTTTGACCTCCCCTAAAAAACTCTTGGACTTGAATCTTTGTGTCAAGGTCAGCTGCTGTTGAGGTCAACTAAGACACATCCTCATGCTCTGGCGTTTCCAAGAGACTTCCAGTCCCCCAAGCCCATGATGCACTCTCCCACTTAGAACAGCCATTTGACATGTGCCCACTCCTTTCTTTCTTCTTCCAGCAAACTTCTACTCATTCTCTACAACTCAAAGTAGCCTCCTCTGTGAAGAATTATCTGAATCTTTCCTACCACATCATTACGCAGCTGAATTAATTCTTTCTGTGCTTGGTTGTGCTTTGTACATATTTTAATTTATAATATATATTTAAATTCATAATTAATATTTTAATGTATAATTTTATTTATAATTATTTATATCAACTGGTGATTCTGCAATATGTGTCTCCTTGACAGGGACTAGTTGCTCTTTAAGGTCAAGAATAATTTTCTGTGATCTAGACCACAACTTGCCATGTGATGAAGTGATTGAAACATTTTGGTAGATAAATAAGTTGACTATTGGAAGTTAGGGATGCAAAAAGCAGTGACACGACAGTTAAACGCTCCATGAAAAGGCATTCATTAATTCATTTGTTGTCTAATTATTGAGTGCCCACTACATGTCAGGTACTATTCCAGGCATCTGAGATACAGTAGTAGGCAAAACACAGATCTCCTTCCTGGTGGAGTTTACATCATAACACAGGAGATATATAGTAAACTGTAAACACATGCATGGTTAGTATGGTTAGAGGCTACTAAATCCTATGAACCAAAAAGCTGAATAGGGCAAGCAAATCAGGGAGTGCTGGTAAGGGGTAGCAATAGGAATGCAGGTTGCAAGTAGGATATAATGGGATCCAGAAATCACAACAATATAACTGAAAAGAAGAGTGTGTGCATTACGCTGGAGTGGTTATGAAAGTTAGTTGACAAGGTTAATTATCAATATGCAGTACAGTAATTTTGCTTTTAGTAGGCTAGACATTTGTGGCTTCAGAGCACACCAGCCCTGTTCTATCTAGGCTTGTAATATCCTTAGTTAAAAATGACTGCTTTCTTAGACATGTGGTCCCCAGGCAGATTGCCTGCTGTGAATCCAGTTTTTAATGCAAAATGTCTTTCCAGCACAGAAGTTCACTGCCAATTTATTGAAGTTCATGGGGAGAATGATATCAGTTGACAAAAATATATTAGAGAGGGGTGCTAAGTTTCAGGAGGTAAAGTGGAGGGATAAACTCGACCAAGGACTATGCATCCAGGGAAGCAAACATTTTCAACTAAATTCATATCACAGTTACCATCAATCCACTTCTCAGCAAAACCACCCAGGTTGGAAAAAAATACTGCATGAGCAATAAGAATTATTCTTCTCCACCTAATAGTTAATATAGTGAATTTGCCTTTTGAACATTCTCATATAAAAAGAACTGCAAAGATTAGAGAGTTAAATGGGATCCAGGGGTATAAGAATATTTTTAAGAGCAAATGACTTATAAATTAGATTGACAGAGATTCTAAGGGAGATGATGGCTCACTGTAACGAGAGGCTGTAAAAATAAAATTCTGAAAATATAAATCACAAAAGGTCTCAATGGGGAAGAAAGGCAAAGGCAAGAGGCACTTAAGGAAACCACTACTAGTTCACAGAGAAGTCTGAATTTGGTATTTTAATATTTATAAGGGGGACAGAGCTTTCAGGGTTTCCTGCCAGGAGCCTGGATCACTGCAGAGGATGGAATACTGAGAAGGGCCTCTTTAAACTTTCCAGTGGCTCCTGGAGCACATAACATGACCCAGCTTCATTGTAGTCAGACCCTTGGCAGCATTGTTAGTTCATCTCTCACACACTGTGCCTCAGTCCTTGGGACCTCCTACGATTTGAATGTCCCCTCCAAAACTCATGTTGAAATTTAATTGCCACTGTGACAATATCAAGAGGAGAGACCTTTAAGAGGTGATGAAGTCCTGGGGCTCTGCCCTCATAAATGGACTATGCCATTACTGTGAAAGTGGGTAAGTTATGGTGAGAGCGGGCTCCTGATAAAAACATGAAGTTTGGCTCCCATTTCTCTCTGACACGTGCACACTCTCTTGCCATACCAGGCCTTCCGCCATGTGGTGATATAGCAGGAAGGCTCTCACCAAATGCAGCTGCTTGATCTTAGACTTTCCGGCCTCCAGGACCGTGAGCCAAACAAACTTCTTTTTTTTGTAAACTACCCAGTTTGTGGTATTCTGTTAGAGCAGCAGGAAGCAGACAAAGACAGCCCCAAGGCTCCATCAGGGAGAAACTCCTGGCACTTTCCGGGTGCTCACACTTCCCTGTCCCTTTCTAACCTCCTGTCTCCAGCTCTATCCTTCCACTCCTACCTCCTGCCCAGGGGACTGACAACCCATTCTTTAGAGCATATCCTCTCTAATTTCTTTTCATAACACATGTTAACACATCAGGGCATTTGCTCCCTCATTTATCTCCCTTTATTACAGTATAGAATCTGTAAAGGGAGGGAATGTATTCTGTTATATCCTTATATACCCTTATATTATATATCCCCTTTGCCTAGCACAGTACTTAACACATAGTAAGTGTTTAATAAACGTTAGATGAGTAAATAGAGTAAATAGATGAATAATGAGTTAATGCAAGATACACACAGAAGAGTATTGCAGGAAGCATTCAACAATCCAGCAGACATTTATTCAGCGAGTTAGTGTGTACCACGTGGTAATGTTCTCATGAGGATATATTATTATTTCCACTTTGCTGAAGAAAAAATGGTGGCTCAGAGAGTTAGACATCCAATCCAAGTGTGGGAGGCTGAATAATGGCCCCCAAAGATGTCCAAGTCCTCATGCCTGGGACCGGAGAGTATTACCTTGTACAGCCAAAGGAATTTCGCAGATGTGATTAAGTTAAAGATCTTGAAATGGGGAGATTATCCTGGATTATCAGGGCGGCACCAATATAATCACAAGTGTTCTTAGAAGAGGAAAACAGAAGGACATTTTGCTACAGAAGAAGGTGATCTAATCTCTCTCACTGTAGAGTGAGAGATTTAATGAGGCTACTGCTGGCTTTGAAGATGGAGGTAGGGGCCATGAGCAAAAGAATGCCAGGAATGCAGCTCTAGAAGCTGAAAAAGACACGGAAATGGGTTCTCCCCTGGACCCTCTGGTAGGGTGGCCCTGCTGAAACCCTGATTGCTGACTACTGACCTCCAGAAGTGTGAGGGAATAAATATGTATTGTTTTATGGTACTAAATTGTAGTTATCCGTCAGAGCAGCCATAAGACATTAATACAGCAAGATTACAAATACAGTTCACTACAGGCGAGTCAGCAGGTGCATTGTCCTAACTCTGGAGCTCTGCCATTACTAGTTGTGTGGTTTTGGATGAATTACTTTATCTCTTTAGTCTCAGGGCAAAAAGCTATGTGAAACACCATTCTTGCAGAAACATCAGGCAATAGCCTTGAGGAGAGTTGCACCTGCAGCCTGGGGAAAGCAGGGGCTGGGTGTGGTGCAGGGAAAGGGGCTCTGTCTTCTGGGGTGGGGATGTTTCATATGCTTCCAGATGCATTACCTATTTAATTCTCAGCATTGCTGCAGTTAACACTTCCTTTTTATAGATGAGGAAAGTGAGAACTTGAGAGATTTAATACTTTATCCAAGGTTACATGCCAAGTGGCTGAGGTGGGACTTGAACCCACGTCTTTCTAGTGTCATTACTAAGACTATGTAGTTAACATCAGTGTTGGTGGTTCTCATGGTGGAACCAGCAGCATCAGCATCAATTGGGAATTTATTAGAAATATAAATTCTCAGTTCCACCTCAGATCTACTGAATTACAAATTCTGAGGTGGGGGTGGCAGATAGGAATCTGTGTTTGAACAGGCTGTCCTGGAGATTCTGATAGCCATTCAAGTCTGAGAGCCATTGCTCTATGCTCGTTGCCTCAGAGTCCTTCGGAAGGACTGTTGCCATCTCAACCCAGGCTTAGGCTGCTTGCTATCTGAGTTACTGTTTAGCTCTAGCGGTAGAAAGTGGCCAGTGCACTGATATTTCCAGACCTGCCATCTGGAAGGGTGGGTATGGCGTATGTCCTCTTGGTGGAGGGTTTAGGAGGGAGATGAAGGAGGATCCAGCACAGAGTCAGAAATTCTGCCGACTGCCTGGAGAGTGAGTTTGATATGAATCGTTCAGTAAGACATGGCTAAACATCATCTTTATTCTATTTCAGAATTGTCTAATAATTAGCCTGAGACAACAAAAGGAGGCTGATGTTGTCTCTGTTGACAACCATTTGATTAAGCTACAGGTTTAAAGCACCTGCCTGTGTCTGGAATTCTCCATGTTAGACATGGTCCCTACATTCCTTGGAGCTTATAAGACAGGGAGACGGAACTTCAATGATGGAAGCTCAGAGAATACATATCACAGAGTGGTGGGGCGTGAGTTAGATTCTGGAGGAGGGTTTTAGGCCTCCACGTTCTCCTGGCCTCATGAAGAATTTGTGAGCTTGGACATTCATGAATGATGTATCTGTTCATCAGTTTTTTTTCTGTCACAGACATCTGAGGTCAAGTTGCCCCACCCCACCCCTGAGGGCCCTCTATGGTCTGCGAATGTCTCGTCACCTCCTCATGCTGTGTTCTGTGTGGGAACAGCATAGGCGGGTCTTCATTCTCCAGCTCTGGATCATCGTGCTTTACGCCTACAGAGCTGGAAGTGGGAGGTGGAGGGTTGAATACGGAAAGGGACAGTGAGGGCTAACCTAGCAGTGAGATAGCTGCAAACTGAGGCTTATGTATTTTGTTGGGGGGAAAAAAAATCTGACGATGAAATCTTTCTAGGCAACAAACCTAAAGAAATGATAGATATGGTGAGAGAGTAGAAAGACAATTTTTCAGCTTTTGGTTCTTATATAACCCCTTAGACTTGTAGCATATTTTGAGATGACCCCTTTGCTGAACCAACTTCTGGTTTCTCCTGTGCTCAGCTACTTCCAACATAGCCTGTGACACACTCACAAAGGTTGCAGCAACTCAACAGTGATCCAGTCAGTGAATTGGTGTTTTCAATCTGACATAATTTAATTCTTGCCGTCCCTGCCCCCAAGTAGGAGTCAAACCAAAAGAAGCACCAACGTCTTATTTGTCCTGCCTCTTCAACTGTGCCACAGTATTTTTATTCATTTGTTCATTAACTGTTTACTTAGCCAGTATTTGTGCCAGTAACTGTGCTAATTATGGGGTATGCAATGATGAGAAAAAGCAAATGCACTCCTGCCCTCGTGCTTAGAGTCTGGAGTGGGACTCAGACATCCATCAAATAAGAACAAACACAATTGTGGACCTGTGATTCCAGCACTCTAGCCTTAGGGAACCATGTCTGCAAAGGGTCCAGTGAGGGGAGGCCTTGCCACTGGGACAGGCTGAAGGAAGGCCAGAGAACGGGGGAAAGAGAGAGAAGAGAAGAGGAGGGGATAGGGAGAGGAGAAAGAGAGAGAGAAGAGAGAGAAAGAAAGAGAAAGAAAGAAAGAAAAACGAAATTGAGTTGGGTGTAGGGGTATCAGACTTTGCAGGACATGTTAGTGGATCCTGTATTTACCTCGATAGCCACAGGTTTTAGCAGGAGAGCGTTGTGATTAGATTTATGTTTTGAAAAGTCACTTTAGCTTCTTTGTGGGACTGGAGAAGATTCACAGAGTGCTTCTGGGAAGTGATGATGATAGCTAACCTAGGATGGTCATGGTGGGGATAGAGGGAAGAGGACAGATTCAAGAGATACTCAACAGGTAAATTAACTAGCTGGGTGATGGATTGGATATTAGTGGAGGGAGAGAGATCAACAATGAATCAAAAAATTATGGTTTAAGTAATATTAGTAACCAACATGTTTTCTGCCTAATACATATAGGCACAGTCCTAAGTGCTTTTGTGTGTTGTCATTTAATCCTCAGAATGTTCCTGGAAGAGAGGTAAGATTACCATCATCCAAATGGGGAAGCAGGGGCACAGAGAAGTTAAATGTGTTCCTTAAGATCACATAGCTAGTAAATGACAGAGCCAGGATTTGAACCCAGGCAGCCTCCCTTCAGATCCTGTGATGGCAACTATGACATTGAACCATCTCTTGAAAATATCAACTTGGGATCTGGCAAAAGGACATATTGTGATTGAGCCGGTATGGTCTCATTGTGCTAGTTTCTACTGCTGCCATCACAAGTTACTATACACTTTGTAGCTTAAAAAAGCACCCCTTCACTAACTCACAGTTCCATAGGTCAGACATCTGGGTATGGTGTGGCTCATCTGGTTCTCTGCTCTGGGTTTTACAAGATTGAAATCAAGCTGTTATCAGGCTGCATTCTTTCTGGAGGCTCTGGGCCTGGGTCTGCTGCAAGTTCCTTGGCTGTGGGTCAAGTTCATCTCACACCTTGACTCTGACTTCCCCTTCTGCCTTCTGCCTGTTTTGCCTTTTTCTACCACACCTCTCTGATAGCCTCTACCTTGGGCCCATCTGGACAATTCAGGCTGATCTCTCTATTTTAAGTTCATTTGATATTAACCTTTAATTTCTCCTGCAAAGTCCCTTGTCAACAGTGAGTACCCAGGGAATGAGAATGCATGTTTAGAAATCTGCTCTCACACTAGCCAATTCCTGGCCGCTACTGCTGCTGCTAGTCCACACTCTTAGTGGCAAACTCCTAAAGCATTGGCTTTAATGAGTTTGTGTCAATGGTTTTGCGTGTGTTTTAGGACCAGCGATGGAAACTCTGTGAAGCCTCCTGCTATTTTTCCCTTTACGTGGAATAGAAGGGCTGGAAAGTTCACGGGGATGGTGCTGAAGAAGGGGAAACTGAAGTATAGACACATAGGGAGCTAGGCTGAAATTTTACAGAATTCAGGCTAGAACTTAGTTGAGCAAGTATTGGATCAGAGCTATTCCTTTCCTGTCATTTGTTCAATGTTTCATTTAATTATTCATTCATTCATCAAGCACCTTCTCTATGAGACATTTTAACAGGTTCCTGACATAAAAGGCATTTACAGACTTTGCTCCCATCCAGCAAACTAATGTAGTGAGAATTACATACATCAAACAAATATTCCTACAAGTAACTAGATATTTATCATAAAATTAATATAAAAGAAATGTAGAGGCTTCCAAGAAAGCTTACACTAAGGAGATCTAACCTTGTCTGTTAAGGATCAGGAATCAGAGGTGACATTTAAACTGAGGCCGAGATGATAGATGATTGGGGTGGGATAACATTAAAGGAGGGGGAGTGATGTGTGGGGATGTTCTGGGGTGCAGGGAAGAATGGAAGAATCAGGGAAAGTAAATGTGGCAGGAAAATACTTGGGGAAGAAGAGAATGTCGTGAGCTAAGTTTAGAGAGGAAAGGTGGGTCAGATTGACCCTGGCCTTCAAGGCCATGGAAAGGAATTTCAATTTTATCCTAGGAAATGGGAAGTCACAGGGGAGTGGAGTCTCATGCTGAGTTTTGAATTGTTAAAAAGAGCATTCTGGCTGTTGTGGAAAATAGAATAGGAGATGAAGATGGAAGACACGTGACTGTGGACACACGGGGTGTGTTCAGGGAGGCTAATGAGGAGATACTGCAATAGCCCAGGTGAGAAGTAGCTTGATCCAAGGTGCTGAGCTAGGATAGGGGCAGAAGAGGTGAAGAACAGAAAGTGGATCTGGGAGATTTGGGAGGTGGAATTGTCTTGACCTGGTGTTGGATCAGATGTGGGAGTGATGAAGGAGAAGGTCAAGATGACTTCTGGTTTCTGCCATATTTGTGGCTCTTCTCATGACATAAAACAATTAAATATTATATTCCTATATATAATAAAAAGCCTTATTTTTTTTGATAGTTTAGCTTTTATTATATTGCAACCATTATGATTTTGGTGGCAAGAAATCCTGTTTAATATCACCTGGAAAGAATTTATGTTTCACCAGATTTGTCAAAGGAGCTCACAGAATTTGTATTATGTATTTGTATTAACTTTCAGCATGCTAATATTTCTTCTAATGTTCCCAATATCTCCATTTTATTTCTTCCTTATTTCAACTAGGGCTAGAGAATGCAAACAATAACCTCTTGACAAATAAATTGTGAAAGGAAAGCCTCGTATCATCATATCTCCATTTCTTTGTAACAGTCGCTGCCACATTTAGCTTAGGTCTATTTTGATTTTGTCCATGTGGCCCATTGGTTGTTACTAGCTTTAATGATCAAATATTGACTCCTGCTTTGTTCACACAAAGCATGATTTAGCCACAGTGTATACTCCTGGGTGGATATCAACAACATGCACCTGGAACCTGACAGCACCAGCTAAAATATAGAAACTCGTTGCACACTCCACAACCACAGCTTGAAGCTTGTTTTGATGGAATCCTCCTTGGCTCTTGCATTTCTCCTTGTGGGTGCTCTGACATCAGATTGTCTGGGTTTAAATTAATCCCAGACCTTCTATCTGCCACCAGAGTACCTTAGGCATTTACCTCATCTGCTTCCTTATTTGTAAAAAGGAGATCGAATCAGGCTATTGGAAGTATTGCATTAAATAACCCATATGAAGCCTTTAGCTCGGCATATAGGAAGTACTCTGCATATGGGCGTTACTGATTTCATTATTAGGGAAGGGAAGTGCTAGCACATCACGTTTTTTCCTTTTGTTCTTCTCTGGTGATGACAGTTTAGAGGGCTGGGGGTCTTCTCTTAGGAGAAAAAGATGGTACTGAGCAGGCTTATGGTCCCAAGTCCAGTTTTGCAAAACAGGCCTTGCCAAATTGTTGCTCTGGCTGTGGACATCACAGTGAACAGAAGCTGTGGGCTGCTGCCTCTCGTGTGAGCTTTGCACCCTGTTCTTTCATTCAACTGGCTCAATACAGCCATAAGTGCCTGGGGACTGAGGAAATCTGGCCTCTTCAGCATTCTGTCTGAATGAATGCTTCTGAAATATGTTGGCAGGAGGCCAAGAGTTGACTTGATGGGGTCCTTGAGCAAATCAATTAGCCTCTCTGAAAAGAAGGTTGATGACACTGATGACAAGAAGGTGGAGGAAGGGCAACAGTCCAGTGAAGGTCCTTTACCGGTTGACCCCACTCGTCTCTCCATCCTTTCTCCCAAGCTGCCTGCCCTGCTCATCCCCGGCCTGGGCCTCCAAGTGATCGCCATCCACAAGCCCTTTCAATGGCTTTGTGCCTTTGCACAGGTTCTCTCTCTCGAATATCCTTCCTAAACATCATCACCTTCTTTGATTTGTAATTTCTTGCTTATCCTTCAAGGTTCAGGTCAAATGACACTTCTCTTGGATATTTTCTTATTCATTCATTCCACAAATATTTCTTAAGGCATGTGCCTGACATGTAAAATACAGCTGTGAACAAGACAGACAAAGCACCAGCTCTCATGGGGCTGGCTGACAATAAGTAACAAACCATAAAATGTCATGTGCTGGTAAGTACTATGGAAAGTCAAAATGAGGTGGGCAGGTGTGGGGTCAGTGGTGGAAGGAACTGATTAGAGGGAGTTATTTTTGAACTGAGACCTGTGGGATGAGAAGAAGCCAGTCATGTGAAGAGCAAGGGTCCTGGGTCCCAAACAAGCTGGTTTTGTTTGAAGGATGAAAAGAAAGTTGGCATGACTAAAACATGTGAGGGCACGGGGGATGGTGGTGTGAGGTGAGATCACAAAGACCTCAGGTAAGGAGTTCAGATTTTATGCTCAGTAAACAGAGAGATGAAATCTGATTTTCCATTTGTAATGGCACTATGCTGTGTAGAGAACTGATTAGAGAGAACTGAAGGGAGAGGGAAGAGGAGAGGAGAGGGAGAAGTCTGGGAGCTGGTTCGGAGGCTGTTGCAGCAGTCTGGGATGGCAACAATGGTGGTTTGGTCACAGTTACAGCTATGGAGTGGGCAGAAGTAGACCATTTAGAGATATATTTGGAAATACAGTGGATGCCATTTACTGAGGTGGGAGAGATTTGGTGGTAAAGATGGTCAGGGGGTTGGGGTGTCTGAAGTCTATTTTGGACATGTGAATTTTGAGATGCCTATTAGACAGCTGAAGGGAAATGTCAAGTAGTTAATTGAATCTACAGGTGTGAATCTTGAGGGAAGAGATCAGGAATCTATATATATTTTAAGAGTCATCAGCATATAGATTGTATTTAAAACCATGAGATTGACAAAGATCTCCTTGGAGGGAGTATAGAAGGCACAGGGAAGAAGAGAGGATGATATCCAGGAAGACATCCACATATTGCAGTCCCGTACGCTGCCCTTCCATGCCCCACCCCAGTGACCTCCCTTACCACCACCAAGGATAGGACATGTATCTCTCTCGTCTTTTCTATTCCCTAGAGGGTGAATAGTGACTTCCTCCTTTGCAGGGCTGTTAAGATTCTCAAGATCCTAGATTCTCCCACCTCTGCAGGTCTCACATCATATCAACCATATTAAAATTCTCCTTTATTCTACATTAATGTTAATTATAGTCATGTACCATATAATGACGTTTTGGTCAATAACAGACTGTATATATGACAGTGGTCCCGTAAGATTATACCATATATTTACCATACCTTTTCTATGTTTAGACACACAAATACTTACCATTTTGTTACAACTGCCTGCAGTATTCAATACAGTAACATGCTGTATAGCTTTGTAGCCTAGGAGCCATAAGCCATCCCATATAGCTTAGGTGGGTGGTAGGCTATGCCATCTAGGTTTGTGTGAGTGTGCTCTATGATGTTTGCATGATGACAAAATCACCTAAGGATGCATTTCTCAGGCATATCCCTGCCGTCAAGTGACAATGGTTATGAGTATAATTCCTTAGTTGCAGTGGACTAGTTTGACATGATCCACTTTGTAGATATTTAATCAAGATATCATTTGATTTTGATTTTTGCAGTTTTATTTGTACATTTTTGAGTCAACTCCATTTTTAAGGTTTCATGCTATTTTTGGATATCCTTGGAAAGCTTGTAGTGCAAGGGCATGGAACCTTAGCACGTGATTAGTCAAGTGAGCTTGCTCCTTTGACTCTGACAATATTTTTTACCCTTTAAAGGCTTCACATTATAACCATGTGTTTTATGTCTAAGTGTCTGTTTCCCTCATTAGACTGTAAGTTTGAAGAGGGCAAGAGAAACCTCAGAACCTAGTTTGTGGCGGGGACTCAATAATATTTATTTATGGAAGCAACTCTTTTGGAATGAGAAAAAGCCAAGCCCAGGGACACAGTGTGCTTTCTATCTTCACCTGAGAAAAGGCTCTTACACCCTGCCTTGCAGCATATGTAATGTGGACATGCTTTTCTCCAGCACTCTTAAAAAGGAATCAGTGTTGTACAGAATGCTGAAGCTGTGGGCTTGAGTCCTAGCCACACCCCTTACTAGCTGTGCCTCTTGCATCAGAAAATGAACGTCTTTCGGCCTGATTTTTGTGGGGGCCACATTAAATAAATGCATTTTAGTAAAACTCTGTGAAGCTTAAAACACTGTATTTTTAAAATAATGTACTGTTTTCTAAAATGAAAAAAAAGTTAAAGATCTTCCAACTCAGACCTCAGGGAATGTTTCTGGAATTTTCTAGAAAGTGGGATACAAAACATCTTTTGTTGTCTGATACCTGGCCCTAGAAAAACCACAACTGGATCCAAACAATGGTCCTTTAGAGAGGAGCCCTCGTAAGAAAGTCCTTTGGTAATAAGCCAGTCAAACTGTCCTTGTAAGTCCCTTGGAGGCAGAGAATGGGAAGGAGCGCTGGCTGTCCCAGGTCACATTCTGGTCTGCTGAAACGTAGTGATGCTGCATAACTGCATCTTTATTGCTCAAGAACTGAATCTGGACCTGATCTTTACCTCACGTGATGAAGAGGAGACAGGATTATGCAGATTAGCCCCATTTCTAGGTGCCAAGTAGTTCTAATGAGCTACAGTGAAATTAGGTCCACCTTGGCTATGCCCTGCTAAATATGTCAAAGGCTCTAAAGCATTCTGTTAAGAACTTCAGATTTTATAAGCCTGCAACAAACATAACATTTGGAAAGGGATGTTGGCCAGAGAAGAGAAGCAGATCTGTGCTGTCATCTACATGTATTGCGTGCAGGGCCCAGGGCCCAGCCTGGTCTGGGTGAGGTCACATTGCAGCTGTCTTCTGTTCCACCTCTGTCATCTTGTGCTTGAGGACAGAAGGAGGGGGTATTAAATTGGCTGGTCCATAGTTTAAAATTGTCTCCAATATGCAATTTCTATTCAACACATTGCCGTCTGCCATTGCTCTCTTTGTGCAGGGCTGAATGATAATATGGAAGCTGTTAAGAATGAATGTCTATTTTATGTTTTAGCTGCATGACATTCTTTTTACATGAGGGGGATAAGATGTTATGTGTTTATTTTCATACTCAGATATGTCACAAGTATTGATCACTTTGAGAAATTTAATTTAGTAGTTACTATAGCAATCACCTCCCCTTCTTTACCAAGTACTCAGTTTGTAAGTTCTTCAAAAATGAAGGGTAGATTATTCAATGGAAAATAATGAATCTGGTAGAAGAGATCAGCAGTGTGACAAGCCTCTGATAACTGGAGTGGAAAATGAGTGATAATTAGCAGTCTTCCATGGATGTGGGGATTGAGAATGGGCACACTATCCTTCTACAAAGTGTACAAATGTAGATTTTTCTGAACTAAACCACCAAATTTTGAATCACTGTTCTTTGTAGCAATAGATAATTAGATTAAAACCATGAAAACATCTTACTTCCCTAAGCATCTTGTATGCAGCAAGTTCACTGGTAACATTCTTCCCACTCTCTTCCTGTCTGTCCATGCTTCAGGGGCCAATTCTAGCTCTACCTGCTCTAGGGAACTGAACAGTCCAATTCAAAGGAATCTCTGCCTGTTCTGAACTTAACAACTCAGTGTACCACTCATTTGAGATTTGGCATGTACTACTTGCTGTGAATTGTCTTAATGTTAAATTGTATTATTATGATGAATCTGGATATGGAATCTCAATCAATTTGTTTCAAGTCTATGTGACTCAGTTTTCTCATGTGTAAATGGAGGATAATATATTCACCTCTAGAGTCCTGAAAATTGAGAGAGAACATATCTACATCAGTATGTATATACATACTCTATATTCCCACATTGTGTAGTACATAGTAAGTGATCAATAAAATTAATTTCTCTCCATCCCCATAATGGGACTTCAAAGCAGTAGAGGCTCTTCCTCATAACTGGTTGTTATCTCCAGATCTTTAAACCTAGTTGGAGCTCAATTTGTTTGTGGCTTTGGCTGATTTATCATTTCTTTTCCCCAAGAGGCAGAGCACTGAACCTTTAAGACTAGTAATTGCATCTCAGGCATGGTTCAAAAAGATCTATACTCCATTGCTGTTTTTAGCTAGCTTGTTCAGTCCCACCCCATGGTATGTACTGGAGATTTATTTTAGACAAAATCATCTTCTAGATATCCAGCTAATGTCGACTTTACACAAGACGTCAGCAAATTGAACAAAGCCACCTTCCGCTTTAACAGCTTTTACACTGCCTACCTCCTTGCCCCCAGCCATGGCTCCCAACCCTATAGACATACACCAGTGGGTGTGCTGTGCACTAGAGGAAGAGCGGGACCAGGTGGGCCCTATTCTGGGGGCCAGCATCTGTACAATCTGATAGAAACAATACCAAGCCTTTATAGATTTTTTTTTCACAGCCTTGCTTTCTAAAAATGGGATTTAACATATATTCATAACCAAATCTAACCCATTCCTTTCTTACACTGCTGTTCTCACTCCTTCTCAATTCCCTCCTCTGCTCACTCTCTTTTCCAACTTTATTTAGATGTTTCATGCACCTCCACCCTTTCCTTCATATTCAGCTTCTATGTAGAAACAGGGAAGTTTCTCATGACCTTACCCTTTCAGAGAAGTTTATACGTGGGTATGAACAGATCAAATAAACAGGAACTTAGGTTAATTTAATAGAAAAAATAAAATATGGAATAACATTGATTTTGGCCAGTATCAATTACAACCATTCTACTATATTTTACAAAAAAACAACTGAACATTTTACACATGTACAGTATTTTTCAGTAAAAGTGGATTTGGATTTAACAATGGGTCACTAATTGAAAATAAAAAGACAAAAGAAAACAGAAATAGGACTTTTGTCTCTAGAAGGTTAGAGCATTTGTTGAGTCTCCAAACTTTGTACTATCCATTACATATATCTCATTATGAATATATATATTTATACATAATATATAACATTAACTTAAACTTTGAAAGCATTATGTTCTAGTTAATAATGTTATGTAGATAAATGAGGCAGTAACACACTAGGAGTTAAACCAGTATTTCCGCAACGTGCATCTGCATGGCCAGTGGGAAATGGAATGCACGCTGGTAGACCCCGATGAATTTTGTTGTCATGTTGATGGTTATTCGTCTAAGAAAACAGACATCATTTTTATCTTTCCTATCACAGTAACCTCATGCCTTAAATATTATGGGCTGGTTCAGTTAAATAGATTTCTTTGCAGGCAAATTCAGTTTTGCCATCTGCTTGACCTTGCTTTAGGCTTGTGCTTGCATTTGTCCATGTAAGACTGTGCCTTTAAATGTAAAACCGTACGCTGTACCCAGGATTAACTTTCATTTTTTTTGTGTGTCAGAAGGGCCTGCGGTATTATGAAGGGGAAGATTGCTTAGCAAAATCAGTTGGTTCCCTAATTACTTATGAATCATTATGTGATTCAATAAAATTGCAATGCTATTAACAGGGTCATCAGATAATTTACTTATTATTCACCTTGGGTTGTAAGTTATCTTTGATGTCTAGAAATATTTTCAAGGCAGGCTTTTTACTAGCTTGCTGTTTGGATGGGGACCTTAGCATCTGCTTCCCACCTCTTTCCCAGGATAGTCCATATTGATAGTATTCCTCTCCTCAGCTGTGACTCCAGCAGCATCTTCGAAGTAAGGCTCTCAGAAGCATGAAGCCTGCAAGATGGCTGGTCACTCGTAAAGCAAATGAGGTCACCAATGAAGCTTTGATATGAAGAAACTTGATATCAGTCTACCCTCCCCAAACAGAGGAATTGTCAAAAGATCTGTAAGATTTCATCGTTTCTGGCCACTAATTCAAACAGTGTTCTCATAATTCAGTCTTCTAGTTTTGATGAAGTGTTTAGAGAGTCATAGAAAACCAGTGAAAATATTTCTTAAAAAAAAAAAAAACCCAAAGAAACAGATCATCTCAACATTCAGTGGACCAGCATATAATAGTATGGCATAGTTATAGAGGGACAGAGGAGTGGGAAAATAAGAACTAGAAGGGTACAATCATGCCACCCACATTCAATTTCCAGTTTTATTTTCTTAAAATGACAAGATGAAAAAACTTCTAATAAGCACCATTGAAAAAAGTTGCCTGGCCAACATGGGCACCAGCTTAAATATTATTTAAATAAATTCCATTTCTTAAAAATACAGGACCTCTTAGAAACTTTTGACTCCGGGAAGAAATTTCCTGCATCATATTCAAAATGCTTCCCACCATGACAAATGGAATTTCTGATGGCCTTTAAAAAAAATGGGGGTAATGGCTAGATAGCACCAAGAGGTTGTGCAGGGTCTACAAAGTTAACACTCTGAATTTCAGGGGAGCTGGATCAGCCTCAGCTCATCTATGTACCTCTGCATTCTGTCCATCTGTCCATCACCAATTTGACTATACAGAGCAATCCCATTTGGCGAACTGTGTGTAAAATAACCCAATCTACAATGGAAAAGCCAGTAGCAGCAAGTCTATCTGATGAAACCAGTGCAGCAGACTTATCAAGTGAGTAAAATGCAAAAACCAGTACATAACGCATGAAGTAAATGATGTGTGGAGAGTATCAATGTTTCACTGTGAAATACCATGGCAAACGACACTAAACACAACTCTGTAGGCTGTTCCTAATGCCCTCAGGTCCAGTTTTCTGTCATTTCCCCCAATGGTGGACTCAAGCATGCAAGAGCTTTCTATTTCATTTTTGTCTATTTATGCTCTTGCAATGTTTTGGAAAGGTATTTGTAGGTGTTTCAAAGGGGGAAACAAGCAAATCAATGCAAAAGGGAAAAAAATGGACCTTCAAAACCAGGGCAGGAAATCAAATCATTACTTTAACGTCAAATTTTGGCATCAAATGCTTTGGTCATACAATACTGTCTCTGTGGTTCTGGCTGTTTAGCACTAAACACCCAGTTATAAAAGGTAGGCTTGTTGTAGGTTTATTTTTTTTTTCCATTTAAGTTCTGACAAAACAGTTCACCATCTCCCTGCACAAACTTGAGAGAGAGAGAAAGAAAAAGAGAGCAAGAAAGAGAGAGGTGGCTTGCTTTTTTTTTTTTTTTTTTTGGCTTGTTTTTTTTTTTTCTTTTTAATAATATGGAATAATCTATAAGTCTACAGGAACAAAGAAATCTAAGATGGCTGCTCAGCCTTGAAATGTACATGTTTTGCAGCAAAGTTGTTGAAGAACCTTCCGTTGGCACAGATTGTTCTTTTTCACAAGCATACAGAAGCCTCCTTCCGCCCAGGACTCTTCCGTTGCTTTTCCGGAAGTCAGCAAGAGAGGAGGGGAGTTGAAGACCAGAGCAGCATGATGGACACACACGGAAGAAGGTTGTGATTGGCCAGAGAGGCAGATTTGGGGGATTGGAAGAGATCATTCAGGAGTAGTCAACAGGAGGAAATTTGGTCCACCCAAAGTGATTTCAGTCAACAGCATTGTTTTTCAAGGAGAGACATTGCAGTCCAATGTAATTGGTATCCATTTGTGAAAGAAAAAAAAAAATTAGAAAAAGAATAAATTAGAAATCAATTAATAACACAAGCAAGAAATTTTTCTTCTTTGCGTTACCTAGAGCAGAGAGTATACAGTCATTTATACCATATTTCATTGAATCTAAGACACAAGATTTAAGATGCACCATCATTTTAAGTAACACAAAGGAAAAGATGCTTCTTCATATTAAACTGTGACACAATATTCTCTTATCAATTAGAATTTTAATTTTATACTTATTAGAAGTATTTGTTATATTTATGTAACATTCTGTTTTGTTTCCATGCTTATGCAAGAATCTTTCCTTTGAATATTGAACAATAGTTTAATTTTCGAACTTCTTTAGAACTGCAATTAAATTCAACACAAGAAGTAGTCGTGTGCCTAACTCGGTTGAACAGATATCTCTGCATCCAAGTCTCATATCTGGGCAGTAACACTGATATCACATCAGTTTTCTGGTCAAAAGCGGTTGTAAACTGCCACAAATTATAAGATGCATCTGATTTCCGAGATGATAAAATGTAAAAAATATGTCTTAGAATCACAGAAATACGACAGTTGAAAGAGAATAAGTAACACATCCTCAAGTGCAGCTGCCACGTGATTTCAAAAGCCTAGTGAGCCATCAATGATCTCATTTTGTAACTGACCTGAAAATGGGCTCACTGCAGATACGATTCTTCATTTCCCACTTCTGTCCATAATGCTGACACTCCGCTTTTAGCAAAGCGCCATTTGACATAACTTGTCTGGTACTCACCATGGTTTAGGGAAAGTAGTTAAAGCATTGCAACTCTTGAAATGCCTGGTACCAAGTGCTACTGGTGAACATTTCAAGTTACAGTGGATTTCCTGCATCAGTCACTTTTTGTTTTTGAGACAGAGTCTTGCTCTGTTGCCTAGGCTGGACACGATTTCTGCTCTCTGCAACCTCCAGGGTTCAAGTGATTCTCATGCTTCAGCTACCCGAGAAGCCAGGATTACAGGTGTGTGCCACGCTTGGCTAATATTTGTATTTTTAGTAGAGATGGGGTTTCACCATTTTGCTCCGGCTGGTCTCAAACTCCTGGCCTCAAGCGATCTGCCCTCCTTGGCCTCCCAAAGCGCTGGGATTGCGGGCATAAGCCACCACGCCTGGCCCAATCTCTTTCATCTTCCTCAAATTTTCTGTTACTCACTTACAAAAAATTCTGGTCATATTCAGAAATAGGGGAACCATGTTTTTAAGTAAAGTAAAGGAGGCACTTGCTGGTAACTAAAAAATGACACTTACATGGTCCCTGGGGTGCCACCACCCCAAGCCTCTCTCACCTCAGTGTGCTATAGTAGAATCAGCCCTGGCAAGAAAACCTCGGAACCCAGGGCCTGTGTCGGGCCCATCCCTGCCCCAGACCAATCATATATTGGAAAAACCATGGAGATGCAAAGTCATCTACGATGCTCCAAAGAAATAAGACCATAAATGATGTCCTATCAGTGCTATCATGTGCCCAGTCCTTTCTGACACCTTTTTGAGATTCCTTGTAGGGAGTTGTGGAATAACCAGATGAGGTCAGTAGTATTATCTACTTCATTTTCTAGAGATGGTGGAAATGAGGCCCAGAGCAGTTCATAACCTGCCCAAGGCATTCTGACTTCCAAGTCCACATTCTCTTGACAATGGCACTGTTTTTTCTGTCATGAAATTTCCAGAAGGGGAAATGTTCAAAAGAAGGGAAAGAATAAACCTAGGGCAGGGATCGTGTCAGTCAGATTGTTGCAACTGCATATTTTTTGTTTTCTTTTTCTATTGTTATAACAATCCGAAGATGTTTTGAACAACAATAGTTTAAACAATGTCTTTCTACATCATATCTTTATCTTTCTATATCTGCATAAATGTAGGAGTAAATTTCAGGGTCCCTTCAGCCTAAGTTAGTTCACAAAATGTTGGAGTTGGAGTAATTTTAAATTCATTCATTTTACAGATGGGGAAACTGAGGCTAGAGAGGTGAGGGAACTTGGTGTTAAATTGTTAGGGAGAATTGGATGTGCAGTGGTTCTTAAACCTGGCTGCAGATTAGAAACACTTGGGAAGTTAAACCCATGATCATGGGCTGCACCCTAGATCAATTCAATCAGAATATCTGGGGATGGTACTGCATCCTGGCATCTTGGTTCAGAATCATTGGTGCAAAGAACAGACCAACAGTGTGAAATATTAAGTTCTATGCTTCGGTCGATCATTTCCTAGCTCTACACCCTGGGTTTTCCCTTCTGTAAGATGAAGATATTACTTCCTAGCCTCACAGGCTTAATGAAAGATTCAGATACCATTTAATTACTCTTTATATATCAAAATTATAAACAATCCAAAGAGATTGGCTAAAAACTGTAGCATCTTCACATGATTGAATTTTATGCTGCTATTAAAAATAAAGTTTCCTAAAACTGTAAAAACATAGGATAATGTTTCTGCCTAATGCTTAGTGCAAAAAGTAACATACAAAACTCTATGTGCATGGTATTTTTAAAAATCTGGTGAAAAGTACCTATGGTGAAAACTGGAAAGAAATACAACAATTAGCTAGAAAATGCTACATATTGTATAATTCCAATTATATAGATTCTGGAAAAGGCAAGTCTATGGAGACAGTGGAAAAAAAAAAAAAAAAAAAACCAGTAGGGGGAAGGAGAGATGAGTAGGAAATTCACAGGAGTTTCAGGGCAATAAAACTACTGTGCATGGCACTATAATGTTGCATATATGTTGTTATACATTTGTCCAAACCCACAGAATGTACAACCAAGAGTGAGCCCTAATGTAAACTGTGGACTTTGGGTGATAATGATGTGTCACTGTAGGTTTATCAACTGTAACAAATGTACCCCTCTAGCGCTTGATGCTGATAGTGGAAGAGGCTATGCCTGTGTTGGGGGAAGCGGGTATATGGGATATTTCTGAACTTTCTGCTCCATTTTGCTTATGAATCTAAAACTGCTCTCAAAAAATGAAGTTTATTAATTTAAAAAATTAACTTGCGCTATATTGGCCAGTGCCACTATAGCTGACTTATTTCTTCTTGCAATTCAAACAAACAAATCCATTAAGGGTAGAAGTTCAAGATGAATGAATGCCACCAAAATATTGGGCATGTCATATCTGATGCATGCTGTGAGTTTCTTTTTTAAGTGGAAAAATATTAGTCCTGAAAGGAGAAAGACCATACTTTGCTCATAAGATTGATATGAGCAGTTGTACTCACCATCCTTGCAAATGGCTCCCATTTGACACATTCCTAAGTCTAAGAGATACCCACTGGGGCAGCTTGTACAGTTCTTGAATCCTGGACCATTGCACGTCAAACAACTGGTATCACATCTATGAGAAAAACGTATAATTTTTTAAGCCATTCACACAGGCACAGGGGAAGGTGTGTTTACTAGTAACCTCATAATGTCTTAAATTTAATTATCCCTCTGAAGATGACTCAAAAATCTTACAAACCTTGCTAGGTTTGATGACACAGGTAGACACTGTGATTTTAAAGGGTATCGAGCATGTACTTGAAATTGAAATAGTAAAGGTATTAAGGTGCCCCCGAGGCAAAGGAATACAAATATCAAAGATAAGCTGGGTTAAAGCTTCACAACAGTGTCCACAGGTACACGTTTAAACCTAGTGTTATCATTACAAATTCTACATTTTCTTATTTTCTTATGAAGGTAGTCATCAAAAGAACTTAGGTCTAATTGCTAGGGCCCAGGGGGCAGATCCACTTACTTTTTGCAGGATTTGTATCCATTCTCTGAAGAGTGGTCAAAGTAATAGCTGATACTACAGCTCTGCACGCATCTCCCATCCTCCATGAAGTAGCCCTCTGTGCAGTTAATGCACCCATCAGCTCCTGCTCCTTAAAAGCAAGACAAGCACAGGAAATGAGAAATAAAACCTCAGAGGAGGTGGTGTCATGGGCTTCTTTAACAGTTTGAGAAAATGGCATCAACCTGCTATAATTTTAAGATTAATAATTGAATATTCATGCTTTTTCTTAATTTCCCTGGGAAAAAAGCCTTCCCAGTTAAAATGGAACCTCTTGACAAAAACATCCACTCCCTTTAGAAAGAGGAGATATCACTGGGCTATGTAAGTTTCTCAGTGAGGATAGGATGCCAATGACTGCTTGACTTTCAATGAGAATACACACAATTATCAAAAGAGAAATATACTTCTCCAGCATTACTTTAAAAGTAGCAAGTGGGTTGCATGAGTGATGGCTCAAACCAGAAAGAAAAGCAAAACCAGAACCGGGAGAATAAACAAAAGAACTAGGGAAGGTACCAGCACAAGTGGCGCAGAAGCGGTGGCAGGGCTGGCAGTCCTGGCCATTGAAGTACCGTCCGTCTTCACAGGAGACAGAACACCGGGATCCCTGCAGGCTGGAAGAAGTATAAAGGGAGCTTCAAACAGACTGTTGTGATCAGGCCAAAACGTAATGACTCCCCAAACTCCATATGTAACAGATACAGTTTCCCTCAGAGGCTAGTGGACTTGGCAAAGCTTCAAAGCAGGGGAAATAGCCCGTGTACCCTTTTTTTTTCTCCCTCCTCTCAATGCTTATAACGTTTCTCTGTGCCTACAATGATGTCCATAGCATACACACATGCTGCTAGGCCTTGGGGACATTCTCCTTAATTTGTTAGACTGATGGGCACCCTCCTACTTTGCGCAACATCTTACAACCCAGAGGTTTTAAAAAGTATTTGACTGACAAAAGAATCACATTGTCTAGCAACATGCCCAACAACTTCTTAATATCCAGACTTACTACATAATAAAGAGTTATTTCATGATTATAAATGCAGTATGGACACATGGTAAAATGAATTACGACTGAGCAAAAGTGTACGACCATCCTGTCCAATCCACAGCTCAAACTCTCCGAGCAGCCATTCTGATTGTGTTTCTGATTTCAGTCTTCTATGGGTTCTCATCAGAACAACAAGATTTAAAATACTTTTGCCTCTATTTCTTGGTTTATTCATTTTAAACACTCTCTAATGAAAAATTTATCAAAACTGTACTGCTATTTCCCTAATCATCTTGACTTTTTTTTGTTATATTATTATTTAGTGTTTCTGGGAGTTAACTATAGTAATCTACTTAAATATCTATTCATCTAGCAATATGAGATAGTATCTAATGAGTTGTCAGAATGTCAAATGAGAAATGCATATTTTTCTCTCCCTTCTAATTTCTGTTAGCTATCATATTTTTCACAGTCTACAGGTTGATTCTTAAAATTGAAAACAAATAAAAAATTGTTACTATATTTGGCTGGGCATGGTGGCTCACACCTGTAATCCCAGCACTTTGAGAGGCTAAGGTGGGTGGATCACTTGAGGCTGGGAGTTTGAGACCAGCCTGGGCAACACAGTCAGACTGTATCTCTACGAAGGCTAAAAAAAAAAAAATTGCCAGGCATGCTGGTATCTGCCTGCAGTCCCAGCTACTCGGGAGGCTGAGGCCAGAGGATTGCCTGAGCCCAGGAGTTTGAGTGAGCTATGATCGTGCCACTGCACTCTAGCTTGGCTGTCAGAGCAAGACTCTGTCTCTTAAAAAAAAAAAAAATTACAAGTTAATATAAAAAATTACTCACTGAATAACTAGTGTGATTCGAAACATAGTGAGAAAATGTAATCCTATGCTACCAAATCAATGAAACTAGATCAGTATCTAAACAGGGTTAAATGGTTTCCATTGTTTTAAACTCTTTATATTGCTCCAATTGACATCTTAATTGACTGCTTTGTATGTGGATAATGCTAATTTAAAAAATTAAAATTTATTTTTCCCTAAGCTCTTAAAAAAATTTGGAAAGTACAAAAACAAAGTTGAAGAAAAATGAAACCTGAACAGGCCCCATTAGCATTTTAATTTATTTCCTTCCTGGATTTTGTGCATTGATATTTTTTTTTCCTGTTTGTTCTTCACCACTATTTAAAAATTTACAAGTCTCTTGAGGCAAAATGGTCAACCCTGGAAGACCTTAGAAAAATGCAAGGAGACTAAGGGCAGCATAACTGAAAGTGGACTTCATTCATAGATCTCCTCACTGGCCAGAGAGAGAGCGCTGTCATTTAAAAAGCCAAAAGAAAATCCCTTTCCCTTTCTGTAGCACTAGAAAAAAGGATATTGCCTTAAATGGATCCATTTGAGAGGAAATAAGGACCACTGAAACACTTATCAAAGTTAAAAAGCTGCCTAGTTTTTCTAATACAGGACAGCACTTCCTTGTGAGGCTGGCATCTGTTCAGCAGGACACAGAGGTTGCACTATGTGGAGAAGGAATGAGGTAAGGGGGACATGTAACAGACAGTAGTCACCAACCCTGAAGTTTGCTGCTGCTTCCAAAATACAGGTACTGCGAGGCTAATGCACCTGGTATTGTGAACGCCTCTGTTCTCTCTGTGATAAACTGGTCAGGTTAGACCTGTGCTGTACAACATAATCTGGCACACATGGCTACTGAGACCTTGAAAGGTGGCTATAGTAAGGCTAAGCAACAGAATTTTAAATTTTATTTATCTTTAATTTAAGTCTAAATGTGAAAAACTGGCACTTGATTCCATTATTGGCAAAAATTTGGGTAAGTTTGGAACAACTTGGCTATGTAAACTTTTCTTTTTCAACTATAAAACCTAAAGAAAGATCAAATATTTCTCATGAAAACAATTTTGTCTGAACTCAGATGTGTTTTAAGGGTAAAATATACATCAGATTTTGAAGACAGTAAAATAATGAAAAAGAATGAAAAACATCTGATAATAGTTTTTCAATTGTTGAAATGATAATATATTAGATGAAATAAAATATTTTATTAAACTCGAATTTCCCCTGTATCTTTTTACTTCTCTTAATGTGGTTACTGGCATATTTAAAATTACATATATAGCTCTCAAATTTCTATTGGCATACACTGGTTTAACATACCCTATATAATGTTCCCTAAGAAATAAGATAATTTAAATCATCTTTTATTTCTCATGAACCAAGCATGGGCCAGGTGCTACAAAAGGTATTTTGTAACTGTTATCAGAGTTAACCTTTATCATAATCCAGCAAAACAGGGGTTATTATCATCATTTTATAGAGGAGAAAATGAAGGCTCGGAGTAGTCAAGTGACTTGCCCAAAGTCACACAGTTAATAAGTAGCAGAGGAGGATGTGAGCCCACACCTACTTTCTTTTTATTATACTGCTTTGCTCCTTCTCCGAGAAGAATTAGGTGGCTAATTCTTTCTCAGTACTGAAGTCTCGAGATGAAAATTGCCAAGTAAGCTAATACTGAATGCATTCATGGGGGGAGGGGGGAAAGAAAGAAAGCCATAGATAATTGATTAATCTAAATGAAAATGATGCTCCAATACTGGTTAATGGTGAAGAATGTACCTACCTGGAAACTGCCTGGACCCTGCCTAGTTTACCTCTGATCACAGATGGAAATAAAGATACGATCAATACCTAAAAGAAATCCAGTGCAGCAGAGTTCTAATTCCATGTACAGCCCCAGTCCAACTCCTCACTAAATGCAGAATGGTCTGACCTTCCCTACTGAGATCAAGAGGCTACCTAGTTAATTTGAGCTGTACATTGTTCTCTTAGAGAGTAGACCAACTATTGAGCTTTAGCAATGAGCAAGTCATCCGTTCAAGGAAAACATCTCCTGGGGTTAAATCTATGTGCATACCATAGCATAATGGAACCAAGCCTGAGGTACTTAAGATAAGAGAATGATTGGGTATGTGGAGAGAAATAATAAAGATAAGGGAATAATTTCCGACCATCCAAGGAATGAATCAGGGGGATTAAATATAATTCATTGGTATTACCTGCACAGTAATCCTTGACTGGCACAATGCAGGTTAAAAAGCACAAAGAATGCCTCTCAAATGGCCATTTTTATTGACTTATATCTGAGCCATCTTTTCTAAAGAGAATTTGTTTGGCTATAACCCTTCTTTAGCCAACACAGCATCCCATTTTTCACATGTAATAGTAGAGATAATGCAAATAGCAATCAAGTGCTTGAATGGGAGTCAAACCAAGGGTAGATCGTAAGAGGACTATTTATTTGTTTAGCATTTTTTCATTTTATTTACATTGAGAAGCTCTTTGGGCTGTGTTACTTAATAAAATCCTTCACTCTCTTACCTTAACCCATCCCTACATTCTGTACAGTTATGGAATTCAGTACATGTCTTGCAGTTTTCACTGCATTTCCGGCAAAGATTTTTCTCTGTTAAAAAAAAGAGAAAGTTATAAATCAGTTGGTCAATTGGATTCCATAAAAGCATCAGAGATGTTCTAATGCTGGCTAATGTATGCTATAGTACCTATGGCCTTGACTAGAAAATTGCAGGAAAAGCCATAGAATCACTGTTCGTTATCATTTCTCAGCAAACCAAGTACAGACAGGAACTGTAACACTGGAAAACACCTTACACTTCTCTGCCATTTTGCAGACAAGAAAATGATAGCCTAGCTAATTCTTAGTTGAACAGTTTATAGGCCTTTATTTTCTTCTTTTTCTTCCTAGTCTCTCTCCCCAGCAGGGTTTCCTAACTTGCAACAGTGCAAATCCCACTCACGAAGCTGGGACAACATCACTCTATAAGGACTGAGAGGCAATGCCTGAGACGGAGGAATGGGAATGTAGACCCTCATGCTCATAACTTTTAGGGCTGGTCAGTTGAGCTGAACTAGAGAAGGGAATCTACATTTAAGACTGCAAGGTAAGGATTGCTTATTTCTTACATTGTTTATTTTAAACACTATTTCAGTGTCTTGCAGTTTACAGCAGCCGTGGAATTGGTATAAATGTTATTATCATTCAGATAATATCTATATTCTGGAGAATAGAAATGCATCATTTGAACAAGTATACTGTAAATACTTGCCTTCCTAGTTACTACCAGGTCCATATTGAAAAAAGTTGGCAAATTCATGGTTGTTCTGTGGAAGATAACATTTGGCATATTAAGGAAGGACTTCTACCTTAGACAAAATTTCGCTAAAGTCTTGGTACCTGCTCTGATATGCAAGTGGATTATAGCCATGTGAATGTGTAGAACTGAATGAAGCTTTCTTCATGGGCTTCCATCTGCTTTTTAAATGTTGGTGTTCTTCAGGGTTCCATAGAGAAACACAACTTAGTGGATCCCTGCAAGGACCTGCTGGATCAAGTCTGAGCCTCTGAGCAAGAAATACGAAGCCCCTTACAGTCTTAACAGTAGTCACCACATGGTCTCTCTCACTGTCTCACTGAGAATACTGAACATGCATAGAATCTTAACTCAGATGACCTAGATTTGCATTCTGCTTTTAGCATCTCCAGTGGGCAAGTTCAGGGTCTCTGTTCTCTCACTCATTAAATGGAGATTACAATGTTACCCACCTCTCTGGTTGTCTTGAGAAGTTAAATAAAATTAATTATTCAAGGGAACGATATGAACTATTAAGCACGTAAATGTGTTGGCAGTAATTATTACTAGTCATGATCATATGTGATCATTATGTTGTACATAAATGGAGTCATTAGAGAAGAAAACTATAACATAAGGCAATTACATAGAAAGAGAGAGATATACAAACTACTTGTATCAACACTTTGTGGTAGCTGAAGTCATAGTTTGAACACCTTAATTATCTACCTTCTAGGCTCTGGAAGCAACTGACTCTCAATTACCTTGGTTCTGTCATACAACATTCCAGAATCAAATTCCTTTTCCAAGGCTCAACCTTCTTGATAGAATTTTGACTTTTTTTCCCCACAAGGAATACTGCATATTTCTGTGGATTCTTTATGCCCCCTTCTCTATCCCAATTTCTCTTTTCTCCCTCAAGTCAAAGTTCTAAATTTTGGGGCAAGCAAGAAAGGCAGAGTCCCTACCCACTGCCCTAAAGGGTAAGTTGAGAGATCCTGTCTGCCTCACAGAGAAATGCTCCTCTTTGAAACCAGAGGAGCAAATTTCACTTCTTAAGAAGCAAGAGTATTCACTTCAGATTTCTTGTCTGATTTTATTTTAAATAACTCTTGTTCCTTTAAACTTGAGTTTTCTTTTTTCTTTCTTAGGTTGTGCAGACACATGAAATTTCAGTGCCATCATATACCATGGTATGACATTCTTGTTAAGAGAAATTATCCAGAACTCAGAAATAAAGTAAAAGATAACTGCAGTCCTTTTCAGAGCCACACTAGAACACTGTCTAAAAGGTCTACCTTAAGATTATTTAATTCTCTAGGGCAATATACCTTCGTCTGTTTGCTAGTGATGGCTGATTATGGCCCAAACTCTGTGTTAATGCACAGATTTTTGTTTGGTAAGGTTGCAAATTACTTCTATTCATTAGAAAAAAAACCACTTCCCCAAATTCTACTTGTATGGCCATGTAGAAAATTATTAAATGATTCCATTTTGTTTCTAACTTAGCAAAAGGATTTCCATTTTGCCTTTCCTGGTGGACTACAGTACCTGATCATCTTTCCGCCCTCTTCATCACCTTGCAAGTTCCCTTATTAGTGGGTTAAATAAGTTATCGACAAATGTTCATTCTACTCTTAAAAGACAGTCATATTTTTTGAACTTTTTAAAAAGTATATTTTGATATCATACAGGCCCGGTGTCTATTTGGTCAGTGTGCGGAAAAGAGCAGGCCTGAATGTTGTCCTTTGCAAATCTGCTTGTAAGGTTGGTCCACGGCTGGCACATCTGGGAACTTGAATTTTGGGAGGTTCCCACTACCCTGAAAAGAGTGGCTCACTTTGTCTAAACTGTTTGTATAAATAATATGGTTTATGGGGAACACCTATTTTCCTTCGAAGAGTCTGGAATTTTGGTACGTGTCAGGTCTGACCAGCCCCCAGTGACAACCCTGGGCCCTGAGTCTCTAATGAGGTTCCCTGGTAGACAACATTTCATGCATGTCGTCACAGATTGTTGCATGGGGAACTGAACACGTCCTGTGTGGCTGAACCTTGTCCCATATGCCTTTTCCCGTGGATGATTTTTTTGCTGTAATATCTCCTATCTATGAGTTCATGAGCACGACTATATCCCAAGCCTTGTGAATATTCCCAGCAAATCACTGAATCGGGGGGTGGGCTTGAGGATACCCTGATAAAGTTACAAGCATTTTTACATAAAGCTTCTAAAGGGTTTGCTTAAAATAAATGAAACTAGATCCTGTTTGATATGAAGCACAATTCCAGATTTCCCAAAGAGGACTATCCCTCCTGAGGTCACGCAAATGAAAACCCCACATTTCTTCTCTAAAACCCAAATATTTGAAGTGAGCTTACTGGTATCCTGATATGACCCATCGGGGCAGTGAGTAACACAGCTGTTGGTTTCTTCATTCAGAAAGTATCCATATTTGCAGGACAGGCACTGGTCACCATGGCTCCCAAAGCAGGACTCACAGTTGGGGGCACACTTCCTGCAGCGCTTCTTGTCGGCGTGGTAGTGGCCAGGGGGGCAGCTGGAGACACAGATCCTGCATTGTGAAACAATAAGAAAGAAGGCAGCGTCACGAGCGAAGCAGTCCTCAGCATTCTCTTGCAGGTGTTGAGCAAATGGCTGAGCTCAGCCTCCAAATCACTTTTAAACCAGGATGCCAACACCACATCCAGAGAGCCAGATTGTTTGTTAAACTTCCTCCTGCACAGTGTGCTGAAGTAGCAATGCAGTTACCCAACACCAAGTCTACCAAGACTTGTCAAACCATTTCCTGGTTTACACCTAGCCCTTGAAAAAGGATGACGGTTACAGAGAGGAAGGTTATGGGGGTGAATCACAGGAAAACTATGTGGGAACCACGACTTCATTCAAAAAGGTCCCTTTAATAAGGTGTGACTTCTATTTTCATGTGTTGTTTGTCATATGGATCTTGTATGTGCATATGCGAGTGGCGGTGGTGGTTGTATGCTGTTGTCTAAATTAATATAAATATATTTAAATTTATGTTGTGTATGAGAACACTTAAAAAAACTTTCTGGTTTGCCCATAATGGAAGGACAGAGTTTTATTTATCCATTCAACAAATATTTACTGAGCACCAATTAAATGTTAGGCATTTTGCTAAGTGTAGGAGATAACAGAGGCTGAGAGATAGTCAAACTCCTCTTTTCTCTTAAGGAATTTAAATTCCGGCAGACTTACAACAGGAATTCTTAACATGTCTGGGTCTGTCTGGGGGACTGGAGTATGGAGGAACCTTGAGGCAGCTCCGCTTAGTGAGTTTTCGCCTGAAGGAGGAGGGAGAAGGTGGGTGAGGCTGTGGGAGACAACGGGAGGTCAGGATGAACTCTGATTGGGGCAGTCTCCATCCTTTGGCCCTGCCCAGGAAACGTATCTGCACAGCTCAAGCAGACACCAGGGGCTCAGAGGCACACGGTCCACCTTAGTGCCCAGGGCAGAAGAGTGAGATCAAGCAGGACCAACCCCTTTGCCACACTGATGGCCTATATGCTGGGGAATGTGGAAAAGCATGAGTTTGGCCTGTGCATTGGCATCTTTGTAAAGCCATGAAATCGAATATCAGTGGGGTGGAAAGGACACAAAACTTGTGTGAGATGGGAGGAATAAGTTCAAGAAATCTGTCATGATGACTAGAGTTAATAACAATTCATTGTGTACTTGAAAACTGTCACAAGAGTAGTGTTTAAGTGTTCTGGCCACAAAAAAAGATAAGTATGTGAGCTAATGCATATGTTAAATAGCTTGATTTAGCTGTTCCAAAATGTGTGTATGTATGTGTGTATGTGTGTATATATGTGTGTATATACATATACATACATACACACATACACACACACATATATAACATCAGGTTGTGCATTATAAATACATGCAATTTTTACTTGTCAATTAAAAAAAAGAAAAAGAAAGGTCTGGAGGGGCAGGGGCTTAGCTGGTCCCTCCACCATCCTCCAAATGTGAGAGAAGACATTGCAGTTTCACAGCATACATGCACATTTTGCGTTTTGTAACTCAATATAGTTTTCACCATTCTGAATAACACAGGGAGGCAGTTGGCCTGCACAGCAGCCTCTTTTCTGTGCTTAGGTCCTGGTGGGAGAATAGTGCAAGATGCCAGTGGCCTGCACACACACCATGGTATTAGTCTTGCAGGGACTCCTAACATGCTGGCACATGCTGTGGGGATGTGACTTGGCCCCTCTCTTACCTGGTATTGTTTTTCAGCTTGTAGTAGTAGTGCAAACAGTCATTGCAGTGGTCTGGTCCTGGCCCGTCACAGCCAACCTCACTGCACTCAGGGTCGCAGGGACCTTTCCAAAAGACATTAGAACAATACTTGGAAAAATGATTTTAGAGCAGGTAAGCTTTACCTTGAATTTGGTATAAAATAAGTCTTTTGTTTTTTTCTTATGCAGAGAGTTTCTTTAAGAAAGAGGAATAATAGTCAATGTGGCTTTAGGTCCAGAGATGAGCTCTTGACTTTTTTCGACTTTTGATTCTTAGGCAATTTCAATTGCCTAGGTATAAAGAATGTAAATTCTAGTCATGGCCTGGTCTTCAAAGCACATATGGCTGCCTCGTGGTAGATAAATATTTTAGAATTCAAATGAACTGTAGCAACTGGAAAAAAACCAACTGCAATTAAGTATGTGTAATAATAAAAAGATTGGATTTGTAGAAAAGAGAGAAGTTGTTGACAAAAAAGAAAAAAGAGTTATTATTTAATGCTTAGACCAAATGACCTGTCTCATTTAAGATCATTAAAGCTACTGAATACCTCTCAAATACTGTGGCCGGGAAGAAACGCCATTACGGCACCTGGCACAAGCTTATTAGCATCCAGTCTCAGACACAGATAATAGATTTGAAATTGCTTCCTATACAAAGGCCAATGGGCAATTCGACAAAAGAAAATGATATATAAATTTAAGAAAATGCAAGCAAGTTTAAAGGATTCCAGACCTGAGATGAAAGTTCCCAATCTCTCTTACTACTTATTCTTTGGTATAGAACTGGAGACAATGCACAGTAAGAAAAAAAAAAAATGTCAGAAAGATGGAGCACTTTTGTGATTGATGAAAAACTTTCTAATGACATAGGCTAGTTTAGAAGTTTTTAATTCTTCTCCTCTTTGTTCGCCATATTCTGGAACATTTGGTCTCATAATCTGCAAACTCTTTCCCACTGAAAATTCATATGATTTTAACTAGCAATAAATATATTGAATGAAATGTACAAATAGCAAATCAAGGGTAGTAGAAAATCTACTTATTTTAACCCAAAGGACTTACTGTTATACCTTGGTTTCTTTGAGTCATTATGGGACTATGTTTCATAATTACTGAATCACAGAAACATAAAATGTTAGATCTCGGGTGGAATGACTTAGAGAAAAATTTGGTAGTCAAATACCCTCATTTTACTGATGAGGAAACTGATTTTCCAAGAATTTCAGTGGCTTGCCCAGTATCACATGGTGAGGAGAGGGGTCAACGTAGGTCCTGATACCTCGGTAAAAATTTCCTGCTTAGAGGTAGCAAATCATGTACTAGGGATGACTTCTCCATCTGAATGGAAATAAGTCATTTCAAAATGCTGCAGACTTGAATATACTTCTGATTAACTCCAAGAGTCATTTGACAGCACTGCTTTTTCTATTTTCCCCAAAGCTTCAAATTGATCTCTAAATTCCATAGCTACTGCAACTTGGGACATTTTAGCCGTCTGCCATCGTACACCAGGGGAGTGGTGTCTCTGCTGCCTATGGACTGAAGTTCAGCCAGCTGTGATCTCACAGTCCCTGGGATCCAATGACACAGTATGGGAATCTGGTTATGATAACGCCATCTGTGTCTCTAATCTGGCTGACTTCTAAATGAAGGTGAAAATTGCAGCTCCAAAGGAAAGGAGTCATGGGTGGCCCTAAATTTTCACCAGATGACTTCTAGAATTAAAAAAAAAAAATCTCAAACATTTATTCTTGATATTTGCCAAAAGGGCTCTCACTGTATGGCAAGTTCACATGCTATGCTGTTTCTTTTATCATCTTAAACTCTCCCAGATGCAGTTTAGCATTGTAGGTTGCAGGATAATAATGCAATACTTGTCTTGGTTCTCTCACAAGTGCCAATGTTGATGTTTTAGAGATATAATCAGAAAAACCACAAAGATGTATAACTGTTCTGAACTCAACATTCCAAAATTTGAATGTGAAACATTACCAAAATATGAATAAAGAGTAACAGCGTACTGTTACACTCTGTTTATGTTATTTTGGATATACTTTCTCTTATCCAAGAAGACAAAATAGTTCGCTAGTTAAAATATAAATAGTAATGCTATAAGCTCAAAGCAAAACATCACAAAATCTAATATAATCCAGCTCTGATTAGCTCGATTGGTCTTAATTTCAAGCATGTTTATTGATTCTAGGATGCTATCTGTTTAGAATAAAAGTAACTACATGTGTATTTAAGGTACTCCGTTCAGGTGGTTAATGAAGTACTTTTATTTTCAGTATTTAGAGGAAAATCTCAGAACTGCAAGAAAAAATATTTCTCATCTAAAGATACATTAAACTTGTATTTATAGTTCTTTTTATTTTTTGAGACTGAGTCTTGCTCTGTTGCCCAGGCTGGAGCGAAGTGGCATGATCCTGGCTCACTACAACCTCCGCCTCCTGAGTTCAAGTGATTCTTGTGCCTCAGCCTCTCTAGTAGCTGGGATTACAGGTGCGCATCACCACACCCGGCTAATTTGTTTTTGTATCTTTAGTAGAGATGGGGTTTCACCATGTTGCCCAGGCTCATCTCAAACTCCTGAGCTCAGGCAATCCACTCCCCTTGGCCTCCCAAAATGCTGGGATTACAGGCATGAGCCACCGTGCCGGGCCTATAAATAGTTCTTCATTAGAAGAAGCTTTGTCCATTATGTGTTATATGTCATATCTCAGAAGGATTGAATGCTCCTAGGAGTGCTAGCCAATGCAACAAGATAGTAGTCAGAAATAATGATGAGAAGGACAACAAAACCAATTTGCAGATGCTAAGGCTGTAGTACCTAAACCATCCCAGAAAATCAACTCTAAACTATATAAATTAATGAGAGAGTTAAGCAAAGTGGCCATATATAAAATAAATACAGCCAATGGATTTCCTACACACCAGCATATACTAGTTAGAAAGCAAGGAGTATTTTCCACTATAAGAGCAACAAGGCCCAAAATATGTAAGTGTAACACTAACAAGAAGAAAACTACATAAAATTAAAAGATTTCAGTAAAATGGGACATGATCTATGTTTTAAATGGAAAGATTGTATGTTGTAAAAACAATTCTTCCCACAAGATTGCATATAAATTCAAATTAAATTCCAATGAGACTTTTAAAGGGAGACTTAAAAATCATTCTAAAATTCATCTGGAAGAATAATAGGGCAATACTTGCTATGGAAATGGGAAGCAGATGTTCTACAAATATAAAAATACATCATGAAATGAAAACAAAACAGTGTGGGTGGTATTAGTCTGAGAATTATTAGATTGATGAATCAGAAAAGGTGGAACCAGAAAAGATGCTGGTATAAGATCTTACTATATTGTTATAAAGGAAGCATCCTAAGCTAATAAAAAAAGAAGGGATAGTTACTCAGCCAATGATGTTAGTCTGTTTGGAAAATAACTAAAGACAGAGCTTCAATTGACACTATATGTCATAAACCAAAATGAGTTCCAGATGAATTAATGGCCAAATGTAAAAAATAAGAGATTACCAAACAAAGCACGTGAATATTCAGTAGACATTAAAGGATGAAACTTCTGCAAAAAATCAGTGTTATATTTGAGACCATAAACTCCAGCCTCTAATAGTTTTTTGTCAAAACAACACAAAACAAAACTTACATTCTCAGTGATAAGTGAGAATATGTTTTCAGCAAATATGAAACAATGTGAGAGACAATAACATACAGACTGTTCACAAAGAGATAAGAGGATTACTGCACTTTGAATAGAAAAATGGGTAAAAGATAGTTGTATTTAATTCAGAGAACTACAGAGGAAAAAAATGTTTAGAATTACAGGCAATCAAAGCTATAACATTTTTAAAACGTTCACCTCTTTCTTTTTTTACTTTCTTTTTCTATTTTTTTCTCTTGGCAGGCATGAGTGTAATAAACAATCACATAGCTGGTCACAGTGTAGACTGGTACATCTTGTCTGGATAGCAAGTGACAAAATGTTTCCAAGCCCTAAAGCTGATTATCCTCTTTGATGCAGTGAGTCTCAAAACAGAACTCTATTCTAAAGAAACAATGAAGATATAGACAAAGACTGATAAATAATGATGTTTATCCAACCCGTGTTTAAAATAGTGTAAAACTCTGTAAGCGAAGTATGTGTCCCAGATTATGGATTAACTATATATTACAGTACTATCACAGTATGGACTATTAGCTTTGTAGATGAACATATATGGATATTTGAATATATAAGTGTGCTGATATATACACACATACAGATATTAAGGGGATAAAAATAAGATGGAAGAAAATATGTCAGAATATGGGTAGTATATTGCTCTGTTCTATCATTCCATTCCATTCCATTCCCATTCCATTCCCACTCCATTCCCACTCCCACCACTCCATTCCACTCCATTCCACTCCATTCCACTCCACTCCACTCCACTCCACTCCACTCCACTCCACTCCACTCCACTCCACTCCATTCCCCCCTGTGGTGGGACGACACATGAGCTTTCTCTCTTTAGGCTGTGTCCCACTGGAAGCCAGCTCACCTGCATAATCCTCTGTGCCATAGTCGTCTGTGGGGTCTTCAACTCGGCTATAGCGGAACCGTTCCACTTTAGGAAACTCATTGGTTGGTGAATATGGCTGCACGGAGGTGCCATAGAGGACCAAAGACCATTCTTTCAATTTACCTTTAGAAATAATAATGAAATAACAGCATGACCAAATCTTCCCTCTTTAGCTTTGTAACATCTTTAAGTCCTTCTCACTCAAGAAAAAGCAAAAGAACTGTGGGAAGCAGATGGATATGAATCACTACGTCAAACGCAGAGCTAGAAATGCATATTTCTCACCATTTGCAGAATTAACTATTTAATAATTCACATACCACATACGGACTGAGCACATACTACAGGAGAGGCCTTGATTTAATCAGCATTTATAGGAAGACTGAGAAACAAACTTCAGATTACTGGATCAAGGGCTGAATTTCAAATTACAAATATTTCAGAGAATCCCAGAACTTAATAGGCGGCTTTGTTTTTCTAGGTATAAAAGTCTTATATGGCCAGGAGCGGTGGCTCACGCCTGTAATCCCAGCACTTTGGGAGGCCGAGACGGGTGGATCACGAGGTCAGGAGATTGAGACCATCCTGGCTAATACGGTGAAACTCCGTCTCTACTAAAAATACAAAAATAATTAGCCAGGCGCAGTGGCATGTGCCTGTAGTCCCAGCTACTTGGGAGGCTGAGGCAGGAGAATAGCTTGAACCCGGGAGGCGGAGGTTGCAGTGAGTGGAAATCGCACCACTGCACTTCAGCCTGGGGGACTGGGCAAGACTCCATCTCAAAAAAAAATTTTTTTTTCTTGGCATTATCTGACTTGTTAATAAGTAGACAGAACAACTCTTTGTTCTCCCTAATTCCTGGTATCATTCATTCAATATTAAGAATACATCACCAATTATAGTATCCTATAGACCTGTGCTGTCCAATGTGATAGCCATTACACATTTGATTATTTAAACTTAAATGAACTAAAATTAACAAAAATTTTAAGATTCAGCTTCTCCATGACACTAACCATATTTCCAGTGCTCAAGAGCTGTATGTGGCTAGTGGCCACCCTACTGGACAGCATTTCCATCATTGCAGAATGTTCTCTGGGTTAATGTGCAAAACAGCATTTTCTCTTTTTTTTTTTTTTTTTGATCTTGCTCTGTCACCCAGACTGGAGTGCAATGGCGTGATCCAGGCTCACTGCAACCTCTGACTCCCTGGTTCAAGCGATTCTCCTGCTTTAGCCTCCCAAGTAGCTGGGATTACAGGTGGCTGCCACCACGCTCAGCTAATTTTTGTATTTTTTAGTAGAGACAGGGTTTCATCATGTTGGTCAGGCTGGTCTCGAACTCTTGACCTCAGGTGATCCACCCACCTTAGCCTCCCTAACTGCTGGGATTACAGGCGTGAACCAGGTGGCACCTGGCCCAAAACAGCATTTTTCTGGTCAAGAATGCCTTGAGACCTGAGGCAAGTGTTTCACCTTCTATGAGTTTGGATCACTCACAAGGAGCATTTTTTGTTGCTTTAGTTCTTATTTATTTGTTAACTTATTTGTTAACTTATTTAGTTCTTACTTGTTAACTTATTTCTTAGCTTCATAAAATTGTGTTCAACGCAAAAAGTAAAAAGAAAAAAAAAAAAAGGAAACATGCCTCCATTTCATTAAAGTTAGTAAAACTGACCTCAAAAGGAATCAACCCTAAGCAGGAGTGATTAAGACAAAACCATTACAAACATAGGCATATGCTGGTAGGAAGGCAGGATGCCCCTCAGAACCCCTCTCACCTTGGCTTAATGCATAGAACCCAGACAAGGTCAGGGGCTAGGGTCTGGGGCTAGCTGGTTTGTAAGTTTTATTCCATTCAATGTTCAAAACAACTCTAAGGTAGGTACTAACATTCCCAATATATAGAGGAGGAAACAGAGCCACAGAGGTTGGTAACTTCCTCAAAGGCAATAAGAGGACAGACTGGTATTAAAACATACTCCGAGTCCAAATCCTGTGTGTTTAAACCATATACAATATTGTCTCCTATTCATTTCTAGGAGTTTAGGAGCCTTACATTTAAAAATGAACATTCTGTGATGCATGTATTTTTTTCTGACTTTTACATTGGACCAGTACAATTAGTTTATATACGGTTTGCCCTCTGCCAGCTTTTCTTTGGACTCATTTGTTAATGACCATGCTTTTCACAATCAGGGTGTTATTTAGGTCCAGAATTCTAAGTAGCATGAATTAGGGAGTGGTAAGAAGTGAATGACTGCTGGAAATTGATGACCTATCTGATTGCCTTTAGGTAGCAGTGCAAAAGAGAACCCATTTTCCTTATGGCATCTCTCAAGTGTACAAATGAAGCATATAATATAAGGACACTACAGGTCATCCTAATCATCAGTCACCTTAGAACTCAGTTCATTTTATTTAAGATCATTTTGGATGCAAAAGTTTACCCTCTAAGTGCTTTGAAGAGTGCTATCTCAAAATTGATTATTTCCCTTTGTGCCATTTCTGAAGGACATCATAAGCCCACTAGGGACATCCTTCCTGTGTAATTCATCTCTTTATATTTCACTTATTATGTACTTTTATTTCCTTAGAACTTCTACTACAATTCACACCAAATAACTGCCATATTTGGGCCATCATTTTTTTTCTCCTCTACCCCTTTTTCTGTTTGCTAAATTTTATAGATGATTTTGCAATTAATATTGAAATCTGTTATTATGAAATAGCTTTGTAAATACAGAAGGAGAAAAATCCATCTTACTTGCTAACACACAAATGCAATCTGCATATATAGGTTCAATGTGCCAAAAATCAAAACAACACCCTCAAACACTTTTAATATGTATTGTAACAATAAATAAATGGGAAGAAACAATAAACAAATATAAATTCAGTTTGGAGCCAGCAAGTTCTATATTTGGGGATGAGTCTACCATTTAATCGGGCTGGAAAATTCTACAGATGCAACTGAAATTCTACTCGCTTGCTGATGTAATCCCTTATTAATCAGAGAGGAAGAAACCTATCATAGGACTGTATACTACAGAAACAATGATATAGACACATGCGCATACACACACACACACACACACACACACACACACACGCCCATAAACAGGCCACTCAAAGTCCGTTACTAAAGGTGTAACTCATCCTGAAATGAAAGGTTGAAGGAAAGATACACAAAGACTATATGTTTCTATTAAAGTCTCCAGGTCCATAATAGCATTAGGGTATCTCTCGTCTGGCGTAAAAAGAACACCTCAACACTTCTAAAATGACTGCAGGTGACTAGGGTTAAATGTGAACATTTAAACAGTATAAGGAGATGCCAATGCTATGAAATAGGTAACTCTAGATTACCTGAGCTACTGTAGAGTTTTAAACGCACATAATCACAGTAAGCTCTGTACAGACTCAGAACTTCTGGAGGGCAGAGGGATTTATATTCATGATCCCTGACCCTTAGATGCAATGCATGGTTAACCAGTAGCCCTTAGGTGCAGCCTGGGCTTATCTTGGAGAGTGGAGTTGCTGGTGTCTGGTGGTAATAAAGAACAGACTCACGTTTAGTTAGTTTTATAACTGTTTAAAATGCTCAAAAACGTACTCTCTCTGTCTGCACCTTCCTTGGCACACAACTGCCACATTTGACAGTGTTTGTTTATCCGGGGTCTCTTGTCCTCTAAGAGTCCTGCAGTGATGCCCGCTAATGGATCACAGCCCAGTCACCATGCTTCCATTTCACCTATGTGCCATGACCCTGTGCATCCTCATGGCAGGGGCAATAAGCATGTGCTGCAAAGAGGAACGAAGGAGAGAGGAAGGTCCTGGGAACTATGCAGATTACGAAGAGGGGAAAGGGTCTAGAAACTCTGGTCTATAATCTGCATGTTTTCTCTATCAATCCTGCCTTGTGGACAAACATTTGCTTTCTTGATAAAAACTTGGTAACCACTATATTCAGGCTGCATTCTGGCAGTGAGCTGGGCACAGATACTCTTTAACGAAACGTTTATCCTGATGCATTGTGACCTGGCCACTATTCTGGCTTTGACCTTCCTGATTATGGGACCACTGTGGCAAACAAAGATGAACCTCATTATAGAACTAGGGAAGAGACAGCCAAACTGTACAGTCAACAATGGATCTCTCAGAATGAGTAACTTTCTCAGATTGGCAGGCAAAAGTCTGGCAAATGTGCCCTTTATCCCTGTGTTCTGCTGTGTGCCTCCTTTGCCCTGAGCAGCTAGCTGTATCTGAATGATACACACTCCTACAGTTACAGAATGTCTAGGTTACTTGATTCTGTAATCTGGAGAGGGCTAGAACTGGATGTCAGTCCTGAAACTTCCCCCAAGCCTGGTTCTTCTAAATAAGACTGGACAGAGCATTGAGAAGGAGGACTTTATCTGACGGCTGAAGATGTGTTCATGGATAGGTGGGAAGCTAGTTAGTTATCAAACAGATCATTCACTGCTGAGCCACTCTGCAGGGCTCCGTAATGGGCAACACAGTCTCTCACCCCATGTTGCCTTGTACTCTCCCTTATTTGATATTATAAACAAGCTTTACAGGTTACCATGAAGACGGGAATAGGCTGTGTGAAGAAACAGACTGTGCCTACCTGAAAAGACCTTAGCTAATATCATAATTTCTGTTTTACATGTCAAGAAGCATTTCCTTTTCCTTGGCTCTTGGGCTCATGCAGGGAAGAATATCATCATCATTTTCTTTGGTGGTACCCAGATTAGCTGGCATGGGCTGAGCCCAATGTCTTGCCTAAACTGAAAAGTAAATTTAGGGAAAACTAAAAAGAAATAGATAACTAAGGAAGCCTGTCTCTTCTTGTGAAATCATGCAGTTGAACTCATTGCCAGTGGACAGGCTGGCTTGTTTGCAGACAAAGGAAGTCTGGGAAGCTGGTTAGAGCTGTGGATCATGTCTTCTGAAACATCAATCAAAAGCTGTCACGTTTCGTTCTATACTATATATATTCTTTATTTCGTATCCTTAAATTATTACCTCTCAAATGAATCTTGAAAACTGAAAAACGTGCAGGTAATTCGAAGCACACATGAAATTAATCACTAGAAAAAAGATGCTAATATGTGAGTGTGAAACACTCTGGCCAAAATACACTCCATCATTTTCTTCTACACAGTAGACCAATGTATAGAGAGGGAGTTCTCACCTGGAGTCTTAAAGTTCCTTAGCTGAGAGGGAGTATCATAAACTTCAAGGACCCAGTCACCAGCAGCTCTTTCCCCCCAGCAATGAATGGTCATGAACTCCCAGTTTTTAAATCCTTCCATGGAGTGATCAAATAGCCTGAAAGAGAACCATAAAACATTGCTATGTGCAACATTTCAAATCCAGTGAGGGTCTAGTTAAGACCAAGATCAACGCTGTTTTTTGTACCAATTAGCAAGTTCAGCTGGGCACTGGAGCTGGTCTGCATCCTGGATGTCACCAATTTGCAGATATATATATATACACACACATACATATATATAAATCACTGTTTTACCACAGAGAAACAGAACTGGGGCTGGCTATGTAACAGCAAATCTGGAAGGGAGAACCCACTGGGGATCAGGAAAACCAGGTTAAGACTCTACCTACAAGACTGACAGTAGAGTACTGAAGACGTGGAGGAACTGGGGCTCTCTTATACTGCTGATGGGAGTGCAAAATGATATGAAGTTCTGGAAAACAGTTTGACAGTTCTTATAAAGTTACACACACACTCACCATACAACTCAACAATCCCCTCCTACCTATTTAAACAAGATAAATGAAGACATATATTCACACGAAGAACTTCATATGAATGTTCATAATTCCCCAAAACTGTAAACAGCTCAAGTGTCCATCAACTGGTGAATGTGTAAATTGTGGTACAGTCGGCCCTCTGTATCTATAGATTCTGCATCTGTGAATTCAATCACAGATTGAAAATGGATGACTGTATATCCATACAACAAACTACCCAGTAATAACTACTAATACATACCATGACATAAATGAATTTAAAAAAACACTATGCTAAGTGAAAGAAGCCAGACACAAAAGACTACATACTGCATGATTCAATTTATACAATATTCTAGAAAAGGCAAAATTGTAAGTAAAGAAACAGATCAGTGGTTGCCAGGGGCTGGGGAGGAGTGAGGAAAAGAGTCATGGAGAATTTTTGAGGGTGATAGAATTGTTTTGTATGTTGAAAGTAATGGCGTGTGGCTATACAGCAACACAGATTTGTCAAAACTCACTGAATTAGTCACATAAAAAACTGAATTTATACTGTAGGTAAATTATGCTTCAGTAAAAAGACTGCTCACTAATCTTATCCAGTTCAAGGAGTCATGCTTGAAATCACAGCCTACATCCTGCTCTTTCAGCCCTTCCAGTGATTTCCAAAGCTTCGAATTTGTAGTTTAAAATCTCTTCCCGCTTGAAATAGCTAGAATTATTCTGTTTCCTGCAATGGAATCCTGAAAGATATAAAGTATGAAGGGAAAGAAAACAAACAGATTCCCTTTCAAGAATAAAGAGACATTAATAATGTATAAAATTAACATATTAAGAAATAAGTGGGTGCGGTGGTTCATGCCTATAACCCTAGCACTTTGAGAGGCCGAGGTGGGCAGATCACCTGAGGTCAGGAGTTCCAGACCAGGCTGGCTAACATGGTGAAACCCTGCCTCAACTAAAAAATACAAAAATTAGCCAGGTGTGGTGGCGCACCTGTAGTCCCAGCTACTCAGGGGGCTGAGGCAGGAGAATCCCTTGAACCCGGGAGGCAGAGGTTGCAATGAGCCGAGATCACACTACTACACTCCAGCCTGGGTGACAGAGTGAGACTCCGTCTCAAATAAACAGACAAACAAACAAACATATCGCTGATGCAGGTCTATAACGTAGACTTGACTACCCAAATAAATATCCCAAAGACACAGAAGACACTTTCTGTAAAGATGAAACCTACATAGTAGAAAGTGGAAGATGGGGCAAGTCCTTTTTTTTATAGTACTTTAAAACATTATGTTCATCTATTGTTTCACTGAAAAAAATAAAAAAATAAAAAAACTTATGTTCATCTATTATTTCACTGCAAGTGAGAGAGGCAAACAGAGAGGAAAAATATCTCTAAAATTTTCTTAGGGGCAATCATGTCCAGTTACTGGGATATTTCTCTCCTTCAATGGGGACAAATGGTAGCAAAGGTTATGGTAACTGAAGTTTGATGGCTATTCAAAACACACAAATCAACTGTCTTTGCTTTAATCTCATGTTTACCACACAAACGCGTGGTTATACTTTGACCTTCTCTGTACCTCTTCCCGTTGAGAGAAAATGCGCCCTTCTAAACATAAAAGTAACTAGTTCAATTTTCTTATAACAATATATTAGAACTCTGATTTTTTAAAAATGTATTTTGTCAGTGTGTCTGAGGTTCTTTCTAAAATGCCAGCAGGATTCTAAAGCTAAAGGGTTCAGAAACACAATTTTGGACTGTGATAGGTAAATGACTAGCACTTTGCAGTATTCCCTAGACAAAAGCAATAAACAGGAAAATCACCTGCTATATGTTCCTGAACCCTTGAAAGACAGAAAAATGAAAATTATTAGGCAGCATTCTCAGGTGTCCCACGGTCAAAAAATTTGGGAAAGGCTGAATCAAACAAAGATGAATAGAACTCTTTAATAGAGGACATCTCAGGTCTTTAGAATATGCAGATGTGTTTTGTCAATTTCCATAATGGGGTTAATTGGGAGGCAGTGATTTTCAAACTTTACCTGGACATGAAGCCTATTCTCTCTCTCTGTTTTTAGGACATCTGTATATGATCTATAACAGTTTCCTCTCGAAATAGAGGAGTGTGGCACTTCAGTGAGGAACCAGGTTGGATCTGGCAACTTTGGCTCATAATGACAAGGATGAAGATGGTAACTTTTTACATGAATATTTCCCCACTGGAAAGGGTCCTCAATAGAGAAAGGATGGTGCACTTTATGGAGATCCTACAATCCACTGAACGACCACAATTGGCTCATTTCACAAGTTTATGGCTTAAGACTAGACTTGGGTAAGAAGAAATGGCTGTGTCATTATATACTTAACTTACATCCATTGCATCCTTCACTAAAAACCCACAACATGTGTATGTTGGGCAAAAAGACAACAAAGAGAGGGGAAGAGGAGCGTTTTGAAACTGCCCTTTCTAACAGAGAGATGTTGTTAAAGGGAATATGTTGATATAGAAATGGCTAGAGGCAGAAAAGCAGTTTAGAACCACTTCCTTCCTTAAGTTCCACAGCTCCAGCTTAAGCTCTAATTCGTTGAGGCCATGGTGCCATTTGAGGGCACTGAAGCAATAACTTGTCACATAATACCTCTCCAAGAGTGCTGAACTTAAAAGCAGTTCCCAAACAGTTTAGACAGAACATTTGGCTCACTGCCTCACATCCAAAAACTACAAAGGAGACTTGAAGCTGCCATCACATGAGGGGCAGTCTTGTTTCCACAACCTCAGCCAACTTTTAATCACCCATGGGTCAATGATTTGACTGCTGGATTAGCAGACCCTACGTTTCTTCCCTTCCACCCTTTCCTGTCCACCTTTGAAAGTCATTCCATTGCTACCAATCACTTTCAAATCACATCAGGAACAAAAATTAAATATAAACTGAGTGCCAAGAATAAAAAATATCCACAAATCAAAATTCAAATAAGTGTTTCAAAGCCCAAACATAAATGGGCTTTGTCTATGTGGCTAAGCAGTTTTCCACTCCCCTGGTCTCTTCACATTATTCAGAATTGGAATGTTCATTAATTTCATGTGAATATAAGAGTTGCGGAGAAGAATGAAAATACAGCCAAACATGACCATCACATTTTGCTGAAAGAGTTGATGGGGAGAAAAACAGGCATGGACGGATGTTGTCACCTAACTGGGCTTCACATTTCTAGTTTCATTCCGTCCTTTATAAGTACACGTTGTTGTGTATTTTAACCTGGATTCAATACTTCAGCTACTTCTTATTTTCTACCATTGTAACATTAAAGGAAACTGCATCTCTGTGTATGACAAAAGGTAATATAGCTTGTAGATGTGCTTTGCTTGCAAAGAACATACTTGCTTAAGACAATCAAGTATCAAACCATGGAACCTGCTACAGAGATTCCAATTGTGGGATCTTCTTTTATCAACTAACAAGTTTAATGCCCAGTGTGAATGTCTGCGCTGTGCCAACAGTGAAGAAGTCAGACACATGCCAACATTATTAGTGTGGGTAAAATGTCAATAAAGCACAGCCAGTGTGCTGAAAGCCTAAGTAGATTAACTCCATGCCTTTATCCACTTCTCCTCTTGCAGTGCAATTCTGTCCTGTCAAAGTTGACTTCATAATCATGTGCTTGATGAAACGATATATGCATGTGATGGCACAAATTATGCATCCAGTTATTAAAATGGTGCCCCACAGCCCTATCATTGCAAGTGGTTTCCAAATAAATTACTTTGGATGAAGCCTGGTAGAAAAGAGGACCATCAAGTGTAGTATATCCTTTTGAGGAATTAACTCAGGAAATAACTTACATAATTACTGTAAGCTTTATTTCCTTTCCTCTTAAACAGTCTAGCCAATGTATCAAGGCTATAGCACTCTTTTATGATGTTATGGCAACTAAATAACAAGATGTTTTATAAATACTGACAGCTATGTGTTATCATATAATTATTTCTAAAATTGTAAATGGATCTTAGTTTCAGAATCATCCACTACTATTCAAACAGTATTAACGTTCACTACAGAACTAGACATCAGGACAATATTCCTGGAAGTTTTCTCTTTTCTCTCTTTATTTATTTATTTATTGAGACAGAGTCTCGCTCTGTCACCCAGGCTGGAGTGCAGTGGTGCGATCTCAGCTCACTGCAACCTCTGCCTCCTGGGTTCAAGCGATTCTCCTGCCTCAGCCTCCTGAGAAGCTGGGATTACAGGTGCCTGCCACCACACTTGGCTAATTTTTTTTTTGTTTGTAATTTTAGTAGAGATGGGGTTTCACTGTGTTGGTCAGGCTTGAACTCCTGACCTCATGATCTGCCTGCCTCGGCCTCCCAAAGTGCTGGGATTACAGGTGTGAGCCACCAGCGCCCGGCCTTATGTTTTATTTTTTTAAAGTGCTCATTACAATTGAAGGTAGAGCTCAAAGAACACATCCGGCTCCACCGTAGTTGAGTTTTTTGTTTTCTTTAGATGTTTGGTTTTTGTAAGTTTTAAATAAGTTCTTCTGATACAGGGTATTTAAAATATACGATTTGCTTTTTCTCTCTTTCCTAATCTCAACTACTTCTTTAGGATCGAGAAGGAGAAAGAAACTGGTTCTAGAGGTCTGTAATACCCAAAATGATAAGGTTTTTTTGTTTGTTTTCTTTTTTTCCTGGTAAAAAACCTTCCAATATGCAAACTATTATCAATTCGTTCACCAACCCCAAAATACATTCCTTCTTGTGGGTACATAAGTACTTAATCTTCCTCAAGATTTAATTCATTTTAAAGTAGATGGCTTTTATTGAAGTATCTGTTTTACATTATAAGCCCCTTTGTAATTTCCTTGCACAGCATCCAGCAACATACTGCTCCCAAGTCTTTTGATGACACAAAAGTAATAAGAATGTGTATGAAAAAGCTGGATGATCTTTTAAATCCTTGCTATTTAAAGTGTGGTCTGTGGACAGGCAGCTTCAATATCACCTGGGAGCTTATTAGAAATGCACATCCTTGGACCTCACCCCAGACTGATTAGAATTAAGACTTTTTGGGAGAGGGGCCCAGTCATCTGCCCCTGTACCAGAGTCATGTACCAGGTGCTTCAAGAAGCACGGTGTAAATAAGAGTTACCACTTATTAAGTGCTTACTATGCTAGGCACTGTGCTAAGTATGTAACTGTACGTGATCTTACTACATGTACTAACCAACTCTGTGAGGTATATATGATTACATCTATTTTATAAATGAGAAAATTAGGCTTTCTAAATTGAAACACAGATATCAGTGAAGTCAAGAAAAACCCAGCTCTGTCTAACTCCAAAGGCTGTACCTTCTTTTGAATGAAGGAAGAAGGTTCACGTGGTTGGGTGTTACTGGAAAGTAAAACATTCACTGCAAAAGTGTAATTTTTACTGCAAGCCACAGATGCATTTATACACCGTGATGCCTTACAAATGTCAATAGTCTGTCATTGAACATTTGGGTAGGGAAGTGACAGAAACGACTGAAGCATAAACACTACATTTTAAACATATTTAATTATAGGACCCTATAGGTTTTGCAGATTAGAAAGTATACCTTCTCTCTATTTAAGGATATAATTAGAAGCAGAGATATTCATCTATAATCAAATTTAGAAAGGGAGGCAAAGTTTCAGCTTTCAATCAGAGGCCAAAATTTGGAACAGAGGGCCAATACATCTAAGCTAAGTCTAAAACTCAATGAGGGAGATTCAGGAAGAAAAAAAAAGACAGCTTTTCATAATTCTAACAAATGCAGTTGAAGAAAGAATCTGCTGGGATAAGCTTTTGTTTGGAAAATTTTGACACAGGCAGACTTTGAATGTGTCATAGTATATAGGCTTATATCTAAAGTTGCTCCCACTAAAAACATTTTCAAAGGACCCAAGCCCCGTGGCTTCTCCCTACACACTCGACCTCCTCCGTGCTCTTTATACAAGTAAATCACTTGCTGTGAATATTCAATGTGCCTTTTTGTTAGGCAGGGTATACAGGCCAAGGGGAGAGGGTGGGAGGGCAGGGGAAGAACAAAGGAAAGTCCATTCCAGGACTTCTCCATTGACTCACGGTGCCCACCCACTGCATGATCCATGGGGCTTGCCAGGGGAGCGTGCACGCCGGGCTAATGGGGCACAGAGCTCAAGCTGGACTGGAGTTCTGAATGCTGCTGAGTGCCTTGCAGTGCTTAGCACCTGCAGATGCTTGGGGAAACTGTTCCTCCTCCAACAGCTGTTCTCCACAGGAGTTCAGGCGAGTGCCCGTCAGCCAGGACAGGGAGCCACTGAGGGGCTCCAGACGGCCCACACAGAGTACATCAACGTGTTCAGCACTTCGCAGAAAACAGACTTTCAAGGAATTCCTGTGGTGAGGAGATGAACAATTCTGATGAAATTCCTCACTGAAATGTCTAGGTAAATGAGGACTTCTGGAAAACCAACCATACATAATGATCACAGTTTCAGGTCTCCAGACGGGGATGTATATTTTGTCAATACTGAAAAGGACAGTACCATCCTCTGGACTCTCCCCCTCTGCTTCATCCTCATTGTCTGGTCTCTGGTTTTTTCATTGCAAAGGAGAGGTGATGCCAAGTGAGCCTCCAGATTCTGGTTCCTTCTCCCAGGAGCCAACACGCAGTCTGCTGTGAGTAAGCCATGGAACAGAGGAGCTGCTTCAAAGGCCTTGGGGAGTTTTCCACGTTGGCTGCCAGGCTAGTTAAGTGTGCAGTGTTGGAAATTCTAATTCTGGATGAAAAGAGTCACCCCCGCCCCCAGAGGGGTAGGACAGATAAAATGAGGAAAGTCTGCCACAAGAAGCCAACGTCTTCATCTCAAACCACCTCTGCTAGGGAAACATTGTTTTAAACTTTTTCAGAATTCCTATTTAAAAAAAAAAAAAAAAAATCTTTGTTCTTTGCTTTACATGGTCCTCCTGAGAAATCTTGACTTCTCTGGAAAAAAGACAAGGATCTGGCAGGGGAAATATTTATTGCTCTTACCAATCATCTCTGGCAAATTCCTTCAAAACCTGACCTCTTCATTTTTTTTCCCCACCACGGAGATGGACTGCCTTGCATACCGACAGGAAGGACACCAGGAGCAAAGTAGGCCTTTGCTTCACCTCCTCTCCACCGCGCTCTATGCCCTTGTTCCCAGCTCTCCATTCTGGGAATGTGCTTTGAAACGGGGCCAAGGTGAGAGGGCGTGAGGCCTCCTTGTCACTAGGTCAGAGACTGAGAGGTTTTGAGGAGAAGTTTCCTCTAATGAAATGAAAGCTTCAGAGTACTCCAGATGGAAAGAGTGCCAAAAGAAACTGTCTTTCTTTAGCTGCCTCGGTAGGAGGGACGCTACCAGTGTCAAGCACAGCGGGAACGGGCGAGCCAGGCCTTGGAAGGTGGCCATTCATGGTTTTGGGACCGGGTGCAGCTGTTTCACATGGAAAGGGTCAGCGGCTCAGAGCAATAATTCTGTGGAGCTTGTAGACAAATGAATTCACAATATCCTTTACATATCTTGGCATCTCCAGCCCCCTCCAACCTCCAGGCTCTCTACCTCTCTTCGGTGGCTACTTATTTCAAGGACTGAGATGGAGGATAAACAAGAGCTGCACTTAAAGAAACTGCTCCAGTCCAAGAAGACACATTCTGGGAGCAAACTTGATTCCCAGGTGGTCTTGATGAGGGACACTGAGGTACACTATGGGAGCGCCGGTCACCGCGCCTCGGAAATGCCTGTTTCTTTTCTCCGACACAAGCCATGCAACACTCTTGTGTTCAGCACTTTGCAAAGAGCAAAGCAGATGTCGGCTGTTGAAGAATGCATGCGAGCCTGAAGCCAGCAACACTGCAATCCACCAAATGCCTGTGATGGAATCCATCGCTCCTCTGCTCACAAGTTTCCTCACTGACGTCATTTCAGGGGAAGCCAAAAATAAATAGCAGAATATGCAGGAAGAGCCCAGACAGGCTGAAGTGGTTGAGTGTTTCAAGCAAACAGCAACAGCGGAGGGACTGTTTTTCTACAAGGGAGGGGGCTCGGGGGAACACGATCCACACATATGTGAAGCAAACCTTTGCACTTCACAGTGTTTCACCGGGATACGTTTTCAAGTTAAACCCAGGTGAATAATGGTAAAGAAAAGAAAAAAAAAGCAAGAAATAAAGGCCTTCCCTAGCTTCGGTAACAACAGCTGGAGAGACCTTCATTAATCACGTAATTGTGTATCTGAAGTTCTGCTTGCTAGAAAGAAACCTCAGGCAGGTAGCTGAAATTACCCTGCAGGCAGCCCGCTGAGGCCTCTTTGTCTGCAGTGGGAGGAGGACATGAAGAAGTGCCCAGGGATCCTATGCTGAGGAATCTTTATGTTCCTTGCACCTGCAGACACTTATTCTGGCAAAGCGGCACATCACATTTAAAGTACTAAACCCAGGTTTCCCATACACTAATGGAAGATGTTAGATGTGAAAGAACACAGCAAGTCTAAGACAGAAATAAAACACACATGAAAATTTCAGATTCTGGGCTGGGTACAGTGGCTCATGCCTGTAATCCCAGCACTTTGGGAGGCCAAGGCGAGAGGATCACTTGAGACTGGGAGTTCAAGACCAGCCTGGCCAACATGGTGAAACCCCGTCTCTACTAAAAATACAAAAATTAGCTTGGTGTGGTGGCGTGTGCCTGTAATGGCTGTACATTTTACTTGTAGAAAATGGTTAGAGGACTAGCTGCCCAAACCCTGCAAGGGCCACATTATCTGAGCCTGGCACTTAGAGATTACGGGAACTAGGATCAAAGGCAGAGGCCAAAGTTCTGATTAATTTATTATCACTAGTAACATTTTAACTAATGTTACTACTGGGGAGGCTCAGGCAGGAGAATCACTTGAACCTGGGAGGTGGAGGATGCAGTGAGCCGAGATTGTGCCAACACTGCACTCCAGCCTGGGTGACAGAGCAAGACTCCATCTCAAAACAAAAAAAGATTTCAGATTCTGTACTCCTAGTTGCTATAGGCCAGAAAAGTTATTGTTCTCTCCTTTTATCACTGTCCTATAGTAGATGAGGTTGGGGATTTTCAAAAGCAACTGGCAAGTTCAGTCTCACTGTTGGCTGTGCAGACTTTCATGGGCCTCTTGCCTCTCAACACCTCTGGCCTGTTGTTAGTGTTCTAACAAAGATCACCACTGCCATGGTCACCTGGTGTGTGGACAAGTGGCTATATGTACATAAAAGGTTGACTTTCATTTGAACTATATATGCCACGGATAAGAACGTTTTTGCTCCCATTAAATGTTCTTCTGGGAGAAAAAAAAAACATCAAAGAAACTTTAGGCTTTGGGCTGTGGTTTGTCGTTTAGAACCACCATGAGAATGAGGATCACAAGAAAACCTGACATCTCCCCTCTTCCGTCCCACTTGCTGACAACTTTCTCCCATGCTCCCAATCACGCAAAAAGCCAAGGGAGCAAAAGAAAATGTGTGATAGAACATTCTGGCCATATTCTCTCAGCAGGATCTTGGCCTGTACAAAACACAGTTACTTACCTGCTGGGGAAGTGTTTTGGAGGAAGCAGGGAGGAGAGGCTAACAAGAGAAACTGAATACCCTCTAGGGCAGTAAAGACTGAAGAGTCAGCTGGGCGCGGTGGCTCACGCCTGTAATCCCAGCACTTTGGGAGGCTGAGACGGGTGGATCATGAGGTCAGGAGATCGAGACCATCCTGGCCAACACGGTGAAACCTCATCTCTACTAAAATACAAAAAACTAGCCAGGTGTGGCGGGGTGCAGCTGTAGTCACAGCTACTCAGGAGGCTGAGCCAGGGGAATTGCTTGAATCCGGGAGGTGGTGATTCTAGTGAGCCAAGATTGCACCACTGCACTCCAGCCTGGAGATAGAGTGAGACTCCGTCTCAACAAAACAAAACAAAACAAAAAGACTGAAGAGTCAACCTTAAAAACAGGGGTCAGCAAACCATAAGCCTCAGGCCACATCTGGCCTGCTGCCTGTCTGTAAGTAAAGTTTGATTGGCACACAGGCATGCCTATTCATTTATATTGTCTAGGTGGCTTCCGTACTCGAATGGCAGAGTAGAGTAGGGATAAAGACCGGGCTTACACAGCTCCACACATTTACTGCCTGGCCCTGTGCAGAAACAATTTGTTAACACCTGCTTTAAAAAATTAGAATTTCCTTTAACTTTTGAAAGTAAGTGCTTGGCCAAGAGAATTCGGTTAATCTGTAACGAATGGCAGCAGATACTTAATGGTGGGGGAGGGGATCTCAGAGGCCTCACGAGTTAGTGTTCTGCAATTCTTTTGTAGGATAAAGAACAAGTGGCCTTCAATTTTTCTCCTGCATCCTTTTCTTAGCCAACTATTAAATGCCCTACTTTTCCATGTCTGCAGATTATAGGCAGCTTCACACTCTCTACTTATGATCAGTGAGATCCTGACATCTAAGCGCCCCCTCTGCTGGTTCCCAGGGTAGATGAAAGCAGCAGTTGTTCCCTTCTCCCTAAGGCATAGCCGAGTGTCACTGTGACTACTACACTGGTGGGCAGAGACCACTGCTGTACCTGTTGGCCAAAAGCTGAGACCTAGTTCCCGACGGCGAGGTCAGATAGATGGCCAGGTCTCCTCTCCTGGGGTGGGTGATGGTGATGCGCACAACGACATGCTCCAGGTAGTTGACATGGCGGTTGGGGTTATCTGAGCAGCCCGAAGCTTTATAGATGGAGCGCACTGCACTGTTAGGGCGGATTGTCCTATAACAGAGAGAGAGGGAGTTTGAGCAAATGACACCATAGAGCTCAGGTGAGTGAACCTGGAAGCATGGAATAAACTTACAATGTAAGACAAGTAGCTGACAGCTGGATACTAAACAACAGTGCTATCACCCAAATAACTGGGTCACTGAAAGGATTACCAGTTAATGGGAAAGATGCAAGGGAGAGGTGAAAAAGGAACAAGGTTCTTCCATCTTCATGAAGGTAATAGATCTCAAACTTGAGTATGCATTGATATCACCTTGTTAAAACACAGACTGCTGGTCCCAGAGTGTATGATTGAGTAGGTCTGGGATGGATCTCAAGAATTTGCATTTCTAACAAGTTCCCAGGTGATAGGGATACACTGTGAGAACCACTGTACTGTGGTACAGTGGAGGCTTGGGGATTAGCATAACGGGGGTTCACATTCCTCGCTCTGTAACCCGCCAGCACATTCTTTCCTCTTGCCTACAGGTTCCTGTCTTCCTCTCTAGTTTCTTCCTATGCCACAGTTCCCCTTGAACACTGGGCTGCAGCCACAATGGCATCAGGTTCAACCTCTGGAATAATTCAAGTTTCCCACCTTGGAGACTTTGCACACACTACTCTGCTTGAAGTACTTTTTTTGTTGTTGTTGATGTCCCTATGGCTAACTCTTCTTCCTTCAAGGTCAAAGCTTAAATTTCCCCTCCCTGAGACCTTCATCGAGCCACCGGTGAAAACACATCCCCCATCTCTTATTTTTTACATTGTTAAAATTTCCAACATTCATTTATTATAATTTGTAATTATTTACTTATTATATTTTGGGTGTGATGCCTCCATTAGACTGTAACCTCCACAAGGGTAGGAAGTATTACTTATTCTCCTTTTTATTCCTAATACTTTGCTCAGCGCTTATTTTCAGTAAGTGGGATAAAAATAGTTACTTAGTGAATGAGTTTGTGAATGAATAAACACATAATTCCTTTGATCCCATTTCCTTGTTTTTCAAATGAGAATAACACCCAAGTTGTTACACAGCTTCAACGTGAAAACATACATGAAGTCTCTAGCCCTTGGTGTGGCCCATAGTAAGTGCTCAATAAACACTGGTTAACTTTCACACCCTTTTGTTTTTTCTCTCTCATTCTTCATTCTACAAGAGTAGAATGAAAATAAACTCAAACAACTTTAGTTGGTTTACTTCTGCTTCCCAACACATTTTCTCAAGAATGACAATGTCTCTAGTTTCAACATTAGCCAAGGTTCAAAAATACTTTTCAGAGAGAAAAGCCTCTGAACAGAAAGCCAAGAGCAAAACACTAATAAGCCTACTAAGATAGAATCCTGTTGGCAAACCTTGTCAGCACAGCCTCCAAGTCTACGCCACTAAAACTGGGGAATAGGCCCTGAAAGCTGTGAGTAAACTGCAATCTCATTGACTGTACATTTTGCATCACTCTTCGGATAACTACGCGGTATAGAGTAGTTACAGTTTTTAAAAGTACACTGACTTCTGGAGAATACTTGCACCGTCAAATAGAAATAGTGACAGTAGAAAACCTTCAATAGCCCAGAGGTAAGCATATTCCCCAATCCCTTTTCAAAAGATGCTTTTCTTTGAAGGATTCTTGGGCTATACTAGTGTCAATAGCTCAAAATCCTAGTCATTCTATTACCATTTCATAGTCACATTAGAGAGAAACTACAGAAGCTTTTAGCTTCTGTGTGCAACAAGGGGCTGTCTTGAGCAATTTACTGGCTTGCTCTCTTTTGGGGCATTGTCATGCTGTTTGCCAGCAGCAAGCATTACTTGATTTGTCGGTCTGTGCTCTCCACACACACGTGCTGCCGGGGAACGGTGGTCCACTTCTCTGCCTCCATCACCATGGCTTCTGCATCCATCAGTCCAAATCCATAAAGATGGCTCACTGTGGAAAGCAAGAGACTGGTTAGCTTCACTAAGCTACATATGTCGAATTATAAAGTCACTCAGTGGAGAGCCCAGATACACCCCTGTGGGATCCTAGCTAACTTTCCAGCAATGATTTGAGAAATAAATCCAGCAAAACAAATACATAATCATGTCAAGAAAATAAGACATATGTACAGTTTTCACTGATTGTCTATCACTACCAGTAATATGCCTATCATTTATGAATTGTTACTCCATGTCAGGCACTAGTTTACAGTTTTACATTTAGTCCTCCCAACAATCTTCAGAGGTTAGTGCCATTATTATTATCATCATTCAATAATGAGAAAACTGAAGAACAGAGAAAAAGTTGGCCAAGATTGACTAGCAAGTCACTGGTCGAACTAGATTCTAAAGCACATAGTTTTTCTCCAGGGCCCCCCTGTTTAATCACTTGCATTTAAGTGATGACATCACTGTTTTCACAAGATAAAATAATTAATAGGTTTAACGAGAAGTAACAATGTATATGACTTCTCATAGCGCAAGAAGAACTTACATACAAGAGACACCAATGTTCTGACATGTCTAGTAATTAAGTTGACTACCTTAGAAGACATAAATTATTACTTTTCTTCTAGCATATACAAAATTTATCAAACTTGATCCATGAAATATTTGGAGGCCTCTAGACTTTCATGCCAGCTTCGGGTCTTTGGATCTTTTGGTTCTCAGTTAGCATACCTATTGATCTAAAGCTGAATTTGACATAACTGTCTCAGAAACTTCAATTAGATACAGGAATACTTGGTTGACACAGTAATATATACATGTGCAGCAGATCTTTCTAAAAATACTTTAAAATTCCAGTTGGCACTTAAAATCTCCACTTCTTATTGAACTGTCTCTTATAACTTTATATTCAACACTATGTCCTATTTCCAGTTTTTGTCTAAAACATTTTTTATTATCACATGAATGACTTTATGCAAACATTTATATAGCTGCCCATGCTTATGGATTACATAAATACATTAGCTTGATGGTCAAGGTGTGCTCAGATGTAGTTCCATTCTACCTGCAAAACAACCTCATCACCAAACCTTTTGCTTTAGCAAGGCCACTCTTAGAGACCCTAGTCAGAAGCTACTCTTTCTGCCCCCCTGCTGTTGTCCAGGTTGAGCACTTGGCCTGACAACCCCTCTTTCTTTCTCTCTGCAGAGTTAAGCCCTACTCTTATAAGTTCCTGAAGGCCTGGCTAGTCTATCTTTTCCTTCTTGAAGTACTCTCTGACCAATGAAATAGTGAAAAGACATTTACTGAAATTCGACTATCTGTGACCAGTGGACTTTTCTCCTTTCTATTCTGGTAACTAATTAATTTGTCAGTCCATCTGCCCTTCTGCCCATCCATCCATCCATCCATCATCTATCCCTCCATCCATCCATCATTTCTTGAATGCCTTTGACGTGCCACACGCTGTTATCAGGCACTGCACTTTTTATCTGTGCCATCAATTGCATTGCCAATTAACTCTCTCTGTCAGCATATGTCTTTTTACCCCAGCTGCATTATAAACCGCTTGATGACAGCAACTGGGTCTTGTTTCTTTATGTGTTCTAAGTTAACAGAACTTGATGCACATAGAGGACAAATAAATTATAGTATATAAAAAAGGAACATTGTGCTAGGATGAAAAAATACTGACTTATTCATGCTTATTTGCTGATAATTCTCAGCAAACAAGAAAAAATAATACACATTTTCCTTGTTTTGGGATGTTATGATCTATGTCATCTACATTATTAAGTTCAAGAAGCTCCATGTGAGAAAATCTGTGTAAAGAACCATATGAATGTAAGGTCACCTTACTTTAATAACAGGTACTTAGCCAGATAGGACATATGAAATAAAAAAAGTAAACCTACTTCGCTATGGCACAGATATAGGCAGGAGTTTTATAAAATGTACTTCTGTAATTTTTATTATTTTTTTTAAATTAAAAAGTAAGCATATTCATTGTAAAACATCTTATCCAGAAAAGAGTAAACAAAATGAAAGTTATCAAAAACCTTATCACAAGTTGATAACTTTTATGAAAAATTCTGAATATTTAGTTTTAGTTCCATAACATCATGAGGGTTCATTAAAAAGGGACAGAGGTACTCACATGATACAGAATGTCAAATTTGGGCTTAAGGAACTAAACTGTGGAGATCATGAGAATCATTATATTCTTACTCATCATTTAACCATAGCCTATACCAGGTCATCATGGACAGTCGATGGGATTTTTCCCCCGCCCCGGGGAAATAATTGAAATTGAAAGATGTTATGTCAGGAGTTCTACCTCCGATCGTCCTTAAATATCCCCCATGCTAGGGTCAAGTGGTTTTAAACTAGCTCAACTCATCATTTTATTTCAGTTTAGGGAAATAAGATGAAAGATTTGATTCCATGTTGGGGGTGTGGAGAAGGGAGGTGGAGACTTGGAGAGGGCAAAGGCTTTGAGCTGTCACTGCAATACCAGGTACGTGCCCCACCTGAGCGCCCACGCTTGCACTCAGCTGCACTGGCTCCTATTTCCACCTCCCCTCCTCCATAACTGTCCACCTAACCACCATGAGGACATAAATTAACATGAAGAGTCAGATACAGCAAACACTTCATGCCTGTTAAACAACCACTTGAGTTAAGTAGAAACGCACCTTGAGACTTTATGAAGGCCATAAATTTGTTTCCTTTTCCAATTCAATTTCTACCCTCCAGAGACAACGTCTGTTCATGGAACACTCAAACTAGATGCTTAGAAAAGAGGCTGACTAGCTACAGTTAAACTGCAGACTGGTCAATGAAAAAAAAACTTCATACTAATACAGTATTAATAAACAAGAAAACTGGTTGCTGAGTAGATCAATGAAGGTTAATATATCAATAAGGGAAATTGCACAATAAATGTGTTGGGCAGATGAACTCCCTCAAAATCTGGTGTCAATAGGAGAAAGAGCCATTAAGCAGTTTGGAAGCACTAACAATTTTTTATATAAAATTTTCATACTTAAAATGACCTATAAAGAGAGAAACATTGACTTTTTGGGTGACCATTTGAGTCAAGTCTGTCTTGCTCATCTACTGTTATCCTGAGGGGCTCCCAAGGGTTCAGAGTATGAGTCTCTCCAGGGGCTGTGAAATGCCTGGCTTGGAGCAGGGCTTTCATCAATATTTGTGAAATGAATGAATGGTACCGAGAAGAGAAATGTTATTTAATTCACCAAGTGTCATAAAGTGTTTACTAGGGAATTGTAAGGGGAAATTAAGAGACCTGTTCTTTTTATTACTGATTTCTGTAAAGTCACCCTTAACATTTGAAATTTATTCAAGGACAGAGCCAATATTCACATTTTACAATATACAATTATAGCAAATATACCGTACAAACGGTTGGTTACGATACGGCCATTCCATAAAGAAAGTAATCTTACTTATGCACATTTCTCATGCCCATTTCAGAGCAAAAGCTGAGCCTGAATATAATTTTATGATGATCAAGAGGAAGCCTCTCTGTGCAAGCACTGTGTAAAATGCAAAATTGCATGAAATCAGAGCACTATTAACATTGGTGTGAACAGGAATCCCGACCAGTTCAAATAGAATTTTTCATTCCTAAGAGTGGGGGCAGAAACATTCAATTCAGTTTTAACCTTAGTTAAAATTCAAAAATCAAATATTAAAAACATATTGAGGGAACAAAGTACGTATATGGAATAATTAAAGATCTTGAAGCAAAGTTACTGGAGTACATTTCGGAAAGTAAATTTGTTTTTTAGTGGAGTGAGGTAGGACAAGCTCTGTTTCAATAAAGGAGGTTTGCAAAACTTGCCTACCATTATATCTGTTCCTTTAGAGTTCAGGACTGTTTACATTTGATAGGTATAAGATATCAACTGAGGTCTCACACATAGCCTCATTTATGCACGTAAGCTCAGGAAAGCTGTTTCATCTTGCACCAGAAGTACAGCTAGTTTTTATTCAAAAGTATCCAAAGGCTTCCCTGCTGGGAATAGTCAGATGGACAAGAGAACATAGGAAAATAGTTAATATTCTCTGGCAGGTATATTCTTATTTTCTGATGAGACCAGAAGTGCTGAGAGAAGATAATCGTTAGGCACACAAGTAGGTAATTGTGTAGTTTGAAAGCAGATTCAGTTAATACACACAACAGCTTCAGCTAGGAGGCCTAAAAGACTCTATTTTAAAGATAAGCTAGAAAGCTCAGCAGGAAAAAAAAAAAAAAAAAAAAAGAAGTTTCTGGGCGTAAGAAGCTGTAACCAGGAAAAATTGGGTATATGTTCATCTCTTTTAGTGGATGGTCCTTACTGGAGCCAGCTATTTAACAGTTTTACAAAATTACACTGAATGGATAATTCATGATGATACTAACAAGATTATTAGTAAATCACTCTACAAGGAATTGACTGGTTACAAACAGTTTGAGCTTCCTAAAGTGAAAGAGGACCTTTCTGCTAAAACATAGCGTTATGCAGCGTCCCGCAAACAAATACATAAAGTAGGGCAAACAAAATAAGGCCAACAAGCAGCACCAAAAACTCTCTCCAAGGAGCCCAGGAGAAGCTTTAAATTTGGCCTATGCCTGAAAAAATGCAACTTAGTAACAACTGTCCATTACTGAGTATTTAACGTAAAAGCATAGCTAAAATACCTCCCTATTCCTTATGACCAGGGAGAGTAAATGTCCACATTTGCTCAGGGCTGTCTGATGTTAGCATTGAAATGCTTGAGCCCTGGGAACTCCCTCATTCCTGGGCAAACCAGGAGACTGGTCACCGTACGTGCAACTGAAATCGGAATGTGACAGTACTATGGAGAGACAGTACTCTCCCAACTGTTAACATCAATAATCTAGTTCCTAGAGGGCAGTCAGGCATCCTGCACCTATATTTCTATTTGTTCAGATGCACATAACCATCAAAATATGAAACATGGACGATAAATTAGATTCAATTATTTGATTATTTGAAAGCATCTGTTTCAATATACTTCACCAAGGTAAGTTAAAAATTGATCCAATTAATTATCATATCACTCAGGTTGCAAAGCACCTACTCTGTATTCAACACCATACTCAACAGTGGGATCCAAATGCAACAGAAAATAATTTGTGTTCTCACTCAAGTAGGAGGTGAGACAAGAATAACTTTATAATTTGAGAAACAAAAGCACCAAAATGTATAATTGCTGTAAGTATAAAAGGACATCCAAAGAGTAAGAAATCAATCAAATACAAGGGATAGGAAGCAACCTCATGGAACCAGGTGTACAGTAAGTACTCAATCCATGTGAACCAAAATCTGCAGTAACCTAAGGTAACCTGAGGGGAAAGTGATCCATATTTGGATTGAGGTTTCATGCATGTGTAGGATTTAGTTAGGTGGAGACGAAGGTAGCACATCGCAGGGGCCAGGACTGAGCATCCTAGTTAGATAATTAAGTCTTTGTGTGGTTCATTGAGGCACCAAGGAAACCAGCATTCCTATAGTCGGGTGAATGGTCAGCAGGGGAAGGGGAGAGTAAGTATGCAGGGAATAGACAGTGAGACCAGACTGCAGGAGAACTCAAAGACAACCACGATTGCTGGGTGTCAGCTGCCATCAATCAAGTTGTTGCTATTCTCATCTACCTATAAGTAAACCACCAGAATAAAAGGTAGTTACCCAAATTCCTGTCTTGAGGAGGGCTGCTTGATCTGTGGGCTGGGTAGAAATTCTGAACCAGAGATCAAAGAGCTGCCTGCAGCTGTTGCAGTCCTAGCACCTCGGGATTCTTTGATCCTCAATGTGCTGAACCACCTGCTCTGAAATAACTGCTCCCACCACGTACCCTGTGCCTCCCTCACCTACTAATCAAACCAGGCCAAATGTGCAGGACAGGAGGAGAGCATGCAACTGAGAGAACCTTGGGACACTTTCCCAAGTTGCCACATCCCACAGGCATAATGTAAACACTTAAGTAATTTTTTTTTTTAATGTAAAAAGAAACAGCTAAATATGAAAACAAAATGAAGCTTCCTAAGGAAGAAAGAAAAAGTGGGAAGTGATACTTTTCAGTCTCCTGTTGGCAGTTTCACACCTAAATATCTGACAGTGGAAAGCCAGAATGCTCCCAGAAACACCTACTTCTTCCTCTGTCTTATTCCCTTCCTCCGCTATCTCTTCTTCATGTACTCTTACACTTCAGGGCGAAAGGAGCATGAGCTTCTTAGAGATTCAGAACTATAGTTGCAATGCTTTCTTCTGCTTCTCACTGCAAAAATGCAGACTCCCTTGGGGTAGTAAAATGGAGCAGCTGGCACCTGTGTTCTGCTGCCTGGTATTTATTTATTATTTATTTATTTAGAGACGGAGTTTCACTCCTGTTGCCCAGGCTGGAGTGCAATGGTGTGATCTCAGCTCACTGCAACCTCTGCCTCCCAGGTTCAAGCGATTCTCCTGCCTCAGCCTCCCAAGTAGCTGGGATTACAGGCATGCACCACCATGCCTGGCTAATTTTGTATTTCCAGTAGAGATGGGCTTTCACCATGTTGGCCAGGCTGGTCTCGAACTCCCGACCTCAAGTGATCCACCCAACTCGGCCTCCCAAACTTTTGGGATTACAGGTGTGAGCCACTGCACCTGGCTGCCTGGTTTGTTTTTTATTTTTCCCTTGCTCTTCCTAAAATCTCAGGCTCTCATAACAACTCCAGCCAGATTCAAACATGCCAGCCGTCACCAGCGCTACCGAGAACTTGCACATGGAAAGTTTCCAGATACTGTCTCCTGGGCCTGCACTTCAAAGCTACTCTTGGGGATGGGTTTGGTCAGCAGTTGTACATAGTCAGACAGGTTCTTTAGTACAGACTAGGAAAATACTGCGGAGCTCCTCTTCCCCACGTATGATGTACTTCATTATACACATATAGGAATATAATGTTTATATATACACACACAATTTATTATATTCTATATGAACATACAGAAACATATTTATTACTATTTGTTTCATTTGCAGAGTAAAAACAAGAAGGAGATATGTCTGCTTTCTGTCAAGGGCCTCTTTCCATTTTAAGAAAAGAAAAAAGTGTCAAATTATTTTCTTATTTTCTTCTGACCAGTCTTCATTTATTTGCTCCCAGCATGGTTACAATAGGCAAGTAATTTGCTTCAGGTAATTAATGGGTATTTCTTGAACAGGAGTAGGAAAACTATTATACCAGCCTGGGGAGACCAAGCCATGTTACCCACAGCATATCCAGATCCCATTTTTGCTTGTTTTTAGGAATGACTGTCTGGACAAAGATGAGAACAAGATAGAAAATGTACCACAAGGGCCTTTGGGGAAAGGCTAGTTGAAGATTAGATTGACCAGATGTCAGTTCCCCAGCCTAGAGCTTCTTGATGTAAAACTTGAGCAAACAATGAATGAAATGGGAGTTTGGTTAGCTGGCAGCCAAAATTCCTGTTTGTGGATTATTTACATATTACTTTTAGATAATTCTTTATTTAATTTTCCTTTAGTTTTGCTTTGCTTTTCCCTTAAGTTCTCATAAGATAAAGGAATAGAAAATTTAGCTAACATTTATTTCAAGTGAATGCCTGTTTACTCAGTGGTTAACAGTAATTACAAAGATTTGGTTATTTCATCCAGCTACACATCCATCAGCTCACCTCACAAGGAGCCTTCTTCACCCACTGTTGGAGGTGATGATGGCAAAGAACAAAGAAAAATTATTCCTCGTCACTGGGAATGTCACCATTTCACCGAGAAGAAAGCTACCACATATCCTTCTCAGTTTCTGCCACTATGTTAGGCTTCTCAGGAGCATTTCCTTTACTTTCATGAAACTCAAATAATTTTTAAGCTTAATGGATATCAGTAGGGAAATTTCTGTAAAATTTATGAAAAGTAAGCCATTACTGAGAACTGGATGTCCTTTTAGAAAAAATAAGACTTGAGATGGCCCTAAAATCCTTCAGTAAGATTTGGGTTCATGGAGAAAAGGTAATGAGACCAGGATATTTGGAATGGTAACATTTTCAAGGAAGCTCTGTGGTCCTGGAATGCATGGCTTGATTTACTCTGGAGGCAATGAGTGCCAACGATCAAGGAAATGACATAATTGAATTGATATTCTGGAAAGATTAATCTGGGATTTGTTATACAGGATATCAGGGGCAGAAGGAACCTATTTGTTATACAGGATATCAGGGGCAGGGAACCTATTGCAATGGTGCAGGCATGTGAGATTATAAACCAGGTTATGGGAATGGTGAATTTTCTAAATGAGAGATCAGGTAAGGAAGAAGCAATGGAGTTTTGCAATTAAAACTGGAGGTGACCAAGGAGTCAAGAACACCGTGATGGCCAGAAGGGTACCCCTGACAACAGAGGTCAGCTTTGGGGAGAAGTTGTTTTGTGAAAGATGATTGATAGCTTCTGTTTTACAAGTTCTCAACTGTAAATGACACAGAGAGGGCCTTGTGCAGAGATTCTAGATTGGTAATGGTTGAAGTCAATGTTGAAGACGTACAACTGAAAATCTTTACTGAAGACATGATACTTGTAACTGAGAAAAAGGCAGACATGTGAAAGAAAAGCAGTGGCATTAAGAGGATGGGAGAGGAAGGGAGGGAGGGAGAGAGAGGAAGAAAGAGAGAAACTCCCTCCTTCCCTCTCTCCCTCTGTAAACAACAGACCTCAGAGAATGACTAAGGTTAAAGAAGGGGAGAAAAGAATAAGTAAAGAGTCAAAGAACCAGGGCTATATCTGTACATCATTAAAAAGAAAGAGAGATCTAGACTGGGTTGATCTAGAGCATGAATCCTAGAGGAAGACAATAGGTCTTCAGATATGGCAAGCAGGAGATGGGTCAAAGTTGTAGAATAATTTCTCTTCAAAGGCAGAAGTAGAAACAATAAAAGTAGAAACAAGATTGCAAAGAATTACGGAAGGACTGAATGAACAGTAAGGAAATGGATGCAGCTAATTCGACTACTTGCTGGGAATTTTTAGTTGTGAAAGGAGGGATGGAACGAAGGCAGTAGAATGGAAAAGGTTTTCGGTTTTTTTTCTCCCCCTTTAAGAGTGATAGGAAGTTTGGAAGCATATGGTCATGGTCCAATTGACAGAAAAGAGAATGGATGTAGCTGGGAGGAAATGGCTCAGCAACTGACAAGAGAGATGTTTGAGGAAAACCTTTCACAACTTCCTTATTGAAACAGCAGGAAAAACACGATTTGAGAGACTACTTTTTCATTTCTTCTAGGGATGGCACTTTATTCTTCTAAGGATGGCACTTCCAGATGCACAGGAGAGAAGGTAATTCATTACATATGGTGGGCGACTTAGGACAGTGGTCCTCAAACTTGCATGTGCACCAGAATCATCCAGGACTTGTTAAAGCACACACTGCTCGGTCCCAGTGATGCAGGAGTTTTGAGGTAAGGCCCAGAAATGTGAATTTCTAACATGCTTTCAGGTGATGCTGGTATATTGTTGGTCCAGGGACCACACTTTGAGAACACTTAGGTTATTAGGGATGGCATCTCCTGGCAAAGTCTGGTTAATTAGGCTAACATCTCCAGCATAGGCCCTGAGACTCTACAGGCATGATTCTCAAATACCCCTTCCCCTCATGCCAGGAGCAAAAGAAATGAGAGTTGACTGCACAGTATATGATGTAAGCATCTTTTTATATGGTTATCCCAAACATTTCTGCTTCTCTTACAGAAACATTTTGAGAAGATAAAAGTTCCCTTAATTAACTTGCACTTGCATTATCACTCAAAGAAGGAAGTCTAGATACTTCCTTATGTATCCTACATATGTCAATATTTACAAGGACTCCACCCCAAATATGGATCTTCTACTGGAACTCAAATGAAAGAATCATACATTTGAATTCAAGAAGCTTCCATCATTTTTGTTGAATGTAAAAAAAGTACCTGAAAATAATTATAGATTTGTGCTTAGCACTTGCTCACTTAAGATTCTGAGATTTTACTTCAAACTTTGTTTAGAGAGTTGGTGATAAAGATAGTGATGAAATAGTCACAGATATTGCAATTTTTTTTTTTTAAATGGAGTCTTGCTCTGTCACTCAGACTGGAGTCTGAATGCACATTCCTTAAGGTGTTAAGTACATACAGCATTGTTAGGATAGAATCAGGGTTTGACTGAGTTGAATGAAAAATCATGCTCAGTGTACAAAGGTGAAAATAGAAAATGCACTGACGTGTCTATTTCTGAATCCTACTGCCCCTACAATTGAAGCACATTTAATGCATTGAGCATGCTTCTCAAAAAGAGAGGCAGGGGGGAAATTTTACAGGGGAGGCAAAATTCATATCTTACATATGTATTTTATTACACAGTAGCTAATAAAATCCTCACAACGATCTTATTAGCAAGATAGTATTATTCACATTTTCTAGCTGAAGAAACTAGGTCTCATGAACACGAAAAGAACTTGTGCAAAGCCATAGAAACTCAAGCTCAAGTCTTCAGAATTTCTTTCTACTATATATTTATCCATTGATTACTGTGGTCTATAAGACATACAGTATTTCTTACCACTAAGGTACTCAAATAAATTATAATCCTCAGAATAACCCTGCAAGGTAATAAAGGGGGAAAACATATTAGGAAATCATCTACATAACTTTGTTTTGTCCAAGTCAACTACACAAAGTACTGCTCTCATCTTCAAAACTTCAGAACTCATTAAAACATCATGTGCAACATATATATATATATGTTGGACTTGGAAGGAAAGTTTAACATCTGGTCCCTAACACTTTCCCCTACTCTTGCTGAGAAATGACCTTCTTCGGTCATTTCTATCAGGGATTTTCTGTGGCACTTATAGATTGAAGAATGACATTGAGTATCAAAGAGCAACTTCCCATTTGTTAACATCCAGCAGTGATCACAATAGCTTTCTTTTTGGCTCTTCCAAGGATGACTCTGGAAATTTCAGGGTGTACTGTGTCTTCTGGTATAACACCATGAAATGAAGCCTGTTGAAGCCATTATCGGGACATGTGATAGAAGTTTAATTGCTTTGAAATGCCAAAGGCTAGCAAGATGTGAGCATGTGCAAAGAGTCTGAATTGAGATGCTAAGAAAAAAAAAAAGAGTCTGGATCTATTTATTTCCCAGAAGATGTATCCAGATGGATTCTGCAAAGCAGCTGCCTGGAGTCTCACTGTATAGTGCTAGGTGCAGCGGACTTAGGAAGTCATGCATAGAACCAGGGAAGGATTAATTTTCAGCATTTCTTTTTGAGCCTTTGGATTTGGTTTATATTATAGACATTGGCACTAATATAAAGATCTCTCTAGACAACAAAATAGGATAGGCTAAGCCATCTTTACTAAAATTGAATTTGGAAAAGATGTAATCATAAGCCCCCTTTCCTCCTGTTTATTTGGGCCCTCTTATTGATCCTCAACTAGTTTCCACAGGGCTCACTTACCACAGTCTCGGTGTGGTCACAGCAAGTTAGAGTCCTCTGTCCCTGATGTGGGATATGAAACTGGTGCTACAGTCTGTGCTAGGAATATCTGATGCCAGAATCCAAACTTATATGCATGTATTAATTTCAATGAGAGAGTTTCTCCTGTTTACCTCAATCGCAGTTTATTCCTTTCACATTTAAAGCTCTATTCCTTGGTAGAAAAAATGAGCTATGGGGAGTATGTTCATAAGACAGGTTGATGATAATCATGGAAGACTTCAAATGAAGCCTTTTCACCCCTGCTCTGGGCTCATAGATCCTACATATGCCAATATTTACAAGGACTCCACCCTAAATATGGATCTTCTACTGGAACTCAAATGAAAGAATCATACATTTGAATTCAAGGAGCTTCCATCATTTTTGTTGAATGTAAAAAAAGTACCTGAAAAGGATTATAGATTTGTGCTTAGCACTTATGCTCACTTAAGATTCTGAGATTTTACTTCAAACTTTGTTTAGAGAGCTAGTGATAAAGATAGTCATGAAATAGTCACAGATATTGCAATTTTTTTTTTTTTTTAAATGGAGTCTTGCTCTGTCACTCAGACCGGAGTGCAGTGGCACAATATCAGCTCACTGCAACCTCCACCTCCCAGGTTCAAGGGATTCTCCTGTCTCAGCTTCCCGAGTAGCTGGGATTACAGGCGCCCGCCACCATGCCCAGCTAATTTTTGTATTTTTAGTAGAGATGGGGTTTCACCATGTTGGCCAGGCTGGTTTTGAACTCCTGACCTCGTGATCCGCCCACTTCAGCCTCCCAAACTGCTGGGATTAGAGGCATAAGCCACCGCTCCTGGCCAGATATTGCAAAATTTTATTTAACTCTAGTAACACTGAGTTACTTTGCCAATGAAGAAATAGGTTCTGTGGGTATCAAGACTGAAGCAATGGCTGCAGGTTAAAATGAACAGAACCATCTCTGGTTGCATACTTCTTAAAAGATACCTGTGCCTTTGATAGCTCTGGAAGAAATCACAACAGAATTCCATGCAACGGGGATGCCCATGTGGGACTTCTGTTGATTACAGAAAGGTACCTCTTTCCTTAAGGTGGACATCATCCCACCGTAGGGCACGGCACATTCCTTGGTGACTGGATCCAAGGCCAGATTTCTGTCCCCACCCACTCAACCCTTTAGTTTGGCTCCCTTGTGCAGTTAACAACCTAGGCAACCAAGTGTGGCAGCTCTGTCAAACAATCAGGTATTTCTCATGTTTTTAGCTATCTTCTCTGATTCTTTCATGATATGTGACTGCAATTCAGTGGGGGTTTTAGGCTTCTAAGATGCACAGTATTGAACTTTGGAACCAAGCTGGATACATATCTTCTACTTTGGCTGTAAATATACTTCTGAAGGTAAAACAAGAAAAGAAGCAGATGATTTCCTGACAAAACCATCCCACATAGTATATTAAGAAAGCATACACATTGTAACCTCTGGTGGGTTCAGAAAAACAATATAACTTCTTAAGACTATTGAAAATTCTAAGTTGGCTTCATGGCCTAGAAAAAGAATATGAATACAATACTTTGGAAGGAGGAAAAGTCATTTATAAACCCTAAGAGCTTCTGTCATTCTGCTTGCATAGCACGTGTACATCAACTCAAGATGTATACACAATTATGTATACTTGCTTTCTTTAAATGTTTGTAAGGTTATATGGCAAATACAAAGACTACAATTGTATGCTAAAAAGAAAGTCAAATATCAGAAGTTAGATGGCTTTTTGGAGGTCATGGTGAGCAACAACAACCAACGAAAAGACTTTGGTCAAAGGAAATACGTGAAGGCTTCTCAAAGCACAATTTCTGACCTGATACTTTTCAAGAAGCAATCTTGTCACCACGCCCTTTGCCCGGGGTTTATTAAAGAGTCATTTCAAAAAGCACTTCTTTCTCTTCTTAAAAAACGAAAGTGGGATGTAGCAAAGGTGATTATATATCCCAACTCTACAACTTTCCTCATTTAGAAGAAGGCCAAGAGACGATAAAAAATTTCGCTGAATGTCACAGTCTTAAGGTCACGAATACACAACTGCATACTAAGATAATATAAAATGATAACTGCAAGACAATTTCATTTCAACCAGTCAATTTGTTACATATATGCCATTTTGTAAGACATATCATAGGAACAATAGATTCACACCATCAATGTAAGAAATAATATTCTTTTTGACATCAGACTAGCAACTTGAATCAACTTGCTTGAAAGTCATTACTATTATCTAGCTCACTTTCTCAATCACTGCAGCAGCTCCAAAATGGTTTTCAAATGAAATGAGAACTCCTAACTGTAGGATTCAAGTAGCTCTGCTTTTGATTTCTTTTAGATTACTTTCCTCATCACACCATACCTGTCCTTTTTGCACACTGGGCCCTCTCTTTTGCCCCTTCCCCTGACCTGTTGCCTTCACCATAGCTGTCTCCTCCAGTTATAATTTCCAGTCCCCAGGAAACACAAACAAAAGAAGGCATTTGTTTAAACTAAAAGAAACTACAGTATTCCAGATAAGCTTGGTTCTCCAACTTTTGGTAACCCTCAAGTTCTCAAACACCTTTCGCCCTTTCACTGTACTTATTTATGCTTTATTTAGGTTAGGGATATGACATTAATATACTTCATAATCACTGGCAGATTGTGCTATTTCCAACACTTTTGAGGCCATTTATTGTTTACTGAAATCCAAGTAATCTTATAAAAAAGAGAAAATAAGGAGGTTAATAATTTATCCAGAACCATCAACTAAAATCGCTGACAATATGAAATGAAAACAATAGCCCAAATTAGAGAAAACAGACTAAAAGAAAAGAAGTGTCACAAGATATATGTGACTATAATGTCGTGAGTCTAATATTTGAAACGGCTAGGGACCAAATTTCATTTCTAAAATACAAATTCCATGTTAATGGATATAGCTCTATATACATCTACATCTGTATCTATATAAAATATGCTGGATTCTCATCTGACAAAAATCTGAACAGAATATTAACTGAATATGTTATATTAGAATGCATGACATATAGCTCATAAATGATTTTCCTTAAGTGCACACTATGAATGAAGAGAGGCATTAAATTCTTTATATGATACGATTTCCTCATTCTTCCCTTTGCTCCCTCCACCCCAGCTAGGATGGCGTTCTTGTTTTTCTTTGAACAGGTTTTGCACATGCTGTTCATCTTGCCTGAAATGCTCTATATCCAGTTAGCCTCTTGGATTGCTCCCTTATTCTTCAATTGTTCAAATTGAAGAGGACTTTTCTAACTAATATTTAAAAATTATAATTTGTCCACATAAAGATTTGTACATAACTATTTGGAGCAGTTGTACTCATACTAACTTGGAACCAGAAACACTAAAATGTTCCATGACAAAGTGAATGAGTATAGAAATTGTGGTATATTCATACAGTGGAATACTAGATAGCAATAAAAGATAATGAATGCCTGATATACTTTTAAAAATTTTAAACATTACTTTTCTTTAACTTATATTTTAGGTTTAGGAGTACCTATGAAAGTTTGTTATATAGGCAAACTCATGTCATGGGGCTTTGTTGTACAGATTATTTCATCCCTCAGGTATTAAGCCCAGTATCCAAGAGTTATTTTTCCTGCTCCTGTTCCTCCTCCCACCCTCCCCCCTCACGTAGACCCCAGTGTGTGTTGTTCCTTCTTTGTGTTCACGAGTTCTCATCATTTAGCTCCCACTTATAAGTGAGAACATATAGTATTTGGTTTTCTGTTCCTGTGTTAGTTTGCTAAGGATAATGGCCTCCAGCTCCATCCACATTCCCTCAAAGACATGATCTCATTCTTTTTGTGGTGGGAATGCCTGACTGACTTAATGACACAGATGAACCTCAAAAATCTTATGTGGCAACAAAGAAGCTGGTTTCAAATAATTCGATATATATGAAAGCCTACAAAAGACAATCTAATCTATAGGGACAGAAAGTACATGAGTGGGTGCCAGGGCAGGAGGATACAGGATGAAAAAGGAGTGCAGAATAACTATTTAGAGTGACAGAGGTTTCTATAACTCGATTGTGGTGATGGTCACATGGATGTATACATAGGCCAAAACTCACTGAACTGTACACATAACATGTTTTTTTGTTGTATGTAAATTTACCTCAAAGATCACCAGATATACTGTATAAAGCTGGCATTCACTTCCATGTTGTTGGACTCTGGAGCCCAACCACTGAACCACTGAGTTCAGAGCTGAGTGAATTTTTTGTTTTAAATAAATACAAAACCTCAAATAAGAAGATGATTGTTGAATTTCAAAATAGGCTGTAAAAGGAATGTAGAGGGGTGTGTGTGTGTACTTTGCTAAGACTCTCTTGACTTAAATCATTTTTGGGCATCTTATTTTGGAACTGGATTCAGAATCCAATTATGAGTGGTTCAATTTCATTACTTTATAGTCAAAATACACTTTTGGACTGACACCATCCTCTCTAATCACAAGCTTAGAGCTTGACGACGTATATCTTTGCCTAAAATATCAACCATAACCACAAAATAATAAGAGTTGCTGTTATTAAGAACAGTCAAAGTCATGGGCTGAAAGAAGAGTTTTATAAATACCTAAAGTCCAGTGTCATTAGAATTAGAGATTTGAATTTCTTCAGGTGATTACACAAAAGAGATGTCTACTTTCTCTTAAATGTAGATGCTTTTACACATTGCTAAAAATCATATTTTAAACTCACAGAATTACACTGTATATCAATTACTAGAGTTGATAGGCTGTTGATAGGCTACAATGAGTTCAGATTTCTATCATTAGTTCCTAAGTTGAAGCAATTAATTACAGCTTTAAAGATTTAGCAGGTTGAACTTAAGGTGACATTTAAACATTTAAATTAATTTGCAAAACAGAATTTAAGTATAGTTGCATTATCATTGATACACAATTAACGGTTAAAAAACTTTGATGACATATTAGTAATATTTTATTATAAAGTCCTTGATATATTTTCTGTAGCCCACTCCAGGTAACTGAATTAATTTTCAACCCAAAAAAACATTCTAATTCACATCACAGTTCCATGTCTTTATTCTCATTTCAGGGAGTAGAAAGTTTCACGTATGAAAATATAGTTTTAAGAGTCTTTTTGTTTGGTATTTTCCATTTTCAAAGCACTTTTCATTCAATTCATTCTTCTCATTATGTTTAGTATTAGCTATCCACATTCCTCAAAAACCAAGGTACAAAAACTCTAATTGACTTCCTCAAAGGCCACAGAAAATATCACTAATAGACTTTCTACTTGAATTTAAAGGCTCTCAAGATTTTGGCAAAATCACAAAACCACTCCAAATGTAGTTCTCTTCGTTAACTAATTACATCTTGTATAGAGATAACAGGCAAAGAGTGCAACCATCATTTTAATTCTATTTTGAGAATGGTTTTTAAGTGTGAAACCGCATGCATTTAACACTAACAGGGATGAAAGGACAAAACAAAATGAAACCCCCCAAAGCCTAACAAACCTAATACCACCATTCAGTCAAGGAGAGGCATAGAGAAATCATCACTTTTCATTTGTAGAAAATATTTTTGAGCACCACATATTCGGTAGGCATGAGTTGAACATTCTGATGAGACAAGTGGGCATTTGGGATGAAAGACTCCAGATGAAGCCATGATTAAGCAGAGTTTGCTATCAGGGTTTCTGTATTCCCATGGAGATGTTTGGGTAAATCATCTACCAGGCAAAACAGTAAGGGTAAAATTCCTAAATTCTGTGTGATTTACATTGTTTTTTTTTTTGTTTTGTTTTTTTTTTTGTAAATGAGCTAGAAGATAAACTCATCTATACAATGGTCAATAAATACAAAAATGAAAGGGTTTCAGTCAATAAATATGAAATGGGTAAGAGTTCACACAGCACAGTGGTAGAAAACACATTATCTTAAAAAAATATATGAGGCGGCATTTCCAGGGAGTACATTTTATTAGGTGGAATCAAATGTATTTACCTCCCTCTGTCTTTTCAAGTAGGAAGGGCCTTATTTCTGCAAGTGGGATCAAGACTGGAGTCAAGCGACTGATTTTTCTGATAATACCACCTCAGACACTGACCAGATGAGTACCATTTCACTTCAACCTTTCTTCAAAACCACAATGTACAGATTACCAATTAAAGTGCATTATGTAGCTTTAATCATAGCTACCAACAGTGTATGAGCATAGCAGGTGGTGAAGATGGAATATTATTTGTACAGTGAAATAATAAAGTACAATGAAACTTTACCCTTTCAAATGGTAACACATCAGAAATCACTTTACACTCAAAACACAACTCAAAAACACTCAAAAACACATTTTAAAACCTTTCGTTTTGATTGAACACACAGCATGCTTAATGGTTTCAGCACTTTCAATTCTTTTTAATAAGTGTTACAAACTGAAAACAAGACAGGTAGGTACTAAAAATATATTGGATATCTTAAAATTATCAACCCTACCAGTGGAAATAAAATGATGGCAATTAAAAGTAATACAGGTTATTAAAAGTTAAGGTCTCGGAGGCTAAGAAGTCATGTTAGACTGTCAATTGTTTTCCCCACAGTGGGTAATCAGTTAGAAATGAAAAAAAAAAAAAATCTAGTAGTTTAGTTGTGGTCAAAGAAAGAGTCAGTGGGGATGGGGGAGGTTTCAGCAACATGCTGGTAGAAAAAAAGAGACTTACATAGTCTGGGAGGGCAGTGAAATGGAAGGCGTGGTAACCTCTCTCACTTAGTTGTCATTTTTTGATTTTCAATGACATTTTTTTCATTCGTTCGCCTAGTAAAGATGACAGAAGGTCCTAATTTATTATCTGACGTCTATTCCTGTTCCTAGATTTAAGAGAGTTTAACTGTATACAGTCATATAATCCAATATAAACACTTTGAAAAAAAGAAAACTAGATCACTGATGTTGCATGCATTCAATTATAATTATAACGGCACACCCAAACCAAAGATAAGGACTTGGGGCAAGAATCAGCCCGCACAGCCCAGGCACTGGTGGGAGAGGTCAGTGGATTTACAATTTCCTCAGATTACAGCAGTAAAAGGGAGGAGATCACAAGAAAGAGCTAACTTCTTCCTGAAATGATGATAAGCCACAGGTTATGAAAAATGCCTGCATTAAAGTCTTCTGCATGGCTCTGTGGATCTTCATATACTATATGCCCAAATGGAGCTGGTCAAAATACACAGCAAAGATATTCTCTATAGCAGATGCCTTCTGCTGCCAACATTAACCTGAATTTTAGATGATGAGAGAAGGATCATCATCACTTATCTAACATGACCTGACAGATTGTTTGGGCTTGACTAAAGAAAAAAAGAGATGGAGTGTAAATTTCTGTTTCTGTATGTAAGTTACACCAGGGCAGGTCAGATTAGTCCATGCCATGGTGTCCCTGATGTTTCTTCCCCTCCCACTTTCTGTGCTCACTTCAACATGTGTTGGGTGGGCATGCTGAAGGTGCTCAGGAAATATTGGGAAATAGATAAATGAAGAGACAACATCCATTAAATTCCAGGAAGAAAAACCAGCTGGAATTGCAACAGCCTTCACTTTTATGGCTAATTCGTATGCTTTAGGGAACACGAGGGAAAATTAAAAGAATAGAAAACAAAACAAAACAGAAAAGACTTTTCATAAGCAGAAAGGGAAGGGATCAAGGGAGGAAAGAAATAATATTAACAAAACTCCAAACAGCTTAATGCCAAAGTCACCTCCTGGCGTTTGCAAATATTGGTCAGAAGCAAAATGCTGGAATTTGGATTCCAGTTCTCTGGTGGCAGAATATCACATCTGTTCATCTGGTCTAAGGCAAATAATTCCCTATTCTCATGGGCAATCTAAAGTAGATTCTTTGATAGGTACATGATCTTTATTCCATTTAATTTAAAAAAACTATCTCTGGAGGAGGTTTAAAGTCAAAAGCTGTTGTCTGAAACTTAGCTAGGATTACTCACAAGATGAACAAGGCAAAACAATGTTTAGTCAGTTTCCATAGGTATGTTTTTATCGGATTATGTTTATTCTGAAAAACTAATTTATTGGAAAAGATATCTTAATTATACTATAAGAGATTGTTATTATTATTTAAGAAGCAGCAGGGCAGAATAATCTTAGTTTGATTAAAATTGTTGAAAATTAAGGTGCCATTAGCATAAGAATGTTTACATGTGGCTTCCCTCTCTGTGAGGTCATCTCATGATAGTGTCATTTACAGAGTGCTTTTATAAGGAGGGCACAGAAAAAGAAGAAAGTTCTCTATCCCTAGCTCATCAGTGAGCACCTCCAGGGTAATCCCACTCTCAGAGAAACAGAGATGAGTCATCAGAAAGCCACATTCTTTAGTTGTTCAAGGCCAACTTCCTAGCCTGAATGAGAATCTGTCCAAGCCAGCAGCTGCTTCAGGATGAGAAACCCTTCCCTGTTCCAGTCCATAACACATGTGGGTAAGAATGGATCAAGTCTGCCTTTAGGAGGGCCGCACGCAAGTCTAGCTCAAACATCATCTAGTGCTGCTGTCTGCCTAAGATGTAGGACATGGGGTATGTCTGAAGAAATGTAAGGAGGTTGGATAAAATGGATTTGGTAGGGTTTTGGTAGAGACTGTTCATTGGGGTGTTGGCTTTACTGAAGTCATCAGTGATAACAAAGACTATGAAGTCTAGTGATGTCTGAACTCCAAAACTGAGTTGTTTGCTACTCTAAGTGGCTTCTGCTTTACCTGATGAGAAAGAAATTCTGATGGGGGACACTGATGTCCCTATTACTGGCAATTGAGTAATTTGTGAAATTGTTCTCCTATTATTTTTTTTAAACTACTCTTCCAACAAGTTATTAATAAATTACTCAACACTGGGACACAAAAGCAAGCCCAAGGAAGAACAGGAGTTTTCAGATTCATTTCATGCATATATTTCACTCAGTGTTAGGACAGAGTTGGGTGGGACAAAGAAGGGCACCCAGCACCACACATTTCTGTAGGCAGGCAATTTCCGTTTTCCCAGTCTAAGGAGAAATAGGTGACTACGGATTCCTGCTAAGCAAGACCTGCGAGAGCCGGCTGACCTAATTTAAATACAAGCCCTTGTTGAGCTCTTGTTGTAGGAACCTTTTCTAAGCCTTAGCTCTTTTTTGTTCTTTCAGATGTTATTTCATAAAAAGTCATAGCATCTTTCTGCAGTCCTAGTACCCTGCATTCCCCACTTCCCCAAAGCATGTTGCTTCTCCTGCTAGCCTCTGCCTTAATCACATTTATTTGTGGGACTCTAGGGAGGGGATGGTAATGTTTAGAGTAGAGAAGAAAATAACTCTTTTTTTAAAAAAAGTCATCTTATTATGATCCTGTTTAGATGAAATATGGGACTTGCCATCAACAAAATTACAAAACAATCCCACTGGGAGACCAGCCCATTCAGAATAATTCATCTGTGAAAAAGTGAACTTTAATTGTTACTCTTGGCAGCCATCTAAGAGAAGAGTGAAATATTATACTACATATTGCCACGTGCAATAGTAAAATACCATTTCCTCCTTGCCAGAAGCAGTGCACAACCCTCTTCAAATTCAGGTTTGGGTCTGGTGATTTAGTCTAAATCCTCTGTTTTCCCCTCTCCTAAACCAACAGAGGTTTTCAAAAGAGCTGCATTTTTGTTAGAACTATTTGCTCTTTTTAAATTGCCAAAAAGTAATAAGTAAAACTAAGACATTTATTTGGGTTAAAGTTTCCTCAGCTTCATGGGGGTTAATGTCCTTAGTCTGTGATCCTTCTACTAAGAAGCTCATTCCAGCTTTCAATCAGCCAAGGTTATGTGTCAGCTCCTTCTCTCCCCTGCAGCCTCATGGATTTATATTGTACGAGTTGGGAGCATGTGGAAGCTAATCAAAATGAAACATACATATGGCAAATTACATCCTGGATTTTCTGGAACAACTGAAATTTCTAATAATTTTGAGGTTGCCCATACAATTACAATTTTGGGATCAAATCTCCTGATTTCGGCTTCAGAGAATGCAATTTCAACAGGTATTTACAATTCTAGATTAAAAGTTCATTGAAAACTGCTGCATTATATAGTTTACATGCATGGAAAGGTATTTGATAATACTCCAAAGCACGGACATATTCTTTTCCTAAAAATAGAGTGAAGCCTTCTGTGAAGATATTAATCAAAGAATTCTTAATGTGGCACTGGTAATCTAGGATATTTATAGATTTTGTTTCAGCATGAGTCTATAATAAATTATTTATAAGTAATTTTAAAAACATACATTCTGGTAGAAATATTTGCATATATTGGTCATATATAAGGATATATTAAGATCATATGTAAGATATGATATGTAGATAATATTACTTAGCATCCAAAATGCTTAAATTATTAGGGCCCTTAAAAATTAAATGACTTGCTCAGGACCATGTTACCAATGGTCTGACCATCAGAACCTCAATTTTTAAGTAGATGTGCCCTGTGCTATGGAACACTGTATTTCATCCATACAGATATATGATGATACTAAGATTATTTGGGAATACATTTTAAGTCTGTAGATATAAACAAATTAATCTTTGTTATAAGTTAGATTAATGAATTAAAACTTTATTATAACTTAGGTCACTTACAACTTGAGTAAATATACTAAACTTTAGGATATATGTTTTATATGGCCATTTTATTTTTATTATAACATATATTACCTATGACAATAAATATAATAGCTACTGTTAATAAGACTTTGGGAACTATGATCCGTATTAGCCATGGGAAAATCTTCAGTACTTGTTACATACTGTGCACAACTGCATAAGGACTGGACATTATAAAGCATCATCAGAATTTTTAGTTTATATAAAGTAACATTTCTTAGACTTATTACCTGTTTTTCTTTGTGGAAAATTTAAAACAAACAAAAGCAAAATTTGTAGAATGCATGGCCTTAGCAACTAACAGTGCTACACTAAAGTGAACAATATATATCAGTTATTATTGAAGTGGAAGTAGTCCTATAGAAGGTGAGGAATTTTAAAATACATTATTATAAATATCACTTAGATACTCAATGACAGCAAATAGTAAACTAATCAGGGGTCCCATAGGTCGACTATACATGGGAGTTGGTCGATCTTTTAAAAAAATTGACCTATGATGTGGGAAGCCAAAGAAATCTCACTTATCTGTGTAGTTTTAACTTAAAAAAATCAACCTGCCTTTCATTTACTAAAAGATCAAGCTCTTTGTGTGTCAGCACAAAATTTAAAGTTTTGTTTGAGGGGTTCTATTTCCTGCTCTCCGTTTAAAATGGGGGAAAAATAAAAATATTTTGCCTGTGACAGAATATGAAAGAAGTTCTCACCCTTAAAACCAGCAGCATTGGTTTTCCAGTCATTAGCGTTCAAATGTCCCGCACGGGAAGTCCTGACAATAACATGCTGTACGTCTCTCCAGGTCAGAAACGGACTGGGGAAAGACAAGGTAAGAATCATTGTACCAAAAAAAAAAAAAAGATGGGGGAAGCAGAGAGTCACAAGCAAATTAAAAAAGCAAAATCAAAATGGCAAAGTACTAAAAACAAAGGGTCAGAGATTTGGGTTTGGGATAACCAAATGCCAAATGTCGCTCTTGTTCTCAACATGGAGAAGTGACATTAGTCTGTGGGAGGCAGAAAATGTAACCTTAAACTGAAGAAATAATAAGACTGTAGTCAGGGTAGCTTAGGTTTTTAAAAGGGTGAGCGTTTCCAGTTTCCTCAACAAAATGGCTGCCCACTATGGTGCTGTCGTCCTTTGTATAAAAGCTGGCATCATCATCAGAAGATTACAGTAAGCTAGAATCAAAACAGAAGGCCTCTGGAACGTTTCTTCTTTAATCATTGAATAGTTCGGTAACTGAGTGGCAATTAACCAAAAGAACTCAGCAATGTTGAACCTTCTATGCATACATATGTGGGATATGGAAAAATCTCAGCGAAACAGCATCCCAATTGTCAGCATTTTTAAGCAAGAGAATATGGTACAGAACCCAAAGCTGGGCTCCAAGGCACAGACAGTTATAAGGGCATTCTTAATTTGCAATGGGTAGTTGTTATACTGTGTTATTAGATACCTAGTTCTTACGGCTACTAGCACTGAAGAACACAAAAGAGACTACTGAGCAGGAGATACTTTCATTGGAGAACTGCAATGCTAATCGTAATCACACAGAAAACAAATCCAAGCACATACACACAGACTTTTATTCCCTTTCATTGACTACGTATATACTCGAAGGCATTTGACTCAGGGCATGCATGCAATTCTAATCAGGATACTTATTTGATTCAGTCTTGAATTCTGAGGTGTGCTGATCTTTTCCTTAACTAAGAAATATGACAATTTTCAAGCAGTGTGTGCAGCCATTTTATTTATTTCTCACCAGCCACCTTCACTTCAGCAGAAATATTTGCAAAGGATGGGAGAGAAGATTAAGGGAAGAGGAGAAAATTACTCACTACCTGCCTTGAGGTGTGATGGGCCTTGAGGTAGTCTTTCTGCATTCTCTATTATAGGTGTGTGGATATTGGGGTCTTTCAGGCAGAGGGAGAACTTAGTATCTTAATTGTGCCTAATTTTTCATGATAGGGGCTGTATGTTTCTTCACTTTATACTACATTTTTTCCCCCATCATACTCATCACATCTATGCTTTTTAGGGTGGTCACGGCGGCCTTCTAGTAAGAAGGGGTCTAGTGATCAGATTCTGACTCCTTCATTTTCTATCTATGTGAAATTAACCTCTCAAAGTCTTAGTATCCCCACTTAGAACATGGATGCTAGTATCTGCTTTATATCGTTATACTGATTGAATCAGTTAAAATAATGCCAAGTACTTAACCTTGTGCCTGGTGCATAAGAAGCCATTAAGAAGTGGTAGATAGCAAAGCATTTTGCTAAAATTTGCAGCCACAGCTCTTATTTGGTGGCTTGAATATGAAAGAAATGGGGAAAGAAAAGTACTATTGAGTTCTGACACTTTTTCTGTTATGGTCTCAGATTAAAAATAAAAGGAGACTGAGTCCTGCCATTTTTTAAAGTTTCCCAAGCAGGTAAGACTGGATCTAGACTACTTGGTAAAGTGATATTAACAAAAGAACTTTTATTGTGGAAATTAAATCCCAACTACATAAACTTTAAAACTATGAGAACGACAAAAAGAGAATTATTCTTGTTTTCTTAGGTTACAGCACTTGTTAGGAATCAATTTTAGAACCTGATAAAGCAAGAAACTTTCAAGAAAGGGAGGGAGGCTGTTTGGTGGAATCCAGGGGGCAGGACGTTTTGCTTCTAAAACAAATTGCATGATTTGACCCTTTGCTGACTAACACTAAATTCATTCACATGATCCTTCAGTAGACTCAATGCACTACTGTCAGGGAAATCAGAAAGTAAGTCAAGGGATAATCTTGAATGCCAGTCTCAACATAAGATGTTCTAGCTCTGCTAAGATGGTATGTCCTAGTTATTAGGGTGAAGGGTAAAAATGACAAGAAAACTTGGTCCAGAAAGACATTCTAGCCACTTATTTATGGTAAAGCAGAATCCTCCCAAATGAACATATATGTTTTCATTTTGTCATGAGTAAACAGTGAGACACCAAAGAGTACACTTGGATTTGATGAAAATACCTACATCAACCTAGTAATTTTAAAACAACATTTGACACCTAGTTAGAACTTCCACGTTTTAACTCCTTAAACTTAACCCTCCTTTAGGGAGGAGAAAATAAGAAAAGAAGTCAGTGTCTCATGTTACCTGTCACCAGGGCAAGATTCCTTCAGATATATCAAGCAAGAAATTCTGATCATTGGGAGATCTACGTTTTCCCTAGTTAACCTTAGCACTAAAGATTTAATTTTCATAATAGAACAGGGAACATTTATATTGATCTTATACTTTAAGCACCTGTATTCTGGCAGATTCAGGAAGCCTCCTGCATTCAAACTCAGACTGAAGAAATAAGAGTTACTTGTTCTCATGCTGAGTAGCAAAACCTAGTTCTTGGAGTGCTTGTAATTAGAAGGAAGAAATTAGTTTCAGGAAATTGGAACTACACATGGAAAGAGAAGGTGTTTGGATGGTTTTACTCTGATATTTGGTAATGCACAACTTCAGAAATGATCTAATTTGAAAATTTCCTGAATTTCACCAAAATAAAGTAAGGAAGCCAAATTGAAAAACCAGTGGACCTGCAATCAGTAGTGTTTCTATCTGTGGGAAGATAATTAGCTCGAGAAACAGCCATAGGTTAATTTTGCTGGACATTATGGTTTATTTATTGTTAGAATCCAGAGACGACTCTTGTTTATGGATATGTCTGATTCACATCTTACTTTTCATTTGTATTTATACTCACAGGGATGATGCAGAAGTAAAGACTAAGTCAAACTATGAGAGATCTCGTAAACCATTTATAAAGTAAATGCAGAGAGAGAAGGCTGAGTGCTCTCTGCAGGGAGCTCCACAGTCCACAACCATAATTTAGGACTCCCTAATACCTATTCCTCTCTGCCAAGTATCTTGGACCCAAACTCCAATGGCCTCTGAAAACTGAGACCTCTCTGATCTCCAAGAATAGACAGACTTGTGCAACAAGAGATTTGAAGCAAACAACTATTGAGAGATCAAAAGTCTAACCCACCTGGAGAAAAGAACATCTCCCAATCCTGAGTCTTGTGACCACCGCCCTATAATAAATCACATGTAGTTATGCTACACACCCCTCAAATTTCTTCCTGGAATTATTAACAAATGCCCTTAAACAAAACTATACATGAAGAGAGTAACATTTATAAACACCTACAAGATATGGGTAGCCATCTATGACCTTTCAAACCAATGAAATGAACATGCCTTTCTGGGGAGTTCTATATATGTAATCATTTCTAGTTTTGCATCCTTTGCTGAACTCATAGTAATAACCAACATTTAGTGAGCACTTGGCCATGGCCAGGCACTGTATGTTTTGTGTACATCATTGTTGCATGATATTGTTGCAACATATGATATCCACATCATATGTTGCATGAACATCATATGATGTGGGTAACATTCTTATTCCTGTTTCACAGACAACAAAATTGAGGCTTTGAGTTACACACAGTAACTCAAATACACAGGTAGTAAGTAGAACTAGAATTCAAGCCAGCTGGACTTGGCTATATAACTTATGCTATCAATCACCATATAACACTATTTCCTAATGGATACACACACACATCTATTTGTCAGGAAGTTCTTTGACAACTGCATCAAAAAGCCAAGTATGGCACGTTGCATCCTCATGTTTACACACACTTTGTACACACACTCTTTCTCGACTCTGTTGATTTTTGTTTACCATAGCATTCAGAAGATTCCTGAGTCTTAATTTGTTCTGCAGGTTCCAAAGGCCTAACTTTTACCCATTCTTTCAAAGGTAAACAGAAAAATAACACACCAGGAAAATCACATGATTTTTATAATAGTTTACATGTATGCTGTGTATCATAACATCAGTATATTACTGCATACCATTATTGTTATGAACTTGTCATCTTGCCTGCCATGGCCACACTTGGATGTGGTTCACAGCCAGGCTATGTGACCCTTCTCTGTTCAATGAACCTCAGCTGAACCTCACCTTAAACACTTCTAGTTTTCTAGTTTTCAGCTGCAAAAACAGCATAATTGACACGATCACTACACAGTGTTTGCATTACATTTCTACTCTGAGCAGTTCCGAGTATTTCCCAGGCCCAACACAAGGTGTAGAAGAAGCAGGACATCTCCCAAAAGAGACATTTTGTGTAGTGTTTCTTGTTGGGCTAAGTGCAACTGCCAGCACTTCAATTGAAAAAAAAAATGCTTCACCAAAAGGTTTTTCCAGATAATTCTGGGAAATTCATGTGTGAGTGCTAAGCCAAGATGGGCGGATCACGAGGTCAGGAGATCAAGACCATCCTGGCTAACACGATGAAACCCCATCTCTACTAAAAAATACAAAAAACTAGCCGGGCGAGGTGGCGGGTGCCTGTAGTCCCAGCTGCTCGGGAGGCTGAGGCAGGAGAATGGCGTGAACCCGGGAGGCGGAGCTTGCAATGAGCTGAGATCCGGCCACTGCACTCCAGCCTGGGCGACACAGCGAGACTCCGTTTCAAAAACAAACAAACAAACAAAAAAATACATCTGTACCTGGTGGTCTTTAAAAACAAGGACTAATTTGAAATCTTGGGTGACTGACTCACCTGCAATTATTAAGGGGAAAAAGATAACCAACCTCCTGCTCAACCCACCACCCAAATACATCCTCATTGTCATTTAGGGGCAGCTGATAAAAAAGACAACAGATACACATCTTGTTACAGAAAGAGAATTTATCAATAAGAGGACCAACAGCTAGTCCAGATAATGAAACTGTTTCCTAAAAGAGCAATCCTAAAATACAAGAGTGATTCTGTTTAATGAAATGATGAGGTCCAGATCAATGGGAAAATTGCATCACAAATATCTAACTTCCTAAATGTTCAAAACCAATCCAAGATGAAACTAGTCTCCTTCAATGCAGAATAAAACCACTTTTGTAAGATTATGTAAAATAGATACAGAAAGAGTCAGAAAATTAATGTCACTGTACCGATGCTAAAAGAGATCGGCAGTTATGGGAACAGATTCATTGTGAGCTGGAGACACAAAGACGAGGCAGAATGTATTTAAAGCCTGCTGAGATCGGTAAAAACATTACTCTGATTGCAGCTAGTGTATGAAAGTGGTAATTCAAGAATAAAATACCGACCTTCCTACAAAGAAAAACAATCTTCTTTTGTTAGGTAATGAAGAGCCCGAAAGGATCATCAGATTGTCAGTCCCATTGCGAGCAGGATTATCCACCACTGGGGGTGCATTTGTTTTGCTTTGTTTTGTTTTGTATTCTACAATAATTCAAAAGTTTCAGGCCTAAAATTGGTTTGCAGTATTGGAAAATACAGCTAATAATGCCTCAAGATTTAGAAATGTGAGTTGTATTGGTATTACCCAAATACCCACTTATGATTCCTCCACACCTGAACCAAAGTGGAAAAAATGAAAGAAAAGAAAAAATTGGTTCAAGACCACGCAAAGTTTTATTGTGAAAATATTCGAATCCCCTGGATTTACTCTAAACCAAAGGTAAATTTGGATTCTAAACACACTTAAGAAAAGATAGCCCCTAATTTATAAAGAAAAATTTTGTCATTGAAGCTGAAGTATCTTCTTTTCCTTAGAAATCCTGGCTTATCACTGTAAATACTTATTGCATCTAAAAGACAAAAATTACGTTTTATGCAGGCCCTATGAAAATATAATATGTTGTTTGCAAGCTCAATAATCATTTCCTTGAAATACTTTGCCACATAAGCTCTTAGAAAATAGAACTTGAGAAAGGGTCAGTCATTTGAGATCATAAGCATTGAAATCAAATCGCAATTATGAAGCTTTCCACCAGGTCTCCCTTTAGACTTAACTCCCTCCAACAACTGTGCCCTGAATATAATCCTTAAGGCCTCTTTTTATTCAAACCCATAACCCAGAATCTAGTTCTGCCCTTCAGTTTTACCCCAAGCTTGAAAACTGTTCAAAGTAGGCAACACGTGACAGTGTCAGTGTTCTTAAACGTACCCCCCTCAACCTGTGAGAAACTCTTGCTCACTTTCCCTTTTCTGCTCATTCTGTGGGCTGTCCCAGGACTTAGCATGAATCAATTATGCAGTTCTAGGCTCACAGGCTAAGTCCTGCAGGAAGACATGGTTACCCCCCTCATTTCTATTTCTCATTCAAAATAATACAAAAATGTTGTTTTGCGTTCTACAGCCTCTAATCACATGAGAATGGTGGAAATTACACATCACAGTCAGGAAGACCTAGGGGTGAATCATGACCTCCTACCTGATAGTTCTGTAACACCGGACAATTTACTGAACCTCTTGAGGTCTCTGTTTCCTCAGTCGCAATGTGGAGAAAATAGTGCTGACTCCACAAGATAGTTGCAAGAATTTGAGGTAATGGAAATAAAGAGCTTGGTATATGATAGGCTACCAAAGACAAGCGCCATGATGATTTACTGAGATTAAGAACCTACTGTACCATTATAACTCAGAAGGACTACTTTCGCTGAATTTACACCAGCATTTGATGAATCTGTATATAGTTAGGCCAAGTTTTCTGCAATGTTCCTAAACTTTAGTAATGTTTTTTAGTTTCACTAATAGATGAACAAAACAGCATTTTTAACACCTTAGTATATTTCTGCTTAGTGAAACAACAATGCTACTAAGATCTGTCAAAAAGATCTGGTTTTCACAAGCCTATAGTGTAGGTGGCAATTTAATTGGCTGGGGAATGAACTTTTTGGATCCGCTAGGACTGTTAATAAATCCACTCTATGTGTGGGAAATCTTCCCTCTTAATAGTTACCCATTGATGTAATTGTGGAGGATTGTGAGATGTTCTTTGGTTTGATATGAGAGTGTTTTAGAATATCAAATGTTAGAATGAGGACAAGTATACTTTGCCTAGCCAAATTGCCAGACTGAAGTGCTTTTGATACTGTTCTACATAGTTCAGAGATTTGCAGAGTTTTCACCTCAAAAGCCAGTAGTTAAACCCTTGGAGAGGCAACAGAAATCATTGGTTGCATTGCCATTATTATGATTCTAAATTACTTTATAGCCTTTTTCTCCCATTTTTTCCTGTTAAGTAAAAGAACTAAAATGATGCTTCTCGATGTTTATTGAAGTATATTTTAAAATGAGGCTTTTCAACGATCAGCTTTCACTCTCAACTTTAATGAAAATAAGAATTTTGGCCTCTAGAATTTGAAGTAAATGTTATTATGCCTATTTAAAAAAAATTTGTATAAACGTACGGGGTACAAGTGTAATTTTGTTACATGCATATATTGCATAGTCATGAAATCAAGGCTTTTAGGGAATCGATCACCCAAACAACGTATGCTGTACCCCTTAGGTAATCTCTCATCATCTAACCCCCTCCCACCGCCTCCCACTTCTCATTCTCCATTGTCCATCATCCCACACTCAACATCCATATGCATACATTATTTAGCTCTCACTTTTAAGTAAGAACATGCAATATTTTGTCTCTCTGTGTCTGACTTGTTTCACTTAAGATAACAGTCTCTAGTCCATCCATATTGCTATAAAACACATGATTTCTTTTTTTGTTTGTTTTGAGACAGAGTTTTGCTCTTGTTGCCTAGATTGGAGTACAATGGCATGATCTCAGCTCACCGCAACCTCTGCCTTCTGGTTTTAAGCAATTCTCCTGCCTCAGCCTCCTGAGTAGCTGGGATTACAGGCATGCGCCACCATGCCTGGCTAATTTTGTATTTTTAGCAGAGACGGGGTTTCTCCACATTGGTCAAGCTGGTCTCGAACTCCCGACGTCAGGTGATCCGCCTGCCTCAGCCTCCCAAAGTGCTGGGATTATAGGTGTGAGCCACTGCACCCGGCCTATTTCATTTTTTAATGGCTGAATTATTATGCCTATCTTAGAAACTCCCGGTTTAGTGTATCAATTCCTAGTAGTCTTTCTAATTATTAGACATCATTGATAGGAACAAAAAATATTTTAAAAATTACACACCACACACACACACACACACACAGAGGAAAAGATCAACAAAGACTAACAGAAATCTATTTCAGAAATTTTGGAAGCATTTCAAAAAATCTTATGAGCTAATGTGACTATGAGGAAAATAATTTTTAACTTTCTTTTTCATTGTCTCCCTCTATTATACATCTTGGGATGCCAAAATGGTATCTTTCCAGAATCCCTGACAGTGAAGGATACCCAGCAGAGTTCTGACTAATAAAGCAAAAGTCTACCGGGCATTTCTGACAAAGCTTTGCTTTCCTGCTATAAGGATTGCTGGTCCTGCATCATTTTTTCCTTTCTCCTTTTATTTGGAATGTGGATATGATGATTGGAGCTGCAACAACCATTCAGAAAAGAATAACAAAAAACCCCACATAGACCTTGGCCTTGGTAGCCTTGAGCTTCCTTGGCCTTGGTAGTTTGAGCTTGGTAGCCTTGAGTCAACATCTTGACTGCTAACTCGTGGACTTTTTCTTTTTCAACCCTCTTTCTTACTACTGAAGACATTTCCTAAAAGATGTATCCCCAGAAGTATGGCGTAGTAGATGGCATGTATTGAAGGTTTACTGTGAGCCAGGCACATACACTATCAAAAGAATTCTACATCCATTATTTCATCTATTCTTCGTGACAGTCCTGTGAGACAAATACTGTTATTACTTTCGCTTACAAAATAAAAACATCAAAGCAGAGGAAGTTTAATGATCTTCCTCAAAGTCATACAATTAGCCACAGTTGAGACTGGCCCAGGCAACCTGATTTCAGAGCCTCAGCTCTGACCCTCGCCACCTGCACTGTCTCGGACTAGAGGGGGGCATGACGGAAAGAGTCAGGTTAATGGTGCTTGTAGGGACTGGCCGTTCAGCCTCTAGTATCGTCAGAAGGGGTAGGAAATGGTCCTCTCACTTCAGAGGGATCTCTGCTACAATCTCAGAATTGGACAGAGATATTTGCTCTTCATCCCATCCTTCAATGGCAGATTTGAGTAGGTCTGTGCTTGGAGGCTAAGCAGAGCAAGGACAGAGCCACAGCCTTTCTGTAGCCAGTGTTTTTTTTTTTTTTTAAATTGAGAATGAATAATTTTTTTTTTTAAAGGAAAGAATGGAAACAAAGAAAGGAAAAAGAAAAGAAGGAAAAAGAAATGCAAGAGAAGAGTACAGGGAAAGGAAAACAAAGTGGTGAGAAAAAAGAGAAGAGTCCAGACTAGAAGAATAACAATAATATGGAGCTGATGGAAAACACAGTGCAGGGAAAAGGAATCAACCAAGTAATAAAGCAAACTGAGTGAGAATAAGGAAGATTATGAGGAATATGAAGTGGTATTAGCAAAAGCAAAGGATGCATAGGAAAGAGTAAATTGACATGGATAGGTGGAATTGATATCATGGAAAGCTGAGTTAATGATGTGGAATACAAATGTGAGGACTTTTTTTTTTTTTTTTTTTTTGAGATGGAGTCTTGCTCTGCCACCAGGATGGAGTGCAGTAGCACGAATCTCGGCTCACTGCAACTTCCACCTCCCCGGTTCAAGCGATTCCCCTGCCTCAGCCTCCCAAGTAGCTGGGTCTACAGGCCCACGCCACCATGCCTGGTTAATTTTTTGTATTTTAGTAGAGGCGGGGTTTCAGCATATTGGCTGGGATGATCGCGATCTCCTGACCTTGTGATCCGCTTGCCTCGGTCTTCCAAAGTGCGGGGATTACAGGCATGAGCCACTGCACCCGGCCACTTCTTGCATATTTTTAAGGAAAGAGATGACAAGGAAGACAAGATGATGGATTTGGAGGACAGGAAATAAATCTGGCTTCAGAATATTAGCTTTACTTTGCTCTCAGGACTAACAATTACTGAGTCTTTCCTATTTATCAGATGCTCTACTGGGTGCTTTAGGTATGTAACTTCACTTAATGAACACACAACCCCATGAGATAAACAGCATTATTATTCCCCTTTTACAGATAAGGAAACTAAGGCCTAGAAAGGTTAACTTTCTTTCTCAAAGCCATGTAACTAGTAAGAAGCAGAACAGGAATTTGAAGGAAGGTTTCTCATATACTTCAGGACGCAGGCTCTGAAGCTCTGTGGTGATCTTTGCCACTAATCAAAGTCACATTTGATTAAAAATGTTCAAGGTGGGCTAAAAATACTTAATGTTTTCCAGGACATATTAATGAAAAGAGTTGCATCCCCTAGACTAGTCCTAAAATATATACGTTTTCATTACAATACAAATGAAAAAAAAATCCTAAAACTAAGCAAAACAGGACTTCTAGTTTAAGATTTTCTCTGCAAAGCTAATTTTAGAAGATAATAATAGAACAGTTAAAATGATTTAAAAGAAATAAACCCAAGAATTTTACACTAGCCTTGTCGTCCTTCATGAGTGAATACAGAAGACACATTCGCAGGATTGAGAAAACTGACTAAATTGCCCGTCGACAAATACAGACTCTGAAGATCAACATAAAATAAGTAAATAATTTAAAGATTTATTTTGATTTATGAATAACTCAAAATTTAAAACTGTAGAATATGTAGTTGTTATTAGAAAAGACCTAATGATGACTCCAAAATAAAATGAACAGAATTGAGACTTAATAATTGTTTTAAAAGAATTCCTCTGGGAATAAAAAATACTAAGAAAAATTAACAAAAATGGTCTGTGGCAGAAATCCAAATTATGGTATTAAAGACAGGGAAATAAGTAGATGAGGGCGGTAAATGTAAGCCATATTTATATAGCAAGGAGTCAAAGGTGATACCTCTTCTATTACAAAACACATTGATTTCAAAATACGGCTTTATTTACAACTATGTATAAAATATGAAAACTAAAAATTAAACAATAGACAGATTTTTTCCCCTGCACAAAACATATACAAAGATTCACGAATGGGAGAATTCATTGCAAACAATATAACATTTTAGATAAAAAACACTTAAAAGGACAAAAAGTTGAATTTACTTGAAAGACAAAGTAAACTAAAGATGTAACAGCATGATATTTGCACATCAAAATGGATGAATCAAAGACTTTAAGAAAAAAGAAGTAGGCGGGGCGCAGTGGCTTACGCCTTGTAATCCTAGCACTTTGAGAGGCTGTTGTAGTGGGCGGGTCACTTGAGGTCAGGAGTTTGAAAACAGCCTGACCAACATGATGAAACCCTATCTCTACTACTACTACTATTACTACTACTACTACTACTACTAAAAATAGCCAGGCATAGTTGCCGGCGCCTGTAATCCCAGCGACTCGGGAGGCCGAGGCAGGAGAAAAGCTTAAACCTGGGAGGTGAAGGTTGGAGGCTGTAGTGAGCCAAGATCGCACCACTACACTCCAGCCTAGGCAACAAGAGCGAAACTTTGTTTCAATAAAAAGAAAAAAAAAATAAAAAATAAAAAATAAGTAACTGATGGAAGCACAGTAATGTTCAGATAAATTTAATCCATTTATGTCAGGAGAAAAACATACAGGATTTGTTTACATTATAGTTAAAATTTAATAATATTGAAATATATGTCCTATAAAGAGTCTTTCTTTTTTTTGAGACGGAGTCTCGCTGTGTCGCCCAGGCTGGAGTGCGGGTGGCGCGATCTCGACTCACTGCAAGCTCCGCCTCCTGGGTTCACGCCATTCTCCTGCCTCAACCTCCCGAGGATCTGGGACTACAGGCGCTCGTCACCACGCCCGTCTAGTTGTTTTGTATTTTTAGTAGAGACAGGGTTTCACTGTTAGCCAGGATGGTCTTGATCTCCTGACCCGGTGATCCGCCCGCCTCGGCCGCCCAAAGTGCTGGGATTACAGGCGTGAGCCACCGCACCCGGTCAAGAGTCATTTTTTTTTTTAAGACTTCACAGATCAACTTAAGAGCTTGTAATGAAAAGTTGAAGTTACATTGGGTCAAAAGGAAATTTCACCAATTGCCCTAAGCGAAAACAATACCTCACAAAACACTGGTGTTGTTATCATCTAACCCTATTATCTGACCACAATGTAGTGAAAAAAAGGTCAAATCTCAATAGTGACAAAGTTTGTTTGACACTTAACAGTACTTTACTCAATTGTCATTCTACCAAACAGGAAGTGAAAATATCATTAGAAAATGACAGTCTCTCAAAAGTGTGTTCAGAGATAAATTCACATCTTTAAAAAGTTTTATTAATATAAAAGGAAAAATAAATGAACAATGATTCAGCCAATAAGATTCATAAAAGAATGAAGAGGAAAACAGGAAAGAAAGTGTAAAAAGAAAGAAAGAAAAATGGAAAAAAATTACTGATAAAAGAAATCTCAAAACTGGACCTTTGAAAAACAGTAACAAAAAAACTAATCGAGAAAATTAAGAAGAAAACACTAATAAATTCTAAATATTAAGGCAGTCATAAAAACCAATACAAGAGATGTTTATAGTATTAGAAAATACTGGGGTTACTTCTAAAAATGGCTTTGAGGCCAGATGGTTTCCTTCAAACATGCAAGAACTCTGATCCCAAGGGTCTCTGGAGAGAAAATACAAATTGCAAAATTCCATAATTTATTTTGTGAATTTAACATCATCTGATACCAAAAACTTGCAGAGACAGAGGCCAGTTTCAAGGTCAAACCAACATGGGTTTAAAAAAACGTGAGTTAAAAGCTTGACTCTCCGTTTACTACCCGTGTTACTTTATAGATAAGAATTACATGAAATATACCAAAAATATACTTTAGAAAATGCTATTTATCTGCTGTAGGTACACAACTAATGTTAGCTAGCTGCCGTAATAATAGCATAGAACACACATATATATACATACATTATGTAGTAAAAGAAAATCTCAGAAAAATAAACTCAAAGACATAAAATATGCTAAAATTAAACCAATAGCATATTAAATAACTAAATCTGATTCATAAATATAAGCAGGGAATAATATTAACAATGTATTATTCTAATAAATCATATCAACAAATCTAGTATGAGAAACTATATATTCATCTCAACAGATACAGAAACACCCAAATCTCATTCCTAATGATAATATAAAACCAAAAATGCTGCATAGGCATTATGAAGAACATCTAAAAGAAACACAAACTTTGACAAAAAGTGAAACAGAAGGTGAAAAAAAAAAGAAATCAATAGAAAATCAGGATCTAAATGTGAATGCTATCTCATAATATTTACCATTTTTTGAAGGGTTAATGTAATCGAAGTAATATTGTGATGATATCAGCTTCCTTATTTTTAGTACTTTCCATATACCTAAGTTCATTTTTTGCTAGCAACAATCCTGTGATTCTGAGTTATTGACCCAAATTTCAGATGAAAAAGCTGCAACTAAACAAAGTTAGGAAATACGACTTCCACTTGCTCAAGTCTATCCAGGAAATAATAGTAGACGCAGGATTGGAACTGAAGTTAGCTTGACTCCAAAATCTCAACTTATAATGACTAATCTGTACCACTATCCAATAAGAACAAATATGAAAAATTCTTAAAACACAGACAAGTATTACTATCATCAGATGCTATGAATATATTCTGAAAAAAACAAACAAGATAAAATGTGAGTTATAATATAATGTGAGTTAAAGGACCTAGAGATAAGAAAAACATACAAAAATAATGGCTCTGTTACAGATAAGTAATAATCAGTTAAAGAAATAATAGCAATAGCAAAACAAACAAATATTTGCTATTCCAAAAAATATGTCTGAAAACCTATGAAAACTAAGGACAAGTCTGATACATTAATATGCCAATAAAAAGAAGATCTAAACAATGTATAACGATTTTCTTGATTGGGAATACTTGTAAAGAAGCCAAGATTTACACAATTGTTATAAATTGCCACTGGGATTGTTTTTGGAACACAAAAGACTAGTTCTAAATTTTATCTGAGAAAATGAACGAATAAGTATGTTTAAGAAAATGTTTAAGATATGAAGTGATTCTGTAATGTTTAAAGATTTGGTAGAATGATAGAACAGAAAATAGTAAAGGAAGTCTTCATACATGCAACAACTTAAAAGAAGACAAAACAAACTGGTTTTGGAGGAGATAGATTACTTAACAAATGACATTGGGCAAATAGGATCCCTATAAAAACTCAATTTAGATGCTCATACTGGACAACAAAATAAACTCTAGTTGGTTAAACTTTAATGATGACAAATAAAACAAGAAAGCAGCATCACATATTGTCACTGATTTGTGGTATCTAAAAATTAAAACCAGTGAACTTATGGATATAGAAAGTAGAAGAATGGTTACGGAGGCTGGGAAGGGTGGTGATGGGGAGTGCTGGGGGGAGGTAGGAGTGGTTAGGGGTGGCCAAAAATAATAGTTAGAAAAAATGAATAAGACCTACTAAATGATGGCACAACAGGGTGACTATAGTCAATAATAACTTAATTGTACATTTAAAAATAACTAAAAGAGTGATTGGATGGTTTGTAACTTAAAGGATAAATGCTTGTGTCACGGATATCCCATTCTCCGTGATGTGATCATTACACATTTCATGCCTGTATCAAAGCACCTCATGTACCCCCTAAATATATACACATACTATGTACTTACAAAAATATTAAAAATTATAAACTCAAAAATTAAAGAAAATATTACATGAAAATGTCACTCATTAATAAATTTTGAAATAGGAAAGAACTTCCTAGCCTGAGGCTTTTTAATCTGGGGTCCATGAATTCCCCGAAGGTACAGGAAATTCCTTGCCACATGTAAATCTGGACTCATTTAGGGTGAAACATACATAGCTTCATCAGCATATGTAAAATTCTCTAGGAGGTACAAAAAGATCAGGTATGCCTATCTAATTGAAGATTTAATAAAGAACACATGTATTTGACTAAATAATACTTTTAAAATAAATTTAAAAATTCCCTATTTCAAAACAATATAAACAATACCTAAAAGCAAATGAAAAATTAAAACATTACTTGCTATAACTATGGCCAAAAGGTAATATGTTGGGTATATGCAGGTAAGACAAATACGAACATGAAAGAGTATTAGGCGATTAGTAGAGGATTCAAAGCATTATTATCTTTTCGAGTGACTTTGAAATACACTTTTCAAATTCAATTTGAATACCAGTCTTTACAATAAAAAAAAGTCTCAGCATCTAATTTCCAAGAACTGAATGGAGACAGCACCTACAAAAACCTGAAACCTTCTTTAATCTAATCTTGCTTGACTGCAGGTTAGAAAAACATTCTTTGGTTAAAAAAAGGGTTGGTTTAAAAAAACAAATGGGAGGGGAACAACAAAATGAACAACATGATCTGAAAGGAAGGCAAAATGCAGACTGAAGACAAAGTATGCAGTATTTTTATAGTAAACATGATGCATATATTAAGAATATTTGGAACTAGCATCATAGCATTAGGAGTTACACTAAAAGCTTAAAACATGCTTAAAGTTGGCTGTGTAGGGAGATATTTGATTTACATTCTATGTGATTTATATATATATATTATATAAAATGTATTTTGATAATACTTAATTAATTTGAAGATTATATTATCAAAATAATGCATTATATAAATAAATACCTAAATTTTAAAAATGGTTCTATTGCTAATAATGTAATCATCGTGGGATTGCTCTTCCTGGAATCTGTCAGTATTAAATAAATATTTATTTGCTTCTAAGATATTAGTGGCAAATGAAATTAGTAGAATGCTTGCAAGCACCACTTTGATGAAAAAGGTTCTCGATCTTTTGTATTTCAAAGACTGGAACATTGTTTTTCAACTTGGGAATCAACATGAGATTCATCACTTTCATTGCTAAGTAAGGATAGCATCATTTCCTACAAGTAGGAAAATGTTATGCAAAAACAGTATATATAATCAGAATGAGTAGATTGCAAAAATTTTTTCTCCCATTCTGTAGGTTGCCTGTTCACTCTGATGGTAGTTTCTTTTGCTGTGCAGAAGCTCTTTAGTTTAATGAGATCCCATTTGTCAATTTTGGCTTTTGCTGCTGTTGCTTTTGGTGTTTTAGACATGAAGTCTTTGCCCATGCCTATGTCCTGAATGGTACTACCTAGGTTTTCCTCTAGGATTTTTATGGTATTAGGTCTAACATTTAAGTATCTAATCCATCTTGAATTAATTTTCGTATAAGGAGTAAGGAAAGGATCCAGTTTCAGCTTTCTACTTATGGCTAGCCAATTTTCCCAGCACCATTTATTAAATAGGGAATCACAAAGGGCTAATATCTAGAACCTACAAAGAACTCAAACAAATTTACAAGAAAAAAACAAACAACCCCATCAAAAAGTGGGCAAAGGATATGAACAGACATTTCTCAAAAGAAGACATTCATACAGCCAACAGACACATGAAAAAATGCTCATCATCACTGGCCATCAGAGAAATGCAAATCAAAACCACAATGAGATACCATCTCACACCAGTTAGAATGGTGATCATTAAAAAGTCAGGAAACAACAGGTGCTGGAGAGGATGTGGAGAAATAGGAACACTTTTACACTGTTGGTGGGATTGTAAACTAGTTCAACCATTATGGAAAACAGTATGGCGATTCCTCAAGGATCTAGAACTAGATGTACCATATGACCCAGCCATCCCATTACTGGGTATATACCCAAAGGATTATAAATTATGCTGCTATAAAGACACATGCACACGTATGTTTATTGCGGCACTATTCACAATAGCAAAGACTTGGAATCAACCCAAATGTCCATCAGTGACAGACTGGATTAAGAAAATGTGGCACATATACACCATGGAATACTATGCAGCCATAAAAAAGGATGAGTTTGTGTCCTTTGTAGGGACATGGATGCAGCTGGAAACCATCATTCTTAGCAAACTATCACAAGAACAGAAAACCAAACACCGCATGTTCTCACTCATAGGTGGGAACTGAACAATGAGATCACTTGGACTTGGGAAGGGGAACATCACACACCGGGGCCTATCATGGGGAGGGGGGAGGGGGGAGGGATTGCATTGGGAGTTATACCTGATGTAAATGACGAGTTGATGGGTGCAGCACACCAACATGGCACAAGTATACATATGTAACAAACCTGCACGTTATGCACATGTACCCTACAACTTAAAGTATAATAATAATAAATAAATTTAAAAAAAAAATCAGAATGAGTCACTTTAAAAATTCCTTTTTTTAATTAAAAAATATACCTTTGTTTTAAAAATAACCTACATTGCCATTGTTATTCACCTTTGCCTGGTGACCCCTGAACACTCTCACTGAATAGCATCTCTACAGACCAGATGGTTTCTGGGCAATCTTCCAATGTTATGATTCTTCAGACAAACTGACAACAATTGCTTTATATTCCAGGTATGGGATCCCAAATGCTTGAGAGTGTTAGCACACTGAAAATTATAAAATTGAATACATCTGCTATGGAAAATGAGGCTATCAAATGTCAATTCCCATGGCACCTAAATTCAGAGCAACGAACAAAAATTCAGCATGACTAATACGATCACTCCTGTATCACACTCTCTCCAGGAAGCTCACTACAACATTCTTTCAAGTTGTTTGTAAAGGTTTCCAATAGCTAAACAACAAGCAGACTCTGCTGAAAGCCCCTGAGAGACCCTCACCTCCCTATTTTAAATCTCACTAGAATTCTCTTCCTTCGCACCAACATTCCCTGGTTGTGTACAAGATTTTCAAATAAATTCGAGTGCTCACTGAAGACTACATAACTGCATTCTTGCTGACTAGATGAACAATTTTCATCTGTGAAGTCATGCCAGTTTTCAGCCTGTTTTCAATCATATACAGGCAGGTTTCTAAATTTGTTATAGGAATATAAAAATTACGGATCATTCAGGTATTCCTCTTTATCATTTGGCCTTCTATTAAGGCTTGGTTGTGACTGCAAGCTCTATTAGATGAAAAAGGTAAGATGTGCTTAACGTTGCCAGAAAGCAATAACTCAGTTAAAAACTCACAAAAACCAACTGTAAGTTGAATCACTTTTATGACTCCAGTTGCAGCAAAAATGCTGTCATCTCCTTGATGACCTTGCCACTTCTTTTCCTTATTTGCCGTTATTCAGCCTTTCCTACTCTTCACCCTACCATCAATCCCGCTAGCACAATATAATGTTTTGTTCTATTTTTTCCTTCATGCCAGATATAATTATCTTTAATCTCTACCTCCCTAGACTGAAATGTAGGCTCTGTTGGAGCCAACTTCAAGGCCTCATACACATTTGTGCTCAACTTACTTGACTGTTCCTGGCAGCTCTGGCAAGGACCATGCATGTTTTGTTCATAGATGTATTCTAGTTCTTAGCACAGTGCCAGGCACATACCGAACTAGCTAAACATTGCAACAGTGACTTGTAAGATGTATTACAGGTTTAGAAATGTGAAAAAAAGTTTGTTTCAAAATAAAGAAATTATGATAATCCTGAATGAATCAATCAAGATTTAGAGTTTAAAGAATATCTCACTAACTACAGATACCAGAATAGATACCGATCCATACTTTTGAATAGCTGTAGGGAAATTTCCTTCTCTCCATTTACTCATTCATTCACTTTACAGTTTATAGTGTCCATTTGTAATTAACCATGTCCCGTTACTTAACACAGAAAGGTGATGTGGTAGAATGGCAGGTTCTGGTGTCACCTTACCTTGAATCCACCTACCACACCTACCACCTGTGTGAATTCCTACCCCTCATTTTCCGCATAGGAAATATGGTGATAATGCCTACCTTAGAGCACTGCTTTGAGGATAAAATGAGCTTACCAGTGTAACACTCAGCTCAGTATTTGGCATAAAGCAAGCATTCAATGAAGGTTGACTGCTGTTTTTTCCACTGTTTTCTCTCTTCATTTTATCTTTTTGTACTATGCAACATCACCACACTCAAGGGGGGCCAATGGCAAGAAGAATCTTTTGGGTCGCAAACAGGATATCACTGTCTGATGTACTATAATCTTTGCTGGTAGGGATGATACCACCAGGCGTCACAGACTTACTCCTTTTTCTGTGATATGCAAACAACAAACTTTTACTTCATCTTAGTCACACATGAAGTGGTTACTCAATAAGGTTCAGAATTACGAATAGAGAAATGAAAACTTAATCTCAGATGGTAAGAAATAATGCAATCTTATAAACATACAATGTCTTTCTTTTTGTGTTGCATGTTCTATTGCAGGTATTACAGTTTATTTCACTATGAATGTGTCGGTTGGAGCTTTCAACACATCAGATGCCATAATCAACTTGTTGATGTCAGGATGAATAAAATCTTACATGTTAGTAAAATGACATGCTTTCAATCTGTCATTTTGATTTTCCTTATCTACTTTTCTCTCCTAGTGATGGCAAAATGCATTATGATTATAAATTTTTAAACAGAGGAAAAAAAAGAATGCTGGAATCAGTTAATACAAAAACTAGATTCCAGTGCCACTAGGAACAATTAGGCTCTTCTGAGCAAATGACACCAAACAATTTTAACTTTTATATGACAAAAATGTCCTGGAAGTAAAAAATTACAGGGCAAGACAATGTAGCCATAGGCTAGATCAATTCAAAACTCCGTCCAAGAAAACTTGGCATATAAACAGATTAAGTTTGAATTGTGTTTCAATATAGAGCAGAGGAATATAATCTGAGAATTTTTAAATACAAAAACAGCGATATTTGATGAAGCCATCCAATGAGTTATTATGCAATGAATCTTTTAATATGCTTTGACTAAAGTGATTAAGTAGCAGGCTATGATGTGAAACTAATGGACCCTAAAAAAAGTCATCTTCTCTTTTTCTTAGCAAGAAAAATTATATTTGATGGTATTTGGGGTGTTACCATAGGCACTATCAAGAACAAAAATTTCCTGGCAATGAGTAAAATCCACAAACCCTCAAGAGACTAAATTTAATACTAAATTTCACATATTTCTTGTAAAGTCACTAATACATCAGTGGAGTTTCTAAGCAATCTTATCGGGTAACTGCGTAAAGGTTAATTTGCTAACACTCTGTTTAAATTAAAAGACACAGAAGCAGATGAGCAATTCATAATGTAAATAATATTCTCTGTTTTCTTTTACTTTTTTTAAAGTGGGAACCGTCTCAGTCATTGACAGCAATCATGATCTCTGGGTAGGCACCTTTCGTGGATTAATTAACTGATGAGGAGGCTGGTGTACCAGAGCATAGTCAATAACAGCCAGAGAAATTTGCTATGGGTCTTGTTGCAAAATCTGTAGGCCCAGAGACTTTCTTGTACTACTGGATTTTTATGCAGCTTCTAATCCCCAGAATCCCATGGGAAGAATAAAGGATATCTATTTCCATAGATGGTACCACAATTTACCTGAGTTTAGCAAAGAAACTAGATCTTGATTTTTTTTTTCCTTTTCCCAATGGCACATATGTAATTCATTACCTGTTGGTTATACCTACAAAATATACATCAAATCTACCCACTTCTCTCTGTCCCCATTCCCATCACCTTGACCAGACTAGCCTAATCTCTCCTGCCTACTACACTGGTTTCCCAAATGGTTTACTTGCCTTGCTCCAGCACAAACTGGATATTTATAACATGAGACACCTCCAACATTTAACACTTGAAAATGATACTTCATCAGCTATACAAGGAAAAGGTCTGGCAATTGCAACAGGACTGACAACTATTCTTTGGGAAAAGCACTCTTTATTATTACAGTAATAAGAATAAAATGTTTTTAGTAACTAATACATTTTTCAAAATATAGCTAAGGAAAAAGAGGCAGGTAACAGTCTCCTAAGAACTTTTCTGTCTTCAGTTCAGTCTCTGAGCAATTCAACTATCCAACATGTTTCTTAGTTTTCTCATCTAGGGAAGGAGTTGGAACACACTGGCTACATTTCAGGATAATCCAAGGTGAATGAGCCGTTGACCAGGGCTTTTCCAGTCATAATAGACACCTCTGGAAGCTGTAGTTTTTGAAACCATTAGTTAAGGTACAAAGTTGAGTCCAGGAAAAATTGGCTTCTACATAATTTGAACTTGAGAAGGACTAGAGGACAGAGTGTATTGTCTGTGTGTATGTAGACATAACAAAGCTATTTTCATGCACAGTCCTGGCAGAAGGCCCATAGTAACTGCTCTGTGGGTCTGGTTACAATTATTTCACTATAGGGAAGAGTTCAGGACAGTACATCCCTTCTCTGTCCGCTAGGCCTCAAGTCGAAATGTGCATTGTTTTTACCTTATAAACCTTTTTCAGCTCTCCTCCCTGGTTTTCCTTTAATTCTCTTCACCCTCTTCACACTGTATACCCTAAGCATTCATACCAGAAATCTCAGCAAAATTTTAAGCCCAACATCCAACATTCCAATACACAAAAACTCTTAAGAGTGTGTGAAAGGAAGGGCGTGTGGAATACCTGCTTCTTTACCCTTGTATTTGTGTGGAATCAGGGCACATATGCTTGTATTTCTCTCTGTGCAAGCACTTTCTAAGTTCTAATTAAAATAAATAAAACTGTCGTAAAAGGAAAAGCTTGGTATGCCCTCTGCAATTTTACCTCAATAAGCAAATACACTTGTGCTCCCCGCCTACTGCAGCATCTCACAGAGCTGCATGTGGCCCTCGGGAAAATTTTTAATGAGACATTTTATACTAAAATGTGTTTTTAATTTAAAAAATACAAAGATGATAAGACTAGTTTATAGGATATCAGTACTAAGATGCTAACCTCAATACTAAGAAATGTTTATGTCTATCCTTCTTATGTAGCCTCTGTTAACAGTGCTCAGTTCTAGAAATCTGACACACCCCTCACCCCCGTGAGTACTTTAACTCAGAGCTGGCTGGTTCAAAACTCCAGAACCCCTTCTTGACTGTCCCACATATTAACTTCTCACAATCACTGTATCCCAAATATTCTGGTCATTTTCCAACAATTTTCCAACACTGGAAACACATAGGTAAGACAGATTATGACGAAAGGTGAAACAGGAACAGAGTGGTCGATTCATCTGAATTACGTAAGATTTACATAGACGGACTTTTTAGGTTTACAAGAAATGCAGATGGTCAGTTTAATTTCCTGAGAAGATTTTCAGGATGGATTTGTGAAATCAACAGCATATGGTGTGAATCATCCTTTGGCTCAACACTTCTTTAACTTTTCACACTTTGACCTTTCCATGTCTCGAATGATCCCTTCCTCCAAAGATAAAAGGTAGAGGGGCTTCTCTTGGAAGGTGAGAGGGGGAATAGCATCATGTCTTTATTTTAGCCAGGTGAAGTCCACTTTTAGTGAATGATAAATCAACAGGATGAGAGACGAGTTGAGGCAGTATGGGAGAAAGAAGTCACTAATGAATATCAGCTAAAGTATTTAGAAGGTAAAAGTAATTAATGGAGCAATTCTTTAACTTCTCTAGGATTCAGTTCCATTGTACAAAAAATAATGTTGTACTAGATGAATTAATTTAATATTTGTTGAGAATGGACCTTGTTGAAAACACTATGCTTAGGTGTCAGGGAGGATACAAATTTCTATGGAACCAATGTTCCAATTTTTTGGAACCAATGTTCCAAAATTCTATGGAACAAAAATTCCAATCATCAAAGCTGGGCATCTCTATTTTCATCCAAGTCCTGCACCCTCTACAAGCTTTCCCCCAGAATGATTTCATTGACTTCCTTAAATAATTTGCAAATATCTGTTAGTGTACATTTGCTTCCCTAATGAGAATATATAATCCCCTGAAAGCAAGTGATATATAATATTTTATACATATTTGAATTATGCCCTGAGTAACTTAGTGCCTAGTACGATGCTTTAATTTTTTGCAGCATTCAATATATTTGTTATATACACATAAATAAAGATAAGATATAATCCTTATTCTCAAGGAATTTAAGTTTAATTTGCAATAGGAGGGAAAAGATAAGTAATAAGGAGAAAGTAGATGAGCCTACCTAGAAACACGTGAATGTGTATATGTATGTGCATATATAAGATACCAGAGGGAGCTAATGTTCAATATGCATCAGGTATATTTCTACTGTAGAAGAGCAGCTGTTATTTTAATTTATTTTCTAAATTTAGATCTAGATATATTGGGTTTTCTCACAGTAAGGTATTCTTGTGGCCTCTGAGATATGAAATGTAAAAAAAAGGGTTTGGGGTCACTTACAGCAAGAATTTGTAGGAGATTCTTTATACCAATACCCTTTTAGGAAGTTTTAGATAATTTCAGATGTTTCAACCTGACTCAGTCCCTTTTATTTACCATTCACAGTATAGTGTAATGTTTCTTGATTACCGAACATATATTCTTCAATTTTCCAATGAAAGACCCTTTGCAATTAGAAGAAAGGTTCCTTTGATGAACTTAATTTTTGTATTTCCTGAGTTGATGCTGATATTTTTACATATGAAATATTCCACTAAAATAAGCTTTTCTTTGCTAATAATTGCAGATGGGTGAGGAAAACTTTCAGTACAACTTATTATTCTGAGCACTCTGTACTTTCATGAATATTAGTTAGACTTTATTTTATAAACCATTTAATACAAAACATCATTTAACAACAAGCTCTTTTATTTTTTTCCCCATAGGTCCATAGCACTAGGACCATATACTAGGATCTAGATGCAAAACACTTACAGACAGAAGGTGTTCTGGCCAGGTTGCTAAGCTAAAATTAGTACAGCCATCTTTCATTTCGGTTTTTCATTTAATAAACCTGCTTCCTTGCATACTCATTTTATCTGAACTTTTTGAGTTAGGTTACGTAAAAAGACACCATTTTAAGCAGCAATAGCCCAAATGATATCCTATAACCACTGATTACATGTTCCCTATTCACTTAGCTGAAACACCAGAAAGTTACCAAAAAAAAAAATCCACACACACACACAAAATTCGTACTGTTAAACTTTCTGAACCAATAAAAATGTTCTGAGGGTACCACAACACAAAAAGCTTTTTCTCCCCTCTCTTTTAAGATTAAAGTATTTTCTCTTATTCTGAAATTGTCCATAATTTTTGGAAGCATCTTTGAGAGCAAGGAGGAAATCTCCCACTTTAGCAGAAAAGCAAGACTCATGATGAGATTGTCAAAGGTGGCTGATCTGCCTGCCTCAGTCTCCCAAAGTGCTGGGATTATAGGCATGAGCCACTGCGCCCAGCCTTAGCAAAGTTATTTCATGATCAAACTTGTTATGTTTGAATAAGAGATCTGGATACTTTATCTGTTTCTATGTTTTGTATTTCATTCCACTTCTTTTTCTTTCTTCCCCACGACATTTTTTTTGAGATAAGGTCTCATTCTATTGCCCAGGCTGGAGTGCAATAGAATCTGGTGTGATCATAGCTCACTGCAGCCTTGAACTCCTGGGCTCAAAGGATCCTCCTGCCTCAGCCTCCTGAGTAGCTAGGACTACAGGATGGATGCATTTATTTTCTTTTCCCTTAAGTTTCCTGGGAAGGTTTTTGAATGGCAGAGAGGCCAATGGTAGAAGCAGCATCACAGAAGGCACCACAGTCCTACCCATGCAGGCAGACATCTGGAATGTAAGGAAAGGAGGCTGGGGAAAAGCTCAGGATCTAGTTTTCTCTAATGTTCCTAGGACTGAGTAAATACAGTAATCTAGTGATGTTCAGAGAAACAATAAATTTCTCCTGATAGTACAGGGTTAGCTAGGACATGCAGTTAAATAGGGACTGGCAGACACCTGCAGCTTTTCATTCAAAGGCTCAGCATATCCAGTTACTAAATGAACCCTGACAGGCCATGCATTCCCAGCGAGTAGGGCAGTGTCCTGAGTCATAACTCTGCCTAGCACTGTGGCTTTCTCTCCTCTCTTCTTAAAAGACAGTATCTTGTAGATCTTGCTCCTCAACTTGTGACAGTAAAGGCTGAATCTCAAAATACCAAAGTTCAAGTGCTGTTGAGAAGTAATAGCGTAAGAGGAGATTAAGGGGTGGGGCTGGGTAAATGAGTGAGGCACATGTACAAGGAATAGGTTTAGATTTAGAGCAACTGCAGCCTTAATGCAGTTGGAGCTCCTCTCTTTAATTTCTTAGTTTTAGGTATGTTTCACATTAAGCTGGAGGCCCAGTGCTTATTGATGCTAATTTAACATCAGTATCTGACCCACCCTTTTAGTAACTCAGACCTCTTTCCTGTAATTTTGAGCTTCATTTTACAGGCAAAGATTGGCCTGTACAACAAACCAATGGAGTTACAAAAAAAGGTTTGTTCTTTCTCAGTTTATCAGATAGTTTACCATCCATTTTGGCCCCACAATTGGAGTGGACTGTTCACATCTTAAAACACAGTGGATTTTCCAGGTAGCCTGTATCTTAGGAACTTCCTTCTACTCATCACAGTTTTGTCAAAAATAGATCTTTAAAAATGTCAAAATGCAAAAGAGAGAGAGAGAAAAAAAACAGCTGTAGTCTTTCAATGTGTTACGCAGTCCGAAGTGACCTTATCTCAGGCTATTTGAGGCACAAAGCAAGATTTTTACATTTCAGCTTAAATCATGATTAAAACAACTGTTTTTTTTTTTTTTAAATAATAGTGTTATAGTAATATCTCAAAGAACTGAGTATCACCTAATTCTATGTAGCAATAGTTACAGTATCAGGCTGCCAAGTTTTAGTTTGAGATAGCCTTTGAGGGAGAGCAGGACAGAGGAATTCCTAATGTTTTTTCTTTTAATATTTTGTGGAAACATATTCCAGAGAAACAATCTAGAATTTCAGAATAAAAACTATGTATTTTTCAAAACTCCTGGGTAGAGTTCACCAAATTAAAAACACAGACACTTAGTTGAGACTTCTGCTGCCAGAACACGTTAGTGAAAAGTTGTAAAGTGAGAGTTTAATAGGATAAGTGCCAGTTCCTTGCTAAACCCAAACTTTTAACACCTTAAAAGATGTAATATGTTGAAAACGACTTCATATTTAACCTCGTCAAAAAGAAAGAAATCCAAATGTTCATGTGGGCTTGGATATCTCTCAGTGTCAAGGCTTGGGCAAGAGGCCACCCAGAGACAGGGCACCACATCCAGAGCCCATGGTCTTCCCCCAGTTTCAGTCCAACACATGACTTAGCAATTTACTGTATCCGCGTTATATTCAGGTCCAGCTGCCTGAACATAGGCTCTCCATCTTACAGAGGGGCAGCTGTGAATGCTGGGAAATTACCTGTGTCCTGAGAATGAACTAGCATGATTCTTTTTTTTTTTTTTCTTTTTTGAGATGGAGTCTCACTCTGTCACCAGGCTGGAGTGCCGTGGCATAATCTTGGCTCACTGCAAGCTCCGCCTCCCGGGTTCAAGCGATTCCCCTGCCTCAGCTTCCCCAGTAGCTGGGACTACAGGTGCCTGCCACCACACCCAGCTAATTTTTGTATTTTTAGTAAAGACGGGGTTTCACCATGTTGGCCAGGATAGTCTTGATCTCTTGACCTCGTGATCCACCCGCGTCGGCCTCCCAAAGTGCTGGGATTACAGGCATGAGCCACCGTGCCCAGCCACACAGTTCTTATTGTAATCCCTAAGCCTCTTCATTATCTTCGTATTCCTTCCTGTCACTGGCTATTGCGCTACTTCAGGGTGCAACTAGATGAATGGGCCTTTCCCTTCCTCCCTAGGGCAGAGGTGCAAGGCTAGTTTTAGAATACCGCTTATATCATTAGTTCAGTTCCTTTTTCGTATGATCTTCCGGCAGGGAGAGCCTCGGAGAACAGGCCTTCCATCCCTATTCTAAAATTGGACAAGACGGGTTTGGAATTCAGATTCTTTTCAGAGATGGTGCCTGTAACATACATGACACAAAACCTCCAGCGGGGGGCTGAGCCAGCACCTCACAATCAAATACATGAATATTTCACAATAAATGTTATAAATAATACTGTAAATAGCCTCAAATAAGTATATGGCAAACTTTGCCAAAAAATGAACTCTAGTGTTAAATTTGCAAAAGAACGTTCAGTTTTTCTGGCATTTAGGATTTTAAAATTGAGGACAAGAGATTTTAGATCTGTATTATTAGGTTTTCAAAAAGTTAAGACAAATTAACCTGTTTGTTCTTAGAGAAAAAAGAGATGGGGATCTATTTACAAATAGCCTAAAGAGGTCTTTCACAGTAATCTTTTTGACATAGAATTTGACTATATTGAACAGGATTTGATATAAGTGGGTCGTCCTAATCCCTGGCATATTCTATTTTGCAGAGCCAGTCTGTGACTGTGCTATTGTCGTGGAATCTGAGCTGCCTAGTCATGCTTCAGAGCAAGGGACCAGAAATGGGCAGACCTAACCTCTCTGGGACGCTCAGGAACATTCCCAGACTAGAATAAAAACCTCAACAAGGCAAGAGAGGGAGCCAACTGGCATGCATGTGCTATGACTCCATAATAAAGTAATTACACAGTTTGATTTTTTAAGCATGTAAAACCAAAAACCTTATCTTCTTAATACAGGGGAATTTTTTAAAAAAAGCCGAAACCTTTCAAGTTTTAAAGGTGGGATTGGGAAGATTATATTCTAGGTTGTCATGCTAGGGGCCATATACAAGGGAAGGGGTACATTTTCCCTGAGATCAGGGGTTGTCACCATTGAAGACATATAGAGATCAAGGCTTACTTGGCTTCCAGGGCCAGTGCAATGATGCCTGCAGCCATGGGGGCTGAGGCCGACGTCCCAGTGTGGTTGTCCGTGCAACGCTGCCTCAGATCTGTAGTGATCTGGAAAACAAAGTGAAAAGTTTAGATCTCTGAGGCCAATGTGAGTTATCTGCAAGTAGAAAGAAATATACTCACAAAAATAGAATGGGGGTATATGTTAAATACTTGTTTTAAATTCCTTGTTTCTACATGCCTGTAAATCATATCACTTCCAGAGAATTGCCTGCGTAGATCAACTCTGAAAAGGGAAGGGTTTGGAAACTGAACTCCATTTCTGTTAAAACCAGGGTGAAAACCAGGATGAGCCTACGGATGAAAACATAAAGACTGTGCAAATACCTCTTTAAATTCTGCTCTGTAAGCATCTTGCTTGCTTCTCCCTAGTGCCAGTTCTGGTTAAAACTGAAGTTCTTTCCTTGCCCCAACATTTTAAAATAATCAAACACATTGTATCAAATCCAGATACTGAGCAGGCATTGGCAACATACAGAATAAAAGTACACAGTCCCTGCAGCCCAGAACTGTTACCTTGGGGAACCACAGATTTCAAGCCAAAAGTATGCTCTGCCATAGAAAGAACCTTTGGTTGTGGACCTGTTTCTAGAATCAATAGAAATGTTGCATGGATGAACCAAGACTTCCTCAAAGACATAACATAGATACTAAAAATAAGGCTGAAGCCAGTGTACTTGATACGCAGTTACAGCACTAAGTGTAAGCTTGTATATTAGAGAAAATTAGTTATTTCTCCATTTTATTTTTTAATCAAAATGTGAGAACTAAGTCATTTTTATCCTCTTGGCTTAAATCCAGTTCACTTCAGCTGTGACGGAATAATATTATCATCCAGCAAAGGCAATGTTTTTCAACCTTTGTTTCATTCTTTTCTCACTATGGAAAAAAATACATTAAATTTAAATTCTCCTTAAATACTATGGAATAAGATTCTAGAAACCACTGTAATAGCTCTAAGATTTTTAAAATCCTCCCTCTTGGACAAGAATCCATTTTTTGCCCTCTTGGGGACATTATCACCTCTGGGGGAGTATAGAGGGCTGTGAGAGGAGTTAGTGGTCTCATTGAAGTTACTGGAAGACTATTAGTATCTGTCTTTGGCATCAAGGCAAGTATATTACCACATATTACAGATAAAGGTCAGCAGAAAGGTGAAGGGGGATCCAGGCAGCTGAAAACAAAGCCCTCTCCTTCAAAGTGCTTCTTTCAAGAGGAGTGTGAAAATCAGTTAAATTTGGTTTGGAAAGAAATTTGATCTTCACAGGAACAAAGTGCTTTATAGCTCCTTAGAGACAGAGTCTCGCTTAGAAGTTTATTCTAGGTCACACGAAGATGTCTGAGTAGACTCTTTTATGAGCTCTCATGGATCTAGATAGGCATTCTGGCTGATTTAGTTTCACATGAGACCGTAAGTTCTTACTATCCTTTCTTTGTTCCTTTTGACAATGCTAATGTTACCAGATTATCTGTACTAGATGGATGTGGGTACTGATATAAAAGGAGTGAAAGAATGAACAAAGATCTATAGAACTCCATAGATATGGTGGTGGGGAAGGAGTCAAACCTTTCACTGTGCGCTCCTGAATGAATGAATGGTGTGTAAAAACCCTGAAGCCATCTACTGAAACTCGACATCTGATGCTTGCAGGATGCTTGGGTAAACAGGGCCCTACCCACTTCTATGTTAAGAAATCGGGCTTTTCATTGTTGACTTTAAAAGGTATTTTTTTATTGTGTTAAAAAGCATATAACATAAATCTACCCTCTGAACAATTTTTATGTGTTGTTAACCATATGTACAAGCTTGTACAATATCACTAGGTTTTTTCATCTTGTAGAAGTCAAACTCTGTACCCATTGAACAATTCCCTATTCTCCCTCCCCTTACCTCCTGGCAACCACCATTCTTGTTTCTACTGCTATGTGTTTGATTCCTCTACATACTTCATGTAAGTGGAATCATACAGTATTTGTCTTTTCATAATAGGATTATCTCATGTAGCATAATGTCCTGAAGGTTTACCAATATTGTGCCATATGACAGGATTTCCTTACTTTATAAGGCTGAATATATTCCATGATGCCATATTTTCTTTATCCATTCATCTGTTGATGGACACATGGGTGGCGTCTACCTCTCAGCTCTTGTGAAGAAGGCTGAAAATGCACGTGGGGGAGCAGAAATCTCTCTGAGACCCTGTTGTCAGTGCTTTCAACTAGATAATTCCAGAAGAGGAATTGCTGGATTGTTAAAAGGAATTGCTGCCTCATTTGAAATTATGGGTGAATTTGCAGCCTGATTTTCCAAAGCCCTGGTCCCTAAGTCCATGCTTGAACACCCCAGAAGTAGCCTGTTTCCAGGTGTCCAGATCTGCTGTTGTTGAGACGGCCTTGCCTGCATTCTTCCTATTTTACCTCACCCCATGGTCACATTCCTTTGTTCAAGTTTTATTTTTTTTTTCAATGATTTGTGCCTGGATTCAAGACTTTTCATGATATTTTCCCACTTGGCTCTCCTTGCTTATTCTTCAGCTGCCCCAGACACTTTCAATGCACAGAAACAAATCCAGAATAAACACTCCAAGTGTGTGCAGCATTTGAGTCTAATAAATAACCACCTTCAGCCAACCTCAAATGGGAACAATCAAAATTTTATGATCTTGCATTTGCAATAGGAATATGCTTCGCCTGTATAGTGACCAGGTATCTATGCATACAACATATACTTTAATATAAAGTCACTTAGTACATTTATATATAAATACAAATGAAGTGTTAAATGCTATTAATGTAGGCAAGTCTGTGTAATTCCAAATCCCCATTGTGTTATCATTTTTTTCAACCACTTGAAATGAAACTTGAGACTGGTGGCTAGGGCTGGATGGGGTGGAGGAGGAAGGTGATGGAAAGGAGGAGTAGTTAAAAGGAATGGGGAGAAAAGAAACAAAAACATCCCCCGCTCCCTTCTCATCCTGCTTGAAATGGAAATTCCAGCTGGGTCATTTCATGAGGACGTTACTATCAGAGGGGGCAATATTTAGGGTAAATTGCAGGAAAGATCTAAGGCAGGGTTTTCGTCATTAAGAGAAGCCACAGTATTGGTGTTTTTGTGTCTATCTTCAGAAATAAAAGGCAAAGACCACCAAAGAGCAGGCAATCTTGAAGAAAAATGACATTATGAAAACTGGAACCACATGGAATATCCCCATTAATCACAACACATGTATATAGGATCTGACAGTGTAATTTAAAGGCAAGTTGCATTCAACAGTTGGCCCACGACATGGGGCAGGGAGCGCAAAGATTCTACATGCAAGCACTTTCACTTTAAATTCCATTTAAAGAATGTCTCAGAATTTGGTCTCAATCCTGATGGCACATCTTGCATGCTCCAAATTCCCCCAAATTCACTACACAAATCAGAAACAGAATTTTTCTCCAAAGAACTTCTCAGATTGCTCAAGAAAATATCATTTGTGCCCATCAGAGTGATGGAAACTGGAAAGGACACCAGGCCCTGAGCCAGATCAAAGCTGTCCTGATCAGCAAATTAGATTTTCAGTATCTCTCAGGATCAGTAGCAGATGGTTTTTTGGACTCCACTATGTTAGGGATGTCATCTTCCTTTGGTGAGAAGCGGTGGATATTGTTCAGGTTTAGACCGCCTCCACTAAGATGACCCATCACTTTTTCTCACCCTAAGCAATTATTTCCTAATAGTTCACATTTCATTACTTGTTCTGATTGGACATTTGGTTTTAGCCTATGGATGTCATTCTCCAGGGAATCTCAGTTCAGACTGACTTTGGCCATAAGTGACAAGCTTTTACAGCAACCCCACAGTCAAGCATTTCTCTCTCCTTGATATCTAGTGATCTATTTTACTTTGAAGGTGCCATATTGTCTCATATCTGTTAAAAGAGCAACTGAACAGATATTTTTGAAACATGAAATGATTTTACTGTTAGGTTGAATTTGTTTCTGGTGTTGATTTTGATTTGAACTAGAATTGTGCCAAGAAAGCTGTTTCAGACACAGCTATGGGGGAGAAGGGCAGAAACTAAATCTTAAATGTGTCAATGACTAAAATAGAAGAAGCTGATTTATTAAGCACAGTAAAATAAAAAGGAACTGAAGACTAAACAAAGCTTTTTGCGTCCACAGAAGTCACAAAGACTGGCGAAAAATTCAATCATGACTGACAAGTCCATACAAAATCCCACTCTCATGTTGCTAAAAGATTCTGTAAATGTGAAGTACAAATAGGAGATTTTGCTCACAAATGGAGGGTTGCTATCACTAAAGAAGAATCCCATGTTATATCGCTTTTGTACCTCCATAATGTTCAGCTCAGTTCCATGTACCAAGAGGCACAATATTTATTTGCTAAGTTGAATCCCTAAAACAAGCCCATTTATATTCATTTCGTTCTATACTTCAACTCTTCCGTTCATTAGAAAACAGTCAAAGTCATTCTTTTTCCACCATCCAAACAAAACTCACAGAAATTTGTAGTCAACCTACAAAAATTATGTGTGCATATATGTATATACAATCCAGGGTTTGAAGTACAGCTAATACTCTCACAAGTACTACAGGTTGTGTATCCCTTACCCAAAATACTTGGGACCAGAGGTGTTTTCAATTTTACATTTTTGCAGATTATGGAATATCTGCATTATACCAGTTCAACATCTCTAATCTGAAAACTTGAAATGCTCCAAAATCTCAAACTTTTGGGATGTCAAAATGACACTCAAAGGAAATGCTCATTGGAATACTACAGATTTTGAAATTTTGTATTAGGGATGCTTTATCTACCACCAGCTACCTCTAAAACTACCTCTAAAACTCCACTGCTTCCTCTAAAACTACCACAATGAGCAGCCTGCAATGAGTGAGACAGTGTGCAAGAGGTACTTATGTGTGTCTGTATAAAAGATATATAAACCCACAAAAACACTGCAAGGAAGATATTTTATTACCTAAGGAAATAGAGGCTCAGAGGGGTTAAGTAACTTGCCCAAGGGCAAACAGCTACAAAAGGACTCGTACGTGGTAAAGATATCAAATTCTTAAATAGTAGCAAAAGAAAAAAAAAGCTGAGTTACAAAGTGTCGTCATTCATGAGAGCAAAGGCAACAACAATGGCAGAACTGGCCTTGTAGCCCAGCCCAAGTCAGCAAGTCCCTAAGGAGGTTCCTTCAGGCCATTAAAATGAGACCTTTTCAGAAGCAACGTTTCCTTTTCGCTTTTTAACTTTCTCAAGAGAATATGTATCAAACTTCCAAATAAACTAAACACATCTGGATTCGCTAGACTTTCACTCATGAAAAATAATGGCATTTTTTTAAGTCAAAGAAGAAATGGAGAGATGACAGAGAACAACCCAGTGCAAAGGGTGAATGTATTTGAAAAATGAATCGGGTGGTAGAAGAGGAAGGAGAGGAGACAGCAGAATATTTCTGCAAAAGAAAATGGAGAGTTGCTTAGAAGCATTAAAAGCAATAAGATAATTCCTCCACATGGAATTTGGTTTTCAGGCCAACTCTGAGATACCCCAGGCAGCAACTTTGTTTTGAACACAAATAAATAAAATGACATCAGGAGAGGGCTAAGCAGAACATATATTCTCCCAACTCTGGCTCAGAGAACCCCTCCCAGGAGGAATCTGAGAGACCCTATGTCCCAATCACTAAGATAAATTACTAGGGGGGAAAAAAGTCAAAGTCTGAACAAGTCCAAAAAGAAAGAGATAATTTAACGATGGGAGGGACTGGAGAGAAGGGGAGCCTTATTCATAAAACAGAACTTGACAGAAACGTCAGGAGGAGGTGAGGGGTTATAGATGGGATCTTTTAGGCTTTTTGACACTAAAAACAGGTTACATGAACAGCTTTATCATGTAGCAGGGTTCCTGCTGGCAATTTTCTATGCTAAATATCCTGTCAAATAACGTTTAACTTTCACCAACCTACCAATAGAAGAAGTTTCTCTGAAAGAAACAGAGCAGCTCCCTGTCTTCTTGCAGCTATATAAACAACTTGTGAAGCCTCCATCCTTCCAAATGTTTGCTAGTCATTTATGCACGAATATTTATTGAGCTCAGACTCTGGAAAGGAACAAAACACGGTCTTCATCCTCAAGTAGTTTCCATTGTAGCATGAAAAACAGACAGTAAGTAAGAAAATATGTACCACCATGTGAAGTACCTATAAGTGCACTAGAAAAAAAAAAAATTGAACCGGGTAGAGAGTGGTGGAGGGGCGTGCCCCTATTTTAGAAAAGGTGATGAAGAAAATCCTCTTTGAGGTGAAATTTGAGAGGAGACAAAAATGAAGTGATATTTGGTAGAGGAGTGTTCTAACGGAGGGCACTTTGCACATCAGAGAGCCCTGGTTTGAACATCATACAAAAGCCATAACCTTGGGAGCTCAGTGCTAACTCTGCTGCCATAGGAACTAGCAACTCAGCTTGAGTTTTTTGCAAGAGGTTCAGTTGTCTGAGCGGGTATGAAAAAGGGTAAAGGAATGAAATTCAAAATGAGGAGACTAGTGAAAAACCATGGAAATGTATATATTCTAAATGCTTCTTCATGACTCTGAAAAGAACTCAAAATAGGTAAGAAAAACACTATTCTCTCACATAGCCCCATACTGGATATCCCTAAGACGTATCAGGGTGGGATAGCATACTGGTTACAAGATGAGTTTGGGGGTCCATCCTGACTTTGATTGGAATCCAAGCTCTACCATTTATTAGCTGTGGTTTTTGTTTGCTTGTTTAACTTTTCAAGCTTTAGTTTTCTTATCTGTAAAGTGGGGGCACCATGATCTTTCTGCATAGGGTTTCCCAACAATACAATGAGATGTTGCATTCGATGTGCATAGCGCAGTGTCAGGCACAAATGAGAAGGGCAAAAAATGTGAGATTTTCAACACGTTAATATATAAATGTATTACATGTGAGACATGTAATACAATGTGAACAAATATGTTCATAAAAACATTCTTTCATTATATGACTTTAAAATAACTAGTCATTTTAAATGACTTCTATTTAGCTTATGAAAGAGCTTCTTTCATTGTAATCTTTATACTTTGAATGCTTCCTTTGCTGTAATAAGATATAGGCCATTGCTGATCCAAATCTACTAAAGCATGAACGCAATACCAAGGTCCACAACTGTGCTAGAAGTAATGGCAGGAAACCAAGGGACAGGGACTTCCTTATGTTTTGAAACCCAGGGCAAGGCTTTCCTGTTTGCGTATCATGAAAAGTCATTTTGTCCATAACAAGTACAATTTATTTAACAAAAATGCTTTCCCAGAAGCAGAGAGGAGATTTTTTTCTGTCTCTCCTCAGATCCTCAGCAACTGTCTTGATACAAATCACAAAGGTGCTCTATGAATGAAGAATGACAACTGTGCTCTTCTGGGGAGGCTGCAGATGACAAAAGGAAATGAATGTCTCAGGGAAGGGGACCTAGTACAAAGACAGGCACTGCCATTCCTGTAGCACTCAATCACATACGCCACTAACAGGATGCGGGCATCACCGAGGGACCAAAGGTGTCTGGGTTCAAAGCCTGGTGAAGGAAAGGTCCCAGGTGCAACACAGGATGATTTGTCATTCTGATATCTAGAAGGAAAAGGGGTCAGCTGGACCATAAAAGGCTGACGTTGCTGCCAACGCCATTCATGTTCAAACTGTTAACATGTTCCTGATCAGAGTGTCTCTCTTTATGGGATGGGTGGAACAGATCACAGTTTTACAGATTGGAAAGATTGAGGTGCAACAAGCAACCCTCTTAACAGCAGCTGGAAAAACGCCCTAACCTCCCAGGATGCAGAAAGTTACAGGACCGTAGGTGAAAACGCGGCTGAGCATGCACTGAGCTGCTCCTGTGGACCAGGAACCAGGTACCTGGTCAGTATTTTATTATCTTCATGGAAATCTCTGAGGTCAGCGCTGGTATCATCTCCATTTTACAGACGAGGCAATCAAGACTCCGTGAGGGTTGCTTATCCACTGAATGGTTTCTCTGAAGCTAGAGACTAATACAAACAGCTTCCAAATTTCCTCTCCAACTGGGGGTAATTTGGGAATTCAGGCGAAGTAAGGGAATCTAAGAACTAGCTAGAGAAAATTGACTAATATAATCTCACAAAAACGGAAGAAAGGCATTAAACAAAAAGGAAGAAACAAGTTAAATACATACAATGAGTCACAGAAAGCTTTGAAACCATAAGCAAAAACTGGGGAAAAGTATATGACCTCACGAAACGATATTAACATTTCGTCATGGCGTCCACTTTCCCTGGGAAGCTCTCTCCCTGCCCACAGAATGGATCAATTTGTCTATCCGTGGGAGAATCTGAAATGACACCCCTGCCATGGGAGTCACAGTAGCAACCACACAACCACAACAAATAATGGTGAAGACCCCAGGAGGTTAGGTTTAGAGAGTAAACCTCCCAGCAGTGATTCTGCAGTCCCTCTGTACACACTGCGTTCTCCCATCTGGACCGCAACAACCTTTCCTACTTCTTTGACATTTTTACCATGAGACTATATGCTTCTCTTACAGAAGGCATTGATAAATGTTAACAATACCCTCCCCACAGCAATCACCCCACGGAGAATAATAGGACTGACTAAATGGGCATAATTAATTTGAAGCAATAGTGAGTTTGCCTTAAGATGATTTCAAACTCCAGAGGTAAAAAACGAGAACTCTTATTCCAGAGTTGTCATCAGGAATGTCATGATGCAGGGCTGACGGATGTCACTCCGTGCTAATGGACGTTGACCATGAGTTAGAAGACACAAGGTCTTCTTATTTAAAAGCAGAGAGATATTTCTAGATTACAACATTTCTCTAACGGAGGCAAAATTTCACTGGGGCACCCCGTTCCAGTTAAGGAAGCCAGAAACTTCAAATGCAAAGCTCATCTCTGCATTTTCGCCTTTTATATTTTACTTGCTGCTTCGGAGTTACGCTTATTGATGAATGTTGGAGGTACTGACAGGTAGAATTGGGTGTATATATTTAAACCCAGACACTGTGGAGCAATTAGGGAAAGAGGGGGATATTAATATGGGGAGGCAATTTTTACCTAAATCCATCTACAAAATGTAACTAAAGAAGGTAGTAAAAAGTAACTGATAAATGAAACAGAAAAATCATATAGTAACCAGGAATCAAGAGGAATAGAATGGATGTGGATTAAGACTTGCACAAAGGAGGTACAGTCCTATCCCCTATGGACTGTGGGAAAGGCAGAGGGAGCACCAGTAGAGTGACTCCAACCTGCGTAGATCTGTTAGAGCCAGAAGCAGGGTCTTGGCTAAGCGCTAAAAAATGTCAGGTACAGCATCTTAGCTCTACCTTAAAAAGACAAATCCAGAGACCGTTTACAAAATCATGATCAGGAAAAAGGGCAAAGGGCAAAGTGCAAAGGTGTGTGAAATTTATAATCAGCAGCACAGTGCTGGGCACCCCCGAAAAGTTAGAGCTTTCATAAGCACTGAAGGGCCGGATACTGTGCTAAGCACTTTTTACTGCCTTCCTCATTATTTTGTAATAACTCCATGAACTCTGTGCTACTAAATGTCCTCTTTGTATAAATAAGTATGCTGAGACAGACAGATTAATTTGTCCAAAATTACTCAACTAGCAAATAGCTCAAGAGTGAAAGAAACTCACGCAGGCTGGGCCTGCCACCTGAACTCTTAATCACACTGGCTGTTTGCCTAGAGTACAGGATATGTTGGTAAACGGGGGATCCCATGCAGCTTCTGTGCTTCTCCACCCAGCAAACTTTGTGCTGTCTATAAGAAATGCACTTTTTGGCCAGCTGTGGTGGCTCACACCTGTAATCCCAGCACTTTGGGAGGCCGAGGCAGGTGGATCACTTGAGTTCAGGAGTTTGAGACCAGCCTGGCCAACATCATGAAACCCTGTCTCTACTAAAATACAAAACTTAGCTGGGCATGGTGGTGGGCCCCTGTATTCCCAGCTACCCGGGAGGCTGAGGCAGGAGAATGGCTTGGATCCCTGAGGCAGCAGTTGCAGTAAGCCGAGGTCACGCCACTGCTCTCCAGCCTGGGCAACAGACTTCGTCATCAACATCATAAAAACAAGAACAAACAAACAAAAAAACTGCACCTTTTATAGAAGTTTAGTTCATGTTAAGTAAGTATAGTTTCAATGGAATTCTGAGTTTCCTTACACACTTTTGTTTTTCACACTGAATTGGCTGTACTTAGAAACCAAAGCACTAAAGCTAAAGTTAAAAGTCAGTGTGGAAACACAGTGATAGGAGCCCAGGGCTGAGTCAGGCATAGATTCCAGTCTCTTCTCTGTCACTAACTCACAATGTGAATGTGAACCAATCATTTATCCTCAATAAAACTGAAGCTTAATCACGTCTGAGGCCGCATTAAATGTTGCAATGTGATGACTGCACAAGCATTTTCAATTAGTAATGTTTACGACTTCTGATGTTATCAACGAATCTAATTTTCTATTTCCATATATTACTTGTGTATGTATGTTTATGGTTCTCCCTTTGTATTTCGAAGTGAACATTAAATAAACAGATCGTGATGGCATGCACATGGCACGTACAATTTTCTTATCGTAGGACTCCCCGCTGCTGTAGGTTGTGGCCAGCGTGGATGAGCACTCTTCCAGGTACCAAGGTTTCTTTCCGCTTTCTGCGGTGCTGCTGATGGAGATGGTGTAGATGCTGTTGGTGTAGCCATCACAGGAGCAGTGGTCTTTGCTCCTTCCGCCATTTCCAGATGCCCAAACAAACACAGAGCCGAGGCCTCTCCGCCCCTGTTCACAAACAGAGAAAGCTAAATGATGGTGTGAAATGACTCTAAATGAAGAGGGTCAGAATCCACTGAGCCGAACTGAGTATGTGCAGGTGGGGTGTGTTGCTATCTTAATACGCTGGGGGCTTAAGCAGCTTTTGGGAGTGGAGTAAGAAGAGTTGGTCTTATAGACTAGAACGGTCAGAAAAGTGACAGGAGCACACATAATGACAATAATAATGGCTAATATTTATGGACCAAGCACAAGTCAAAGAGTTTTACATGAACTGGATTGAATTCTTTCAACGATCCTGTGAGGCTGGCACAATTCCTGTCTCTATTATGCTGTGGAGAAACTGAGGTACAGAAGTTAAGTAATTAAATTAAAACTTTTCTTAAAAAGGAATTTAAGTAATGTTCCTAAGGTCATAAACAGTAAGTGGTAGGGCCAAAATCTGAACCCAGTGAGATATGAGTTGGGATATTATTAGTTGTAATTACCATAGTTATGCACTACTGTTTAAAATCTTCACAACTGCCATGAATTGGGTGCTATCATGCACCCTCGTTTACATCTGAGGAACATGAGCTATACAGAGGTTATACCTCCATGCTCAATCACACTGTTGGTGAGTGTCAGAAGCAAGTACTAACAGTACTTCTTTCTATAGAACTGATCTTCCCATGAGTGGTGTGGGCACTAATTACTGAGGGATGTTAATGGATGCTACCATAAATAAAAGGATTTCAAGATCACATACGTTTGGGAATCCCTGAGTTAAACAAAATTAAGTGAGCCTCTTTATTGCAAAACTTCTAAGCACCTTTAATAAATGAATGCTTACTGTAAAATTCTAAAAGCAGGATACAGTCTAATGTAATTTTTCCAAACATATTTGACCATAGATCTATTAACATTTTCTTAGAATGCTAGAAGACAGTGTCACATTCTTCATACCAAAGCTTGGTAGCTAAAAATAACTAAAAGAATTTCTTGGTTAGGCATGGTGGCTCATGCTTGTAATCCTAGCATTTTGGGAGGCAGAGATGAGCAGATCACCTGCAGTCAGGAATTCAAGACCAGCCTGTCCAACATGGAAAACTCCGTCTCTACTAAAAATACAAAAATTAGCCAGGTGTGGTGGTGCATGCCTGTAATCTCAGCTACTCAGGAGGCTGAGGCAGGAGAACTGCTTGAACCTGAGAGGTGGAGGGTGCAGGTTGCAGTGAGCCAAGGTCATACCACTGCACTCTAGCCTGGATGACAGAGTGAGACTCTGTCTAAAAAAAAAAAAAAAAAAGACTTTCTTAAAGTTCTCAATAATTAAGGAATAGAAGAAAAGTAGAATATAGACATACACAGTGAAGTGACTATAAGCTGATGTCTTCAGGAGAAAACAGAATTAAGCCAAAATGGAGAGTATTTCTGGGAATAGCTATAGCTGAATCTCTAAGAAATTGTGCCATTTTAAAGCTAGAAGGCAAATTGGAGGACATCAAGGCCAAATCCATCATTTTCTATTAGGAAGTGAGAACCCAAGTCACAAAGCTAGTGATGGCAGAGACTTTCTTCCTTCCAGGCCCTAATTTTCTGGTCCCCAGGTGGAAGGAAAATTTGGGGGATGCTTTCTTAGAATTTCTGGAAAAAGAGCCAAAAAAAAAGAGACAACAAAGTCTAGAATATCTGTGATAAACTCTTCCTGACCTTGACTCTTCAAGGAATGGAATATTTATGACATGATTTGACAGACCTGATCATACATTTCTTTTTGTACTTGAACTTGGAAAAAATGCTTTATGATTACCCAGGAATTGGAAATATTCATGAAGAGAGAGGGGGATAAACTTTCAGTTGTTATTGCTGCTCGACAGCTGGGCCTGGTTTACCATCCCTTAACATTTCATCAAAATATTCATGAAATAGAGAGAAAGGTGCAGTAATCACCAAGCCATCACAAACTAAGAATCTTGTTCAATGCTATGATAATCTCTAGGAGGGATTATGCATCGCTATGGTGAGGGTGGTCAGACTGAGAAACTATGTCTAGACCTCAGAGACAGAACAACATACCAGAGGGAAAGAAAGAATGTTCCAAGTCATCATCAATATGTTCCCTCTCTATCAGACACTGAGGGGCTGTGTTACAGGCAAAAATCAGGGTCCCACTGGGCCTCACCTGACAGGTCAATAGAATATATGGGATTGTGCAAAAACCCACCTGATTTAAACAGCACCATAACAGATGATAGACAAAGACTCACAACGCAACTAAAAGGCATATATGGTACAAGCACGTGTGTGTATGTGTGTGTGTGTGTGTGTGTATTTGTAAAATTATGACAGTGTGCCCATGAATAAAATTCAATTAAACTATCTTTAAAAAGTAACTTGATTTTAAAGAATATTTAATAAGAAAATATTTAGGAAGCATTTTTGTGATAATGTAGTTATAAACGTAGGATACAAAATGATATAGCATAGTCTCAGTTTAGGAAAAAATGTGTGTAGACTGGGTGCAGTGGCCAACGCCTATAATCCTAGTGCTTTGGGAGGTCAAGGCAGGAGGATCACCTGAGGCCAGGAGTTAGAGACCAGCCTGGGCAACAGGGCAACACAACATATTTACAAAAAATTAAAAAGAAATATCCAAGCGGTGGTGTATGCTTCTAGTCTCAGCTATTTCAGTGGCTGAGGTGGAAGGATTGCTTGGAGCCAGGAGTTCAAGGCTGCAGTGAGCTACGATTGCTCCGCTGCACTCCAGGCTGAGTGACAGAGCAAGACCCTGTATCTTTAAAAAAAAAAAAAAAAAACAAAGGGAAAGACAAAAAAGTGTGTGTGTACAGCAGTCTATATGCATAAATTTAGAGGCATACCATAATGTGAAAATGTAATTGAAGTTATCCTGTATTGTAAGATCAGAAAAGCTTTTTTTTTTTTTTTTATATCAATCTTCTATGGCCATGTCTTACTTTAATAAAAAGAAACAAGAACTTTAATTCCTCTACTAAGAGGGAAAACACAGAGTCAATTCTTAAGAGATAATTTTTTCATGTTATGGCCAAAAGGGGTTTTACCCATAGAAGGTCCACTGTGTACTAAAAACAACAGAGGCTGACATTTCTAAAAAACCTTCTACGTGCCAAGCACTGTACAAACATTACTCTGCACGATCCAAGTTTATATTATCATCGTTTTACAGATGAGCAAACTGGTTCTCAGAACTGCTCACTAACGGGCTGGGTGCAGTGGCTCATGCCTGTAAACCCAGCACTTAGAGACAAGCCTGGGAAACATAGCGAGACCCTGTCTCTAAGAAAAAAAATAAAAAATTAGCCAGGCATGGTGGCATGCGCCTATATTCCTGGCTTCTAGGGAGGCTGGGGTGAGAGGATCACTTGAGCCCAAGAGGTCGAGGCTGCAGTTACTTATGGTCACACCACTGCAGTCCAGCCTAGGCAACAGGGCTCAGAGAAAGACTGTCTCTAAACAAATAACAAAAAAAGAAAATGCCAGACCTTGAAAACTGACTGGAGCCACAGCCTGAGCTATTAATCCTTACAACAGTCTTCTTTTGGGTAAAAAGAAGGCTAGTGGTTATTGTACCCTTTCTGGCCAAATCTCCCATGACTTCATTGCAGCTTGGCCTTAGAATGTAAGAGCAGACCAGCACTCAAGTCCTTTCTAGACTTGGCAGTAGTATTAGAACTGATAAAGAATAGATGTATGCCTTGCCCCCAAGAGGTAGGATGTAGTTTCCAACCCCCAAGTTCCCTGAAATCCCACCCTGAGGGGGGACTCACTCAGAAGTGTGAACACAGGTCATTCTATTCTGGCATCACTCACGGAAGACACCAATAAGGAGGGGCAATGGCATTGCTGAGGGGTGCTTTGGGGATCTACTGGGTTGAGAGAGTCCTGAGTTGAGAGGACAGTAGGTTGCTGCTGCCCTGAAAATGTCCCTTCCAGACAGAGGTGATGTCCTTGTTTGGAACAAATAATTTGAGGGAATTGTTTTATAACTGAGCATGGTGAAGGAAAACCTCAAAGGACAGTGTGGGGTCAATAACCACTTCTACGTCTGAAGGGGCACAGAGAGAGGGGAGTCACTGGAGCTGGTGACAGAGGGGTTAATCAGAGTTGGTCAGTGGACACGCTAGCCTGTGTTGGCCCTGCAGGTTAGGGGCAGGTGAATGTATACCTGAGCCCCCAGTCTCCCCGTCTTACATTCTAATTTCTGGCCAGCATACCCCACTGGCCAAACCTCATTAAAACCCATAGAGATCAGTGTCCGCATGCACAGAGCTTGTGGAGAGAAGGGAAGAAGAGATCTTAAGGGTTAAATAGGAGACACTGGAATAGTCCTGAAGGTGTGTGGTGGACTGCACTGTGTTCCCCTCAAGTCATATGCTAAAGCCCTAAAGACCAATGCGACTATATTTGGAAAAAGGGTTTTCAGTGAGGCAATTAAGCTTAAACGAGGTCATAAGTGTGGGGCCACACAGGACTGGTGTCCATATAAACAAAGGAAGACATATCAGAGCTCAGATCTCTCTAGCACACTCTCTCTCTCTTTTTCTCTCTCTTAGGGTGTGGGCACAGAGGGAAGGCTATGTGAAGACACAGCCAGAAGGTGGTATCTGCAAGCCGAGGAGGGCCAGGACCCAGCTCTACAAGCATTGTGGTCTTGGACTTCCAGCCTTCCAGCCTCCAGAACTGTAAGAAGATAAATTTCCCTTGTTTAAGCCAGGGGTCTGCAACCGAAATCGATCTGTGGCTTGTTAGGAATCTGGCCACACAGCAGGAGGTGGGTGGTGGGCAGGCAAGCGAAGCTTCATCTGTGTTTACAGCCATTTTCTATTACTCACTTACCGCCTGAGCTCCACCTCCTGTCAGATCACCAGTGGCATTGGATTCTCATAGGAGCTTGAACCTGTTTATGAACTGCGCATGTGAGGGATCCAGGTTTCGTGCTTCTTAAGATAATCTAATGACTGACGATCTGCCACTGTCTCCCATCACCCCCAGATGGGACCATTTAGTTGCAGGAAAACAAGCTCAGGGTTTCCATGATTCTATATTATGCTGAGTTGTATAATTTCATTTTATATTACAATGTAATAAGAGAAATAATGTGCACAATGAATGTAATGTGCTTGAATCATCCCCTAACCCCCCGTTCTGTGAAAAAAATGACTTCCACGAAACCTTTCCCTGGCACCAAAAAAGTTGAGGACCGCTGGTTTAAGCCACCCAGTCTGTGCTGTTTTGTTACAGTAGCCCAGGCTGACTAACACAAGGAGAGAGGAAGAACAGGGGCCTGCCCCTCGTTGGATTGTGTGTGCTCTGTCACAGAATGCAGAGAGACTGCCATCATTTGACCCAGGAGGCAAGCTGACCTTTATTCCTGTGAGTATGGTTTATGATTGAAGTCTCAGAAATAAACAGACTGAATTTGTGGGCTAGAATGCCATCAAGACAGCTGCTAAAGATCTATGGGGTTAATCCTAAACAATTAGCAATTCAAAAATACATTTCCTACAGAGGCACAGGGGGTTTCCATTCATATGAAATATCCAGAAACCAAAACATATGTGGCAAAAATTAAAAATCTGGACATTTCTCCAAAAAAAGTAAATTTAAGAATTAAATCTTAATGAGGGATATAGGGAGAAGGGGGGGTGCAAGGAGTACTATGAAGAGAAAAGAATCTTGAGGCATATATTTTCCTAAAGTGTAGGAAATAATGACATTTTCTAGCTTGGTGAGGTAGTGTGATTGCAATTGGCTATTTAAATATGGCTTTGCATGGCAAAAAAAAGAAAAATCTCTTCAATTTAATTGAGTGCTCCATTAAAAGTCAGCTAACTTAAGGCAAAATACATTGTGGAATCCATGCAGGATCCATTTGAACAACCTGTAAATACTCTCTTTGTATCTAAATGTACGTTTTTTTCTCATGAATGCCCTATGAAAATCAATTTGTAATACCCTATCAGCATTATTATTAAAGGATAGAAAAGAATTGGATTTCCTTGTGGCTCAGAAGGTCAGAAAAGGCCACTTTATGCTGGATTACCAATTAAATCATACACTCCGAGCCAGGTTTTGAGAACATTAGTGTATGATGGAACTAAATTTCTTTATTTAAAATAGTGTGATTATTTTCTAGTCAGTGCAGTTAGGTTTTATTTGATATTTTAGTATTACTTTCTTCTCCTGTATTGCTTAGTAAGTATTTTTAAAAGGCCATGAGTAAATTCTTGTGATATAAAAAAGAGTAAGAAAGATAGTAACATATATTAATATGTGGCTAGATACTGTGCTAGCTTTCACATATTATTAGTTAATTTAGAGCAGAATTTAGAGCAACACCAGCAAAGTAGATAGCACTGAATGGATTGTTCCTTTTCAGGAAACTGATAATGTTAAGTAATAGGCCCAGTATCATATAACTAGGACGTGGTAGAGACAAGAGGTTGAGACCCTGGGTCTGATCAGAACCTCTGGATCTGTATATGTTTACTTGAAGAGACACAACAAAACAACTTTGGAATGAGGCACTTCCATTCATTCGTGATGTCTCGCAAGCACCGCCACAATACCCAACTTATCAAAGCCCCTTGTCATTCCTCTCCCCACCTTTTTTGATATTCCTCCTTTTGGGAAGAAAAGAGCACAGTTCTCTCTGTAAGCTTTTTATCCCATGGTTATTTCATACTCCATATTCCCTGGATAAAGGGGCATCCAGGGGTAAGGGGAAGAAGTTGGAGAGAGACAAGGACACTTACTACTAATGACTTAGTAGCTAAGAAATAAAGAACTGTTCCTATTTTTAAAGCTTAAGGATATTCTGACTAGCATTTTTGAAATAAATCTTGTTGCTTTATAGAACAGGGTTCATTGAAAGAAATAGATCTCGTCTAGAAACATAATGTAAAGACCAAAAAAAAAAAAAAAAAAAAAATTAAAAAACCTCACAAATACCACCAAAACCCCCTTTAAAAACTACTGTTTTTGTAGCACTCACACAAAACATTTGTTCCAGAATTCTAAAACATATTGCTTCTTTAAGCAACTTAAAGCAGCTCACATTTATCCTATTGTTAGAAACAAGCTAAACTGGTATAACTTGGTGGGAGAAAGCGTTCTTGGTCATGCACAGAGATGATGTAGTCATGGTAAAGGTGTATGAAGACATCTATGGGATAAGAGCTTACTTAAGCCCCAGACTTGTTTTTTCAATCAGTTCATCCAAGTAAGATGGAGCTGAGGTTAGGGAAATTAATTATATGGAATCAAGTTAAGACTCAGTGAATAAGGTGGTCCATCCCCTCAAAAAATCCACAAGTAACTTGAATGAGACAATATGAGATGTTTTGTCCAATGTAGAGAGTATCCAGGTTTCTCTTGTTCTGCTTCTACACTTAGAATATTTCATAATTGTGCTCTCAGAATAACTAAGGTAAACAGAGGAACTATTATATGTATTTTAAAGCAAACACTCATGAATTATGCTTTATTTATTTGGTGATCTGAGTAAAGGAAAGAGTTCATTAATTCCGCTTGTTTCTAAGCAAAAATTCCAGGATCGAAAATGCTTACCAATGGAAAGCAACAGCTCCCTAAAGCTGATTTCAGCAACCAGCCAACAACCAGTGAGTGGCCTCCACCAGCACCTGCTGATGTCCAATGCTTTCCGCAGCCCAGTTCCTGGCCCTGCTACTGGTCTCAATCTTTATGCACCTGCTTTAGCCTGTCAGCTGCCAGACCCACCCTAAAGAGAGACTAAGAGAGACTCTGAGGAAGGGCTGTCTAAACATCGTCAGACTGGCTTCCAAAGAACACTGTACGGGAGTACCTTCATCATTCACATTCTGTGCTACTTAGCCACTCAAAAGATGGCTGATGAGAGAGATGGGAAATACAAATGCAGTGATTTTCTACTTCTCTGGTAAGATAAATGGAGCAAAGAAGGCTTTTGTAGATAGTTACCTATTTCCGCTCATTTCTGTCTTCTTGCCATTTCTTATGCGACGTGATTTCACTCCCTCCTCTTCCATCGCATCTTAACCTCACCAATCTGTCTTTTCAGCCCTATACCAGGTAGTCTGTATTATGATTTTCTGTGCACACAATAGGTCACTAAGCCAAGAAATTTTTAATGTTCTTTTGACTTTTTAATGATGCACTCAAGTTATCAGATGCAGTTATTAACAATCATATTAATTTTACCATTCACAAATGAAAATCCATTTTATATGCTTCCTGAGCAATATCAAATGCAGCCGACTTCACTTTTCAAAAAATAGAGAGCCTAATAATGACTATAGGATCAACTGCAAATGACAAAATTTTAAATGTCATTTATAAGCTACTTTTAGGGTCTTTTCATGATATTGTTCATGTCCTAGTCCATGAACGGAGAGCACGTTGCACTGAATTCAGGGACTTCAGGTCAGTTTTCTAAAGTGACACTTGGAAATGGTGAGTAAGGTGGTCAAAGACTAGTGTCAAGGACAATGAATCGGTGCTGCAAACACAGAACTTGCCTGCATCACTATCATTAGCTAATTTTATGTTTATTGTGTGAATAGAAAGAAAAAAATTGAATTACTTATTCACCATATCTGCTAGAATATAAATTTGGTAGAGCACCAACTCACTAAAGGCTTAGTAGAATCAATTTCCTTATCAGAGATGCCCTTTCTTCATAAGGGTTGATTGACACTGAGGATTTACACACTTAACACAGCTTCTTAACTTTATCACAACAGTGTACAAGTTGGTGTGACCCTTGGCTCCTGACAGCAATATCACAATCGTGTACATTTCTTTTACTTTATTTTCACAGCATAACTGGAAGAAGAAAATCAGTCTTACATGGAGAAAGAGTAGTAGAATATGTATGATGAAATCAAAACTGGGTGTGTTTACCAATGAAAATAAATACTCTTTCATACAAAGAATTCTATTTCGATGAACTTTTAGATATTCTGGTCATTCAGGAACTTCAAATAATATAATTTTGGAGCTGAATAATGCCCTATGGATACTATGTAAAGTTGGACACATAAAAGGTTCATTCAGCATAATTTTACATTTCTACATAAGGGAATTCAGGAAATGATGTTACCAGAGCCAGTTAGAGGCAGGGCTGGGGCCAGAATGCACCCAGTCTTACCTCATCCAATGCTGATTTCCCCTGACTAGTACTGACACCAGGTGTTCCTAAAAATACTTAACAGCTTGTTTAGGAAAACATGCTTAACCATAGTGGATTCGAGAAAATTAAAAATAAAAAACAAAATAAAACAACCTTCCCTTCTGCCTTATCTCCTTTGCCAAAACAACAATTCCCAAATAATTAGCTGCGTTAATAGTCCCTCGATGGTCAATTCATACTGGTCAATTCTGTTTTTTCTCAGACCTCATCTCATCTGTTCACAGAAGCCTCAGCAAGAATCAGGTGATTAACTTCCGGTCACTCCTTCCTACATCCTCTATGTTTTGAGCCCCTGCACAGTTTTCCCATTGTGTGGGGGCATCTCACATTGGCTGGAAAGAGGGGCAGGCAGACTAGATTTCTCAATTCCTCACTCCAAGCAGCTAAGAAAATAAATGTATATCTGATATGCTCTCTGAAATAACCACAATCAATAATTACTAGCAACAACACAGCTGCTCTGGGTACATCCACCATCTCAGCATCCCCATTTTTGGGAGAAGAAAAGCTATTCTCTGATTTTTTGTTTTGTTTTGTTTTGTTTTTTTGAGACAGAGTCTTGCTCTGTCACCCAGGCTAGAGTGCAGTGGCGTGATCTCGGCTCACTGCAGACTCTGCCTCCCGGGTTCAAGTGATTCTCCTGCCTCAGTCTCCTGAGTAGCTGGGATTACAGATGCCCACCACCGCGCCCAGCTAATTTTTGTATTTTTTAGTAGAGATGGGATTTCACCATCTTGGCCAGGCTGGTCTCAAACCCCTGACCTCATGATCCACCCGCCTCGGCCTCCCAAAGTGCTGGGATTACAGGTATGAGCCACCGCGCCTGGCCAGAAAAGCTATTCTCACACCTTCCAAAAGTTTTTACAACTTGGTTCATCCCAGAGCAAAGGCAAAACCATGCTCAGACTTTCAGGAGGGCCAGGTTTATGAAGTTAAGAAGGATATTTCTAATATTAACATTGATTAACAATGCTGAAACTGCTCAGAAATATATATCACCTTTAAATGTATATGGAAGGCATAAAATTTGAAAAATTCCTTTCATAGAGAATAAAAACATTTATTATCGACAGAGGTATGAAAGGAACTTACTGTAAATATTTGGACAGGCACTTGGAAAGGAGGATAGAAGGATATTCCAGCAATAATGAAAAGTTCATACTCTTCTCTAAGTTAGCGCTAAATTACGAAATCTCTCACTGTGAAGTGGTTCCAAGTGCCAGCTCAAGTCTACAAGGGTAAGCTACCCTCATCTAGAGCCCAGCATGCGGCCTGAACTGTCACACGCCTCTACTATATGAAGTAGTAATCTTGATCTTACACGGAGTAACTCCTAACATTTCTGAAATAGAGATCAGCGCTCTCCATTTCCTACCCATGAACACAATCCTGTCTTAATTAAAACAAACTACGCAATAGAGAAAATTACAGCTGTTATCAGGCTCACATTATTTACAAGCCTCTGTAGTGACTATTTTCGGATCCTTAAAGATGCATCCAGTGTGGCCCTTCCTTTTATAAGATGCCAATTGCAGGACTGCACACTTCATATGTGCAATGTCATTCAGCCTTCACGATAGCTCTGTAAAGCAAGTCCTATCATAGCCTTTTCTCTGGGAAACCAGTGCTCATAGTTTGTCTCAGGTGAAATAGCCAGAGAGTAACCAACTTGAGCAAGAGAAGGACTCTCTATACCACTGCAGGCCACATCCAAGGCTGAAGAGGAAGAGAACAGACCACACGGTGGGGTTCAGGGATGTGCCAAATCAGTTGCCTGAATGATCAGTTCTCCAGGAACTCAGAAAAGAGAGAGATCTTTGTTGTAGTGTTCACTTTGGTGACCACAATTCAGCTACGGTTGACTGGGAGCTGGGTGTGAACAGATGGGCCCACGTGTCCCACCTAACAGGAGCTGCTATTGCACAGAGCATGGTGGCAGAAAGTGCCACAGTCATATTTCTTACTGGCCACGTTGCCTAACTTTGCCAAGACTCAGTTTACACATCAGTAAGCTGAGTATTCCTGTGAGGCTCCTGCTCATGCCTATGTCAACTGGCTGTAGGCATTATAATAATGTTCACAGCTAAATATTAGGTTTGACTGTATTCATCAAACATGAGGTGAGGAATGCAAGCTCAGGTGAAGCGGAAAAACAAACCTGCTATCTAAGCCATATGTACTTTAAAATCATTTGATATTATCAACTGAGTTCAATGGGTCTTTGTGTATTAAATAGTGGTTTTTCTTTTCCGATGACTGCCGTGTTATGTTGAAGGAAACTAATCTATCTGTTCTCCCTATCAACTTTCTCAAAACTATGTTGAGAATCATAGCAATTCAAAATTAGTATAGACCTCAACTTGACCTAATCTAATCCCTATATGATTTTGAATCATCCCTTAACAGGGACACCCATACTATACTATACTAGAACACTCTTGTGAAGAGGAGTTCACTTACCTCCCAGGTAGCCCAGCAGTAACTAGAAACAGAGCAAACAAACCAAAGGAACAAAGAACTGTTATTGATAACTGATTAATCTAGTAGTAGAATAGTCTAACAGAGGGAATTAAAATAGGATTTGCAAAAGTTGATTTAAACTGCCCAGTTACTAATGGATCTCTGAACTAAAACTGAAAACAAGATGTTAATAAAAATTTGAAATTTGCACCTATGCAAGGTTAGAATAGATTTGTGTTCCTCTCCATAAAAATGCACAACAATTCACATTAATATAGTAACCTCAATTTGATACTTGGATGTCAGATAACTTTGTGCAATTAAATAATGTGAAACCATATATGTATTTATGAAAAACGCATATTTGTTTCCAAAATGGATGTTATATTGGGTACACTCGGCAAGTCACGTCTTAGCTTTGTTAATGTTCTAAATACACAGAATTCCACCAGGATGTAGTTAAATCTTAAGGCAGAATTTCTAAAGCAAATCCCAGTTAAAGTCAATTTTCATTAAGTGGAACCAATTTTTAAAGAAGCTCCCTTTTCTTTCTGCCTAGCTATGTATCATTCCAAAATTTTACATTTGCCAACTAGTTTAACAGTAATCTGTCATTTATTAAAAAGCAAACTGGTACTAATCCTGCTACAGCTGGGTGTGTATCAGAAAAAAACATATCCCTCCTGGATGGAATTGGTTAACTTTATTATGATTATTATTACTGCTTTCATTATACCTCTTCTCTGCCCTCCTGGTGAACATATGCCTTTAATTTAAGGGTGGGGAAATATGTGTATGTTCACTTGTGTGTATGTTCAAGCAAACTTTGCTTTCAGCAAACAAACACTCCATATAATCCATCAGTTTTTAAATCTGGTGAATTGAAAAGGCAATTGATGATGGGAAGGGAAAATAGTAATCAGAGTCTTCCTAAGAGACTAAACAGTCAGACATATGCCAATAGATGTCTATCAGATGTCTTGGTTTCCATCTGGACCCCTAAATACAAAAGAGTCAGGATGGAATGAGGTCCACAGTTTCAACAGAGAGTGAAGGGGCCAATGATCCTGACTTCACTGACTCTTCTTGACCATCCTTGACAATGGCTCTGTTTTGTTAGAATTCACTGGAAAGCTTTAATTGATATTACTAAAGCCTAAGAAGCTCAAAGAACAATGACTTGAACTTCAAAGTATACTAGTAGATAAAATGACAAAGCAACTCTATAAGCTATGCTCCTAAAATATCTACAAAAAACTGCATGATTTCTCCAGGAAAAAAAAAAAAAAAAAAAAAAGACTAAGATAAATGCCAAACCAGTGCTTGGCATATAGTGGGTATTAAAGAATTTTTTTTTTTTGATATCTTGCTTTTTTGAGTCTCGCTGTGTCGCCCAGGCTGGAGTGCAGTGGCCCAATCTCAGCTCACTGCAACATTGGCCTCTGGGGTTCAAGCAATTCTCCTGCCTCAGCCTCCTGAATAGCTGGGATTATAAGCATGTGCTACCATGCCCAACTAATTTTTGTATTTTTCGTAGAGATGGGGTTTCACCATGTTGGTCTCACCTGACCACAAGGGATCCGCCCGCCTTGGCCTCCCAGAGTGCTGTCATAACAGGCATGAGCCACTGCGCCCGGCCTTAAAAAATATTTGAGTCAAATAAGAATGGGAATACTGGTAACCTTAACAGAGGCTTTTCTGACTATGAAAAAGATTCCATTTCAAGTTTTTTTTTCTTTTTCTAAAAAATGTTATTAAACACACTTGTCAGGAAATTGTGAAATGCTGTCAATATTAGACACCTGCTGATGCACATCGATTGCACCAAGTGTATTAAAATCCGAATGGAGCAAAAAAGATGATTCCAAGGCAACTAGACTGTGCTACAGTAAGTCTTCTTATTGTGGGCTGTCTACTCTGCCCTAGCTTACCAGATTCTGTAAACTGAAGGGACTCTGGAAGCTTGCTGGCACTTTATTTAGAACATTTTTTCATCATTATACAGTGAGCTCCCCAAAGACAAGGGCTGAGTGCTATTCATCTTCCCCTACCATCTAGAAAAGTGCCTGGAATATTATAACCCCTCAGTGAATGCCTCCTCAATGCAACCAGGAATAAATGAATGAATGAAGAATCAATCATAGAAAACTTTAGGGTCTTAGCTTCTTATTCTGACACAAACCCTGGGGTCATCTACAGCTGAAACATTGTCAACTCACTCACTTGTTTTATAAAATCATTTTCCTATTTAGGACTGACTGGGAAGATGAAGCCAAGAATGTTCCCTGAGACAATGCTTTGCTGGTCATGTCAAGGAGCCAAGCCAAAGGCTCACCATGGTAAACGCAACTGTGTAAGTCTGAATGAGAGAAACTTTTAAACTGTCCTTTCCTAAGATGACATGTAAAATTTCAATTCTGAGACCCTGGCAAAACTGAGAAAGAACCTGTGAGAGAACCTATATGCCCTACTAAGAAGTCTAGGATGTTCCTTCTCAGTCATAAGGAGCAGTGATGAGTTTTAAAGAGAAAAAAAAATGACAAGATTTGCCTATTAAAATACTTCGTTGACTGCAGTATTCAGGCAGAATTCAAAGTTGAAGCTGAAGCTGGGAAGTTTGGAAAGTACGATATTGTAGAAGTCCGTATGAGAGATTTGTTTCTAACTGTAAGGACAAGAAGGCAGATGGATTTCATAAGGTTTTAGGAAACAGAACATGCAAGACTTACTAGATGACTAGTATGAGGAATGGAAGAAATCTTAGGGTTTAGGAAGGGAGACTGGGTGAATGGGAGTGCCATCAACAAGTGAGAGAATACATACATGTTGATAAAATTAACCACTAATATTATTTCTAGTTCCAATGTTTGGACTCTAAAGGTCTAATGACTTTAGCTGAATTGCACAAAGTAATTCCGCAAATTTTAAAACGAAGTTAAATTTAAAAGCAATTCAAAAAAGTAATAAGAAAAGCTTCTATGTAGTTAAAGTTGAGAACTGCGGTTAAATGCATCATTTTTACTACAGGACTTCTCAGAGCCCTTAATATGCTTCTATTTATTTATTATTATTTTTTTGAGACAGAGTTTTGCTCTTGTTACCCAGGCTGGAGTACAATGGCGTAATCTCGGCTCACTGCAAACTCCGCCTCCCAGGTTCAAGCGATTCTCCTGCCTCAGCCTCCGGAGTAGCTGGGATTACAGGTGCAGGCCACCATGCCCGGCTAATTTTTGTATTTTTAGTAGAGCCAGGGTTTCACCATGTTGGCCGGGCTGGTCTCAAACTCCTGACCTCAGGTGATTTGCCCACTTCAGCCTCCCAAAGTGCTGGGATTATAGGTGAGAGCCACCATGCCTAGCCTTAATATGCTTTTAAATCTTCAAAAGGAGCATATAGGAAGTGGAGTTTCTTAAGTATACTTGACAGTAAAACCTCTCTACCCCCAACCCCTTTTGCCTATCATTTTATTAAATTAGTGGTTTATGCCATATACTTAAGAAAATATTATCTTTGATATTTTTCCCACTTATATAGGCCATTCTTGTATAATAATCTCAAGATTATATAATGACTTTCTATAAGGGTTACTCAGCAACATGAGATTTAGAACAATAAAAATTTTTTATGGTACTTTGCATGATTAGTCAGTTTTTTGTTTTTATTACCTTTGCCCATTTTAAATAGTGATAATGACTAAGATTCATAACATATTTAGAGACTTTACATTGTTACAGGAGCTCTGCTGAATATTTTATGGGAATTAATCATAAAATCACCACAACATTACTATAAAGCATTTACTAGCATTTAGGTCCATTTTAATATAGAAACAAACTGATCCTCAGAGAGGCTAATTAACTTGAACATGATACGAAAGTACTGGAATTCATATTTCCAAATCCAGGGCCTGGGTACTTTAACCATCACACTATACCATGTATGTTTATAACATTTCTAGAATATTAAGCAAAAATAATACCAGTGTGATCCTTAAGTAAATTATCTCATTAAATGCATCAAATTGGCATGGAAGTCATTTATAAATTCATTCACTCATTCATCCTTTCTTCATTAAACCCCTGTTGAGTGCCAGACACTATCGTGGGTACTTGGGTGCAGTAGAACAAGCATGGAAGAGAAAATGAGATCAGTAGAAATAATCAATAGAAGGAGGTATAATAATTGCAAAGAAGGGATTCTGAAGGGCTGGAGTACGTGTGTGTTATATTGTATATAGGGAAAACCAGCGAAGCCTTTAAAAAAAACAAGTTAGATGAGAGCTCAGAGAAGCATGGGGTTTTGTATATAGGCGTCACTGTGACCTTGTCAAAAGCAGCTTCAGTGGACTGCTGAGGTGAAGTCCTGAAGCAGTGGCTTCAAGAGATAATGGAAAAAGAAAGTTGGAGGATGGCAAGGTGGAACAATGGCTTCAGAGAATTTCATTCTACAGGAGAAAAAAGGAGAAACAAGGCAGTATTAGGGAGGAGATAAGAAAACGAATCCAGCAGCACATCAAAGCTAATACACCACAATCAAGTTGGGATGCAAGGGTGGTTCAACACATGCAAATCAATAAATGCGATTTACCACATAAACATAATTAAAAGCAAAATCTACACGATTAACTCAATATAGACAGAAAAAGATTTCAATAGAATCCAACATCCCTTCATAATAAAAATCCTCAACAGACTAGGCATCAAAGGAACTTACCTCAAAATAGTAGGGGCCATCTATGACAAACTCATAGCCAACAACACACTGAACAGTCAAAAGCTGAAACCATTCCCCTTGAGAACTGAAACAAGACAGGGAATGCCCACTCTCAACACTCCTATTCAACACAGTACTGGAAGTCCTTGCCAAAGCAATCAGACAAGAGAAAGAAATAAAAAGTATCCAAATAGGAAAAGAAGTCAAACTATTTCTCTTTGCTGATGATATGATTCTATACTTGAAAAACCCTTAAGACTCCACTGAATGGCTCCTGAAACCAATAAACAATTTCAGTGAGGTTCCAAGATATAAAACCAATGTGTGAAAATCAGTAGCATTTCTATACACCAATAATGTTCAAGTTGAGAGCCAAATAAAGAATGCAATCCGGCTGGGTGCAGTGGCTCATGCCTGTAATCCCAGCACTTTGGGAGTCCAAGGCAGGCAGATCACCTGAGGTCAGGAGTTTCAGACCAGCCTGGCCAACATGGTGAAACTCCATCTCTATTAAAAATACAAAAATTAGCTGGGCATGGTAGTGTGCACCTGTAGTCCCAGCTACTTGGGAGTCTGAGGCAGGAGAACCATTTGAACTTGGGAGGTGGAGGTTGCAGTGAGCCAAGATCATGCATGCCACTGCACTCCACCCTGGGTGACAGAGTGAACTCCATCTCAATTAAAAAAAAAAATGCAATCCACCCACAATAGATACACACACATAATAAATACCTAAGGATACGTCTAACCCAGGAGGTGCAAGATGTCTACAAGAAGAATAAGAAAACACTGCTAAAAGAAATCAGAGATGATACAAACAAATGGAAAAAAACATTCCATGCTCATGAATTGGAAGAATCAATATTGTTAAAATGGCCATACTGCCCAGAGAAATCTATAGATTCAATGCTTTTCCTAACATCTTTCACAGAACTAGTAAAAACTATTCTAAAATTCACATGGAACCACAAGAGAGTCCGAATGGTCAAAGTGATCCTAGGCAAAAAGAACAAAGCCAGAGGCATTACATTACTTGATATAAACTATACTAAAAGGCTGCAGTAACCAAAACAGTACCGTATTGGTACAGAAACAGACATATAGACCAACAGAATATAATAGAGAATCCTGAAATGAAGCCACACATCTACAGCAATCTGATTTTCAACAAAGTCAACCAAAAAATAGCAATAGAGAAAGGACTCCTTATTCTTTCTCTATTATCCCAGTATTATCTCTACTTATCCCAGTAAATGGCCCTGGGATAAGTAACAAAGAAAGGACTCCCTAGTCAATAAATGGTGCTGGGATAACTGGCTAGCCTTATACAGAAGAATGAAGCTGGACCCCTACATTTCACCCTACACAAAAATTAACTCAGGATGAATTAAAGATTTAATGTAAGACTCAAACTATAACAATCCTAGAGGAAAATCTAGAAAATGCCATTTTGGATATGGGTCTTGGGAAAGAATTTGTGACCAGGTTCTCAAAAGCAATTGTAACTGAAAGAAAAGTTGACAAGTTGGATCTAATTAAACTAAAAACCTTCTGCACAGCAAAAGAAACTATCAATAAATAACCTACAGAATGGGAGAACATATTCACAAACTACACATCCAACAAAAGTCTAATATCGAGGATCTATAAGGAACTTAAATAATTCAACAATCAAAAAACAAACAACCCGATTAATAAATGTGCAAAAGACATGAACAGACACTTCTCAATAGAAGACATACAAGCAGACAACAAACATGAAAAAATTTTCCACATCACTAATCATCAGAGAAATGTAAATCAAAACCACAACGAGATACCATTTGTGGAAAGCAGTCTGGAGACTTCTCAAAGAACTTAAAACAGGCCGGGCATGGTGGCTTATGCCTATAATCCCAGAACTTTGGGAGGCCGAGGCAGGCAGATCACCAGGTCAGGAGATCGAGACCATACTGGCTAACATGGTGAAACCCCGTCTCTACTAAAAGAAAATACAAAAAATTAGCCAGGCATGGTGGCGGGCACCTGTAGTCCCAACTACTAGGGAGGCTGAGGCAGGAGAATGGCATGAACCCAGGTGGTGGAGCTTGCAGTGAGCCGAGATTGCGCCATTGCACTCCAGCCTGGGCGACACAGCAAGACTCTGTCTCAAGAAAACAAACAAACAAACAAAAAAAACCCAACAACAACAGAGCTGCCATTCAACCCAGCAATTCCATTACTGGGTATATATCCAAAAGCAAATAAATTGTTCTACCAAAAAGACACAAGCACTCATATGCTCATTGTAGTGGTATTCACAATAGTGAAGACATGGAATCAACCTAGGTGCCCAATCAACAGTGGATTGGATAAAGAAAATGTGGTAGACATATACCATGGAATACTACACAGCTATGAAAAAGAATAAAACCATGTCCTTTGCAGCAACATGGATGCAGTTGGAGGCCATTATCCTAAGCAAATTAACACAGGGACAGAAAATCAAATACTGCATGCTCTCACTTATGAGTGGGAGTTAAACATTGGGTACTCATGGACATAATGATGGGAACAACAGACACTGCAGACTATGGGGAGTGGGGAGAGGAAGGGGTGGATGGGTTGAAAAACTGTCTGCTGGGGACTATGCTCACTACCTGGGTGAGCCTCAGCATCACACAATTTACCCATGTAACAAACCTGCACGTGTAACCCTGAATCTAAAATAAAGTTGAGAGTATTTTTAAAAAGACCAAAGAGGGAGTCTCCTCTCGTTCTTTAAGACAGGAGAATGAACAGTACAAATGTATATTGACGGTAATAATAGAGTTGAGAGAGAAATTTTGAAGATAAAACAATTTTTTGAGGAGGTCTTTGATGGGGCGACAAGGGATAGGGTCCAGTGAACAAATGGAGGAGGTGGCCTTAGGTAGAAGATGAACAATTAATTCACCATAGTAACAGAGGAAAAGTTAGAGTATGTGGCCACAGATAAAGGCAGAAGGTCCGGTGTGCCAAATAAAATCAAAATGACAACATGTAACAGAATTTACCAGATTTTTTTGAAGCCTATGTTTTGTCTTCTTGGCTACGGGGAATTTCTGTTTTTCCTCTCTATAAATTGGGAAGAACAGTACCTATCTTTTGAGATCATGAAGATTAAATGTTATCATTTAAGTCCTAGAAGATGACTACAGTATAATAAACTGAACAAAATGTTAAATATTCATGTTGCTATTATTATTACTATTAATTGTATGCAGCCCAAAGTATATAACTGTAACTCTTGCACTTAATTTTATAGCTCCTTAGCATCAAATAAAATGCATTCCTTAGAAGAAAGAGCAAGTTGTCAACTGTGACATGGTTTATTTAACATTGTTTCTCTAATGTAATTTTGCCACATTAATTCTAAAGGGGCTATAAATTGAATCAATTCTGATTTTGTTAAAGTCTTTGAAAACAGTATTACATTCTTTGAGCCAAATGCTTATCTTATAGTAAACAAATAGGGAGCATTTTGAAATTCAATATTTGCTACATTTTTTGATTAGCTTGCAGAAATAATGGATGCAATCAATACTTGGACTCCCTGAGCAAAACGTATTTATTTCCTCTGTGAAAATCTTAGATACTTGGGCTTATCTATTGCTGCCTGATCTCTTTGATGGTCTTGCTGCTGCCACCCTGATCCAACACTCTCCTGGACCACTTCAATCTTCCAGTCATGCCTCTTCATCTCTCACCCCACATACAGTTACTATTTACATAGCAGTGATCTTTTAAAATTGTATAAGGTCAGGCCACAATTCTGTTTAAAGTCTTTCACGGCTTCCTATAACAGAACACAATTCACACGCCCGCCATCATTTAGAAAGCCCTGTGAGCTGGCCCCCGCCTTCCCCTCCAACACATCTCCCTTTGCCCTCTTTCTGTTCCAACTTGCTCTCAACACCTACATTAGTATTGTGTTCTGGAAATACACCTAAATCTTTCCCTACCTGGGGTTCTTTGCTCTTTCTGTTTCTTCTGCATATAACAGTTCTTCATATGATTAGCTTGTTATCATTTATGTCTCTGTTCAAATATCACCTCCTCAAAGAAGATGTTCTGTCTTCCCTAAGGCAGCTGTGCTTTCCCTCAGCAGAAATCAGTTTAGTTTCATTCCTATACTTACCCTCAGCTGAAATAGTCTTGGTTGTTTCTACCTTGTTTCCTATTTTGTTGCTAGAATGTGGGAACTTTAATGTATCACATATAAGATGCAGATATCTTTTTCACCCCTTTATCTAGAGTATATAGAAAGTGGGAGTTGGCTAAGCTTAATATCATGAATAAATAAATTCCAATCCCTACATTTTTGTAGATGATAAACCCCAATAGGCCAGAATGACTTTAGGCTGCTGCGTAGGTTTTCAGCTAGCTAAACGAAGGAATTATTTTATCAGTCATTTATTTCTTCATTCCTTAAGTAATTAAGCCAATAAATCACTTTTTTATTTCTTTGTTGTACCCTATAGTCTAATATTGTATTGTTTTTATTCAATTATTTTCTTTATCTTTGACAATGTATGTGACACAAAAATACAAATGATAATACTATCAAAGAATATAAAATATCCTGTCGCTTGATGCCTCACAAAAAAGATTTATTTAACCTGGAAAAGAGAAATACACTGCTTAAAACATTAAATTATATATCAATAGATATTTAGAGGAACATCCTTTGGGAAAATACAAACAAAATTCAGGACTACAAACACGAATAACTAGACTGAATTTGTATATCCAGAGGCTATCTCACTGAAATTGAAGATATGCCTTTAAAGGCAAGTGAAATTGAAGCTTTGTACAGACATAGGAAGAACAAAATAAATGACACTACATAGCTCAGGAAGGCTATGTTGACTTGCATCATCATCATATTATTATTATTACTATTATTTTATCGAGACAGAGTCTTACTCTGTTGCCCAGGCTGGAGTGCAGTGGCGCGATCCTGGCTCACTGCAACCTCCACTCCCTGGGTTCAAGTGATTCTCCTGCCTCAGCCTCTTAAGTAGCTGCAATTACAGGCACCCACCACCACACCCGGCTAATTTTTGTATGTTTAGTAGATATGGGATTTTGCCATGGTGGCCAGGCTGGTCTCGAACTCCTGAACTCAGGTGATCCGCCCTCCTTAGCCTCCCAAAGTGTTGGGATTACAGGCATGAGCCACCACACTCGGCCTGCATCATATTATTTTTAATCTACCCCAACAGGTAACTTAATGGAATTATCAGGAACTAGGCAGTGTGGAAATGGTATAGGAGAGAAGGATGATGGACTGAGGACAAATTTAAATAGTTTTGTAGGAGGACATGATCTTTTCTCTGAAAAATAAAATGCATTTATTATATTTCAGGTATTATACTAGTTGTTTTATATGCATTATCATCTCATTTTGCATTTATAACATCTGTTAGTTAGCATAACATCACTATTAGTGCCCTACCTTAGATAAGAAAATGGAAGCAGAGAGGTAATTTGATCTATATAAGCTTAGAGAGAAGTAAATGGCAAATATTGGACTCAATCCTAGCCTAACCCAAAAGCCTATTTGTATTAAATACATGAAAACACTATCGTGTTGACCTCATCACATTTAAATGCATCACCACGGTTTTTCCATATTTAGATGTGCAATGCTATGAGCCAAAAAACAATTTGTTCTTATTGATAGTTATTTCTTTTGTTACTACCTCAACTCTAAAAGCAAATGGTTTAAAACTGAATTCCTTTTTTTCCCTAAGTAAAACCTTGGAAGGTCTTCAGTGGAATATTGAATTAATTATGATATCTCTATATTCTAAAAATTTTGAAACAAATAAAATAAATGAGTTCTATTCTTAAGGGCTGCCCGAGAAAGATGCGTAGGATAGACCATTAGGTGCAAGTAGTAACGTGCAGAGGTATATAATCCCTGTTTGCACGTTAATATGCACAAGAGTATGGAAACATGTAGCCTATACTCTTAACAGTGGTTACCCAGTTGGGTGTGGAAATCCATTATTAAGTTCATCTTTACACTCATTTTTGTATAATCTGTTACAATAAGCATAGGTTACTTTCATAATTAATAATGAATATAAAGTAAATTTCCTCCAAATTATTTCTAAATATCTTCCTATGTGTTTGAATAATTTTCTCAGATGATTTTGTTTCTAATCTTAACCTCCTTTTACTCTTCTTTTAACAAAGCACCACATTTTTAATTTTTTACACACTAAGCTTCCAGTTAAGATTTCCATCGAATGAAAGACTCCCCAGCAAAAATAAATTTGAAAATTGTTGGTTTATGTGTTCTGCTTCAGTGAGATGCCTACTAGTCTGTTAGTAAAACCAGCTATTGAATATGGGGCATTCTTTATATATACATGCGCATTCATGAGGTTATGTGTATTACTAATTTTAGTATTTTCAGATTAATGAGAAAGTCCAGATTGCTCTTTATTATAAGAGCCATATACATACAGTTTTCTGATTAAATATGAACAGTGCTTGGTTTACTTAATTTGAAAGATCATTCTACTGAAAACATAGAGATCACAGCAATTTGTAGTCTGTGGCTTCAGCAATGAAATCACCAGATTACACAGAATATATTCATTTGCTGTTAAGGCACCTTGAAAGAAAACTTCTAGACAATGAGTTAAAACATTATCCTATGATTTAAAAGACTCTAATATAGAGAGCTGAAAATTGACAAAGAGCTAAAAAAGTGAATGTTTTAACCAACCGTGAACTATCTTTCAGCTAGGAAGTACCTACAAAATAAGTATGTAATTTTCTCCTCCAGTCTATTTCAGAATAACTAGAAGACAGCTTAGCTCAGTCTTCTATTAAAACTCTAACAAAAATCCCACAAAGATGTGGGCAAATCATTATTTTTACTCCAGCTGCAACATTACATTAATCAACAATGCATTCCACTGTAAATATCTGAGCTGGATATTTAACAACCCTGTGGTTAGCATCATTTGTAGTTAATTAAATTTGATTCAACAATTTTATTGAATACTCACTAGAATTCAATGCACTGTCTAGGTTTTGCAAAGCCCATGAAGATGTATAGAGCACAAGGGCGGCTCTCTAGGAACTCGCAATTTAGTATGGAAGACATACCCAGAACTAACTCTGATATAAAGCACAATATGAGAGGAACTGTATGTAACAGTAGTAAGAATATAAAGCACAGGTAGGGTCTGTTTATAGTTAATTCTAGTTTGGGCAGTGAGAAGGCTTCTGGGAAGAGGTAAACATTTTTTAGCTGGGGCTTGATGGTCAAACAGGATTTGGGCTTACAGTGGGAGGACTTGGGAATGGGGCAGGAGAACTATGTAGGAAGAACAAGGAAAACATTCTGTGCTGTTGGATAGGAGTGGAGCATGTCTACATTATAAGGAGTAAAACAGAGGAGGAAGAAAAGGGAGGTTAGGGCCAGATCAATAATGGCCTTAAATGAACAAGACTAACGGTATGCTTTAAATCACCCAAAGGTCCATTCATGAAAAAGAAAAAGACATTACTTCCAGTGGAGCTCTCCTCCTTTCATGATTACAAAGATTAGTATCCTTATTTTAAAAAATTAATTTAAATAAGACAGGATTTCTTAAGATCTGTAATTTGAAATAGACATTTTATTACATTAGATTATATGGTTAGTTTTTTGGGGGAGAGTGGTTAATCAATTTTTTGGTGTAATTAAGGAAAAGAACGATGCATTAAGCTACTTGGTTGTAGAGATCAGGAGCTGGAACACAAATAATATTGTCCTGGGACAGAGGTGGGAGAAACTAGAGAAAGTACTAAAAAAAGGGAGATGCCCCAAGGGGCATCACTATGCAATCTATTCACACTACCTGGAGAGTGTTAAATTACCTTCCCTCAATTTCACAGTCCTAAGAATGTATTTCTCCAAATGCAAGATTAACGTATTAATATATTTTCTTTGAAAGAATTTAAGCACTCTAATGTACCTCTGTTCTCTTCAGAAGAAACTCTCTAGCTCTTAGTTCACTGGCAGAACAGAAATAACTCACAATCCCAAATGTTCACCACCTCTTTCCATTAGCCTACCTGCTGGCTCAGCCTAAGAGCTCCATCCAATTCTCTAGACTGCAGCCGGAAACCCATAGATTCTTCATATGAGAATCATCACCCATCCACACAGTATAAGCCTCCATGCTTTTAAAACCTACCATTCTAACGCCGTTTTCAAAGGCTTGCCGGGTGAGGGGGGCTGGTCCGTCCACAGTCTTGCCATCATCATCCGGGCCCCAGCTGGCGCTGTAAATGTGCACGTGCTGGGGGTTGAAGCTAACTGATTTTGCTTCAACCATGTCCGTGACATCTCCGTCCAGCATTCGCACTCCTTCAACACAGAAAGGAGAACTAGTTCATTACAGGGCTTCACTACACAACACTCCAAAAACATAGTTGCAGGATTCTCGCGGGGGAAGAATACATTTTTAATCAACACTTAAGTGAGCATATCTTCCCCTAGCAAAAGGATAATGTATACTTTGCAGGCAGTATCTTGGGCAGAAAGGATGCCACATTGCATATAAAAGAGCAAAACTTAAAAATGTTTTTTAATCCATCATTTTCTTTTTCTAAGGTTCCATTCCTTATAACAGCTGCCACAGTCTCTCCCTTCGCATCCCTCTCTTGAGTGAGTACTTGACAAAGAGATCTTCAAGCAATCTATCTTCCTTAAACTCTTTATTGAATAACTTGTGTTCTTAATTGATATAAAACATTCTATCTAACCTTAGCAGTCATATACTATTTGGAAAGCTGCCAAGGTAGGATGGTCTCATGTCTTCCATATTTAATATTAGCCTCTAATCATAAGATTGATGTGAACTTAATGTTTCTTTTTTTGCTAAGTTATTTATGTCAAATAATAAATGAGAATGATCTCTGTGGATGTAACAATTCAAATAATTCTCAAAGGGTTTTAGCCATGTTTAGTTATTAATCTTCATTTAAGCATATTTCTATCAAACAGATACGAATTTATTATTAACCCTACTTTGCAAAAAGAGACACTGAGATACTCAGAAATAAATCCTATGCCAAATGTCAGGCTTTCCTTTTTCCTTTTATTTTGGAGGCTCATAAAAACAACCACAACCAAGCATCTAATTGTTAAGTAAACATATCTCTCCTTCAGCTTAAATTAAATACCATCACTGAAACACTGTATCATTTAAAAATTACATTTTTACAGGCCAAATTTAATCCTTAGGAAAACCTTGTCATCAGTAGGATTTTAAGTTTTTATTGGTTATCAACAAACGGGGATTAAATAATAAAACCCCAAACCAAGTAGCTTTAGACAGAGTTATGTGAGTTGAGGTGGGAATACTGGTAGAAATAAAAATATTATTGAAGTAACTATATCTTCTTTGTGCATTAGAAAAAAGTTTAACTTTTAACTATAAAACTTGCAAACAAGGAAAAATAGAAAGAATGAAGAATGAACATGTATATACACATAGCCACTACTCAATAACTGTTAACATTTTGTCTCATTTCCTTAATCCAAAAATATAGATATTAGGTTGAACTATTTTAAATTCCATGACAGATATGACCCTTCATCCTTTAAAATTTCTTACAAAAAAGTAGCGAAATAGTTCCCATTGTCATCCAACATCTAGCCAATATTCCATTCCCCTCCATGTGTCTCTAAAGACATTTGGGTGTTAATGTCTTTTGACTGTCTTTCCTCGAGACTTTTGAATTTTTAATGGAGATGTGTGTTAACAGGAGAGGCAGAGAATGAAAGCTATGAACAAGTTCCATTACAAATTTTGGAATGAAAATTGGAAAGTTTTTCCATGGTTTGTTTTGTGTGAGTAAAAAACCCTACATAATGATCTCAATGTACTGCATCGTGAGTAACCACTGGCTTAATTTAATTTAAATATTCAAAAATCACCTGCATGTCTTTTAGCAAAGAAAGATGAACGACTCCATCCCTCTCTCTATTGAAAAGCATAAAATGAAACTATTTTATTGGTACAATGAGGTCTGAAATAAACACAGTAATTGCCCCAAATAAGCTCACTAGTGTTCTAAATGCCAACAGGAGAGTAGGACGTAACACTTGAATTCAGTTTCTATGTCATGCACAAAAAAATGCTTGTAAATCATACTTAGAGTGTGATGTTCATTTTCTAATAGAAATTTCACAAAAAAGATTTTTACTTTGTCAAGTTTAAAGATAAAAGGCTATTTTTTCCTCATTTAACTCCAAGCCTTCATGCCTTGGGTATGGGGGTTAAATTTATTATTCAGAATGTTCTTGTTTTAGAACATTTTTGATTTGTTGCCATACATTCCTTTTTTTTTTTTTTTAAATAAGGTTCTGTAAGCTAGGTCACTGGTTTATCTGTGAGTTCACAAGTTCATCCTCTCATTTTTTCAAAATTATTAAGATTTCTGAGTTTGTGCTGGAGAGTAATGATAAGAACCCAGAGCTGTGTGTCTGTGTACGCGAGAGACTATATCCTGGACCATGAGAAGGGCTGACCTAGCAGCCTCTGATCTAATTCTCTTGGGATGATGAGGGGCCTCCAGAACTCTCATCGTTCTTCAGGAAATGAAGAATTTTTTTCTTTGCCTCTTTTCTTTAGCTCTTTCATACGCGTTGTGCTTAATAAATAGCAGATGCTCCCCGCTAATTAATTACTGCTTAACAAACTATCGTACTCATAAGAATTCAGGGGGAGAAAAAGGAAAGAAAGAGGTCAAATGCACTGTGGACTGATATTCAAGGTAGTTTCAGAAAGCCTTTTCTTAGTTCTATTATTGTATACCTTAAATATTTCATGTTAGGGAAACTCTATATTCATATTCCTATCCCAGAAAGAATTGTCATTTTTATTTTTTAGTTCCAACACTATTTCCCACTTGAAAACAAATAGTGCATTGGAAACAAGGAGGTCAACCTGGTTCCAGGAGCTTCATTCATCTTATGACGCCCTTAGGAGACCCCTAGGGAATACCTTCAGGCATAATGATAAAATCATGATGATACATAGACTGTATTACAATATTTTCTTCCCATTTGTGTGTGGCTGTGGCACCGGGCTGTTTCTTACAAAGATGATTACAAATGGGAAAGTTAAGAGTTTGCTTTTATTAATGCTTAAATTTATACAGCTTTGGCTGGGTCCTTATAATAATTGAGTTTGTACATATACATGCCTGCATATAGATATAATCTGAATCATTCATAGAAATAGTATCACTATGTTATGGGACTACAAAAGGAGATTTTTGCCATCTATCATTTTAATTACAATTAAAAGGAACTTTTTAAAAGCCTAAGCCAAAGGAAAAAAACAAAAACAAAACCAGGATTTTCTTACTTTGAGAGAATTACAAAATGCTTCTTTCCATAGAGGTATTATGGCCTAATGTTTATATGATTAGTTCTTTCTGACCCAGGCACCAATTGTAGTATTTTGGTACAAATGTCAATGACCCCCATCTTCACTACTAGATAACATTTTTTCAAGTCTGTTTAAAAGAAAAGTGTTTACAATAGTTTAGGGTGACTGCTTCAGAAGTCTTTAACTAAATACATTTAACAGCACCTGCTAACATAGTCATGTTGGGGCCAGCAATAGTTGAACGCTATTATGTAAAGATATGCCCAATCGTTTAACCTCCATTTAAAAAGGATTCTGAAAGCCAGTCAACCAAAGAGCTAACTGGTGCATTTCTACATCCACGTAAGTTGGTTTCCCATACCTCCGATCTTGGCGTTGAAAGCAATTCCGACTGTGCAGTGCGAATTGTTTGCAGCGGCTGCCACTTCTCCAGCACAGCGAGTCCCGTGCCTGTAGGCAGAACACACACACTTTCTAAAGTAAGACAAGCACCGTTCTCACAAAGCCAACGCATCACTGCCACCACTCAGAGTGGTGAAGAATGTACCCAGCTGTGGTGTTTCTGGAACTTCCTTCCCAAGTAGCACTTTGTTTGTCCATGGCAAACTTCTAGCACTTAATTAGACCGTTTTGGATTATATTCTTGACATGTTTATTTTGGATATCTTGCTTTCCCAACCGGACAATCTCCTTAAAGGATAAAAGTTAGAAAAACTTCATTTCTATATCCCCCAAACATCTACTGATCCGCATAGTGGTCACTGGATATATGTGCTACCAGATGTTTGAAATGTGACTACTGCAACCTCATCTCAATTTTTTATTTAAGCTTAAGAACTAATACTCAAATCAATTATTAGAAAACTTAAGATGGGTATGAGAATCTGCTTTTTAAATTGTAAATTTAAATACAGATCAAGTATTTCCAATACAATTTACTAGCTGAAATGTGATGTGCTTTAAATAAACACTGGATTTCAAAGATTTTGTATGCAAAAATGAAAAGGTACAATATCTTATTAATCATTGTTTTATACCAGATACATGTTAAAATATTTTATTTAATAAAATATGTTATCCACACTTTTTTTACTTGTTCTCACCTTTTTACTTTTTAAAAGAAATGTGAATACTAGAAAATTAAAAAAATACATCTACCGAAAAAGCATTCTCTGTTATTTCTTGTCACAATAATTTTGTGCCTTGATCAGAGAAATCTTTTAGCTGAAAGAACTTCTAAGATCCTCTTTCAAGGATGGCAAAGAAGTTTTCAGTATAAAGTACAATTTGCTTAGAAACGGTGGCTTAAGACTGTGTGCTGAGAAGAATTCTAAAGTGTGACTGAGCCCAGAGAAAGAACACTAAGACTGACCTCTAACGTCTGCCATGCCTGCAGAAGGGGGATGTAAGAGTCATTACGGTTTATCTGTCATTGCTAATGAAGTTAAATGCCCATCCCTTCCCTCATTTTTAGAGAAGAGGGCATCTAGGACCAGAGATATGAAAAGGTATGTTGAGAGTAGCACAGTTAGCAAAACAGTGACTAAAACTCAAGTCCCCAAATCCATTTCAGTGCTTTTAATTTCACAGTACAGCTGCCTCAGACCACTACTCTCTGTGCAACTATAATCAAGTTACTGCTTACAACTGAAAGGTACACATACAAGTTTACAGAAAAGAGATATATATTGCTTTTTTCACTTAGTAATATTATGCATATCTTTCTATATAAATATTAATCTATATATTATCTTAATGGTTATTAATGTACTGCATAATTCCTTAAATGATATATATATATCTGTCAATATATACACACACCATAAGCTTTTTAACAAGTCCTCTTTTCCTGCAACTTTGCTCAGTTATTCACTAATATTAACAACAATATGAAGAACAATCTTGAGTACACATATCATTTTATGCCTTGGGACGAATTCTTAGAAGTAGAATTACTGGATCAAAGAGTAGAGAGTATGTTGTCAAATTGTTAACAGCACACAAAAGCAATATAACCAAAACTCATAAAAGTTGCAAGATCGAAACAATTACTACACAACGAAAACTATAAAAAACGGATCAAAGAAATTGAAGAGAACACAAGCAAATGAAAAGATGTTCCATGCTCCTGGACTGAAAGAATTAGTATTGTTAAAATGTTCATACTACCCAAAGCAATCTACAGATTCAATGCAATCCCTGTCAAAATACCAACAACATTCTTCACAGAAGTGGGAAAAAAAAAATCCTACAATTCATATGAAACCACAAAATATTCCAAATAGCCAAAACAATCCCAAGCAAAATAACAAAGCCGCAGACTTTAAAATATAGTAAAAGTTGTAGAAACCAAAACAGCATGGTACTAGCATGAACCAACAGAAGAGAATAGAGAACCCAGAAATAAATCTATGCATATACAGCCAACTCATTTCTGACACAGGTGTCAAGAGCATATACTGGGGAAAGAAGAGGCTCTTCCATAAAAAATGCTGGGAAATCTGGATATCCATATTTAAAAGAATGAAACTATTATGCCCCCTCCTCCACTCACCTCTCACCCTATATGGAAATCAAATTAAAATGTAAGACCTGAAACTATGAAACTACTAGAAGGAAATATTGAAGAAATGCTTTGGGACATTGGTCTGGGCAGAGATTTTTTTTGAGTAACACCTCAAAAGCTCAAGCAACAAAAGCAAAAATAGACACATGTGATTATACAAAGCTAAAAACCTTCCACAAAGCAAAGGAAGCAATTAACAGAGGGAAAAGACAACTCACACAACGAGAGAAAATACCGGCAAACTCTCTGACCAGGGATTAATAAACTGAATGTGTAAGTCACTCAATAGCAAAAAGCCAAGTGATCCAATTTTAAAATGGGCCAATGATTCGAATACACATTTCACAAAAGAAGACATATAATTGGACTACGGGTATGTGAAAAAAATGCTCAGCATCACTAATCATCTGGGAAATGAAAATTGGAGCCACAGTGAGATATCTTACCCTGGTTAAGGTGACTATTATCAAAAAGACAGAAAATAACAAATGCTGGCGAGAATGCAGTGAAAAGAGAACACTGCCGGTGGGAATGTAAATTAGTATAGCCACTAGAGAAAACAGTACGGTGGGTCCTGCAAAACCTAAACATAGATCTAGCTTATCATCCAGCAACCCCATGGCTGGGTATATATCCAAAATAAAGGAAGTCAGCCTATTGAAAAGATATCTGCACACTTATGTTTACTGCAGCACTATTCACAATAGCCAAGATAAGTGTCCATCAACAGGTGAATAAGAAAATGTGGTATATGTACACAATGGAATATTAGCCATAAAACAGAATGAAATCCTGGCCAGATGCAGCGGCTCATGCCTGTAATCCCAACACTTTGGGAGGCCAAGTCAGGAGGATTACTTGAGCCCAGGAGTTCAAAGCCAGGCTAGGCAAGATAGGGAGACTGCGTCTCTACAAAAATAAAAAAGAAATTAGCCAGTAGCCAGATGTGGTGGTGCACACCTGTTGTCCTAGAGACTCAGGAGGCTGAGGTCGGAGAATCACTTAAACCCAAGAGATCAAGGCTGCAGTGAACCATGATCATGCCACTGTACTCCAAGCTGGCTCACAGAGCAAGACCCTGTCTCAAAAAAAAAAAAAAAAAAAAAAAAAAAAATTAAATCCTGATATTCTCAGCATGGATGGAACCAGAGGTCATTATGTTAAGTGACATCAGCCAGGAGCAGAAAGACAAATATCGCATGCTCTCAAGCATACGTGAAAGCTAAAAAAGCTGATCATGAAGGTAGAGTAGAACGATGGTTAAGAGAGGCTGGGAAGGGTAGGACAGTGTGGGGGATGAGGAGGAGTTGGGGAATGGGTACAAAAATACAGTTAAAAAGAAGGAATAAGGTCTGGTGTTCAATAGCACAGTAGAATGATAATAGTTAATGATAACTTATTGTATATTTCAAAATAGCTAGAAGAGAAGATTTGGAAAATTACCTACAGAATGAAGATACATAAGGCAATGGATAATGTAGTTACCCTTATTTGATCATTATACATTGCATGCATATATTGAAATACCATATATAACCCATAAATATGTACAATGATTATGTATCAATCAAAATTTTTTAACAAGAAATTATTACTATAAAAAATTAAATTTTGTGCATGGCAAACAAAAAGGCCATAAGCCAAGCTGAATGACATATGGAGAAAATATCTGGATAAACCCCATGTACACACACCCCTGCATACGAGTTTTTCAATCTCTTTCATCCTTGACAATTCGACATGAAAACTGTTATCTCGTTGTTTCCCTCCTCCTGCCCCTTATATTTAATGTTGAACATTTTTCAAATATGTATTAGCTATTTCTATTTCTTGCTTTGTAAATAACCTCTTCATGCCCTTTGCCCAAATTTCTTAATTTCCTTCCTGTCCTATCTGTCACAAATGTTTCCAAATTTAATATTTGGAACATACAATCTTACTGATATCAATTTTGGATTGTCATAAACAATTTCATTTTTTTTTTTTTTTTTAAAGACACAGGCTCTTGCTCTACCACCCAGGCTGGAGTACAGTGGCTTGATCATAATTCACTGTAACCTCAAACTCCTGGGCTCAAGCAATTGTATCACCTCAGCCCCTTGAGTAGCCAGGACTACAGGTGTGCACCACCACAGCAGGCTAATTTTTAAACTTTTTTGTAGAGACAGGATCTCGCTATGTTATGCAGGTTAATCTCCAACTTCTGGCCTCAAGTGAATCTCACATCTTAGCCTCCCAAACCAATGGAATTAGAGACGATCTTTAATTTTCATGTACTAGTAATTATCTTCCCATTCTGGTATGTGGTTATATCATTTTAATCATCAAAAAATGATCAATTTAAAACATTTTTCAAAATTTTTATAGATTGATATATGAGATGTACATATTTTCAGTATACATGTGATAATTTAATACATTCACATAATTTGTAAAGATCAATTCAATGTAATTGGGATATCTATCATCTTAAATATTCGTCTTTTCTTTATGTTAGAAACATTTGAATTATTCTCTTTTAGATAATTTGAGATATACAATAGATTACTGTAAACTATAATCAATTGTAAACTATGATCAATTTTTAAAAGAAAAACTATTTATTTTGGAAACTCCAAGCTCAACTATTAATTTTCTCCCAAACCTAGCAATTATTAACTATAATCCTTCATTAGGCTTCATAAGTTATTTTTATTCAAATGTGTAATTCCTTTAATGAGACTACTGTTCTTATAGTCCATTGTATCTATTATTAATTAATGCCCAGTGCTACTGAACCACGAGGGCCTCTATTTTGAAATTCAGCTCTGGTTTATTTTTGGCCCATGGATTACTTGTATGTTTTGATATTTAAAAATATATGTGAGTAATTAGTTATCTTTTGATATCAATAATAATCTGATTAACTTGTGATAAAATAATATTATTTATATGAACCAATTCTTTGGATTTTGTGAGATTTACCCAATGGCTGAGTTTGTGATCAATGTTAATAAATGTTCCATGTGCTTGGAAATGATGGATATTCTCCAATTATTCTTTATGTGTCCACCATATCAGGCTTATTTATTATACTGTTGGTTTGTTAATATGCTTTGCAATTTAATCAATTTTGTTTTACTTAGAATGGAATTATTAATCTTTCTAATGAAACACACCATTTATAAACATCTAGTAACACTGAATGGTTCTTGCAGTTAAAAAAAGATATTTAGTGACTAATTTGTATATATATATTTTTTACTTTCAGATACTCTATGTTCATAGTAGCTATATCTCTTATAAATAGAATATAACTTAGTCTTTTTTGAAACTAGACGTTCAATGAGTCTTTAACTGGAGAGTAAGACCATTTATAGTAGTTGTGTTTATTGATATATTTATGTTCATTTCTGTAACCTTTTTCCCTATACCAGCTTGGTTGTTATGCATTCTATTCTTTAGTGGCAATCCTAGGTATTGGATCACAAATACCTAACAACACAAAGTCTAAAGTTATCAATCCTCTTTTTCCAAACAATACAGACTTTAGACTGATTTAACTCTGATTACTCATCTCTTATACCCATGTACAAGCTTCCTATGATTATAGTGATACCCTGGATTTTTTAACCCTAGAAATTAATTAGTTACTAATTTGAACAGTGTTTGTCTAGATTTACAAATACAGTTGACCCCTGAGCAGCACAGAACTTCTTGGGTCCACTTATATATGGATTTTCTTCCACCCCTGCCACCCCTGAGACTGCAAGACCAACCCTTCCTCTTCCTCCTCAGCCTATTCAATATGAAGGAGATGAGGATGCAGATCTTTATGATGATCCATTTCCACTTAATGAATACTAAAATAATTTTCCTTCATGATTCTCTTAACAACATTTTCTTTTCTCTAGCTTGTTCAATTGTAAGAATATAGTATATGATACATGTAACATACAAAATATGTGTTAATTGGTTGTTTATGTTTATCAATAAGGCTTCCAGTCAACAGTAAGCTATTAGTAGTTAAGTTTGGGGAAAATTAAAAGATATACGCAGATTTTCAGCTGCATGGAATGGAGTCAACATGCCTAATTCCTGAGTTGTTCAAGGGTCAAGTGTACATTCTTTGCTCTGTTTCTTTTTGTAGCTCACGCTTCCCTCTTGGATCATTTCTTTCTGAAGAACATTTCATAAATATTCTGGGTATTTATTCTACAAATGTGAAAAGGCCTTTCAGAGAGTCTTGTGGCTCTTGAAAATCTTCAGAAAATAACTTTTTACTTTTCTTAAAAAATGATTGCACAGGATACAGAGTTCTAGAGTAAGTCCACTTCAAAAGTGTCATTCCACTGTCTTCTAGCTTGCATTGTTTCTGGTAAGAAATCAGGTATTTGGGCAATCTATTTGTCTCGGATGCTTCTCTGTTTGACTTTCTTTTTTATTCTGTAGGATAAAAAAATTTAAAACATTTATAATCTTTTAGAATTTAAAAAATTTCTTTCGAGGAATTCTTAAACCTGTCGTTATAAAGTCTAATTCCTCAGAATTTTCAGCTATACTTTCTGAAAACTGCCTTTCTTTCTCTAGTTCCTTTTTTCAAAGTCCTTTGACAAACCAGACAAAAAAAAAAAAAAAAAAAAAAGAAATGGGGAAAGGATTCCCTATTTAATAAACGGTGCTGGGAAAACTGGCTAGCCATATGAAAAAAGCTGAAACCAGATCCCTTCATTAAACCTTATACAAAAATTAATTCAAGATGGATTAAAGACTTAAATGTTAGACCTAAAACCATAAAAACCCTAGAAGAAAACCTAGGCAATACCATTCGGGACACAGGCAAGGGCAAGGACTTTATGACTAAAACACCAAAAGCAATGGCAACAAAAGACAAATTGACAAATGGGATCTAATTAAACTAAAGCAAAAGAAACTACCATCAGAGTGAACAGGGAACCTACAGAATGGGAGAAAATTTTTGCAATTTACCCGTCTGACAAAGGGCTAAGATCCAGAATCTACAAAGAAACAAATTTATAAGAAAAAAATTGAAGTCCTAATGAAGCATACATCAGATATTCTCACATCACCTTAAAGGTTACTCTGTCCTTCAGACTCCCATAACCTTCTCTCTCTGGGCTATATTCTGTGTAACTTGCTCAATTCTATATTTCACTTATGCTACCTTAAATCACGACTAATCTGCTATTTAATCTATTCACTGCATTATTCACTTAGATTATTATACGTTTCTTTTCTTTCTTTCTTTTTTTTTGTCTGTGTGGGGAGGTGGGGGTGGATCTCACCAAGTTGCCCAGCCTGGTCTCAAACTCCTGGGCTCAAGTGATTCTCGTACCTCAGCTTCCCAAGTAGCTGGTACGACAGGTGTGTGCTACCATGCCTGGCTTAAAAGTTTCATTTTGTGAAGTTCCTTTTCAAATCTGCCTGGTTAATTCTGACAGTCTCTTTTGATTTAAACACTTCAAAAATATTCTTTATACATACGCAGTATCGTGTATCTAATAATTCCAAAATTGTGAATTTAATTCCACTGTTGTGTCTGCTGTCCTTCTGTTTTCGTGTCAATTTTTTCCCCATGTAGCTATGAATTTTCCATTTAGAGGCCACATTGCTTGAGCTTTTATCTCTGTGAATTCTTTGAGGCTTGAGGGGGAAGCTCCTTGATCCAAAGAAGATTTAAATTTGCCACTTCCACATTTAAAATTTGGGCCATACTGGTAATATGAATTACAGGTGTAAATCCTATGAGGATGTTAGTAATTCATATACACAAGTGTAGTTATTTATTTTTCCTCTTGTCTCATCCATTAACCAGTTTGAGAAAGTCAAGTATGTCCTCTATCTCACTGTGTGTAGGTTTTGCTTTTCCCATATAGTTAAAGTACTGTAGATGGTATCTCAGGGGTTCTGTTTTACACAGAATCCTCACTCACCCCACTGAACCAAGGCCCTGAGCTTATTAAAAAATAGCTCCAGGCTAGATGAGGTTGGTTGCTCACTCTCGAAAATGCATGTACCTGCCTAGTCGCATAGATTTGAACTTTCTCAGAGAAATTCTCTTGGTGTCCCGCCAACTCAACCATACACTAAAAAGTCCCTTAGGGTCGGGCACGGTTGCTCATATCTGTAATCCTTGTAGTTTTTGGGGGCCAAGTTGGGAAGATCACTCGAGCCCAGGAGTTGGAGACCAGAATAAGCAACATGCCAAGACCTTGACTCTACAAAAAAAAACAAACCCCAAAATTAACTGGGCATAGTGATAAGTGCCTGCAGTCCCACGTACTCAGAAGGCTGAGGCTGGAGGATCACTTGAGCCCAGGAGTTCATGGATGCAGTGAGCTGTGTTCATGCTACTGTACTCCAGCCTGGGCAACAGTGAGACCCTGTCTCACAAAAAAAAAAAAAAAAAAAAAGAAAATCCCTGAATACTTCCCTGTACTATACTAGGAAAGATGTAATTGAATATTTATTCTACCATATTATTAAAATATGGAAGAGCTAACTTGGTTCTGCAGTCCGACAATGTAAAAAAGCCCTGCACAGATTACATGCATCATTAATACATAGTGAATGTTCCTGAGTGAATAATATAGTGACTATTTCCTTATAAAGGGCTTCTTATAAAGATTTCTGTACGTTGCTTTACACTGTATTATATGAACCATTTTTGGGAGAGAATGAAATTATCTGAGCTGAACCTTCACTCTACTGCTGATACATATGCATTATGTAACAGTTAAATAACACATTCCAGCATATTGTAATTGATGGTCCAAATGGCTAGCTCAACTACATTTAAATCACCCTAACCCATTCTCTTCAGATGACAACGATCACTACCCCGAGAAAAGTATCAGTCATCTTAGATTTTTATATCTTAGTTGGACTCAGTGTTTTCACATGGATTTAAAACAAGTTATAGAGCAACAGATATCATCATGACCTGTTTGAAGTTCAAGTGTATGAACCAGATTCATTTTGTTAATTCCCACAGAATTATAAGGGTGGTCAGCAAGAGGTATGTTTATGATGTCAGTTAAATATCAAAGTCACAAAAACAAAAGTCTATGTTTCAGATGTGCTTTTGCTCAAAGACCAAAATACAGAGCATGAGCATTTAGAATACTTTCAGCATAGGGAGAAAACTTTAGTAGATTTTAGTCCAGAAAAGCAATATATTCATTTTATTACACTCTAACATACATCCACCTACACATGAATTTTACTAGCCAATTCTTTTTTTTTTTTTTGAGACGGAGTCTCGCTCTGTCGCCCAGGCTGGAGTGCAGTGGCGCGATGTCAGCTCACCGCAAGCTCCGCCTCCTGGGTTTATGCCATTCTCCTGCCTCAGCCTCCCGAGTAGCTGGGACTACAGACTCCCGCCACCTCGCCTGGCTAGTTTTTTGTATTTTTTAGTAGAGATGGGGTTTCACCGTGTTAGCCAGGATGGTCTCGATCTTCTGACCTCGTGATCCGCCCGTCTCGGCCTCCCAAAGTGCTGGGATTGCAGGCTTGAGCCACCGCGCCCGGCCTAGCCAATTCTTATGTAACAAATACTCATTGGAAAATCAGTCATCTGTTAAGCTCTCTTGCATATGCCCACAATATTACTAAGATGCATATTTTCCTAGACTTCCAGAAGATAATCCACTATGTAAATCATAATTGATCTATAGACCAATGACTTAAAAGAAATTGGATGTCATCTAAAATAAATTGACTGCAGACAAACTAATAACTTAAAAAGATGCCTCTTTTTGCATCACTTCTTATTCTCTTAAGGATACTGTCATTACTGTCAAAGCCCTAGTAAGCATGAAACAATTTGTTACATAATTTTTACCTCAAAAAAACATTTTAACTCTTGAAGAGCATCTTGACTTAAAGATCATGACTGCCTTTGTTCTACTGCCTTTCTTACCAAGTTTTATCGTCTACTACTACCAATAAACCACGATAATTAAAGGTCTAAAGTTTTACCTGGAATACCTTATTGAAAAGATGGAAAATCAGATGAGAAAATGCCTGTTAATTTCTGTACATCATGAACACATACAAATTAGGGGAAGTGAGCGTGGGGCCTTCATGGGGTCACTGTATCTTGCTAAGTGGGGAGATGTTGCCTTCACTTCTCCTTTTGACCTCCCATCACATGGCTTTGAGAACTTTTATTTTCTGTATCAGTTAATGTGGATGGAAACATTAACTTATTTGAGGTTTCACCCCAGATCGGAAGACAAGATGTGAGTGAGCTCAGAATGAATCAGAGACATCAGGTCACACACAGGGGGTCACCCTTTACCCTTGATATTGCATTGCTTGACAGTCACAATTATACTTATAGGTTATCAAGCAATGGCAAGTGGGAGAAAGGTGACTTTATATTTCATTCCTTTCTTGGAACAAACATCTTCAGGTGTTCATGGATTCTGTCTACTTTCACCGTTGGTATTCCCTTCTGACACCTAGGGTGTCTATTCTTTCTTGCAGGTTTTAAATTTTGTATGAATCTAGGCAAAAATCATTTAGGTTATTTCAAAAGTCCTCTTAGAAGGGGAGAGGAGAGCCAGAAATAGGAATATGTTCTCCAACATATTGTGCAAAACTGATGTTTCTAATTGGTCATGTTGTGCGTCATCACATTACTGCCTTCTGCTTATATCACACTCTGTAATGTCAAAGTACTTTTGCCTCATTTGGTTCTCACATCAACCCTGTGAAGTAAGCAAAACATACATTATTTCTCTTATTTTACAAATGAGAACTAGGCCAGGGTATCCTAGCTTCTTGTATAATGACTTTCTACCATTCTGCTAAGCCTCACAAAGGCCTACATTCTTAAGGCTTTGAATGATTGCCAAGATTTCATGGTTCCTTTATCTGCTACCCTATTTTTTGCCTACTATCGGTGCTCTGTGGAGGAGCAGTGACTATACTCCTTCATTAGTACTGATGACAGGATATTTGATAGTATATTTCACTGAATCTCCATGTTTCACTGAATCTCCATGATGTATTTTTCAGCTTACTTACAAGAAGGAAATAGTAATAATCTTAAAAATGAAACTTAAGAATGGAAAATAGCTGAAAATGCATTATTCCCCTGTTGTCAATGAAAAGCTTACCAAAATATATTTGAGAAAAAAATTTAAAAATTACAGAAGTAAAAAGAAATCATATAGTCTATTTGTGGTGATTAGTTTTTGTGACTCAATCATGATAATAGCTTCTGAAGTACTTGGAATTACATGAAGTCCACGAGGCCTTAAAAACATTACATTTTTTGTTATGGGGGAAGAGAGTCGGGAAAACTTGTTCAAAATAACAAATAAATAGATACATAAAATAAGATTATGTTCAGAGATCCTTTGATAGCCTAATACTGAAATAATCTTAAGCATGAACTTTTAAATTATGATGGTTTTTAGATCTAGCAATAGAGATTCTGAATCCTTATTTTGGCCATTGGGAATAATGTACAGTATTTTAAGAAATTATTAAAAGCATTCATCAACTGCTCCAACATCTGAGAGATATGTTGTAGGCAAGAAAAAAAATGAAAAGTATAATTCATAGTACTGAGTAATAATAAATCACTATTGATAATTATCATTAGATATATCAAATGTAAATAACTAGAAAGCTTTTAAAAACAAGAAAATATTTTTTATGGTGAGTTAAAGTATTGTCTGACACACACACATACACACACATGCATGTCAAAGCCAGTGAAATCTGAGTAAGGCCTGTAAATTGTATCAATGTTAGTTACCTGACTTTGATATTATACTAGAATAACATAAACTGTGACCATCATGGGAAACTAAGTAAAGACCTCTGTACTATTTTTGCAAATTTCTGCGAGTTTATAATGTTTTCTCAAAAACAGTATTTTAAAAAATAGTTGTAGGTTTGAAGAATCGGTAGGTATTTATAAGACTGGTTGTAATTCAAGTAGATTTCGGTCAGAACACAAATAATATTGACAATAAAATAACATCAAAATAAATAAAACTCAAGTGGTCAATCTACTGCTTTAGAAGTGTTTTCGTACCTGTCATTTTGCCTCTTTCTTATCCTTCCCTGCCTAGATCTTTGATATCTTTTCTCTCCTTTTATCTGCCCCAGTCTAGGAAAATAGCTTATTCATTGTTAACTAAAAGAACATGAAAAATTATGCTGGTCCATGTTTAAAGGAATGAATAAGTAGCTTGGTTTACCAGAAAATCTAGTTCTTCACCTCACTTTGGTTGTCTTCTCAAATATAATGTTGCATGGAATGACGAAGTACAGTAAAAACCCAAGGCAGGGTGATATGCTTTGGCTGTGTCCCCATCCAAGTCTCATCTTGAATTGTAGCTCCCATAATCCCCACGCATCGTCAGAGGGACCAGTTGGGAGGTAACTGAATCATGGGGATGGGTTTTTCCCATGCAGTTCTTGTGATAGTAAGTCTTATGAGAGCTGATGGTTTTATAAAGGGCAGTTTCCCTGCACATACTCTCCTGCCTGCCGCCATGTAAGACATGCCTTTGCTCCTCCTCACCTTCTGCCATGATTGTGAGGCCTCCCCAGGCATATGGAACTGTGAGTCTATTAAACCTCTTTTTCTTTATAAGTTACCCAATCTCAAGTATGTCTTTATTAGCAGCATGAGAACAGACTAATACAGTAAATTGGTACTGGGTAGTGGGGTGCTGCTGTAAAGATACCTGAAACTGTGGAAGTGACTTTGGAACTGTATAACAGGCAGAGGTTTGGAACTTCCTAGAGACTATGAGGGCTCAGAAGACAGGAAGATGTGGGAAAGTTTGGAACATCCTAGAGACACATTGAATGGCTTTGACCGAAATGCTCATAGTGATATGAACAACAAAGTTCAGTCTCAGGTGGTCTCAGATAAAGATGAGGAACTTGTTGGGAACTGAAGCAAAGGTGACTCTTGTTATGCTTTAACAAAGAGACCATGGCATTTTGATCCTGCCCTAGAGATGTATGGAACTTTGAAGTTGACAGAGATGATTTAGGGTATCTGGCAGAAGAAATTTCTAAGTGACAAATCATTCAAGAGGAAGCAGAGGATAAAAGTTCGGAAAATTTGCAGCCTAACGATGCAATAGAAAAGAAAAACCCATTTTCTGGGGAGAAATTCAAGCCCACTGCAGAAATTTGCATAAGTAACAAGAAGCCAGATGTTTGGGAACCTCCACCTAAATTTCAGAGGATGTATGGAAATGCCTGGATGTCCAGACTGAAGTCTGCTGCAGGGGAGGAACCCTCGTGGAGAACCTCTACTAGGGCAGTGCAGAAGGGAAATGTGGGGTGGGACGCCCCCACAAGAATGTCCCCACTGAGGCACTGCCTAGTGGAGCTCTAAGAAGAGGGCCACTGTCCTCTAGACCCCAGAATGGTAGATACACTGACAGCTTGCACCATTTGCCAGGAAAAGCTGCAGACACTCAGTGCCAGCGTGTGAGAGCCTCCAGGAGGGGGGCTGTACCCTGCAAAGCCACAGGGGTGGAACTGTCCAAGGCCATGGGAGCCCACCTCTTGCATCAGTGTGACCTAGATGTGAGACATGGAGTCAAAGGAGATCGTTTTGGAGCTTTAAGATTTGACCGCCCTGCTGGATTTGCGACTTACATGGGATCCGCAGCCCCTTCATTTTGGCCAATTTATCCCATTTGAAATGGCTGTATTTACCTGATGCCTGTACCCCCATTCTATCTAGGAAGTAACTAACTTGCTTTTGAGTTTACAGGCTCATAGGTGGAAGGGACTTGCTTTGTGTCAGATGAGACTTTGGACTGTGGACTTTTGAGTTAATGCTGAAATGAGTTAAGACTTTGGAGGACTGCTGGGAAGGCATAATTGGTTTTGAAATGTGAGGACATGAGACTTGGGAGGGGCCAGGGACAGAACGATATGGTTTGGCTGTGCCCCCACCCAAATCTCATCTTGAATTGTAGCTGCCATAATCCTCACACATCGTGGGAGGGACCCATTGGGAGGTATTTTGGTCTATTTTACAAGTATTTAATGCTATCTTTATTTGAATATTTGAATATTTGAATATCATGGGGGTGGGTTTTTTCTCATGCTGTTCTCATGATGGTGAATAAGTCTCATGAGAGCTGATGGTTGTATAAAGGGCAGTCTCCCTGCACATACTCTCTTGCCTGTTGCCATGTAAGACTTGCCTTTGCTCCTCCTCACCTCTGCCATGATTGTGAGATCTTCCCAGCCATGTGGAACTGTGAGTCCATTGAACCTCCTTTTCTTTATAAATTACCCAGTCTTGGGCACGTCTTTACTGGCAGCATGAGAACAGACTAATGCACAGGGTTTATGTATGTATATATGTTTATGGTTCTGACCAAGACACTAAGCACCTCCTTACTAACATTTCTTCTCATTTGTATCTTGGGGATCAACAACAAGGTCATAGGGTATGAGAGCTCCCTGTTGATGAAATATACTAATCATAACAATGAAATGCAACCCCTTGTCTTGGCTCCCTGGTTAATACTCCAGATTTACCCTGCCATGCTTTTTGGTTTATTTACTTCTTTAAATGATTAGTTTTTGGTGTGGTACTTGAGCTTGTTTCTATGAAAAAAGATTGCCTATGTCTGTCTGTGGCCCCTAGTTATGCCATGACTTTCTTTCTGCATTGGGTCTACTAGGACTCTCAAATTCTGCGCTTCAAGCTTTCTAACTCTATCAGAGGGTTCTGTTTAGTCTTCTGAGACTTAGATCCACTAGTTTTTACTCCATGTGGTTGGAGCTTTCGGAGCAGCCTGTCTCATTTTCCACCACAAACGGAGCACTGGGAAATTGTCTTCTTTACTCCTTGACAATGAAAATACAGAAAGTAGTCATTCTTGCTGATTCACTTTAGGTCTGTTCTCAGTGTGCTGGGAGGCAGTGTTTTCTCACACAAATGTGAATCTGGAGGACCAAAATCTTCCTTGAAATTGGAGGGGTCAATGTGGTGCCTGTTTTTTCTTTTTTTTTTTTTTTTTTTGTGGACATCTGTCTGCCTTACTGAGTTAAGTATTACTTACGATATCAGAAAATAAAAATAGGACACTTTCTCTTTAAGTAAGGAATGAACTGTCAGAAATGCTGTTTTCATTTTCCTGGAAAATACCAAAGTACCACTTAAGAAATATTTTAGTTAACAATATTAATTCTCTTCTTCTTCCTTCCTTCCTTTCTCAACTCCAAATAATTCACATACTATGTAGTGAGCATTTCTGGGGCATGGGGCACACAAAGCTGAACAATGCAGGGCTGTGGTGCTCACCATCTTGGCGGGGAATATTCTGAGTAAAGGATTAACAAAACCTTTTTTTCCTAATGTTTGGAAAAATTACTTTGGTTTAACTTTCTAGCTCTGGTCTCCCTGATATCTGATAAATGTGAGATGTCAGACACTAAGCAATGCTGCTTACAGTAAAAATGAACCCTGGTTGGTAAATTACCATGAACTGGGAGATCTGTGACCAGGACTATAAATAAATGATGGGGAGTCTTAGCATTGGGCCTCTGAGGTTAGACCCCTAGAAATGGAGTGTGGCCTTCTTTGCATGGCTTTGGAAGTTATATTCATAGGCTATTGCAAAAAATATTGCTCTTACGAGCATGGGCTTTTAAGGTAAAGTGACTGTCATACCCCCCTCCACCATATGGCTCATTCTTTACAACTGTGGTGTCACTTGGGAGGCAGTGAGACAGGGGAGGAGCAGAAAATTGTTCTGGGACTGCTGGTCACTCTTGGTGAAGATATAAACCAGACTACCCTATTAGCACATTGTTTCTATCCTAGAAGGATAGAATAATTACCTCCGGTGGCCTAGTGAGTTCCATGAATTTGACTGACTAATGGAACCTAAGACCACTGACAGGGCATTGCAAAGCTCATGCAAATAATCACCAAGTATTGTGGTACATGCTAATCGAGGTTTATGTACAAGGTGTTATAAGAATTTCTGCTCCAGTTGTTCCGGTTTGGGATTGGTGTTTGTGAAAATGTACAGTAGGCAATCTAAGCAGCTTCCTCCTCCTTACACCTGAACTGATTTTCCTATAATTTCACATCATCATAATTAAAAGAAAATTTTATAATTAGAATGCAGTAAAGCATAAAATATGAAGCGTACACTGAGTGTATATGCTAAGAGACTAGAAAAGATCTATAAAGAGAATGAAAGAAATAATGACCTGTATCAAATTATAATTTTGATTTTTGGGGTCTATTTCTTTCCATATATATGTTTTTTGAAATGTACACTGAAATTGATCTCATGTAAATATTTCTGAAGTAACAAAGCAAGGGACCAGTAGGGCAGAATGGAAACAGACCACGTTTCAACTTCACCTATACTCCTGTATATAGGTAAAATCCAATTTTATGAATATTATTATAAAGACCTTCTTAACTATACCTAATGAGACTACTTCCATCTTCTGACTCATAATCAATTTATTTTTCTGAAGCATTCATTCAGTAAATATCTATCAAGTACCAACTACCTGCTAAGAATGTGATTATTCACTAAGGATTCAACAGTGAGAAAAAAAGACATGGTATGACATAGTTTCAATAAATTCTGTTGGCCAGAAAATCCTGAATCATGGACAATAATTTACAAGTCTATGTTTACATAACAATGAATATATTTAATGGATCTGCTTTTATTAAAATATTCAAATAAAGATAGCATTCAATACTTGTAAAATAGGCCAAAAATACTTGTCTTGCTCAAAATTTGTTAATGATTGGCTGATGGAGAAAGATGATACTATAAATGTCTGATTTCACTCTGCTCAGGGCTGTTTCCTGATCATAAGCAAACTGTGAAAACACTTCTGAAAATAGGAGCCTTCCTTCCCAGGGAGTAAGGGTTGACAATACCTGTTTGACTGAAATACAGGTAAACAATGGCCATGAAATTCTGATCCAAGGGCTCCTTGGTGTTACTAAGTTTCTTCTGCAATACACTTCAGGGTGTGAGGTGGGTGGAGCTTCGTCCCAGGGTTATTCTGCACTCTGCACTCTGCACAGGGGGTGCTGAGTACAGATAAGCAGGGCTAACACCATCTATTCACCGAGCTTTCATGTTACCATTTCAAATTACCTACACCAAGCAACCACAGACTCGTCTGTTTACTGACAGTTATTCCTGGTTCTTTTTGCAGAGTTCATCAGGGCCACTTCCACACACATTGGGAGACTATCAACATTATGGAAGTACTAAATCAAAAATTAAAGAATGCTTCCCCTTCAAATCATATAATTTATTATAATCCCTAATGTTCAATTCAACATTTTAGCATATACACCATATTTCATTTAGAAATAACTTATGGGATGGGTTTTTATTATGATGGTATTTGCAAGAGCTTATGAACAGGAATCGCCAAATATTTTCTGCAATGGGCCAAGTAGTAAATATTTTAGGCTTTATGGGGACACATGCAGTCTCTGATATGTCTCCTTTTTCCTTTCTTCTTTTTCTTAACCATTTGAAAACATGAAAACTGCTCTCAGGTAGAGGGTCACTGGGTAGATTTGACCCCCAGTCTGTAGTCTGCCAATCTCTAATTTCCAGGCATAAAGGATATATATGATAAAGATGATCATAGCCACTTATGTCATCTTGGGAACCAAAAAACACATGCTTCTACCTTTTCTACCTCCACTCGCTATGATTTTATATTGATACTGAATTCTGTTTTATGTAAATCAATAAACTCAATAAATATAATGTATCATTCATATCTACTGAAATAATTTCCATTTGAAAGAATACTTAACATAATTTGCAATGTAGACACCACATCAATTAAGGTTGTAAGGATCACTTATCTTTTACTTGTCAGGCAATTTCACTTAGGTTCTCATATTTAATTTCATTTGATCTCTCTAATAGTCTTGTATTACATGTATTTTTATCCCCAGCTTATAGGTAAGAAAATGGAAATTCTTGCAGGTTAAGTGACTTTGCTAAAGTAATACAGCCATCTTACTTTGAAAGAACTTAAACCCAGATCTTCTGAAACCAAGTCCTAGAGCTTAACAGTAAATGAAAAATACATTTAAACAAGAACATGCAAACATCCTCAGGTACACATGGACTTAGTGCCAGAACAAAGTAATGATGATTTGAGATCTTTCCTGAGACAACTGCTCAGAAATCACATCTTTGAAGCTATCCGGATCAGTGTTCACAGGTTCCTTCTAACAGGATACCACAATTATTAGGTTTCCTAAGTGAGAAAGCCAAACAAATCCATGCAAGAATGATACTGTTACTAATGAAATTAGTGCCAATTTGAGCACCCCTCTCCTCTTTAGTGCCATGACTTTAAATCTGTACAGACATAAAATGCAAACAAACAATAAAAGTCAAATCAAGCAAATCGATTTCCTAATGAATTTTCAGGACACAGGGTTTCTACAATGAATATTTGAGAACAGCTTCAGTCACACTCAAAGTCATGTTGAAAGACGATTCAGAAGTGTGAGATCAGTAAAAATGGAAGCGAGAAAATCAACAAGGATGGCAACGTGACAGTGGCTTTAAATGAGAATGATTTGTCAATAAAATGATTCCAAATGGCCCTTGGAAAAACCGATAAAGATTTTTATAAACTTAGTCTGCTTACGACCCTACTAAAATTCAAATTTCATAACATTACAGAAAACCTACAACTTTAAACATGATTCATTTTTGTCTGATACAAGAATGACTATATCTGCATGCTCTATTAGGTAATAAACTACATGAATTTTCATACATTTACTTTTATTATTACAAATAAAGCACCATTTGCGAGGTTTATAACAAGACTCTGGCCTCAACTTAAACAGATTCATTTTTAATATTTTCTCCCCACAACGCCCATTTATCCCACTAATGAGTCCCTCCTGCACTGCCTCTCCAAATTGGGCAAGTCGTAGATTAAATAAGAGAATAAGGAAATTGCTCCCCTCTCTTGAGAGGGCAGAAATGGTGACAGCGATTGAGTCACTGCCAAATGCAGAATTGGTTTGCTACCTTGACCTCTAACGTATATTCTATGCAAGTCCCGTTCCATATCCTCAATAACTTTCTCAAGTCACTAGAAGTCACAAGCTGTTTACACCAAAATCGTTATCAAAGTGATAGTCCCCCATGAATATGATAATAGAAAATCTCAGGGTCTGAATTGCAATCTCAGCATCAGTAAGATTTCCCTTGAAGTATCCATGCAGTTTCCTAAGTTTAGAGATAAGGATCTCATTTCCTTGGTTGACCTGTTTTGGCTAGCTGTGATATCACACTTAGAGACACAGGGGCAGTCGAAGCCATTATGTTTGCTTTTCTTCATTAATGTCAGACACTGGGACATACAGACACTCCTTTTTATCCCCAAGAGAAGAAGCATGTTCACAGACAGTACTGGACGACACTTAAGAACTAGAGTTGGCCGGACGCGGTGGCTCACGCCTGTAATCCCAGCACTTTGGGAGGCCGAAGCAGGCAGATCATGAAGTCAGGAGATCGAGACCATCCTGGCTAACACGGTGAAACCCCATCTCCACTAAAAATACAAAAAATTAGCCAGGAGTGGTGGTGGGTGCCTGTAGTCCCAGCTACTCAGGAGGCTGAGGCAGGAGAATGGCATGAACCCGGGAGGCAGAGCTTGTAGTGAGCCAAGATCACGTACTCCAGCCTGGGTGACAGAGCGAGACTCCATCTCAAAAAAAAAAAAAGGAACTAGAGTTGTATTCCTCCTTACTGTAATATCTAAACATCATAAAATATAAAAGAAAAAATTATGTGTTAATGCCACTAAAGTTAGCATTTGAGCATTGATATTGATTCACCTGTCCAGAGTCATAAAACTAGACAAAAGAAAACAACTGTATTAATGCTTAAACATTGTATGCTAAAGCATTTATTTCTAGTGTTCTTCATTCTCCTTCCTATGGAATAGTTTGGGAAAATGTAGCAGTTATGAACAATACTTGCAGAAATGGAAAACCCTTATGGCAAATTAACTAACAATCTCTCAGAAGTGAGAGTTTGACAACTCCAGTCTATCTACCGCCCCCGCCACACCCTTTATCAACAGATTATCATTCCCTTAGGTTACAGATCACCGAGATCACCAAACCGTCTCCTCCCATCATCAAAATCACTTCAGTGCCCACCACAGGGATAGCAGGTGGAGAACCAGGAAGTCCATCACAGGTCAGTTATTAATAAATCACAATGGGTTAAAGAACTTGGTGAAGGGTAGAAAAGAGATTTAAATTGATTAGTCAAGAGACATTGTTGGACTTTGTTTCGTCTGATAGTCATCTGTCAATAGCTCAGACAATCATGAAACTGTGTCCGTTTCAAAGGGAGAAAAATGAAATGACTTGGCAAAACTTTTCTTTTCCTCTCCCTCTGCCACTTTAAAATGGAAGAATTCTGAATCCTTGCTGTTAACCAAATGGCATTTACAGCTCTCAGTTGGCATGGGGGAGCTGAGAATCTAACAGGAAGAATGCTTATTCCATTTCCATTTCCATGGAAACCAATCACCAACTGGTGAAAACAAGGTAGATCAAATTTTTGAATAAGAATGTTGAAATAATCACTGTTTTAAAACTTTTCTCTTGCATCAGGATGAGAGCATAGTCTAATCTCCAAAAACACACAGAGAGGTCTGTGTGGATAAATAATTCACTGCGGCTTTATTGTTGCAACCCTTCTTCATAATCACGATAATTACTGTATCCTAGTGAGGTTTTCTGATCATTCACTGGACGACAAATTGCTATAAATCCAATAAATAAATTACATTTGAAAATGGGAAAATTCCAAACCCCTGAAATCCATTCAAAATGTATTATCATGTTCCGCTTCTACATCCTCTTAGCAAATGTATGAGGAAAGAAAGTATGATTTTCAGAGAAGGAAGAGACTGTGATCTGTTTTTGTGAAAAGATTTGGAGGAGTATTCAATTTTTTGAAACTCTACCATGAAACTCAGACTTTAAATAGACTATTTAAATGACCAATTATTACAAAGCAGAAATAATCTTCATCGCTCTTAAAACCATTCAGCCTTTCCAAGAGAATTTGAATGGCCCCCTTCATTAAAAAAAAAAGAAAAAGAAAAATCCAGGTATTACTTTGACTGTTTGCACACTTAAAATACAAACATCCTAATAATTTCCCACAAAGGAAATAACAGGATGAAAAAATGTCAATAATTTATTTAGCTTGGAGCTCTCTTACTAGGCTATTACTAGGCTTTCCTGATGACCAAAACCTCTAAATTAGCTCTAATACCATGAGTTATTACAAAAGGTTGCACTGCGTACAGCATTCCAAACATTCAGAATGCATCATCTGTAATGCTCACAGAAAACTGCTGGTAGCTTTTTTTTTTTTTCCCCCACTGTTTTACACACAGAAGATAATTAAGTCTCCCAGTGGTAATAAGACTTGCCCTAAGTTATTCCTACAACCTTTGAGCTTCTTTCCCCATATCAGACTTTCACAACTGTCCCGCACAGGCACATTTCCATGTTTCTAGCTTGTAACCCCAATTCAAAAATATCATCACATTTACTTCCCATCTCATTAATTCTAATCTCCTCATATTAGTAAAAGATAAATCAGTGTGGAAATGTCTGACTGCAAATACTACCACAGATACATGCCAACTCATTTACTATTCTTATTTCCGATTTTTAAAATCTCAAGTTGTTAAAACTATAGCCAAATTCTACATCTGAAGTTGTTCTTAAGTCGGTCTAATTATATCTGATTTGTTTCTTCATTTCTGCTTATGCTACTTAAGAGGCTTAACCTTATATTTATTAACAATTATATGGTTAATAAGACTATAATAACAAGAAAGTTGATAACATTTTTCAAGCCACCTTCTTTTATTTAAAAAAAAATTGTCCCTAATTATAATTAGTTAGGTGTACATGTGTGTGATGAGACACAGAGAGAGAAAGACTGACTGATTTTGGCTAAAATTCAAATATTTCAAGGGATTATTTCAAAAGTTTTATTAATCAGGCTGGGCACAGTGGCTCACACCTGTAATTCCAGCACTTTGGGAGACTGAGACAGGTGGATTGCTTGAGCCCAGGAGTTCAAGACCAGCCTAGGCAACATGGTGAAGCACTGTCTCTACTAAAAATACGAAAATTAGCCAGTCTCATAACTCAGACTCAAAATACATACATACATAAAATAAAAAGTTTTATTAATCAATAATTACATGTGCATGGCCCATTTTCATTTTTTCATCCTAAAATTTCTTAGAGAACACATTTTGTAAAGCTCATACCACTGATTTACCTCCTATAAGCAAGGCCAGCACATGACATCTGAAAGAAAAACAAAAACCTGCAAATCAAAGGTTAATTCATAATTTCCTTTCAGATGCCTAAGAATAAGAATTACTCAGTATTAATGAAAACAGCCCCAGGTAACTTGCAACATTCTCTTTCCATGAAAATTGCAGTCTTTTTTTCAGAGCCTAAATGGAAGCCTGTCTTTTAATATCTGTAAATACCTGGAAAATGCAATTAATTAATTAATTAATTTATTTTTTTTGAGACAGAGTCTCACTCTGTCACATAGGCTGGAGTGCAGTGGTGCGATCTCGGCTCACTGCAAGCTCCGCCTCCCAGGGTCACGCCATTCTCCTGCCTCAGCCTCCTGAATAGCTAGGACTACAGGTGCCCGCCACCAGGCCCGGCTAATGGTTTGTATTTTTAGTAGAGACGGGGTTTCACCATGTTAGCCAGGATGATCTAGATCTCCTGACCTTGTGATCCGCCCGTCTCGGCCTCCCAAAGTGCTGCGATTACAGACGTGAGCCACCGCGCCCAGCCTGAAAATACATTTCTTTACCATCTTTTATCCCTTCCTAGTCTGCCAATCTTTTTGCAATAGAATATCTTGGGAGATTGGTTGGGATTAAAACCTCAAACTCTTCATCTCACTAGTGCTACAGTTCAATCCCCTTTGAGAGGAGGCACTTCATGGGAAGGAATTACAGGCTGTTGCGATGCATGTTCATCAAAAACATCTGAAGGAACATCACTATGTGATTGTGCTAACACTTTATGTAAGTTTGTACATAAGTAAGTTGGAGATTTGGTGGGGGTGGAGTGCTTCTTAATTCTAGCTAAGGGAAAATACTCGCAACAAATATTCAGGCAACAAACATTCAGTCTACAGTAAAGTTTTTTCCCTTTGTTGAAACTTTTAGGTTTTTTAAGAAAGAGTCTTACTCTGTAACCCAGCCTGGCATGCAGTGGCGCGATCTCAGCTCACTGCAACCTCCATCGCCCAGGTTCAAGCGATTCTCCCACCTCAGCCTCTCTAGTAGCTGGGATTACAGGCGCACGCCAATATGCCCAGCTAATTTTTGTATTTTTAGTAGAAATGGGGTTTCGTTTACCACGTTGGTCAGGCTGGGTCTTGAACTTCCGACTTCAAGTGATCTGCTCACCTTGGTCTCACAAAGTGCTGGGATTACAGGCATGAGCAACCACGGTGCCCGGCCTGAAACTTTTAGTTAAGTCATTTAAGAGAAATAGAAATAAAAGACAAAAATGGCAGTACGCTTTTACACAAAAATTTGGAATATCCGAAAAAGACTAAAGTTCATTTAAAACTTATTTCTGCCACTGGTTTTAGGGCTTTTATTCATACAACTTGAATATTTTGCATTTGATGGCCTTTTTTTCTTTCCCCTTTTTGCTCAAGAAGTGAAAAGGGGGCAATGATCTTGCCACAGGGCAGGGATGTAGCAAAACTCAGCTTCCAAGTAGGTTAAATTAGAATTAATCATAACACACAAGGTAACATCCTATATATAAGGATCTCCAAGAACTGTAGAATAACAACATGACCACTTATTGGATATCTACTATTCATCAGTCTCTAGCATTGAATGAGATATGCTATTTTCAGATAACTGTAAAAAACATTAGTTGAAACCTTAGCATATTGTAGAAAGGGTTAAGGGGTGAGGCTAAAAAATAGTGAACATATTATAAATTCTTTTTTTTTTTTTTTTTTGAGACAGAGTCTCGCTCTGTCACCCAGGCTGGGGTGTAATGGTACAATCTCGGCTCACTGAAACCTCTGCCTCCCCAATTCAAGTGATTATCCTGCCTCAGCCTCCCGAGTAGCTGGGACTATAGGCACATGCCACCACGCCTGGCTAATTTTTGTATTTTTAATAGAGACAGGGTTTCAACATATTGGCCAGGATTATCTCAATCTCTTGACCTCGTGATCTGCCCGCCTTGGCTTCCCAAAGTGCTGGAATTACAAGCATAAGCCACCGCACCTGACCATAAATTCTTTACATACATTTAAAGAGTTTGGATGTGGTCATAAGGGGTTTGAAGATAGAGGCAAAACACATTCAGATTTAAGTTTTAGATAAAGGAGAAGCTCCAGGGAAAATAAGAAATGTCTGGCTTAACAAGAAGATGCCTTTTGTTCCAAAGCTTGCAAGGAGCTCACTAATACCGGAGCACTGTCAGTCATTACAAAAGTCATCTCACGAATGGTTGTTCCCTTCGATCAGTCATTTTCCAAGACTCAGGTGAAATTACTATTGCCTGCAGAAGTCTTGTCTGAATTTAACCTACAGTAACAACTCCTCTAAATCCTATACCTATGGTTTATGGCCCTGGTTTACCATTGTGTATTGTATTTTACATAAAAAGAACTTTTTACTTCAAATATAATTCTAAGAGAAATTCTACCATGTAAATAAGATTTTAAAATAGATTTTGGTTTGTTTGAGGAAGAGAGAGCTACACCCATCCACACAACTTCTTGAGCCACAGCTGGACAGCCTGTGAAATCCATCAGCAGACTCCAGGGTTCCATGAAATGCTTTTGGAAAACTGATGGTCTCCAAATCACATCCTGCCTCGTGGTTTGTTTTAACTGCACTGCACTGCATTAGTTAAGTGATGGATCAATACTAAATTTCTACGTACTATAAGTGTATCACTAGCAGATTTTTAATGAATAACCCAAACACTGCTGTGTTTCTACTAGGTATTCAGAAATCCTTTCTAAATGAAATGATATACCATAAAATAAACACTAAATTTTCATAAATTAACAACAATTGTTTCCATGAATTAAACATTGTCTATTGCTTATAAACACTATGTTCAGAAAAAGCATCTCGGATCCTGCCTCAAATTAGAGTGTATTATGTGATATAAAGAGCATGGGTTTGGAGGTCAGACTCACTTTCATAAGCTATGTGAGCCTGCCTTAAATTTTACTTTCTTTCTCTGCAAAGAGGGGGCACTGGTAATGACATTTAATCCCTGGTTCTTTGCTGTAACTGACTGAGTTAAGCAGAAAAGTAGTTTGTTAAAGGGACCTTGGAAAGCTCAGAATTGTTGGGAGCACTGATTAACCAGGGTAGAAGCTAAGGATCAAGAAAAAGACACAGCTAATCTACGAGAAAAGACCTGTTGAGAGAGACAGAGGGAGATAGGGAACACATCCAAGGGAGTGAGACCTTACTTGACTTATGCTCTTAATAGCAGATGCAATTGATTTTTACAATCTAGATCACTGGCCTGTGCCCTACAGCACATGAAGTGAGGAGTGTTAGGCATTTTCAGCTGCCATACTACCGAGCAGTCTTTGTCCTCAACCAAGACTCTTAAGACAGAAGATTCCTTATACATAAAAAAGAATTCAGAACCTGGGGGACAAAAACAAAAATCTACCCGACCTATCTGACACGAATGTTTATAAGTGATGTGAGCATAAATGTAAAAGGACTTTGTGAACTATAAAATTCTAGATAAATTATTATTTTTAGTTGATGGCTCCTCCTTGCTTGACAAGGTGAGATCCCAGACAGTTTGGAGGGGCTAATGTCATTCAAGGGAACCTGAGATGTGTTCTTTTTTTCTCAATCTGTCATGAAAAACACATAATGACCCTGCTGAACTCTATTTAGTCTTTACTGAGTTTATAGCCCAAGGCAAAAGCAGCCAAAGTTTTTTTGGAAGACAAAGTTATTCTTCGTTTACCCACCCAAATCAGACATCAAGCTTCTCAAAGCTGTAGAACGGCTCACAGGAAGACCAAATAAGCATTTCTTGTATACTGCCTTTTAAAAATTATTGTAACAACATGACAGTAACTTTTCAAGTACAAACATGTAGTGTTTGTCCGTGGCTCAGCATAGGCATGCTTTTATAGGTTATTGCTTAGTACATTCTCTTAGCATATAACAGAATTATTAAATTTTATTAAACAATTACCTAGCAGTTACTTGGGCCTCCCTTCCTCATACACATTTTCCTGTTTCCCTCCAAATACACGTCTTGGAAATCTATGAGTACATACTATCCATATGTATTTCAGAAATCTATAACTTTGTTAAGAAAAACATTTTGTGGCCGGGTGTGGTGGCTCATGCCTGTAATCCCAGCACTTTGGGAGGCTGAGGCAGGTGGATCACCTGAGGTCGGGAGTTCGAGACCAGCCTGGCCAACATGGAGAAACCCCGTCTCTACTAAAAATACAAAATTAGCCAGGTGTGGTGGCGCATGTCTGTAATCCCAGCTACTCAGGAGGCTGAGGCAAGAGAATTACTTGAACCTGGGAGGCGGAGGTTGCGGTGAGCTGAGATCGCGCCATTGCACTCCAGCCTGGGTGACAAGAGTGAAACTCTGTCTAAAAAAACTAAATAAATAAAAGGAAAAAGAAAATCATTTTGTGCATTTAAGATATGGGTAGTATCCTTAACAAAGTACTCTGTTAGTATAACATCTCCCTAACCAAAGACAAGGGGAAAAAAAAAACTGACATCACAGATATAAAGAAGTTCTGGGTATTTTTTTTTGTTGTTTCAACCACGATGTATTAAACATGTGTTAGTATACCCTATAATTGAAATAAGTTTTACAGTGGGGATTCTAACAGAAGCTTATAAAAACACAATGAGAAAATGGGATGAACATAAATGGAACGAACTGATGTAAAAACAGTATCTGAAAACACGAAATATAAAAGAACAGAAATATAATTTGCAATTGCTTACCTCAATACCTCCTCATATTTGCATTCGGCCTACAAAGATTTCAACAAATATGAACCCACCTCCAAATATAACAGTGAAATTGGTATTGTTCCTGCACTCCACGTTATGGAATGTGGTTCTACTAAAACAATGCCACTAGTATTTCTCCCTGCAAAGGGCTGAGCAATTTGATATGAAAATCAACCCATGGAAGAATTAAACCCCAGTTGCTGTGGCATCTCCATACTGGAAAAACCCAGTCGCAATGATGGGGCTCCTACTGTCCCAGGAATGGCATCATTCAATGTCTGGGTGATAAAGTGAATGTATGGTTGTCAGTGGGGCTGCATCTAACATTGTTTCTGACTTTGGGGATTTCCCTTCCCTCTTTACGAATTAAATTTCAACAAAGCCAAGTATCCTAACTCTTTGATCTCTTCAATTCAAACTGCAGTTCCCCTCGGATGCTCCACTGTCCAACCTATCCCATTACTTCTTATGCGATACATGAGATGGGTGGATAAGAGAAGAAAACAATCAAGTGTTTTTGTTTCAAGTATAACAACACCTATTTCCCACTCCTTTGGAAAACATTAAAGGGATGTGTCATTCTTCAGGAAAAATAAATTTTATGAAAGAGTATGACATTCAATGAAATTAACAACACAGGTCACAATTAAGACTGCTGACCAATGTGAATTCAAATCACATCACCTAGCATAAATTAAAATGAACCGGTCCCAAGAAAGAGGCAACTGCTAGAGACAAACGTGTCCCTCTGACTCTGCAGAGTAACAACATAATACTAGAGCCTATGGGAAGATCAGAGTATCAGGAGAGTGGAAAAAGAAAGGGATATGTGACAACCTCATACTTGGGGCAGGGGAGCTGAAGGGCTGGAGAGAAAATGAGAGTCTATGTATGGTAATTGGGACAGGCATGGGAGGGGGTGTGATCCTTTGAGAATGAACCTCAGAAGGAGGGAATACCAACCAAGAGCAAAAAGGTCATACAAAAATGTTAGCAGTCAGCTCATCTCAGCTCAGGATGTCACCACAAGGGATTTTATCTGCAATTCATGCAAATTCAAATGCATTTACTAGCATATGTAAATTACATGCAGCTGGTGCGTGGATGTCTAAAAATAGGAAGTGGTAAACTGTTAACAAAGGTCACTGTTTTCTAAAATTCATGAGATGGCAGCTTCGGATGAGAGTGGAGAAGGAGGGGATTCAGGAGAATTGGCAGGGATTCCACAGGTACCCTACTGCTCTTCTTAATTCCTTGGAGCTATTTTAGGTGTTGTATAGGCAAGAGAATTCACCACAATTTCCCACATAGGACACATCCTCACTATCCCATCCCCTTCTTAGGGTAAGAGGAGGTTTCTGATTTTCACAGGCTCTTCTTTGGCTCAGTCTTTTCCTCCTACAGAGAATCTTTCTTCCACAGCCCACATTTCCAGAGGGACTCACAAAGGTTGTCACTGAAGTGCAAAAACATTGCAAAAGTGTCTCTTATTTTATGTGATTCCAACCTCAAAGAATCCATATCTCCAAATAGAGAAATATGAAAACTAACCACCTGCCCTCTGAGAATTAGACTAAAACCTTATCTTTGCTTACTGTCACCTGTAATAATATTAACAACATCTGTACCTGTGGTACTTCTATACAGTTTCCAAAAACCTTTAGTTTATATCACCAGCCGGAACTCATTCAAGTTTAATTAAACAAACAAACAAACAAACATGTCAATATATCTGAGTAGAACTGTTTGAGAACAGAGACCCAAACTCCAGCTTCTCCAAGACATTCTCCAACAAACCAAATGTGAAGTTTTCCCTTTCCTTTGTTTGGCTTTTTTCCCTCACTACAAAGCTTTCCCAGTCCTGTGTCTGCTTTTGAGTCTCTCTGCAAGCGATGGTGGCTGACTCCTTGCTATTCCAAGCTCTGAACAGTGTCTTGTCTCATTTGGGTGGCCTTCAGTTGCTTCCGCAAAATGAATACCACTGTGGAGTCAAATTTATATAATCATTCACTGTAAAAAATAATCTTTGTTACTTGTTCAAAGTTACGCGTACACATGGTGTTAGGAAATGATGCAGACTAATCCCTTCTCTCTGCAGAAACAGGGACCTGAGTACCAGCACTTGGTACAGCCAAGTTATTAAGTGCTTACTGAACACAATGCTGTAAATTCTGGTGATTCCAGTTCTCTGTTGATAGTAAACTTACTGAAGCTTGTGCTCCGCACAAGAATTGATTTCTCATCTACTCATCTACTTGACCACCGATTAATTTAGTTATGCAGGTAATCAGACAGTGTGAGAACAAACAAGCTCAAATTCTGATTCCGCCATTCAGTGATGTTAGGCACGTTATTTAACCTCTCTAGGTTTTCACTCCGAATGTGGATTGTTGTGAGTACTAAATGAGACAACATGGAGATGTACTAATTTTGTTAGCAGTTGTTTACATTGCACTCAAATAGAGTCAAATAGCAACCCCAGACATTTGTAGGTGTTTTGGTTGTTTAATTGGAACAGGAACATGGAGAAACTGATATGGTGAGGAAGGTTCTGCGAAGAATGCTTCTCCAAGGTCACAGACATAGTCAATAAAAAGGCTGGGGCTGGTACCTAGGTCTCCTCTAAAAGCAGAATACTTTTTCCTCTATCACCCTGCCTTCTTTGGTGAAGTATTTTATGAGAATCAAATATGTTGTAATCTAAAGGACATATTTTCTTCCTTTCCACTTTTATTTAAATAGCCTACAGACCCAATGTTATTCACCTTTTATTAAGGATTATAGTTAAAATGCATACCTATCATTGGTATTAAACACACATACACATAAACAAATACTTAAATACACTGGAACAGAAAGCTTGCATTGTAATTAACTAAATTGCTAGAATATAAAAATTATAACCTTTCTTTTAGCTTACAAAAATAAAATTCTAACTTTAGTTCTTTAACTCAGAAGCTGTATGATATGAATAGTAGGGTAACCAATACCTAAACAATATTTTGGTAATGTTAAAATGAATAATCCATAAGCTTGAGGTTTATTTATTTTTTCAGCATGGTCTTCTGATAGCTGTACAGGGAGTGAAAAAAAATAAAATAAGGCTTTTTTCTCCTCCTTGTTCAGCAACTAACCTGAGTGTTCACTGGCTGATGAGATCTGAAAATTCTTAGATGTCTTCTCCAATGTTTAGTAATGAAATAAACAAAAAACTGCGATTGTTGACCTCTCAAGGGCCTCAGTCTCCACATCTTACAGATTTCTACACATAAGGAGAAAAGAAAATATAAGGATGCAAGAGAAGCTTAGAAGGGAAGATTAAAAGAGAAAGCTAATTAAATACCCCTGTCTGGAAAACCTGTTTAAATGCCTAATCCATTATTTAAAAAGGATACTTATCTCTTTCCTTTACTGCAATTTCCATCTGCTTTAGAGGCCCCAGGAATTTGTAAGTCTGTTTTTTAAATAAGAAATTTAAATTCAAGCAACTATCAATCATTCATGTCAATAATACACTGAGTTAGCATAAATTACACTCATACTTCATTTGAACCTATAACATCAATCAGACCCTTTATCAAAACTGAAGTTCCCAAATCCGGAGAACATACTAAAATTGGCAAAGAGAAAAATAAGCAGTTCCGAAGAACGCATCATCATGATTATGAGCCTGGGAGTAATTAACGCATTGTTTTACAAAGATGAATATTTACACTGCAGGTAACAGGTATATAGGAATTTGAGGTTAGATAATCATTTTCTATATTTACTTGGCTTTCATTAAAGAATAAACAGGTATTTAGACAACTGCTATGAATTTAGTTCATTCTCAGTGGTATTTAAACATTTTTCCTTTTATTCTACCAAAGATACCAGGATAAAGAACACACTCATGTCAGTCAAGGGCCTATCAGGAAAACACTGGGCTCTTTTACAATAGGAAACCTGAGAAGAATTTATTCAAGGGGCTTGAATTTATTGACTTGAATTTAGTCAAGGGACTTCCCAAACCCAATGGGAAGACAGAGGGCAAGACAGACAATTAATGTGGTCCCTCAAAGTCAGCCTTCTGGGATACAGAGCAGAAATGGAAGGTCAGAAAAAAAGATATCTAGCACAGAGGACCACTTTATATAACACCATTTAATAGGTCAGCAGCTTCAATTCGGACACATTTTGCTCATTCATCTAGATGAACCGATCAAGGTCAGTACTCTTGTAATTATTCTAAGAAAGAACAAATGGACATTTTATATCCCAAACTAAACTGAAAATCAACTTAGTATATGTTCTTGCCTTTCTATTTCCTACTCCGACAAATGTGACCCCATCTATGATTTTAAAAAAGTTTTATAAAAGAATAAGTTCACAGGTGCTGAGAAACTGATTGGAGGGATAACCAGCTCATACCACGGCGGGTGAGAGAAGGCATCACTAGGAAAGTGACATGCATTAGAGGTAGAGGAGGAATTCTCCAAGTGTAGATGGTGGAAGGATGAACAGTTGGAGCACATTAGAGGAATGACACTAATCCTGTAGGGCTGACGAATGGAGGAGGAGGAAGAAGAGGAAGAGGAGGAGGTGATAGATAGAGTAAAATAGAATAATAAGGAAGGGAATGGATCCTGAAGAGTCTTGTATTTTTAACATATGTCAAGATATTAAAGGAGTTTAATGTTCTTATTTTGGTTCAGAAATATCACTCAGACAGCAGGATGGGGGAAAACCAGAAACAAGAAAATGACTTAATGGACTCTTACAAGCATATAGGTAAGAGAAGGGGAATAAACATAGTGGCTAGTGTGGGTGGCTGGGGGTTTGTGTCTAAGGCTTTTGAGAGCTACTACAGAGGAGGAATTAAATGGTGTGAATTGTCAGGACTTACTGACTAAAGGTTGTTGAGATGAAGGGGAAGGGATGGCTGGCTTCTGGTCTGAAAGAAGTCTTTTCCTGTTACACACTGCAATTCTCCATGGGAGGCCACTTCCCAGAACCTACATGATGATCAAAGATGTTACTTACTTCAGTGTAATGTATCATGAACTTGTATGTATAGAAATATTTGCTGTAGGTTCTTTCATGAATAGAAAATCTACAGCTATTACTATGATCTGAATGTTTGTGTCCCTCCAAAATTCATGTGTTAAACTCTAATCCCCAACACGCTGGTGTTAAAAGGTCGGCCTTTGGGCAGTGGTGACTAGGTCATGAAGGTGGAGCCCTAGGGAATGGGATTAGTGCCCTTTTAAAGAGGCCTGAGGGGCTTGTTTGTCCCTTCTACCATGTGAGGACACAGCAAGAAGGCACCATTTCATCAGGAACGAGCCCTCAGCAGACAACAAAATGGCTGGTGCCTTGATCCCAGGTTCCAGAACTGAGCATTCCATTTCTATTACTTATACATTACCCAGTCTATTTTGTTATAGCAGCCTCAGCTAAGACAGCTGTGTATGGAAAGTGTCAGATTTTATTTTTTTTCACAATTGCATGTTTGGTATACATTAAGGCTCTAGTAATGTACATTTCTAGTCCATGTTATCTAAATTCATTTGATAATCATTGATCAAGTATCTACTATGTAGTATATTGTAGATGTTATTTTGCAAAAGTATTAGAGAAAAAAATTTGAAAATATTTGAAAATCAAATCAGCCTCTGATACTGACCCTCATTTTCTTTAAGTTTTGTCTGACCTACTAAGCTATAGTATAACTTTATCTTAACATATTTGGCAAAATCCTTGATATGAAGAAAAAATGTGTGTACTTGTTAAGGCCACAGACCTATAGTGTGTGTGTGTGTGTGTGTGTTTTTCTCTAGTACCATTATAATAAGTTAACATATTTCCCCCATATGTGGAAAATGCTGACTATACCTATTGGCTTTGCTTTGGAACACTATTTCCTCACAACAGTCCTTGTCTACAGAAATGGGAAAGAGAAGGACACACTTTGGTTTCTGCAACATGGCAACACTCATAAAACCAGAAATGATGTGTGAAAAGAAACTAAAGAACTAGAAGAGATTTACTTCCATTCACCCTGGTTAAATCTTCCTTGAAACAAAGAAACAAAATGAAAAATCTATTCCTTTTAGAAAATGAGTCTTTAACCCAGAGTCTTTAACCCATTTTATTTTGAAAATGAATTAGACTCTGGGCCCAAATATACCACTTGTTCAAAATATAATGCCGTGGTTTCAGCTCCTACTAAATGTTGCTATGACTTTTAAGCAGAGAACTTCTACAAGGAAGTAACCTAGGGAAGGGCTGATCTAACTCAGACATCAATAATTCATTTTATTGGAAATAGGAGTAGTAGTATAAAATGCCAGCAGACTGTTTCATTTGTAGGGAGGCATTTTCTATTTTAAGCCTAGAACAATGCAGTCAGCTTTATTTGGCAAGCTAATATGAATGGAGGCAAAGCTGAATCAAAGGATGGGTTTTTATGGTCTCTTCTAATCACACTATTTCTTTAGCATCAGTTATTTAAATCTGACATACCACCATTTGGGAACTTGTAAAAGTGACAAGAAAGGGATTTTTATAACTTTTGTACTTCAGAGGTGATTTCCTTCACTCTAAAGCCTTGGCACTAGAAATGTAATCATGCAAGTCTAAGAGAGACAATTTGCATTGTTTTGAGGCTAGATCCTCTATTAGTACTAAAAACCCTTCAGGCATTAGAGTTTCTTACTACATTTTCTCCCAATTCAGCCCATTAATAATCTATATTATTTCATCATTGATTCCCTAGGTATTTAGCATAGAGCCACTTGCCAAGCAGTGTCTTAATGAATACTGCTTGAACGAATAAACAAATGCAGGCAAGTACGACATAATTCCAAATACGTTCTGAAGTCTACTGGTCTGATTGTACAGTGAGGAGGCATTTGCACAGCACATGCCTCAACTTCCTTATTCTGATGATAATTACAAATTCCTCACCTTCACTATTTTGTATCAAATTCAAGGACTCATGTTGTACCAAGGGAGATGGGAAAATGGAATTAAAGAAAAACAGACTTACTGTAGACGGAAGAGTCACAACTCCCAGCCCCAAGGAAGCAGACAAACCTGTCTCAACTTCTAACCCTGGAAATAAACCCTAAATCTTAATTTAAATTTGAAGTGTTCATAAGCACACATATTTTGAGATAACTGTAATTTTTAACTAGTTATCAAGAATTAGATATATGAAGAGAACACACAATTACAACGATAACAGCTGTAATTATGTAGTACCTATTACGTAGTAAACTTGGTATTTTACACATTTTATTGATAATCTTTAGAGGTATTTATTTTATTTTATTATTATTATTATTTTATGAGACAGGGTCTTGCTCTGTCACCCAGTCTGGAGTGCAGTGGCACAATCTTGGCTCACTGCAACCTTGACCTCCTAGGCTCAAGCAATCCTTCCACCTCATCCTCCCAAGTATCTGGGACCACTGCTGCGTGCCATCACACCTGGCTATTTATTTATTTATTTAGTAGAAATAGGGTCTCCCTATGTTGCCCAGGCTGGTCTCAATCTCCTGGACTCAAGTGATCCTCCTGCCTTGGTATCCCAAAGTACTGGGATACAAGTGTGAGCCACTGTGCCCAGCCTAGAAGGAAGTATTATTATGCCCATTCTAGAGACTTTCTAAAAAGTACTGAAAGCTCAGAGTTGTTAGCTCAAAAGACCACAAGATAATCAAGGAGAACCAAAGCTAAAAGTCAACTCCTCCAAACTACAAAGCTACTCATTTCCTAACTCTAGGTGACCGCTATCCAAACAGAGTTATTTATCTGTGGATCCATGCTTAAAGATAGATCCACTGATCATATCCATTATTACGGTCTAATGAGCAAAGAGGGCATTTTAATCCTAAATGCCTGACTACGTGCTCTTGGTCAGCTGAGGAAAAAAAAAATCAGGCAGAACTACTGAGAGGAGCTAATGGTACATCTATACCCTCAGGGCACTGCTGATTTCCATAAAACAGAGGTAGGAAGTTATACCTGTGAAAATTCCATATTTCACTGTCAAGATGGCAAACCTAAGCACACACTGGGAACAATGTCTGTGTCCTCCAGCAATCAATCCCCCACTGCACTCAATGAACCATGACCAGTGCTTAGGATGGGTCAAAGCGGGACACACTAGAATACCCCAGATGAGCATGACTGTCATGATTCTTCTTGAACAAGGGTCTTGGGAAGTGGCCAAGTTTAAAAGAAATCCTTAGGAAAAAAAAAAAAAACAAAACAGTTTTAAAAGGATAGACTATAAAAAGCCATCAAAGCAAATATTCAAAGAATTGTCTTTACATATAGACATTATAATCCAGACTACAACACATATTTGGCTTACTTAATGTATTAAAATCATGCAGGAAACACTGTTAAGTATAAAATGGTTTTTAACTTTCTTTTGGTTATACTCATATAAATTTGTTGTTAGTATGTATTACAAAATTGTGTAAGATTCCTATAATTCTGGTATGTCCCAATACATGTCATCAGTAATAATTATAATTGTTATGGTGAATTATCGTGTGTCACAGAGCTAACAAATTTCCTTGTCAATTGTGTCTTTGACTGTGGCTTCCCTAAAATATTTTTGTCATCCATAGATAACTGTTGTCTTGATTTGGTCCTCTTTAGAAGATGGTTTTATAATTGGCTATAAAACTTTAATAGGTGCTCTTGAATGCAAGTTTCTGATAACTTTGGAGATTATGACATTAGAAGAAAAGGAAAAAAAAACTTTCAGGACTCTCACAGAGAGCTAAAATGTTTATGAATATCCAGCAGAACAGGAGTTAACTAAATGGACTGAACTAACAGAAAACTGAAGTAAATATTTTAGATTTTTTTTTTTTTTGCTTAAAGTGTTGCTGATCCTTTTTGTTTTTCAGAGACAAAAACACTTTTCTTTTGAGCTATTTCCAGCTTTTAACAATTGAGTAAAGTATACTCCTGTGGACAAAATTTAGAGCATATTCGATTCTCTCTACCTAATTTCTCCAGAATTTAGAAACTATTTGTGAGTATTCTTAACTTATGGCAATACAGTTATTTGCATAAGTGCAATAAGAATGTTTTCTTTTGAACAGGACACAGTTGAAGAAACTGGTTATTTTACCAAGGCTTTGACTGGAATGGCATGCTTTCCTTTAAGGAATTAAACTTGACTTGTAAAGTCAATAATAGCCCCTTAGGAAAACTTGCCTTAAACCTTGCCTACATAGTTCCTTTACAGGGTGCCTGACCTGTGGTAAGTAAAGAATGTCCCTTTCTGACAGGCCCAGGAGCCCTAAGTTACCTTGGGACCTCAAGAGGACAGAAATTTACCCAACTGACAGGTATTAGAGGGTAAAAACCCATGGCTGGGCTTGGCCTTAAAAAATTCTTACGTGAGATTCCTTATGGAACACAGTTCCATCAAAGCCAATTTAAAAAGCCTACGTAAAAAATAATTACTCTTGCTGTACCTTATGCAAATAATCAGGCCAAGCATAAAAAAAATAAAGTTTATTTGCAAATATATCAGTCCTATCATGATTTGTTTTAATAAAAATAAGGACTGGAAAGAGAAAAATTATGTTCCCAAAACTACGGTACACCTGTTGTTAGTTGTTTTTGAGATTTCATTTTTATTTTTCTTCAATTTAAACTAAATCCTAAATTTCTGGTGGACTTTAAGTCCCCAAACTAATGCTTTCAAATCTTTACTTTTAAAACTGGGAATTGTACTCCTTATCCTAAAACTCATTATTTACCTTATAGTACACTGTCTGCTTAAATGCTGTACTAAAACTATAGATGAGAATACTAACATCTTTGTCATGAAAGCCTTGAAACCCCAGCCTGGCCTGCGTGAGTACGGTCAGATAGCTCAGACAGCAGCAAAGCAGTTCCACTCCTCTCACCTTGGGGTCAACACCTACCCCACTATGCCCCTATCAGCAAGAAGAAGTCAGAGTGATTGATGGCTTTTTCCCATCTTCATAGGCCACACTTTAAGAATAAGGTGCTATGAAACCCAAAGGGAGGGATTGGAATCACCTTTGCAAAAATTATAACTGAGAAAATTAAGAACAGTGAAAGAGATCAGACCCAACTGACTTCTCCATCTTGCTTCTAACCTTTAAGCTGTCCTCGTTAATTCCTGGGTGTAGGCCAACTAAATTTGGGAAGAAATTCAGTTCATGGTTTAACCCTGAAACAAAACTGATAATAGCCTTCTCCTGAAAAGACTCCCTTCTCGGCTGGGGACCAGTCTGCCTTTGCAGGACTAACAATTTAGCTACAAGACTAGAAATGACAGTTTAGGGGTCATGCAGCCTCTGGCTCTGAGAGTGTGAAACTCCCCAAATTGCTCCTGGGGATAACATCACTGTTGTAAAACCTAAGATCAATGCTTGAGGTATTTTGCAGACCCTGCACTTGATGGATCAGCTGACACCACCCAGACTGATAATCTGGCTCAACTATTTCTGCCATCCCACCTAGGAACAGAAGATGGCAAGAAAACCTCACTTCAGCCCCCTGTGATTCCATCTCCAACCTGACGAATCAGCACTCCTCACTTCCTAAGTCCCTACCCACCAAATTATCTTTAAAAACTCGGATCCCCATATGCTTGGTGGAGGCTGATTTGAGTAATAATAAAACTCTGGTCTCCAGCACAGGCAGATCTATGTGAATTACTCTTTCTCCATTGCAGTTCCCCTGTCTTGATAAATTGGCTCTGTCTAGGCTGTGGACAAGGTGAACCCACTGGGCAGTCACAGTAAATCTGAAAGAAAACTATCCAGTTTAACGTAGGTCTCTCTGTTTGCTTGGAAGTTCTGGAAGATTCTACCTATAGCAATTTGTGTATTAATGCTTTCAGGACTGAATCTGATCTAGAAGATTGACTTGGTTGTTCATGTCAACCAGCAGCATGTTTCTACAGTTATTTTGTTATGCTTTCTTTGCAGACAGTAAAGAAAAACCACATAGGTACAGTGACAATTTTCTGGGTCATATGGTTTTATCTAAACTTACTGACTTAATCAAATAAACCTAGTTGAGAAATTTTTCCCTAAAGAAAAAAGCAGATTAGAAATAACAAAATAAATGGGCTAAACAGTTCTCTCTGCAACTTCTGTATACGTAATGTAAATAAAACATGTAAATAAAAATTCACATGAAAGTATCTAACTTACAGCATTATCCTGAGGAGCTTCATAGTAAAAGGGAAAAAAGTTAATTAATGTGATTTAGAGGTTAGAAATATTTACTAATAATGTAAGGAATCTGGGTCATTATGTAAGCAAGAAAAACCATTCTCTCTTACTTCCCTGAGGAATGTTAAAATATTCTGTTATCAAATGGATGTGAATGTTGATTTGCATTCACTAAAAACCACAGCAGTAAACAGAAAGCATAACTGTGGTTAACCAGGTTTCTGTGCCTCTTGCCTGGGCGGGGGGAGAATAAAGAAAAGTAATGCCTTCTTCAATTGGCGATAATCCTTCCAGGTATTTCAGGTATATTAGTGAAAAACACAATAACTACAGAGGCGAGAGGAGCAAAGGAGAAGTAAAATAAACTCTCAGGTGGGGACCTCAAATGCAGTATTCAATCATGTGTTGAATTTAACAGAACAAAGAATTCTTTTGGGAGGTACTTTGCTTGGCCTCTCCCTTCACCACCTCTGTCCCTAAACAAATGGGTCACAGGGCAATTACCATGTGAGGGGTCATCTCTTGGTTCCAGTCTCAAGATTTGGAAATGCTGAGCCATTCCCCAGGGCTCTCTCTGCAACCATTCTTTCTATATGGAGCATCCCTTTTTTTCTTACTCAGAGGCTTCAGTGGAAAGACACTTGTTTATCTTGGAGCAAATTAAGAATCATATTGTTAGGCAGGAATCTAGACCTAATATGGCGGCGCTACCCGGCGTAGCAGGCCTGTTGTTAAAGACTCCCTTCACCCTTGTACACACCCGCAGACTTACATGCGTCAGAGTTCCGGCTGGGCAACCACACTCCCCCATGACCTGCAACTCACCTGCATTCCACAAGTTCGTAAACAGCAGTTTCGGGTGACAGTTTCCAAAGACCCCTTCCTCGTGACCCTTACTCAACTCCTGCCCTAGTAGTTTCAAGACCCCCCCAGGCCCTGTTTGCACAACCAGTTTCCCTACCTCTCAGGCTATAAGAAGCCCCTACCCTCCTCCCTCAGCATGACTTCCTCAGCCCACGCCTTTGGACCGAGCAACCTTGCCTGCAAGGCCTAATAAAAGGCTATTCTCACTGCCATTTGCCTTGTGTCTTCGTTCCTGGTTAGGCTCCAGCCTCAGTTTACCTTTACACATGTTATCAAGGATTTTGAAGAAAATACTTCCCTCAGCACGAGCAGAAAACAAAGCTCCTTGCCAGCCACATGACAGCCACCCCTCACTTGGGCCTTACTTGTTCTCGTTGCTTGCATCATAACGAGGCATTGGGTCCAAGTCATTCCCATTCACGTCGCAACTTGCCAGAGCATCCTATAGCCACAGAGGAGAGAGCAAGGGAAAGGAAATGGACATTCATTAATTAGCCATTGACCCACAGGCTCATGCATTTTTAAATACATTTCTGCCAGAAAGTAATTAGGTTAACTAATACTCTCACGGTTCAGTGGTGTCAGGCCTTAGGGAGGGAGTGCTCATTCAGTGATAATTAGTGCTGTATTTTTCCCCCTTAAGGTGAAGAAGAACTCTACACAGACCAAAGAATTGCCTGGTTCATTCTTGCCAGCACTTTTCCCCCTCATACCTATAATGACCCAGTTCATGAAATGTATATCTTTCAAAGACATCCTCATTATTACCTTTTATCTCCTTGACTACCTAGGCACAAAGTGATTTATTCTCCAAAGACTCTCTCCCTACTCCTTACTTGATTTCTTGAGCTTGCAACTTCCTTATCATAATACAGATTTCAGAAGACAAAAATCATTCACGTATCATTGGCAAGCCAATTAACAATCAATATCAGATCTTTATTATGTCAGGTATCTTGGGACTGCTATTAGACAACCCTCGTCTATTAGATACAAACCAGATATTGTATCTACTATAAAAGGAGTCCATGATTTAGACATTCTACTAATACCCATTGGCTTTTGGACCAACCAAAATGATGAACAGTTTTCCTACATTAAGATTTCAAAATAAGGAAATAGTATCTCCAAAACCAAAGTTGGATTTGCTTGTTTGCTTTTAAAAATGATTGTGAAAAATATCTGCAATACTGAAAAAAAATTACTAGACTGTTACCATTTATCAAATTTATGTCACTGTAGCCAGCCTAATTTAACATGCTTTGAATTTTCTTTGATTGATTGATTAACTGAAATAGGGTCTTCCTCTGTCACCCAGGCTGGAGCGCAGTGGCGTGATCACGGTCTCCCCTGCTCAAGCAATCTTCCTGCCTCAGCTCCTGAGTAGGTGAGACTATAGGCAGGTGCCACCACGCCCAGCTATTTTTTTTTTAACTTTTAGAAAGATACAAGTATATAAGGAGGGAAAAGAAATGCTCAGAGGGAATATAAGAGATTAAGACCACAAGTGTATGGGGTCACTAGAATAATTTGGCAGAAGTTTCTTTCTATTTAGGTTAGTTGGCTATAAGAAACATATCTTACTATCAAATGAAAAATTGGCTGTTTCCACCTTCTAGCTCGGAATAATGTGGTGTTATTGGGACCCTTTCTCTGGAGTATAATCTGACTTATTTTCAGTTCTGGTGGTCTGTTGAGTGGCTTGGTCTCTCTCTTTCTCTCTCCTCATTTTTTTTTACTTTTATTAGAGTTAAGGTCTCGCTGTTTTCCAGGCTGGTCTCAAACTACTGAGCTCAAGCAATCCTCCTGCCACAGCCTCCCAAAATGCTAGAATTACAGGCGTGAGCCAGTGCACCTAGCCTGAATGTTCTTATACTTTATTATTATTCCTAATTTCAATGTTAGTGAAAGTAAACACTATCTTGATTTTCTGTCTTTATCAAAGGCTCTTCTTTCTGAAAATAACTTTTAGTACATAAAGCCTGAAATGTTTAGGGAAATCACGCAAAATATATATTGTATATACAGGTGGTAAGTTCCTGCTTCCTGTGCAAAAGAGGCTCTACAGACCTGCTTAGTGTCCTTTAGAGCACGAAGGCTTCAGAGTGTATCTAATGTATCTTACTAATTTTACTGATAAGGAAAAAGAGGCCCGAAAGAGAGGACCAACCAAAATGATAAGCAAAGTTTTCCTACGCCAAGATTTCAATATGAAGAAACAGTATCGCCAAAACCAAAGTTGGATCTGCTTGTTTGCCTTTAAAAGTGATTAAACAAATCCAGACTGGAAGGAACCCAAGTCTTTGACATGTTACCCAACGTGCTTTCTCTACTCCCCACCAGGTCCAGCATAAAGAAGAACCAAGAAGGCGCCAATCATGCTAATGGCACAGATAATTCTAGAGAATTTTTTCTCAAGAGGAGAAAAATGAAAAAGATAAAAGACTGTACTCCCAATTACATGAATGCTATTTGTATTTAGTCAAATACATTCATATGCAGTGGGGAAGAGCAGCATGCTGTAAAACCCTCTTTGCGTGTGACAAGAAAGATATCTCCGCTGGGGCACAGACAGCCATAGTTTCTGTTCTTCTATCTGACCATGGATAACTCCCTTCTGTCTTCAGGCTACAATTTATTCTCCTATCAAATGAGGAGAGTAACCTGAAGTTCCTTTTTAGCTTTAAAATTCTATTCTGTAAAGAGACACAGTTTGTCTGGGTGCGCTTGGATGCAGCAACTCAACCATTTTGTTCAAATGAGAACTAAATGAATTTGTGGCTTCTTCTTAAGAAAGGAATTGATTCCTACAGACCACTGGGAGGCTGATCATTACTGTCCTTTAAAAAAAAACAAAGAAGAGGCAGAGAGAGAGAAAGAAGACCAGCAGATAACTGGAGAAAAGTTTGAAGTACATTTTTCTCCACAAAAGAAACAAAGAGTACTGCCTGGCTGCTTGGATAAAGTGTTGAGAACAGCGAATGTTGCTGGTAGCAGATGGTGTTGGTGGTGAGGTTTCTGCTACCTTATTGCTTTCTTTTTGTAAGTCAGAACATCAAAGTCACTGGAAAGTTGAAAGGGTTATCTCATGCTTCCTGTATTCAAAGAACTCATCTTTTACCAGAGAAAAGCAAAACACAATATCCTATTGTATGCTGCTACATTTTTCAGTAGCTATCCACCTTACTGATAATCCCAACACGAGTTTCCCTGTTTCCCAGAAGGAAAGACCTTCCAACCACAGCATACACTCACGTAGTTTTGCATCAGATCTGGATGGGTTCTCTCAATTCCGTCATCCAGAATAGTGACCACAATGTTCTTTCCCGTGTAGCCTCTCTTCCAGGCTCCTTCGATATTCATGTCAGACTGGCAGGGATGCGTATTGTCACTGCAGTGCTGAAATAAGAAGAGCATGCTGCAAGATTACTAAATAGTGAGGAAATTGAAGAATTACCTATTTATTTATTTATTTATTTATTTATTTATTTATCTTTTTTGCTCTACTGCCCAGGCTGGAGTGTAGTAGTGTGATGAGCTTACTGTAACCTCGAACTCCCGGGCTTACGGGATCCTCTCGCCTCAGCCTCCTGAGTAGCTGAGACTACAAATGCACACCACCGTGCCCAGCTAACTTTTAAATTTTGGGCAGAAACAAGGTCTTGCTTTGTTGCCAAGGCTGGTCTTAAACTCCCGGCCTCAAGCGATCCTCCCACCTCAGCCTCCCAAAGTGCTGCGATTACAAGCGTGAGCCATTGTGCCTGGCTCTGCTTCTTAAGATAATGCATTAAATTTATTAAGATAATAAATTAAACAGTAATTTGGCACATTGTCTACTAGTGTAGAAACACAGACCTCCAGCATGAACAGGGGAAGATAGGAAAGAAAGATGTGGGAAAAGCAAGTGAAATAGAAATCTCTCCACTACCAGCTCTGACCTGTTTTGATACCGTAAGTCTTTTGCAAAAGCATAAAATAAATAAGGTGTATCTCAACAGCAGAAAAATGGATGTATCATTTTATTGTTAACATGTTTTAATGACATACAAATAGGCATCATAGTATTTCATTTATAAATCCAAACCATGTCACTGAAGAACATATACTTTATAATTTATCTTAACCAAGCGCCTAGAAGCCAATCCAGCTACAAATGGAACCACTCAGGCAGCTTCTGTACAGCAGCCAGATATGCGCTCCTGTGAAAAACCCATGGGCAAGAAAAAATAACAGGTTGTCCACATTTCTTTCACTAAATTAACAATGGCTATTGTACCATAATTTGTAGGCAGCAGACAAATTCATCCAGCACTATTTCTTCAAGAAGGCAAAGAAGAATAGTGCCAAGTCCAGAAAGGTGCCCTACACAGGAAAATGTGTGTGAAGGCTTCGAGGGGCAGGCTGTAAAACACGGAACCTGAGCTCATTATGTATAGTAATTTCATTCTGCAATGGCTACAACATACAAACATACTGAAAAACAAATTAAGGCAGCAGCTTTTCCTGACATAATTTACGAGCATTCATCTAACCCACACAATTGTTCCTTTAAAGTCCATCTCTTTGAAATATCCCTCTGTGTGATGTTGTTTTCTAGGTTCTTAAGATTCGAGACAGGAACAAAAGAGAAGAGCTGTGCTGCTATATAATTCCATAGCAACACGAGCCACCCCAGATCCTTCCCCATTCATTACTTTCTTCCTGCTTTGTAACAAACACTTCAGCATATTGGGAATGGAGGAGAACAGAAGCTTACTATGCCCTAAATACAATGGAGACTTCACTGCTATGGATTCACTTAACACACACTTCACTGAGTACCTACTATAATTAAGAAATTATAAAGCATATGTTCCTCAGTTACCCGGTTTGAATTTATATGCTAGGGTGTGGCTGTGCACAAGGCAGAGGAGGTCCCTGTCCTAAAGGCGAGACACAGAAGATAAACCACCAAATAAACAAGACCATTCAGTGAGCTCCCTGTGTTTTAAAGGCTCCTTGTGTTTTAAACACTGTGATATGATGGTGAATGCTGAGGGATCTGAGCACACCACTTTAGATGAGATGGTCAGAAAAAAGATTCCAGTCTCTGCAAATGTGAAATGTGAGAAGGAGCTGGTCTGCCCAAGAGCCTAGGGACAAGTGTCCTGGTAGAGGACACAGCACATGCAAAGATGGTAAGGCAGGAAAGAGTTTAGCATATCAGAGGATGGGTATTGCTGGAGCTTAGTGAAGAGGGAGAGAATGGTACAGAGGCAGAAAGTTAGAAGCGGAGGCATGTCAGATCATTCAGGACGTTGTAGGCCACAACTCAGCTTTTATTCCAACTACATCCTAAGCGGAAGCTCCTTTCCAAACCTCATCCCTTACAGGTGCTTCCAATGCCTCCAAAATAAATTTGTTAATTAATGTATTCCCCAAATGAGACTGCCTTTTGTTGAGTGTTATAAATACACTTGAGTAGTTTCAAGGATTCATTCTAAGAAAGGGTGCACCCGTATTTTCATGACAGACAACATTGATTTCCTACAGAATAGGGGCTTCTAATTTTGTAAGAATATTTGTATCTTTTCCCCCACCTTCCTGACTTCTTTCTGGCACTTGAGGCCCTGAACACACACACTCTACTATTCTACTCTACTAATCCGAATTCTCTCTCCCTTGTGCCTTCAGTTTTTGGGCCCCAGCTTTGGACCTACCTCTTAACACATAGCCTTTTTCAGCCTACTTGTCTTTTTCCCTTCTCTGAACTTAAAAATACACCCCACCCCCTCTTCCCCACCCCACACACACTTTCTCTCCCCTTCTCTCTCTGTTCTATGCAATCCAACACTGACTCAGTGAATTCTGCCCAACTGTTGTTGACTGTTGAACCCTGGGTGTGAATTTTGTCTCCCTGACTATAAGCCCCTAGAAGACATGTAATAAACTAAGTCTGACCTAGGATTTCAAAAATATTGGCTAATTACATTCCATAAATGAGGGTTATATTCTCAACTTTATTTCCAGTACGTGTACTCCTCTGACCTCTTCCAAGATACACAGCCAGCTAACACTTAGTTAACAAAGATTGATTAAAAAAATAGTGTAGATTTCTGAAATGCCTCCATTTGTCAGAAGCCTCATTCTGGCCAAGAGTTTGGGCCTCTCCTCACCAAATATTTTAATTTAACACAAAGCAACCTTGACAGGTTTTTATTCCATTCTCCTTTCAAAACCTGCTGTGGCCACCTGCGGTATCGATTGTGACATGAAGTCATGTTAATGTGGCCAAGAGGTGGGCCGGAGGAAGGAAATGCACAGGAAATGGGTAACCCACAAATGGGATAACCAGCCTGGAGTGGAGGGATGCTGCCTGAAATTGTAATTACGAAAACTGAAGAAAACCAGCCATCTACGGAAAACGTGTGTTAAAAGTGAAGCAACTAGGTTCCTTTCTTCCACCTCTGCTTCTATTGAATCTGACTTTACCATTAAATATTCTTGTACTACCTTTTTGCTTGTTTTCTTTATATACATCACCATGGTAGGAGGTGAAGAAGAAGAAATATCCAACTGATGCTTTCATTTGGATAATCTAATATAGCAAGCCACCAAAATACAAAAGACAAAAAGGAATGTTAAAGCCTAGGGTGTCTTTTGCAAATGTTAGTAATAAGGTCAGAGGGCATTTAAATTAGAACCCTAAACCCTGAATGTGGATCTTTGACTTTTAATACATTTCAAGTGGCCTAGGCTTCCAAATGTGTTTCTAACGTAGTTGTTTCCTGTACCTCAAGAATCCAGAGACCAAAGGCTATGGGAAATACTGATGTCACCCAACACTGACCAGAGATGAACATGAGTTCATTTCCTTAACCACCTAGTTGAAATGGTCTTTAAACTAGGCCCTGTTTACTTGCCAGGAATCTATGTTACCGCAGCACCCAGAGGCAAAAGGAACACGTGTTAGCTGTGATTCCCTCATACATCATCAACCATGGTGAGAAGGTCTCTGCCAGAGCTGGAACTAAAGAAGAGTGTCTGGAATTGTTACCACACATGCAGCCCGCAGCCTGGTGTTCACCAAAGGGGCCGGTCAGAAATTTCCAGCATATTTGAAGCTATTGAAAACCACATATGTGCACAGTATATGCAAGATAAATATTTATAGTAAATGTAGGTACTTTCAGTTCTGAATAATGCACTGTATTTCAGTGATGGTTCTATTAAGTATTTAGAAATGACACTGGACACATAAAACGGAAAATATCCTGAAGAAACAACCATTACCACAAAGTTCCCCACTTTCTTATCCATATGAGCTGGTACCTTTTTAGGAGTGAAATTTTAAAGACATTGTCCTGTGAGTTCAAGAAATGGCCTTTTCCACACCAGGGTTACGAGCTATTCTGCTTATAAACCACTCTGGGTGTGTCCATTTCTCTTGGGTCTTCATAAACATCTCACACTTCAATGAAAGATAGTTTCTACCCCAAATAAACACCTTTGTTATGTTCTCATCATCATTTTTTTAAAGACTGAGGTGTGAGGTGCTGGCGGGGTTTGTTGGGGGGGCGTCTTTTGGTATTATAGTTTTAAAATTCCTCTAAGTTCTGAGGGTCTCCAATGAACTGCTAATTTAAATGCTGTCAATAATCTGCTAACAATGAAAACATCTGTTGTTCATTATTATTGATACAGTGGCTTAATAAGACTTCATCTCCGACTATACAACATTAACAAGAAAATAAAATTAAATATACAAAAACCTGCTTTACACACTAATGAAGACACACATCTAGTCAACTAGGTAAAGGGTACATATACTTGAAATTATGTTTAAAACTTGGAGTTCAGGAGTGGTTAGAAGTTTAAAAAAAAAAAGAATTGCTATTCCTTAAATGAAAATATAACTACCGTTTACTAGGTCCTTACCATGGCCAAGCATTTTACTAATCACTTTATCTGGATTACCATTATTTAAAATTTAGAATAACTATTTGCAAGAGGTACTATTGTCATTTGCTTTCAACAGATAAAGAAAAAGAGACTTAATCAGCCTAGGTAACCTTCCAGAATTCAAACAGCTGGCCAATGTGAAATCAGGATTCAAACCCAAGCAGTCTGACACCAGAGCATTGGACTATGTAACTCTTGTGTTAAAACTAAAACAGAAAGGGCTTAGAGCAGGGTCAAAAACAAGCAAATTCAGATAAGGGTAGATAAGGAGTAGATAAGGCATGGATGTTGGAGAAAGGTTCCTGTAAAGAAACTCAAATAACAGAAATCACTCTGGCCTTAGCACTCTGATGAGTACATTCAAGTGATAAAGTGGAATATAGTTGTTTAAGACCTTAGAGACCTAATTTTCCCTTATTCCATTTATTGCATCACATCTTTCTGGAAACACCAAGTTTATATTTGAAAATTTTCAGCAACAGGAAGTTCACTTCTTTATTAAATAGGCAATAAAGTAGCTGGTAAATCAGTTCTTTAAAATAGCGGTCCCCAACCTTTTTGACACCAGGAACTGGTTTCGTGGAAGACAATTTTTCCACAGATGTGGGGTGGTTTCAGGATGAAACTGTTCCACCTCAGATCACTGGGCATTGCTTAGATTCTCATAAGGAGCATGCAACCTAGATCCCTCGCATGCGCAGTTCACAATGGGGTTCGTGCTCCTCTGAGAATCTAGAGGCGCTGCTGATCTGACAGGAGGCGGAGTTTAGGCGGTCATGCCCACCCACCACTCACCTCCTGCTGTGCAGCCTGGTTCCTAACAAGCCAGTACCAGTACTGGTCCGCAGCCCAGGGCTTGGGGACCCCTGCTTTAAAAAACAGCCCTTACGTGTTCGTGTTTCCCAATTTCCACAGTGTAAATACTCACATCATGGCTAGTTTTAAACTGCCACAACTGCAAATTTCTAAATGTGCAACAATCAATGTTCATGACTTATAGAAGGTGGATCCAGGGTACCACTGGAAACAGCCCGCCATGGTTAGTCATGCTCCATTTCTGATTAAGTCATGCCTTCCAAGGTGTCCGAAATCTACTTCTCAGTACTTGGGAACTACCCAAGACTCCATTCTTCCCTTTGCAGTTTCAGAAAATAGTTTCACTCCCTCTTGCATGTTTTTTTTTTTTTTGGAGACCTTCTTTAACCTTTCCTTCTCAAGATCACCTTTTAAAAATGAACATTTGACATGTGTGAGGAAGGCCACAGTTGATGGGTTCTTTTTGAGGTATATGAAGTAGAGATTCTGTGCCTCCAAGACTGCAGGTGCCTTTACAGATTCTTGGAAATATAAATCAAGGTAGTTAAGTCCTAAGATGTTTATTACCATACTTAACGAGTCAATTTGATGGACTTCAAATCCGTAGTAACATTAGTTATGTCACACACACACACACACACACAACTGCCCCCAGACAAAACAGATGCTCTGTGCAATTATTCAGAGGATGATTATTCAGTCTGTGGGTTATCCAGAAATCCCATGGAAGCCCAATACATTTCAGTAACACCAAATTCAGCAGAGCATATAAGGATGTGAGCTAAAGAGAATCGGGCAGAGGAGAATTTGAATTCCACCTCTGCTACTTTCCAGCTATATGAGTTGAGTGTCAAGTCACCTAAATTCTTAAAACCTCATCTGTAGTTTGAACACAGATAATTGCTATAAAGATTAAAGACGATAAAGTACATAACAATTGGTTGCCGTTATCATGATCATGCTACTGTTGATGGCAGCACCTATGTAGGGATAACAGCCTTCCTTACAGTTTAGGGAAGAACATTTTAGTTTTCTTTAAAATAGGAGATCGATTATCATAAAATGAGGAGAGGATGATTTTCTTCATTGTCTGGAGAGATAGATTAGGCAAACTTGAAAGGGCAATTGATCATTTGTAAGGTTAGCTGGAATTACCTGAATTATTTTACATTTGAGGTCATGGGCTGGAACTGGGAAATGGAGCCTGGGGATGTGGTGCACAAGGAGGAAACAGCATGCAACAGCCTTTTGGCACACTGGTCAAACGTTTTGGTCTCCTGTGAATCATGCTTTTTACTCCACACAGTTATACCACTATCCCAACTCTGCAAGAACCATAGTCCCCATCTACTATGCTACAGTCTTGACATAAGGTCATTTCTCAGTTAGAAATGTTAATAGCGCCTGACGTAATGCCAAGGGAACATCAGAAAACAGTGGAGGATGGGAGAAGAAGGCTGTGATGTACAAGATATGCTTATAGAGAGGAAAGCAGAATAAATCCAGTTCCAAAATTTTACTCATAATTGAGGATTAAGAAATCAAAGCATAGCAGTCGAAGTATAACTAGATGGCCTTTAGATTTAGTTAAGTGGATGGCATTTCTCATTTGTACATTTTGTGGCCCTCTTTGAATCTTTCCAAACCTGACCCATCTTACATTAGAAACTTCCAGCCTTAAAATCATTTAACAAAATAAAAACCGATAAACCAACAAACACATCTTGTGTCACCTTTAAGGAATCTTTACAAGCCTCACATTAGTGTTTGGAGACCTGGTTTCCACTATATTACCTGGCCTTGGTGCTAAACCATGTTTTATGCTTCTAAAACTTAGCGGGCATTTCTGAGGCACCAAGAACAAGCTTATCTTTTATATGTATAGCTCTCTGGAGCTGCCAGGGTTCACACCAATCTCAAGTACCTCAGTTCAAAAAGCTGAGTCAGGCTTCAGAAATCTAGGTCTGAAACATTGCCTCCATCTCTATTGTCATTTCTCCTTCTCACTTAGTACATTCCAGTCACCATACTGGCCATGATACTGTCCCTATTGTTAGGTCCTGGAAGTCTAGTCCACGCAACAGACAAGCAATTGCAAAATAACTGTTCATGAGTTACAGGTGGATCCAGTGTACCACTGGAAACAGCCCACTATGGTTGGTCCACACCTTTACCAAGATGGAACATATCCTTTCCATCCCCTGCTTGCCCTTTGGCAATACATGTTAGGCATCATTAACACACTTTGTCAGGATACTGTGGGAACATGGAACCCAGTCAGGGGGAAGTGCAGGCAGGCTAAGAGCACTTTCTTGAGAAAATAACATTTAAACTGAGCCCCTAATACAAGCTGACTAGCCAAAGGGCAAGTTGGGGATGAAGAGGATATGTTCCATCTTGGTAAAAGTATAAAATAATCATAGAGAGACTGGACTGTTAAAGGAACTTAAGAAAGTCAGTATAGCTGAAGAACACAGGTTACAAAAGGTGAGGTGGGAGATGAGAAAAACAGAAGAATTGAGGCTGGAGAGGTGAGCAGGGTGTGGTTTGCTACACAGCAAAAGCTCATTAATGTTCAAGATTATCAATCTAAAGGAAGTTGGGCGAACCAGATGGGTAGGAGAAAATCCGTGCATCAAGTTGAAGCCACTTCTCTGAGTGTTGGCTGTATAATTGGGGAAGAAATGCAATGAGAACACCTAAATTTGTCCGGTATATGATTCTAAAGCAAATTCTAAGATCCCTGGGCATTCCGTTGAACATTCTTTTCAACGAAAGCCCAAGTGTTTTTCTGCTCACGCATCTACCACTCTTCATATTAGTCATCTTTGGTTATATATGTGTTTTATCTTCCTAGTGAAATTACAAGCCACTTGTGCTGTATTATTATTATATCTTTATAATCTTTAAAGTTCATAATAAAAATACTCAATAATTCATAAATCAATATGTTTTGAGAGGGCGTGATGGTTAATGTGCTACTTGACTGGGTTAAGGAGTGCCCAGATAGCTAGTAAATACTATTTCTGGATATGTCTGTGCACGTGCTTTCAGAAGGGATTAGCATTTGAATAGATAGAGCTAGTAAAAGAAAACTGTCCACACAATGTGGGTGGGCATCATCTGATCCGTTGAGGGCCGGAATACAACAAAAAGTCAGAAGAAGAGTGAATTTGCTTTCTCTGGTAGAGCTGAGACATCCATCTTCTCTTGTCCTCGGGCACTGTTGCTCTTGTTTCTCCTGTCTTCAGATTCAGACTGGGACTTACACCCTTGGCTCTCCTGTTGCTCCAGCTTTCTGGGCTTCACTAGAATGACTGGCTTTCCTAGGCTTCCATCTTGCAGATATCAGATCATAGGACTTCTCAGCCTCCATTATTACATGAACCAATCCTTCATGATAAATCTCTCTCTCTCCCTCTCTTTCCCTCTCTTTCTCCATATATATATATATAAAATATATATTATATATATAATACAGGTAATACATACAATACAGGTAATAAAGAAGGTATAAATAAGATCTAGAAATCTCCACCTTCTGCACATTGACTCTCATAATGGGGCATTGCCAATGTAATGTAAAGGTCTAAGAAAGAACTTAGGGAATGTGCAGGGACTGAAGCCTTCACAGGGAATTCTATGAGAAGAGAAGACATTCATTTGGGGTTGCTGATTATTCTAATAGGTCACTAACAATGTTCAATCCTTCTGGCAGAAGAAGTCAGAAGAGCGGTAACATAGCAACAGGTGGGTTTATAGGTCTGATGGGAAATTTCTGCTGTCAGGGGAGGAGCTCAGGGATGCAGAAGTTTGTTTGGAATAACACAAGGCAAGACAGAAGCGAATATTGTTCAACTCTCCTCTGGTTTCGGTATATGGTTCAATTTGAATATTATTTCCCTTTTTAGGTCATGCAGAAATTCTACCATAAGTTGAGGAGAAATTTAGTTTTGCCAAATGACTTTCTTCCTGGCTGACTATGAATCAAAAATCAAATATTTCTTAACACATTACCCTCTCACACAAATTGTGCAATTAGTATATTAGTTAATCGTGTTTGCTTATGGATGATCTCAACTAAAATGTTTTCCTTAAGTGCTTATATGCCAAGAAACAATTCCTATGCTGGAGCTCATAAAAATGAATTTTAGAAGCAACTGAACTGCATTATTTAATAATTATAGGAACATGAGCAGTAAGCAGCTCTCATTCTTTTCTAAAATGTAATTTTTTTTGTTTCTATTATTTGCAAAATTCTGCCTGCATAGAACTCTTCACCCTCTCGGTCCCCTCTGAGCATAAATTTGCTCAGACACCTCTGCTTCCTCTCTATTCACTGAGGTCTCAGGAAGCAGTGCTCATAGAATGGAGTACTTTTTCCTTTTTAAAAAATGAGTAAACTGTGGTGTGGCTTGGATAAGCACAACCAACAGGCTTCAGTTCCCACTACTTTTATTTCTTCAAAGTCACACACAAAAAAAAAGTTGAGAAAAAAATATGGGAAGTAATTGTTTTTCTAATGTTGGAGACATATAGGGTCAAGGAGAGGGAATTTAAATATCATCTGAAAATATTGACAAACAACTTTATTAATATGTCATCTTCATTTATATTGCTTCATAAATGACAATAATCTCATGAAATACGATGGCAGCTATTTTTTAGGTGAGAAACAATCCATTTTTCAGTTGAACAAATCAAGCAGCACAGGGGTCTATTTATATAATATCTCCCAAAGCCTTCATTCATTCTGCAATCAGCTTTTGACACCATAATCATTAACTTTTCAATGATGAGTGAATGCACGAATGAACAGACAGACATAAAGACAAATAAATAGAAGAGCAATACATAATTTACTCTCCAAGTCCTATCACATTTCAATTTCTCACAAATTTTTACTGAAGGCTACACCTCTTTCCAGGACTCTGCAGAACTTCTGAACAGTAAAAGCCACTTCAGCCTCCTTAAGTCAACCCCTAGAACTCCCATAGATAAGATGCTTTCAAGGGATGTTTTCAAAGCCAAGTCACACAGGTGGCATATATAGGAAAAGAAGAGGACATAGAGGGATGAAGAGGAAGACAGGATCAAATGCACAAGCTGTGCACATTTAAGTGATGGACGTGTGATCATTAAATAGTCTTGGCCACTCCAAGAATAAGAACTACTTGATATTTCCTAGTAAAATACAAGTTTAACCTGTTTAAACTCAACGGAGCAGCAGACACTTGGTATTAAACATTAACAGTGGTCCCCTAATTTCTGTCTCAAATTAAGGCACTAAGGTAGATACCTTAAAAGACAAAAAAGACTTAGTGTATTGAAATTATATCTAAAAAAAAAAGGGATGCAGAATTTCAAATGGGTCTTTCCAGATTTTTTTGACTTTGCTTCTCTCTAGATCTATGAGATTACTGGCTCAACTTTTTGAATATTCTAACAGTTCTAAAGGGTTTTTGCCATGCTCTCTAATAAGTTATTACCCAACATATATTTATTTCTATAAGAAATCTGATGCAATTGTGTTATGGAAGCTCAGAAAACAGGGACTCATATAAACTCAAGCAACCATATCAGAAGAGGCAGGGTTTCTTAAGACCCACATGAACCATAAGTAGTTGGAGACAAAATCTGAATTCGACTTTGATTTCTTGCCAACACACTAGCCCACTGTGACCCTCACAAATCTTTTCTTTTTCCTAGCAACATGACTTTTTCAGGTATAACTCATCGTTATGTTTTTATATAATATATAATTTATATGATATATGTTTTATATAATATATGTTTATATAATATGTTATATATGTTTATATAATATATGTTATATAATATATGTTTTATATAATATATAATTTATATAATATATGTTTTTATATAATCAAAGAGTATGTCTAATACATACAATCACCTCAAATAAAGGTGCGCTGCTTAGAAAAGAATAATGTAATTGCCAAATTTTTGTTTTTCCCATATTGCACAAGCCAACTATCCCAAAACATAATGGCCGGAAGCAATAATTTATTATTCCCACTCACAGTTCTACAGGTTGAGTAGGATCAGTTGTGTGGCTTTCACTCGGGGCCTCCCATACTTTGCAGTCAGATGTCCACTGGGGATAAAGCCATTTGAAGACTTGACTGACATGGAAGTTAATATGGCCTTTTCATTCATGTGAACACTAAGAGAATTTTCAACCTGATGTGTAGGATTTAGTTATTAATGTGTGTTTGTCATAGTTGAATTATCTGAAAGTTCTTCTGAAGGACATATATCTATTGCATAATGATTTTTCCCATAATAGCTAGAGCAATGGCAGTTACATTACAGTTATACTACATCTGCAAACTGTCAAAACATGTACTCATTTGCTTGTGCATGTGTTTGTTTTTTAAAATTTCCAACCATATTTATTAAATGCCTTTTAGATACTAAGTCTACATCGGGGAATGAGAAAACGCACGATCTAGTCTTCATAAAGGTGATATTCAAATTTGGGCAGATGGATAATAAATAAGTAGGCAAATAAGACAAACTATAATTAGAGATCATGGTAATAGTTATGAAGGAAACAAAAAGACCTTGCATGACATTAAGGGAAACATGTTATTAAATGTATACCCTGAGTTCTTTACAGTTTTTCTGTTACTGAGCTGACATTTATTCAATAAACACTGAAACTTCAGTTTGGAAAGAGGCTTTTATAGGCATCAGGCAATAAACTCTGGCCATGGAAGAGCAAGTCAGAGCAAAATTGAGGTTCCCAACCTATTGGCATTTAAAATTTAAAAACAAAACAGAACACATTTCCACATTTCAAATAAAAATTTAAAAACAAGAAAATTGTGACAAAAATAATGCACACTGTGGTATGTGTGATGTTTAAAGAGCAGGATAATATGCTATGCTATGATGTATCCACAGAAAAATAAATCTACTTACAGGGCAAAGGAAAAACCATCTCACTTCTGACAATCAGCAAAATCAATTCTGATAGCTACTAAAAAGACTGCTTTAATATCATTCCTTTTAGGCTGAGTAAAAATAATTGTCTAGATCTACCTGACATCTTTGCTTTTATTGTCCACTTGAAGATGTAAGCTAGTATAAAATCTACAAAGTTGCTTGCAAGGAAAATCAAACATTTTGCCTGGACAGACCAATCATATGCCCAGGGCTTCTTGCACAGTGGTAAGTAGCAGAGGCTTCAGAAAAGATGAAGGATCCCATAATGCATTTGATTAGTCACTCAATAAAGGAACCTACAGAGAAGACTGCCTCTTCGACCTGGTGAGATTCTCTCCAGACCCTGGAGTATAATGAGCAAGAAAACAAACTCATTTTTATCCTCCACTAGCAAGCGTAATTGCAAATGTTTTTCTTATTAATAAAAAATGTCGAATCCTTTCAAGAATCTAACCAAGCAACTTGCTTTAATAGCATCCAACAGAATTTCCTGTTAGAGAAAAACAGTAATTCCAGAAAAGTCACTATCCAAACTCAGTGACACATCTTCATGTATAGAGCAAGGACACTGAACTCTATGGTAACTTCTAACCTGTTACAGTGGCATATTCAAGGTAAACTGGAATACTGTTCCTGTAACCTAACCCACATTTTTTCCATTCATTAATGAAAGGAATAATGTTAACACAATTAAATTCAACACTAGGGTAGCAGCTTTCCACAGCCCCATTCAGCAGCCCACATACATATTTTAGAACATTGTTTTCCAAGCATGTCATCTTTTCTATCTAATTAGTAAGCTCTTCATGGGTAACTAACATAAACACCTTACAGACAGAGTCCAAAACATCCTCACATATGACAGTGGTATGTTTTCACTGATGATTTAGAATAGGGCTTTCCAAAGTGGAAAAAGTGGAGAAAGATGATGAAAGACGTTAAATTGGAGTTAGAGAGATCCAAAAAGCTGCTCAGTGGACACAGCAGAAAAATGCAGCCCTTTCCACTTTATTCTCCAACACCTTACTTTTCATTAAAAGGGAAGAAAGGGCACAGTGAACAACAAAGTGATAGATCACAGTCCTCCAAAGATTCTAAGACAAACAAAAAATAAAACTTCCTTTAAAAGGATGTGTTTAACCTATAAATTCCTGAAGTTACTTTCTAGTGAGAAGTTTGTACCATTAATAGTTTGGAATGTTTTTAGCTGCAAGGAAAAAAAGCCCCAATTAACCATCATCAGAAAAAGCATTTAATTATCATCCAGTTAATCTGAAAGCTGGTGGTTTCAAGTTAATGACATCATTATGGAACAGGACTATTTTCTCAGCCACCAGACTTAGCTGTTGGCCCTTTGTCCTCTGAAAGTGCCTCCTGATTTGAAGATAACTACCATAGCTCTTTGTATGATATCCCTCATCAGTATCCCAAGCAGAAAGAAAGACATCACAAAAGGCTCTCTCTCCTAAGAGAAAGAAATTCTTCCGTATCAACTTCATCAGTAGTTGTTATTTGGCTAAAACTGGGTCACTAGAATACCTCTTTCTTCATCCCTGGTGCAGCGCACAATGCATCCCATGACTGGCTTGGAGCACTCGTGATTTATTCCCTAGGGCTAGGAGACAGTTTGCCTTCTCTGAGATTAGGTAATTTCCACCAGAGCTACATAAACATAAACCTAGGGATATAAAGCAGGTAATAATGAAGTATGATTATAGGGTAGAAAAAGACACTGTCTGAAATACGGTTATTCCTTAGCTTTTGTGATTGCTCCATGTATCTGTCCATCTAGCTTTCATGACACTTATCTAGCTATATATGATCTATGTCTCATATATAAATATATATAAACTCCACCTTGTGACAGTTTAAGGTAGTAGGATTTTTCTTCTTTTTTTTCTTTTTTTAACTTGAGATGGAGTCTCACTCTGTTGCCAGACTGGTGTGCAGTGGCACGATCTCGGCTCACTAAAACCTCCGCCTCCCGGGTTCAAGCGATTCTCCCGCCTCAGCCTCCCGAGTAGCTGAGACTACAAGCATGTGCCACCATGCCCAGCTAATATTTTTTTTAATTTTTAGTAGAGATGGTATTTCACCATGTTGACCAAGTTGGTCTTCATCTGACTTCATGATCCTCCCACCTTTGCTTCCCAAAGTGGGTAGTAGGATTTTTAAAGGTTATTTGAAAAATCACACATGAAGAAAACCATTAAGAAGAACATCAATTCATATAACTGGAAAAAATAAATGTTTTAGTCCAACTGAGATTGAGACTGAATAGAACTGAACTGAACTTTTTTTGGTTATCCTCACATTTCATTAGGAAATAACATATTATGATCACTAAGGTTGTTATTAAATTAAATTTGCATCTTTAATTCAACAAATATTTTGCACATGCTGCTTGCTCAGCACCATCCCAGGTATCATTCTAGGTACCACGTGGACTATGAAAAATAGTAACAAACATTTCTTTCCCTAAAGAAGAGCTGCTAGATAAAATACAAGAGCCCCAGTTAAATTTGAATTTCAGATAAACAAGAAAAACGTTTTTAGTATAAGTAGATCCCATATATTGTATAGGACATACTTACATTAAAAAGTTATTCATTGCTTATCTGAAATTCAAATTAATATCTATTTTTACTTTCTACATCTGCCAACCTTCAGTGCCACCAGTCTAAGGGAGGGTAACTTTACAGCATAATACTAATTCGTCCTATGACATCTCCAACTTTAATTAACGGCATCTATCTTTCTTAAGGAAGAATTAAGATGTCTGTAGTAAGAACGCAAAGCTCACACCTGTAATCCCAGCACTTTGGGAGGCTGAGGCAGGCAGATCACGAGGTCAGGAAATCGAGACCATCCTGGCCAACACAGTGAAACCTTGTCTCTACTAAAAAGACAGAAACTAGCTGGGTGTGGTGGTGCACGCCTGTAGTCCCAGCAACTCAGGAGGCTGGGGCAGAAGAATCACTTGAAGCCAGGAGGCAGAGGTTGCAGTGAGCCAAGATCGTGCCACTGCACTCCAGCCTGGGTGACAGAGTGAGACTCCATCTCAAAAAAAAAAAAAAAAAGCAAAGAGAAGGAAATATGCAGTGTTCTATTTGCTTCCTACCCAGAATAGGATCTAAAGAATCTAATCCTGGCTTCAACAGGATAATGAAAGCCATCTACATCTTAATCTCCCCATGCATCCTTCAAAAACAACATAAAGATAAAACAAGCAGAAACTATGAAATTTTTTATCATAACTAGGAAAAAGGGAACACAACAACCTCAAATTACACATAAGCAGGAGAAAAATACTCAAATCCAGCAGCACCTGCTCTTGAGATCACTCCAGAGCAGAAAGTCAGATAGAGACAGCAGAAAAGTAAAAGGAAGCAAAAGCCCAGTATTGGTGAGACACAAATAGAACCATCTTACAGAGAAAACTCCTCGTCAGCAGGGAAATATGGTGGACAGATCTGAGAGCTGCACAGAGCTCAGAGTGCAAAGGAGCAGAGATGGAAATTATAGAAAGGCACCAGTTCTGGGAGTGAAGGAGCAAATTAGAAGTGGAACCCCTTGAAGACATGATGGAGAAAGAGACAAGAAAGTGATGAAAATCACTTTATCTCAGGAGTTTGAGACTAGCCTGGGCAACATGGCTAAACCATGTTGTACTTTTTTGTGTCTACAAAAAATAGAAGCTGAGGTGGGAGAATCACTTGAACCCAGGAGGTCAAGGCTGCAGTGAGCCATAATCACGCCACTGCACTCCAGCCTGGGCAAGAGTGAGACCCAGTCTCAAAAAAACGAAAGTGATGAAAAGCAGACGTCATATTAAAGCAACGGAGAATCACTAAATCAGAAGGCCATCTACCCTCCTCTCACTCCTTCCAAGTACATTGATAAAATCAAATGATTCTTACTGTTTCAAAATATTATTATTCTTTTGAACTAGGAGACTTAATAAGTCATTCAAATTCCCACCCCTTTCTACACAGAATTGCTACTAATGATCTAAGAAAATAAAACATCTCAAAATGAATGGAGACTAGTAGACAAATATCTACCTAATGTTCTATAACAAAGAAGTATAAAAAGAGAATCAAAATATTGCAGTTGATTAAAATTCTACTCAAAAATTTGCAACAGCACAAAAATGAAACACATCTGAACCTAAGTGAAACACACTGAAATAGTGAAACAGTGAAACACACTGAAGATATGGAAATATGGCTCAAAGAAATATTTTTAAAATATATGGACACAACAAAAACCAGAAAGATGTAAAACCAAAGTTTTGGAAACCAAAACCTGGAAATAAACTGAACACTAAATTATATTAGAAATAAAAACTAATTACAAGGTGTCCAAGAGAGCAGTGATTCAACTGAAAATATCAGGAGCATTGAGGAAAGGCATAAATATGGGAAAGAGAACAAAAAGCAACATAGAGGTCAAAAGTATTCAAGAAAAAGTAATTAATAAAGAAAACTGGCGAATAAGACCTAATATGCTTGTACCTGTGTCTAATTTTTAACAGGACACTTTAAGAAAAAAAATCTCCTGGACCTCCACACCAAAAATAAATAAATAAATAAATAAATAAATAAATAAAGGGTTACCTGCAGGGGAAAAAACTATCAGTGAAGCTATCCTTCAAATATCAAGCCTTTAGAAAACATCTTATACAATTAAGAAACCAGGGTATACTGCACTTACAAGCCCTTTCTAGGTAATCTAGCAGATGTGTTTCGTCCAATCAAGGTACGACTGGCAAAAGAACTGATGGCGCATGAAACACATTTATTTGCAAATCTAAGATAAAAGCAAAGGAGGGAACCAGGGTGCAAGAAGAGTAAGGAAACATATGTTATGTGTTCAGACAAAATAGAAACAATGAACTCAGAAGGAGAAAAGAGACAGAAACAGTAAAATAGGATAAGCTAATGAATTGTTCCATAGGTAGACTCAACGGATCTGATTTAAAGCTGACAAACCAAATATAGATTAAGTGAAGGAAAAAGGAATGAAGGGCATATAAAGGTTACGTTTAATAATCACTAAAATAATAATACAACTTTCCCCATAACCAAAATAAGTTATTTCAAAAGAACAAAAAATGGGCCACATATAAAACATAATAACACGATATAAATTATATATACAAAAAATCTAAAACAATATGACAGATGAGATTAAACATATTGGTCATATTTATAAATGTAAATGAGCTTAAAAATCTCTATTAAATAAAAATACATTAAAACTGTCTCACAAAGCAAAATCTAATACCTAAAATAGAGTACTTCAAATGCCTAAGAATAAAGAGTTGGGGCAAAGCAGGGTTGTGATTCTGATATCAGATAAAACACACAGAGATACCATTTCCCACCCATCAAACAAGCCAAAAGTAACCTTGGAAAGATGGGAGACTTGTCCTCTAGAAAAATATTTTTTAAAAGAAATGGGTGTGGTGGTGTGCTCCTAGCCACTTGGGAGGCTCTAGTCCCAGCCACTTGGAGCCTAAGGTGGGAGGATCCCTTGAGCCCAGGAATCTGAGGCAGCAGTGATCTACAATTGTGCCACTGCACTCTAGCCTGAGTGACAAAGCAAGACTCTGACTCTTAAAAAGAAAAATTTCAAAAATTGACAACAGAGCCAGGTGAGGGGAAGAAGACATCCAAACATGGTTGATGAGAATGTAAACTATCCTAGCCCTTAATGAGGGAGATTGAGCAATATCTAATAATGCTATATTCCCTTCTACCTTTGGAATGAGCAATCTACTGCCAGGAACTTATCCTGAAAATACATCTATAAAAACAACTACAAGGTTATTCAGTTTGGAGTTATCTGTAGAAATACATGCAGACAAACTACCTGCACACTCATTGGTAGCTAGTTAAATAAATTATGGTAACTCTACCAGAACACCACTGCAAAAAAGGATAAAGATCTCTATGAACTAATACATAGTGATTTCCAAGAATAGAATAAGTGATAAAAGCAAAATGTAAAGAAGTGTGTATATAGTGTTCTATGTATTTTACTTTGAACCATATGTTTCACATATTTTAACATAAATTTAAGTAAATAATAAAATTAAATATACAAAGATAAGAGACAGAGCTCTAAAACTGAACAGAACAGAGAAAAATTAACCTAACTATATATCAAATTAGTGACATAGTCATAGAAAAAAAAATTTATTCAAGCAACTTTGGAACCAAAGAGTATGACTCTAAGGACTTTGTCCTTAGAATATATTCCTCAGGGAATATATTTTTTAGAGACAAGTGAGAACTCGTCTCTAAATAAATAAATAAATAAAAGAGAGATGGAATAAATAATGGCAATGTATGACCCTTTGTTCTGGAATCAAAAGGGATAATCTATTAAAAAAACATTGTGGACAACTGAATATGGATAGTAATTTCGATAAAATCACCATTAACTTTCTTAGAAGTGAGGGTGGTACTTTTGTTATATAGGACAATGTTGTTCTTAGGAGATGCAATCTGCAATAATTTGGACTGTATCCCTGAGGAATATATTCTAAGGACAAAGAGAAATCTTAAATTGCACATAAGTTTGCGGTTGGTAGTAGTAGTGGTTTGGTAATTCCAACAGTATTTTGCATGTACTGTAGTAAATTTACAGATATGGTTAACAACTATGATTCTCACTGTGAAAGGAAGGGAAAGAAATCTGAAATTTGTCAGGAAAAGGAAGAACCTGTGGTATGGAATTGCATTTGGAGGTACCACTATAACCTCCAGATATATCTTCTTAGCTCTGTCGGCTGAAAAAGGACATTAGAACCAATGATACCCTTCTCACTGATATCTTGATTTTTAGACACCATTCCTAAACAAGATAAACCACCTATTTGAGAAATAGCTATTTGTAGGTCTGGAGCAGAGAAGATACAAGGTGAACATTCTGTTGTGCTATAAAGGAAGAAGTACTGAAAAACTGATGGGAACTTCTGAAAAGGACACAGGAGTCAACTTGAAAGGTTTCCCACTCATCAAACGAGGGCCAATTTCAGAACCAAAAAAGAAAGTCAGTAACGTCAGTAATGAATCATTACTGTTGGATGGAATCCATGAGTTAATAATGATATTTTTAAAAAAACAGCAGAGTAAAGAAGGGATTCCAGAATTAGAAAACCAACACCTTGCAAGCACTGATGTAATGATTTATTTAGGTAGGGGTCATCAATAAATGCTAAAATCCTGGGAAAAAATTAACAGGGAATAGGATACGCACATGCTGTGAAATATCATCCCTCAGATACCCTGTTAATTACAAAGACAAACTGTATCTTTACAATAGAGAAATCTAGCAGGTGTCATCTCAATCCACCAAGTGAACAAAGTTAACATTATACCACCTGACAGGAAGCTGTGAAAAGGATGCAGTCTTACCCTAGGTAGTTTTTTTTTTTTTTTTTTTTTTTGAGACGGAGTCTTGCTCTGTAGCCCGGGCTGGACTGCAGTGGCCGGATCTCAGCTCACTGCAAGCTCCGCCTCCCGGGTTTACGCCATTCTCCTGCCTCAGCCTCCGGAGTAGCTGGGACTACAGGCGCCCGCCACCTCGCCCGGCTAGTTTTTTGTATTTTTAGTAGAGACGGGGTTTCACCGTGTTAGCCAGGATGGTCTCGATCTCCTGACCTCGTGATCCGCCCGTCTCGGCCTCCCAAAGTGCTGGGATTACAGGCTTGAGCCACCGCGCCCGGCCACCCTAGGTAGTTTTTATGCTAAAAATATTTAACCCCTCAACTACTCCTGAAAAAAAAAACAACAAAAAACATCAAATAAATCCAAAGTGAGATTTGTTTTACAAACTATAAGCCTGACCTCATCAAAATCATCAACAGGAAAGACCACTTCCTACCCTCCCCACTTTCCCATTCCTCCAGTAAGGCAGAGGAGCTAGTCTAGATTAGTAGTTAAAAGAGATGGCACAAGCTGGACATGGTGTTTCATGCCTATAACCCCAGCACTTTGAGAGGCCAAGACAGGAGGATCACTTGAGGCCAGGAGTTTGAGACCAACCTGTGGAACATGAAACCCTGCTCTACAAAAAATAAAAATAAAAAAATGGCCAGCTGTGGTGGTGCACACCTGCAGTTCTAGCTGTTCCGGAGGACTGCTTGAGCTCAGGAGTTTTTTGCTGCAGTGAGCCATGATCATATCACTGTACTCCAGCCTGGGTGACAGAGTGAGAACGTGTCTCTAAAAAAATAAATAAATAAAAGACAGAGAGATGGAATAAATAATGGCAATGTATGACCCTTTGTTCTGGAATCAAAAGGGATAATCTATTTAAAAAAACATTGTGACAACTGAATATGGACAGTAATTTTGATAAAATCACCATTAACTTTCTTAGAAGTGAGGGTGGTACTTTGGTTATATAGGAGAATGTTGTTCTTAGGAGATGCAATCTGCAATATTTTGGACTGTATTTTCACAATGTCTGGAATTGACTTTCAGAGTTCAGAGAAAACATTCTATGTGTGTATAGAGACAGAAAAGAATATTAACTTTTTGGTAAATCCAGGTGAATGGAAGGTATTAATATGTGTTCATTATACTACTCTTTCAACTTGTTTTTACTTTTCAAATTTATTAAAACAAATATTGGAAGGAAAAAAACCATCACAGACACGATTTTATTTTTGTCTTTGAGACAGGGTCTCGCTCTGTTGCCCAGGCTGGAGTGCAGATGCACGATCACAGCTCACTGAAACCTCAACTTCCCAGGTTCAAGTGATACTCCCACCTCAGCCTGCCAGCTGTCTCTTCTTGAAAGCTGTGAAATGAGGGCTTTTCATCAAGAGCTGCCTTTAAGATTGAACACATGTGATAAGGATGTCTGCCCATGTCCCAGGATTTCTACTGGGCTGGGATGACCTCCTTTCCCTAGCCTCGCAGTCCTCTCCAGATTCTTGCTATCTCTTACATGCTACTCTCCCTCTAAATCACTTTGTCCCAAAGGCATCCAACAAGGTACTCACAGCTTAGTCATCAGAAAACAAGAACAGACCTCAGAAAGCGGTAAGGAGAGATGGAAAGGAGAGCGTGCACCCATGAGAATTTTTCTTGGCATACCAAGGCAAAGGCTCTCACTTTTTTCCTATTACACTTGAACTGAGTACTCCTGACAGTTACCTTGCAACGATGTGCAGAAGACTTGTTTGGGAATCCAGCAATGGCAGAGATCAGGGCTATACTGAGTGGCGGAAAGAACTGAGTTCCTGGAGCCCTGCTTTACCTCTGAGATCAAGTGAGGCATGCCAGAGTCCAAGAAGCCAATACATTCCCTCCTTCTTTCACTTTTTTCCCTTCCACCAGTTTGGATCGAATTTTCTGATCCCTTACAACCCAATCTCAATGGACACAATGTTTTGCTGTAAAAATGTACCCTCTGGACAAACTGAAAAATAGATCAGGGAAACAAATACTGCCTATTTACATCCCTTCTGTCAATTCACACAGCATATTAGGACAATAAAGTCTATGAGAATTCCCACAGTAAGTAAATCTTACGTTTGTTCGTATCAGTATGATTTACATTTGGAGATGTCTATTAAGAATCCTTAGAAGTGGTCTTCCAAGGGAGGCAATTTTTGCAGTAATTGTGTGAAACTTGTTCATTTGCATGCAAAGAAATTCTCTCCTGTTTCACATAATTTTGACATATGACATATGTCTATTCTCACATTAGGAACCTGAGGCCCATGTAATCAAACTAAAGATCCTAACAAGATTGAAATGCTTGAGTATGTTTGTAAGGGTCTCACGGTACGTCATGCATGCCTGCACTGTACTATCAGATATTACAAAAAGTTAGCTATTTCCGAGTGTGGCTATGACCTGCTAGTGAGCAGGGTATATAACCTTTTCATACTTGTTATCCCTGGCAGGTTGAATTACACCTGATACATAGGAGAAATTCAATAAATGTTGCTGAATGAATAAAATCAGTACCAATTTACTTTTCTTCTGTGGGAATTGCATGTCTTGTTTCTTTCCTTCATTTTCCCTTCTGTTACACATTAAATTAATGCCTTTATTGAGCAGCCTGTAGTAACTCCTAGTTCTTAGTCCTGGGAGGATAGAATGAATTCAATGCTCATTAGTGTGTACAACTAGTTTAAATGATTTGTTCACTGCACATTCCCTTTCGCTTGTCCAGAATGAATCAGGTTTGATTATTACGGATCTCTTTAATCTTTCATTTTCTTGGACAAAATTCTACAAATGAGAAATGTTTCCAGCCCTGCTTTACCTCATCTTTCAGACTAATAAAGAAGGGCAAGTTTAACACACTCCTTTCTAAAACAGGCACATCAAGGGAAATAATTATACGCCATTGTGCAAGACCTCATAGAGTTAATGTCATCCCTTCAAGATAGAATATTTATTTCCAGGGCATCAGGTTGCTGGAACAGATGGTTTTGCTACCTTCCACGTACTATTGCCTGTGCAAGCTAGAGTAATGCATATCGTTGTCATATTTTCTAACCTTCCAATGACAGTAGAAAGAGCATAAACTAAACTATGTTGGTTAAAAAAAAAAAAGTTATGATGGTACAGCAGACTTGAAATCATGTAACAAATGACAAAGATTTTTTTCTGGAGGACTAAAGATAGCTTATCTTGAGAAGATTCTGGGCAGCATAAGAGTCATTTCAAAATACTTGCAGAGACAGAAATATTTCAATTAATTTTGAACAAATAACTTGACCACATGACATGTGTGGGATACATTTTTAAAGATAAAAAGAACTATATAAAATTTAAATTATTGGCAGCTATCACAGCGCTGATGGTAGTTCTGTCATTCTAAGAGAGTGTTGTATATACCATGAGATAAAATCAAAGAGTAATTATATTGGTGACACTGAGAACAGAATTTTCAACATGGGGAAAAGACGCAGATGTAAAATTGATGAGAGTAAAACTGAATGGGTTTTAAATTGAAAATATCTGTATAAACTCATGGGCTATTTTATAAGTAAAAAAAATTGCTCAACTCTGCTCACTGAAAACTCCTAAATATTAATCGAACAGTAATGAGAATCGCAACACTCATATTGTGGTCCCTAAATATGAATTTAAAAAAAAAGAGGAGCAAAGAGTCTCAGAGAAAAGGTTGATTCCAGGCCCGGAACACAAAATATACAAGATAACAATGGAAGTATTTATTACACCCGAAAAAGAATGTACTGGGGTCACATTAAAGGACCTAGAAGTCAACTTGAATAGGTTCTCTCTAGCCAAAGATGGGGCAATTCAAGCAAGAATAGGTTTACAACATCAATGAAATAAAACACATCAAATACGTTTAAGTTCATGAATTTGTAATGAAACTAGGAAAACATCTCATTTAGTGAACACTAGGGAAATAGCCCCTGATACAGAAAATGAAAGAACTGAGGATTAATCTCACCTTTCCTACAAAAACTGTATCTCACTGTGACAAATAATTGATGGGAAGTTTCTCTTTATAAAGGTATTCTAGCCAGTAAATGAAGAAGAAATCACAGAATGAGTATCATTATCTGGCAAACCTCAATGAACACTTATAAGGATCTGGGTGATGGCAGCTGCTAATATCACAGGCAGGGACAAGCAGACATTTTGTACCTACAGATGGAAATGCACACCATCACTGGGAAGCAGTCTTCCCTCACCTTCTCAAAAATAAAATTAAACTTGAATTTGAGCCTTTTGGTCTTACTACCTACCAATTTATTGATATCAGGATTCCTGATTCCCATTGATATCAGAACTTGCAAAATGACCCCATGAGATTGCAGCCAGCAAAATCCAGATCACATGAAGCCTGAAATAACCTAGATTCTTCAACCAAAAATTTTCAAAGGAGAAAAAAATGGAGAGGAGTCTGTAAAATTAAGGAGATTTAAGAGACATATCATCCTTCACCCACTTTTTGATGGGGTTGTTTGTTTCTTGTAAATCTAAGTTCTTTGTAGATTCTGGATATTAGCCCTTTGTCAGATGGGCAGATTGCAAAAATTTTCTCCCATTCTGTAGGTTGCCTGTTCACTCTGATGATAGTTTCTTTTGCTGTGCAGAAGCTCTTTAGTTTAATGAGATCCCATTCGTCAATTTTGGCTTTTGTTGCCATTGCTTTTGGTGTTTTAGTCATGAAGTCTTTGCCCATGCCTATGTCTTGAATGGTATTGCCCAGGTTTTCTTCTAAGGAGTTTATGGTTTTAGGTCTGGGAGTTGAACAATGAGAACACATGGACACAGGGAGGGGAACATCACACACCGAGGCCTGTCAGGGGCTGGAAGGCTGGGGGAGGGATATACCTAATTAGGAGACATACCTAATGTAGGTGATGGGTTGATGGGTGCAGCAAACCACCATGGCACGGGTATACCTATGTAACAAACCTGCATGTTCTGTACATGTATCTCAGAACTTAAAGTATAATAACAAATAAATAAATAAAGAGACAAATCATTAATCAATCACAATGTATAAGCCTTATGTGGAGCCTGACACAAAAACAAATGACACAGAAAAATTTTAAGATAGGGAAATTTGAAAACTGGCTGGATATTTGATAATATAAATAAATTAATTTTTTACATGATAATAATATGGTTTTATGAAAAGTAGTTCCTATCTTAAAGAGAGAGATACTAGGCTATTCAGTGATGAATGAGGTATGCTATTTGTTTTAAGATAATCAGAGTAACGGGGGCAATAAATGAAAGAATACTGGCCTTGAGTTGATAATTATTGAAGTTGGTAATGGAGATGTGGATGTTCATGATATATTAGTCTCCTGAGTTTTGCTTTTAAATTTTCCAAAAGATTTCTATAATATTTACAGTGAAAGCATGTAAACTTGATCAAATATGTAATCCCCAGCCTGGAATTTAGACCAAGTGTCGTTAAGTTTCTGATAAAGTACAAGGAAGTGTTTTTGGGTGGAATCACCCATTACAGAAAGAGCCATCTGAGTATATTTCTAGTTATTGAAAACATACTAGATTGGTATTGAGCATGAGCTGAGGGCTTCCATTATGATTTAGACCCATTCTAATTTGCTGGTCTGTGAGCCCTTTTTCAGTATCTTCTTAAAGACCACCTGATTCAAAGTAAGCACTCATTGCAAAAACATGCACAGTGTTTGTTTTTGTGTGCTTGTGTAAATGCACAAACGTTAAGTGGAAGGGCCTGGGACACAGAGTACAGTAATGAAAGAAAAGTCAGAATTAGCATTTAAAACATTTCAGCAGACCAGGAATGAGCTGAAAAAAAAAAAAAAAAAACTATGTGGGCCTGCTATATTTAACTTACTGTGACTGAGAACACTGCTGAATTTCTATGAGTTCTCTAAAAGACAAAAATGATTTCTCTATCACTAGGTAACACACCCAAAGACCAAGTTTTAAAGGCACTAATTTAACTAAGTCTCAGGACACCATGCAATGAGACTATTAGAAGAACACAGTCCTGTGCTACCTGACCATAGTTTGTTTGACTTTGCTTCAGACACACTAATTTTGAATGTCTGGATCAGAACTTCTATACCAGTAGGCTTTTTATAAGGGTCAAATTCAACTCACCAGGAAACTAAAAGAGAAAAAATGTAGAACAAAAGCTAGACTTCTTCCAAATAGTCGTTTAAGATTATTCTTTAACTCTTGTACCAAATATTTGAATAGACACCATCCAGACAAACTGACTGACTTTTTTTTTTTTTTTTAGCATAAAGAAAGAAGTTAGATTTCTCATCAGGTTTTTCCTCTTTTTAATCATGGAAACAATAAGTGGTGAATGCATTTTTGACTGTCCACATCATCTACCATCAAAAAATAACACCTCTGCATTCTGAACCCAATTTCAATTCCAACCTATGCAATTAAGCAATCAAATCCTGTTTCAGTAATTAATAGTTTTCTTCTGCAGGTCTCCCTGTAATTTCACTTCATCTGCTGTGGAGAAGCTCTTTCAGCTTGAATCATCTGCATTTTGGACTATCCACCACCAGTCTACAAGCTCAACCTTAGGCTGAGGCAGCCTACCAAGGATCTCCTTACACTGAAGAAATTGGGAAAATCATATTGATGTGCATGAGAATTCTACTTGAAGATGGTTAATACTTTCTTCCCAGGCGATTTAGGCATTTTTCTTCTTTCCAATTCTTTTCATCACTGGATTGCTAAAAATCCTTCCTTTTACTCCATTAATTTCCTAGCCAAGTCCACTGCCAAACAAAATTAAGAAAAGCAGCATTCCAGATGCCTCTATCTCAGATAATTTTAGAACGTGAATCTCAACACAGGATATCTGAAGGCATAATCACCTTTTACAAATAGCCAAATTTACTTCTGTGAATTTGTAAATGAAGAAATCTAAATGACCGGCTCTCTCCTCATGTTATATCCACAGACATTTATTGAGCACTTACTAAAAGAACCCTAGTTATTGGCAGAGAGATAGGTTACAGTAAGCCAGAAAAATGTGCCTTGATCACTACAACTAATCTCAATACTGAGTGAAAAGTAAATGAGCAATGAGGTATCAGAGCAGCTGTTTGATAAAAGAACTTGAATCAACATGTTCAGGAAGACAACCACAGATTAAGACAGGTCAAGGGTCAATCCTATCTGCTCTCCAAAAGAGAATGAGTTACTAATTAAAGAAAAATCTTAGCTAAAATCTTGATTTAAAAAAAAAAACCTTTGCTTCTGTTAACAGAACCATCATGGTAGAGGGGCTCAGAGGGCAAGACTACTCACGAATTTTTTACTCTTCGAAAGCAAAGCTGAGAAAATAAATTACCAGTATGAAATAAGTTGTACCTTGTGCAAGGAAATTCTTAAAAGGTTGTAATAATTTGCACTTGCAGAAATAGATGTTATCAAAATGATTTTTCTAAGTGGACCATTAATTACTGGCATCTTCTGGAAGCACTTTGAGTAGTTACTTATAGTTTAATTTAACATTCTTTTTGTTGTTGTTGTTGTTTTGTTTTTTGAGACGGAGTCTCGCTCTGTCACCCAGGCTGGAGTGCAATGATGCTATCTCGGTTCACTGCAAACTCCGCCTCCCGGGTTCACGCCATTCTCCTGCCTCAGCCTCCCGAGTAGCTGGGACTACAGGTGCCCGCCACCATGGCCAGCTAATTTCTTGTATTTTTAGTAGAGATGGGGCTTCGCCATGTTAGCCAGGATGGTCTTGATCTCCTGACCTCATGATCTGCCTGCCTCGGCCTCCCAAAGTGCTGGGATTACAGGTGTGAGCCACCGCCCCCTGCCAATTTAACATTCTTAATATAGCCACTTCCATCACAACCATCATGTGGGATAATGAAATTGCAGTTATCATAATTATCATAACTTAATTAACAAGTACCCAATTATAGTTCTGCCAAGTCCCAGTAGGCCAGCATCAACTGATTAGGCAAAAGGATAAAAATTACCCAAATCCCTACCCATAAAATGCTCCCCTTAAGCTTCATTAAAGAAGGCAACATGGTCATTGCATTTACTATTTTATCCTTGGCATCAGGAATAATATAAGTTCTTGTAAAAAATAAATCTTTGCCAAATATAAATGAATGAATAAATAAATGCATTAATAAAAGTCTTCTTCATAGGAACTTTGATTCAGTTGGGATTCCCTAAGCTGTAGAACAAATACAGATCACACCTGAGATACAAGTTTGCTTTTTCTTGGAATTATTAATTATGAAAATTTTTATTTTGTGTTATTGATTTAATGAATACAAAGGTGGTTTGTTTTTTTTTTTTTTTTAAGGAGGTGCTATTACTCCAGCTCAGTCATTCACATGTTTGGCTCCCTAAATAGCCTTGGCCCAATATTTGTAAGTCTCACAGGTCTAAACTCATCAAGGAAATGAGAGATTTTCAAAATGCCATAGTAGAAATAGATCTTCACAAACTACCACAGAAAATTATGATTACTACCCACAATGAAAGAAATACTGGGTAGGAAACAAATGGTAAAGAAATATTATGAAATATTATTGACTTTTTCTTCCTATTGAAGTCATCATTATTGGGAAGAGAACAAGATCAGAGAGGGGTGTGGGTGTGTGGGTGTGTGTGTTTGTGTGTGTGTGTGTATGAATGAATCCTGTTAAAAGTATTGTCAACATTTGCAACTATTAACAGACTGGACCTCCATCTAGCCCACAGACCTAAGTGAAATAAATAGTCCTCCATGACTAGAAGCCAAGTAGGAAAGTTGTAAATGCACCAGATATGAGGGCCAAAATCACAAGAATACCTCAGGAACACAACACTCAATTCAAGACATCAGAAAAAGCACTCCCAGATAAAATCACAAAGACATAACTTCTTCCAAAACATCCCCCAAAATCATAAAACACCCATTTCTCCTTTTACTGGCAGTTTATTGAAGTTAAACTAGTTAAACTAGAAATAAACATTAGCATAAACATTACAGTATAAACATTAGCACAAATAATGTTTTATTTATTCATGCTTTATTAATCCATTCACTCATTCAACACATATTTATAGAGGCCTATTTTATATCAGGAACTCTGGGAGTCACTAAGGTTCCCATGATGATTTTTATGGTTTCTTCCTCCATAGAACATATCTAATGGGAAAGATAGTTATCACACGATCACACACACAGATGGAAAATTATAACTACATTAAATACACAAAAAGAGGTGTGCATGGTGACACAGCAAATGGAGTGGGTGACCTGGCTACTCAATATTATGGGAATCTCAAGGGAGCACTGGAATTAACCCAACAGAGGGACACGGGAGAAGCATCCGGGCAGAGACCATGTGTACAGGATCTGTGAAGGCAAGGAATTTGGTATGTTCTATGAAGAAAAATAAGGCCTATGGGCTGAAAGCAGAAAGTGAAGTAGAAAGTATTGCAAGATGTTTGGAGAGGTGAGCAGAGAACAAATCACGTGAGGCCTTAAAGGCAATGGCATGGATTTGGGTTTTTATTCCTAAAACAGTGGGAAGTCTTTTCAGAAGTGAAGCAAAGGGAAGTGACTACATGGGGAGGTGTTTTCTTTGGTTGGTTGGTTTGGGGTTTTAATAATCACTCTGGCTACTGTATGAGGAACAGACCGGAAGAGTTCAGAAGTAGAAACTGGGAGGTGGGGGCGGTTGTGGTGGCTCCCATCTGTAATCCCAGCACTTTGGGAGGCCGAGGCGGGCGGATCACAAGGTCAGGAAATCGAGACCATGCTGGTTAACATGGTGAAACCCCATCTCTACTAAAAATATAAAAAATTAGCCGGGCGTGGTGGCACGTGCCTGTAGTCCCTGCTACTTGAGAGGGTGAGGCAGGAGAATTGCATGAACCTGGGAGATGGAGGTTGCAGTGAGCTGAGATTGTGCCACGGCATTCTAGCCTGGGCAACAGAGTAAGACTCCATCTCAAAAACAAAAAACAAAAAACAAAAAAAAAAAAACAAAAAAAAAAAAAGAAAGAGAGAGAGAGAGAGAAAAGAAAAAAGAAACTGGGAGGTGGATAACTAGCTGTTGTAGTAGTCTAGTTAAGAGACGATGGCGGGGAAGGGAAGATGGCAACTGACTCAAGAGGTAAAACAGCTTTGACTTGGTGGTGGATTGGCTTTAAGGGTAGAGTCAAGGATGACATCCAGGTTTCTCTCTACTCGCTAAGAGCAGAAACAGTGGAAGCAGGTAAATCTGGGGGGTAAGATCATGAATTTGGTTTGGAAAAGTGCAGAGGAGTTGACATAGCAGACCTGAGACTGGTGGCCTTTGAAAGTCCTGTGTGCAAGGTTGGGCTGGTTGGCATCTGGGAACTTGCGTTTCAGGAGGGTTCCTGCCATTCCCCAGTTAGAATTGCTCACTGTGCTTAAACCGTTTATACAAATGATACGGTTTATTGTGAACACCTGCTTTTCTTCTGTAACTGTGGAACTTTGGTACATGGTGGGCAAGGGATGCCTATGAGACCATCTCCTAATACTGGGCACTGAGTCTCTAATGAGCTTCCCTGGTAGACAGCATTTCACCTGTGTGGTCACAATTCAGTGCTAGAGGAACTAGGTGCTTTCTGTGTGATCTACTAACGTAAGTCTCTTGGAAGCTTGATCCTGGTTTCCTCCAGACTTCACCCCATGTGCTTTTCCTTTCTGCTGATTGTGCTTTGTACCCTTTTTAGGAAATAAATCATAGCCATGAGTATGACTACATGATGAGTCATGTAAGTCTTCCTAGTGATTTACCAAATTTGTAGGTGGTCTTGGGATCTCGGAAACAAGGTACATATTGACTGTGAATTAGTAATGTCGTGAAAGCACGGTATACATCTCATGGGGTAGCTCTTGGCTGGAGATCAAGACATGGGCCCATTGACGGTACGTGATCTCTCTAGGCTCAATATGCAGTACAATTAGCCATGTAGAACTAGATGTTCAAGCAGGAATGGTCTTAAGAAAGTATCTAGTCCAGATTCCTCAGTTTTTCAAATGAACTAAGGTTGAGAGAGAAAAATACCTTTCTAGAGGTCACAGAGCTAGGACCAGTACAACAAAACTACATCTCAACTCTTACGAGTTCCTACCAGTTCATTATTTACTGCCTAGCTGGCATCTGTCCTTTCTCAGGAGGTCTCCTGCTTGCATCAGAATGTGCCACATGGTTGCAGATGTCTACCATGTTGCATTTTCAATTAAAACAGCTAAATAGGGTGTCTTAAAAGGACGATTTCCAAGTTGCCAGGACAATAATGCCACAAACTCCACCAGATTTTATGAGTCAAATGACAGTATAAATCATTAGAAAAATGTGTGCCAACCACAGAGACAGTGATGTCTCAAACTCATGGAGTACTGAACACCATCCAGTTGGCTGAGAAAAAGCCATGGGGCTTAAAATCATTTTTCACAATTACTATCCTAGCTAGTTCATAGCTTTTGGCAGATATGCCCCACATGCATAACCGAACTCAGCTAATTTTCACTCTGCTGATCGACAAATATGAATTTTTTCCCCCCTCAGAAAAACCACCCAGAGAGCGTTCATGAAATCTGAGGTAGTGCATCAAAAATGAATCCATTTATTACAGTCTGCCTTTAAATAATGCATATTAAATAGGCCACCCAATATTCATCACAAAAAGTTCTACAGTGCTAACTAGGATGATGAGTCAGGAGTACCAGACATGAATTACTAGAGTCTGAGAGTCAAATAGAAACACTTCTGAGTCCTTCTGTGAGGCAGAAAAAAAATTGTGTGTGTGTGTGTATGTGTATTTAAAGTTATTTACTACGGGCTTCTCCAAAATCATTATTGGCTAACAGTTAAACTTGAAATACCATAAATGCGACATCAATTTCCTTCAGCAATGAAATATTTACATAACTAAAGGAATAAAATATCTTTTCTAATAAACTCACATTTTTAGCCAAGTGTCATTTCTAAGTTGTCATTTTGGGACTATGCAATAGCCCAGCTGTTGAATTTCATGTATGAATGTGTATTTCATGTTGATTTCAAAAACACACGTCTATTGTAAATTGAATAAGCCCTCCTACAAAGAGAAGCCTCCCACCAACAAGGGAGAACCCTCACAATGTATTTTGAATTCAGTGCAAGTAGACTCTGCAGAGGATGAAGAGATGCTACTAAAATAGAGATCACAAAGGACTTCAATTATATAGATGATACTCCATTCCTCAGTTTGGGAGTGGGTGGACAGCCATTTCAATATTTATTTATTTGTGATTTTTAGAGATGGGGTCTTGCTCTGTCTCCCAGGTCAGAGCACAATGGTGCAATCATAGCTCACTGGAGCCTCGACCTCCAACTCAAGTGATCTTCCTGCCTCAGCCTCCCAAGTAGCAGGAAGTACTGGTACATGCCACCACGCTTAGCTTATTTTTTAATTATTATTTTACTTTTTTTTTTAGAGAGGGGATCTCACTCTGTTGCCTAGGCTGTCTTGAACATCCTAAATATTTTATAATTTTAAAAATATTTAACTCCCTGAACTTTCTCAATTGATAGTCCCAGATTCTTGGGGAAGAGTCTTACTTCACCTTGATGTCTCTAGAGTCAAACTGAGTTTTCTTTAGTCGTGAAAATATGGCTCATTGTATCAGCTAGGTACCTTAAAACCAATTCTATTACACTGAGTTCCCAAAGATGTGGCCAAATCCTCATGACCTTTCCTATCAGATATCCTTTGTCTCTGGAGAAGCTTGAAAGAATATATAAGCCAAGGGTATTTTCAATCAGTGAAGGTAAAGTGAAAACATCTTCTCATATTAGAGCTGCCAGCTTTCTAAATAGAAAATTGTGTCAGTAAGAGGAAGGTATAAGATCAAGAAAAAGTTAAATTGACCAAGTGTGCTTTAAAATGCCCCATAATTTTAAAAGCCTTTCTTTCCCCATCTGATAACTGGGAGGCTGTGCTCACACAAACTTGGGTTTAAATACGGTAGGAAAGTGGTGTCTCAAAGGGGTTTTGAGACCCCAGCATCAGTATCAATTGGAAACTTGCTAGAAATACAAATTCCCAGATTCTGTGCTGGGGGTTGGAGGGTAGGCAAGTTTTAAGAAGACCTCCAGGTGATTCTAATGCCTGTCCTTTATGGAGCATGATGTAGAATTATGTTACAAGTAAATGACTGAGTTTGAACACCAGGGTCAGTCCCTGGTAAATGGTGTGACTTTGGGCAGGTGACTTAACTTTGCTTTCATTTCCTCATCTATAACATGAAGATAATAACTGTAGTTATTAACTCACTGGAACACTGGCGATAAGATAATACACATGAAAGTGTGGCAAAATGCTTGACACACACTAAGCGTCCTCTACCATGGAAATGACACAGGTTTGCTTTTATTACAGAGTTTGCTCATCTATTTATTCAATCAGAATTTATTGAGCATTTACTACATACTACATGTTAGAATCACCTGGGGAATTCTGATGAAATCCCACTGCCTTAGCCCCACTCCACACCAAAACCTAAAGGAAGGCCCAAGCTTGGATTTGTTTAACAGTTCTGCAGGAGCTTCTAATGGAAGAAACAAATCTGCAAGCAAAAATCACGGGCCAATGTCCAGGCAGCAGAGGCTAGATGTATGCACATGATCCCAGAGAAACTTTTAGCAGGGAGATGCTTGCCCAGTCAAGTTTTCTTTGATGCTTATATATTCCTCACCCGCTTTATTAATCTTAGGAGGCACAAACCATGTTTTTCTAAACTCTCAGTGCTTAGCACCATGTCTAACAAATAATAGATGCAGGAGACGTTTGTCAATGCAACAAGAAGTGAGTTAAATTTCTAGGACTAACCCTCCAACTCCTACTCAACACAGTATGTCAGGATAGAGCAGCAATTATACAGCTATCATATCCATAACAAACTCATAAAAGCACTTTTCCCTGAATATGTTGCCCAAGCCTCAAGGCTAGACATCATGATTTTGCACACCAGTTTCCAAGGGGAGGAGCGACATGGGAAGACCTTTTAAGTTAATTAAAAGAGACACTCAGGCACACTTCATGCCGTTCTTTAACCTCCATTCTCCTGTGATAAATATTGAATGACAGAAACGGGCCCAGGCTAACGAGCTGGAGGCAGGACCCTACGGAGGTCAGATACACTGCAGCAGCTCCAGGGCTCAGGAAAAGGAAGAAGGATATCAGCACCTTGCCTGGGTTGTGTCAGTGATGTGCTGCCAAACAGTACTCCAAAGAATGCCCACTGGACATGGGCTCTCACCCTTCCTTCACTAATTTAAATCAAAGGTAAAAAGGAACTACCACGTATTGCAATTAAGAAGTCAGAGAATAACAACAATTACGATTGACTGAGGGTTTTCTGGTGTCAGGTACTGTGTTAAAGTTTTCTCATTAAAAATTCCATTTAATTGTGGTAGCCGGCCTCCAAGAGGGCTCCCAGCACTCCTTACCTCCTAGTACATCACCCATACATATTCCCTGTTACACTGAATCAATGTTGACTCCTGTGACCAATAGAAAACTACAGAAATAAGGGTCTGTGACTTCTGAGGTTACATGTCATAAAAGACATCACCACTTCCAACATGACCTCTTGGATCACCTGCCTGGGAAGCCAGTACTATGTCAAGTGGACACTCACACAGCCCTGTGGTGACGCCCACATAGCGAGGAACCCATGTGCCAGCCTTGTGACTGGGCCACCTTGAAGTCTATCTCACCAAGACTTTGAGTCTTCCAGCTGAAGCCCCAGACATCCCAGAACAGAGGAAAGTCATTGTCCCTGGGCTCTATCTGAATTCCTGACCCTCAGAATCTATGAGATAATTGTTTTGTTTTTTTTTAATTTGAGAGGGGGTCTCATTCTGTCACCCAGGCTGGAGTGCAGTGGCGCAATCATGGCTCACTGCAACCTCTGCCTCCCAGGTTTCAAGGCGTCTTCCCATCTCAGCCTCCCAGGTAGCTGGGACCACAGGAGCACGACACCTCGCCCAGCTAAATTTTGTATTTCTGGTACAGATGGGGCTTCATTGTGTTGCCCAGGCTGGGAGATAATTGTTTTAAAAACTAAGTTCTAACAAAACTAAGTTTTGTTATGCAGCAAAACACCACTCATACATAAGAGCTAGACACTTTCATGTTACAGTTGAGGAGAGCTGGACCAATTCAATCACGGAGATTCTAAGTGAAGCAATGGGGATGGGCATCCAGCTTTGCAGATCTGAGAGTCTTGCCTCTCGTTCTGTCCTAACAGAGAAGCGTAAGGTATGGAACCTGCTTCCCATCCCTTTTATTAAGGGAAAGTAATCATTTAACAGGAATCTGTAAAGCACTTTGGTTGTCCTCAAGATACTTTGTTCATCCTACAGGGGACCCACCATTCTGTCATGTGTGTTTCAGTCATTTCTCTCTGGATAGATCAGAGGCTTCCTCACAGCACCCGTAAATAGCAGAAGGGTGGAGGCAGGATGCTGTGCTAATCCCATGGACTCTGCATCAACCTGCCTGCCTTGGCATCTCCACCACGTTCAGGCTTGGTGATCTTAGGTAAGTTAACTAAATTTCATAAGCCTCACAGATTTCTCATTTTAAAATTAGGGCCAATTTTAACGCATGCATTTGTTCCACTTGCATTAGAAAAGCATTCATGGTCAGGCACAGTGGCTCACACATGTAATCCCAATACTTTGGAGGCCAAGTGGGAGGATCATTTGAGCCCAGGAGTTCAAGACCAGTCTGAGCAATACAGTGAGACCATGTCTCTACAAAAAATTTAAAAGTTAACCAAGCATGGTGGCATGCACCTGTGGTCCCAGCTATTTAGGAGGCTAAGGTGGGAGGATCACTTGAGTTTAGGAGGTCAAGATCAGCCTGGGCAACACGGTGAAACCCCTCTTCTACAAAAACTACAGAAATTAACCAAGCATGGTAGTGCACACCTGTTGTCCCAGTTATTTGGGAGGCAGAGATGTGAGGATTGCTTGAGCCCAGAAGGTCAAGGCTGCAGTGAGCCAAGACCACATCTCTGTACTGCAGCCTGACAGAGCGAGACTCTCTCCAAAAAGAAAAAAAAAAAACAAAACAAAAACCTCATAAAGACTTAGCACACTGCCTGGCACATAGTAAGTGCTCAATAAATGTTACCTATTTGTAATATTATCATCAAATACGTGTTGTAAAACACCCAACATGTTAAATGGTCAATCAAAAGCTCTTTTCTCAGTCTTTCCTCATGTCAGAAAGACATGAAATAATAGTGGTTCTTAGAGTGACAAGATCTCACTATGCAGGCACTGAAACCTTCAGCCACCAGGCTAGCCAAAGGGCTAAAGCCTTGGTCATGGCTCCTGCTAGAGTGCAGTCTGCCCTGCTGGGGTGATGAGAGGATCAGGGAAGGGTGCCAGATAGTTCTACTGTCCAGTGGATCATGCATAGACAGCAATTTGGCTCTTTCCTACGAGAACAAGCAAAGAGGGTCTCTCTCAACCTGGTCTTATAAACAGGGGTGTAGAGACAGCTTTGCTTCCTCCTATATCTTAATCCCATTACATTCTTATCATTTTGTCAGTGCAGACAAAGCTCCTTAGCTCCTGCCAGTGCTCCCTCCAATGCCTTCCCTTGGGGTTCACTCTCTGTGGGTGTTGGGGCTAATAAGCTGCCACCTATCTTACTGTCCCTCAGGGGATTCCCACCGAAATGATGCTTAGATTCCCACCTTCCCTTGAACTTAGCTTTAAGATTCCTCCCTTTTTTCCCCTTAAACATGAGAAAGATTTCTGTGTAAAATTCTGTTTGGGGTCCGAAATATTTCCATAACCTTTCGTTTCTGGGTAAGATCAAGAAAAGGGAAATTAAGAGAAATACTAGCCACATTCACCCATCTCAAAATAAGCACAAATTCCCAGCCTTACAAGGTGCTGGGTTAGGTTTCTGGGGAGATATAAAAAGGGATCAAGATGCAGAGCTTGCCATCAAGTGACCCCCAAGTCCAACAGGGAAGGTTAAAAAACAATATGAATAACTACAGTGTAAAGTGCCATGATGGATGCCATGAGCAGCTGGGAGAGGGTCCAAGAGACGAGAGGAGGGAAAATGATAAAAGACAGGAACATAGGGAAGGGCTTCCAGAGCAGTCAGCCTCAGGTGTGGGCTCTGAGGACAGGGGATCCTGCCCCAAGGAGGTGGGGAAGGGCAGTGAACGTACTCCAAGCAGAAGGAATGGGAGGCAAGGAGCCAGGAAAGCGTGAGGCAGCTATGGGAAGGCTATGGATTCATGTCCTTCTTTCAGTTTGGAGACATTTTGTAAAAAAGCAAGAACAGGAATACAAAAACTAAAACAGGAATACAACAGCTAAAGTAGTATAGTGAATAATATGCTGGCAAAGTTTAGCCATAAAAACTTTCAAGACAGAAAAAAGGGTGATTTACACATCATAGAGCAAATTGGTGACATGTGGATTTCATGAGTAAGAGTACGTAACGTATTCAAATTCATTTCTCAGGGATCACGACCTAAAATCCCTAAGAGATTAGAGATGTATGTTTTCAAAGGAGGCCATGCCAAGTGAACTGGTGGATTACTCTTCCCAACATGTTAAGTAAGTTTCCTTCACTGAAAAATCTTTTGCTTGAACCATGAACTACCAAATCGAACACTTTCCAATGATTTCTTTTCCTGGTCTACTTTTACAAAGTTATTACCTAAAGTGAGAGGATACATTTTAGATGACATAAGTTTGGGGTCTGTTACTTATCAGTAGAGTCATTTCAATGATGTTCAAGAACCAGTATGCATTAGCCAGACTAGTTTTAAGGTGGAGTAAATGTGTATCAGAGGTGAACATGATTATTGATAGGTCTAAGGGTGTGTGCACCTTTGCATATTTTTCTATCCTCTGGCCCAAACTTAGAAAGCTACTGCACAAAGTAAGCTCTCAAACAGAATTTCTGTGAATCGGAGCTCCCTTCTTTTTCTCTTTATTATAATCAACAAGCTAAGTTAGAAAGAAAATCCAGACAGCATCATAGGCCATTAACCAATCTCAAATGGTGGGTATTAAGACAGGAAATAATCCCTGGTCAGTATTTCTGTGTCCTCCCAAGTCCAGTAGATTCTCTGCATACAATACAAAACTGGATGACATGGCCCTAGGCCAGGCTTCCTCAGCAAGCTTACCATATACCACATGCTGGGCCACTTGGGATCATTGAAATAGGTAGACTGGGCACGACTGAAGTCATAATCCCTCTTTGTCCGCTTTTTTACCACTTGCTGTTGGATCCATTCCACCTGCCAAGAAGGACATTTGGTGAGTATTCATGTTCCATCAGGGTTAGTACAACATAAATGACAGTCTGAGGCATTTCCCATCTTAAGTCAATGCTATTTAAGTCACAGGTTTCATTGTGGCAGCTAAAATCTCTGAGTCTAAGTGCTCAGAGATTCCTTAGAAACCCAGGGTTTTTTGTGTTTGTTTGTTTAATGAAAGTAGGGATTTTAGTTTTTTTTATGTATAGATTATTTATATCTCTCAACAACAAGCTAACCTTTTTGCTTTCTCAGAAATCCTATTTACTTCCAATTTACTAAAAATTGGTAATGTTAACTTTTAAGGTAATTTTTCATCCTTACTTTAAGCCAAGGGCTAGTCAACTTTTTCTATAAAGGTCCAAAAAATAAATATTTTAGGCTTTGCAGGTCACATGGTCTCTGATGCAATCACTCATTTTGCCACTGCAGCACCATAGATGATATATAAATGAATGGGTGTGAATGTGTTCCAATAAAACTTTATATACAAAACCAGGCTGGATTTTGTTCCACATGCCACAGTTTATAATTCCTGACTTCAAGTATGCATCATTTTTTTTAAACTTTCTGGGAGCAAAATGCTCCAGGATCACAATTTTTTAAAAATGGCTTTCTACAACACCGTGCGGTGGAAAAGCACTATTTGGAGAATTAGAAAAACCAAATCAAATCCCTAGTCCTATCTCTGGCACAAAATTGGAGAAGCCACTCAATTTCCTGAGCCACAGGCTCCCTGCCAGCTCTAAAATTCAAACACGCCCTATTTGAGAAAAGTCTCAATATTTAGTTATAAACTGATTTAAACAAAGTAACCAGAAACCTTGAGTCTAATGCAGAATTTATAACCTAGTGGTAGGGGTATGTATGGGAACACTTTCTTTAAAACAGATTATCCTTATGGCAACACAAAAATAAGCATGTTGCAGTTTTAGTGGGATGTCTCCAATGCAGACTCAGCCCTGGTGGCGTTCTTCAATTTGTGCCCAAATGCTCCTTTGGTTGATTTCTTCTGGTGATAGCTCATTTAGTCACAATGCTCTGGAATGTTTTATTCCACCATTTATCCCTCCTCTCTACAACGGAATTAAAAAATGAGTGGGGACGAAGCGGACTTTGTAGTCCACTGCTGTAATTCCATATCCAGCCATTCAGTGAACATTTTAAAACCTCTCTCACCTACTCCATTAAAAGATTACCGGAGGAGAAGGGATCCTAAGGCATCCTTCTCAATCAAAGTAGAGCAGCAACGATGGGTGTGCATGTACATTTTCTATTTCCAGGAAACATTTTAACCTCTTCATTTCAAAAAATCTAAGGAATGCAGTTCATTCACTCATTCATTCATTCAACAAACAAGTGCTAGGTACTGTGTTAGAAATACGAAGATGAGCAAGAATTGCTTTTAACTTTGAAGGACTTACACTTTATCAAGGAAATGTAACAAGTATTCCACAATTCTCCACTTCATAAAAATATCTTTACCTCCATGAATGACATCTGACACAGGCCTTATCACTGTATTACTTAGACTATTTATGATGATTTTGACTATACAACTTGTAATCCTTATATTACTATCTGTAAGTCTTATCCCAATAAAGTTAACAAGTTCATATTTGCATGCTTGGTAAAAGAAGGCTGCTTAGACAACTCTTTTCAAAACGAATCCTATATTGGCAGTGGCCTTTCCTAATGAAGCATTCATAAATTCCACACTGTCAACCTATATATGTGCATAAACCAGAAAGTATCATGCCTCCCCCAGTGTGGACTCATTAAAGAGACTGCTAGAGATCAGGAAAGTCTATCCTGGGGTGGGAGTGGATAACTGTTCCTTAGAAAGACACTATAAATACTCACTTCTCCCTGTGCACACATTCAAACAGACAAATGAAGTAAGTATGTGAGAAAACCAAGTGACAGCCATTTTCCTAGACGAACTATAGGTACCAAAATAGAACAAAATATCTTACCCAACAGCATCCCTTCTATAATTTTACCAAACAAAAATGCTTAGTTACAGGACTTACTGGCTAGAAGGTGACACAGCAACTTGGCATCTAGATTTGACTACAAGTCACTCTGTCTGATCACAGGGCTGCAATACTCAAGAAAAGTTCAGTGGGTTTTTTTTTTAGCGTCAAATACCATGTATTTTGCCTTGGTGCCTTATGGGTATGTGTATATAGCCCTGTATTTTTTGGAAAGTGGGAAAAGCACCTCTTGGATCGGAAGGTTTCTATGACTGGAAAGACCATATTTATATTTTTAAGCTATTATCCATATGTCTATCCTTGAGCTCTTTAAGGAAAAAGCCAGAGGTAATGCATTATACAGATTTTATTTCTTGCCAAGAAGCCTCATGCAAAGAAAAGATACTTAAAAATTCATTTTCATAAAACTATGGTCAGCCTAGGAGAAGGGAATTATTGTGTGTTTTGCCTCACTGGCTTAACTTCTGAAAGTTCTATTTCCAACACATTAAGGAACTACAGTTAATCCAGAGTGTAAAAGCTACAGAACCTTTGAAATCGTCAGTCTATCCTTTGTTAATTTAAACATACATGTGCCATATGATTTCAGGGACACTCCCTCCCTCTATTCACAGTACTCTCTTCCCTTTGGACCTTGGTCCAAGTAAACATTGAGCATTTGCTGCTTAAGAACCTTTGTCTAAAGATGTCCTCCTTTATAAGATCCAAAACACATTCATTGACAATTATGGGAAGCCCGGCCTCATAATCTCAGCTGAACTTGTATCTCATTATTTTGGAATTTACCAGCTTTCTGATACTACACATGGGGAAAGCAACAGGAGGAGAAAAAATGTGATCATATGAATATAAATCATGTAAGTTATTACATAAATATAAATGGGAAACAAATTATGCTGTTGCTTTAAAAATGCATCCTGCAGTGATAGGGAATCAGCCCTTTAGATATTAAAAAGTATTATGCTAATAATTAAAACACATACTAGTAGCAAATGTCTACAGATATACCAGTGTAATAGCATAGAAAGTCAAGAAATTGACTCAAAACATGTAAGAATACAGTATATGATAATGGGATTATTCTAAATAAGGAGGGAAAAAAATTACTTCATAAATGTTTTGGAACACGTTGGTTGGAACAACCACCAACTGGAAAAAAAAAATAAAGCTGAAGGCATTTCTCATGTCTTAGATCAGAATCAATTTCAAATGAATCAAATATTTAAATGTAAAGGTATTATAAGAAATATGAGAGATGTTTAAAACTAATCTCAGAGTGGAAGATTGTATCTAAGTATAACACAAACCAAAAAGATGATTTAGAAACACTGACTAATTTAACTACATGAAAATAATGTGAATGACATGGCCAAAAAAAACAAACACAAAACATCACAGGGAAGGTAAAAGACAAACTGGGCAAAAGTGTATCGCTCCTACCATGAACAAAAGACTATCTCCCTAACACAGAGAGAGTTTCAACAATTAATAAGAGAACAATTCAACAGGAAAAGCAGCAAAACATACGGGTAGAGAAACCTCTGAAAAGGTAAATCAGGTTCTTATATAAAATACACTTAGCCTCATGCATATTAAGACAAAAGCAAGTAAAACCAAACTGAGATACCACTTTTCACCTTTCAGATACAAACAAGCTAAAGGTGGATAACATACTGTTAGTGGGGGAATGGGAGAAGGTTCATTGTCACATAATGGTGAGGGGAATGGAAACGTGTACAACTCTGGAGGTTAATTAAACAATTCCTTTAAAAAGGGTGAAAGAAGTAATTCTATTTTTAGGAGTTTATCCTACCTATGTACACATGTGAATGTGCGAGGTTATTTACTAAAATACTGCCGTTAAGAACCAAAAACTGTTAGCAACCTAAATATATGTATCAATAGAGACTAATATAATAAATGATAACATATCTGTATGATGGAGTAAAGTACAATACAACCATAAAAGAGAATGAAATGGTCTTAACGTACTGACAGAGAATCATCTCCATGACACAGTTAAAGTGGAAAAAAAACATAAGTTACAAATGGTTTAAAGGGATACTATATTTTTGGCATCTCTCTAAAGTGATTATACACAAAAAACCTGATAAACTGGTTGCTTTCTGGGTAGAAAACTAGTGACTGGATACAGGGATAAGAGGGAGACCTTCTACTGTATGCCCCTTTACATCTTGTTACTTTTGATCCATGGGAATATGTTACCTATACACATTATCATACAATCAAAAACCAATTTCAAATATGAATAAGCCTGGGCCCAGTGGCTCACACCTAAAATCTCAGCACTTTGGGAGGCCGAGGCAGGAGAATGGTTTATGCCCAGGAGTTCAAGACCAGCCTGGACAACATAGCAAGACTCTCATCTTTACAAACAAACAAACAAAAATGTTTAAAAAAGTAGCCAGGTGTGGGGACATAAGCCTGTAGTCCCAGCTACTGAGGAAGCTGAGGTGGGAGGATAACTTGAGCCCAGGAGTTTGAGGCTGCAGTGAGCCATGATCAAGGCACTGTCCTCCTGCCTGGGTGGCGGAGTGAGATCCTGTTGCTAAAAAAAAAGACTACATGTCTAAATCACAGCATATTTCTTTGAAAAGCAGTTAATGAGAAAAAAAGATACATAAAAAGTGCCTTAGATGATTTTATATTATATTCCAACACAACTTAAATATTAAGAAAAGTTGGGTAAAGTAAGAAAAAGGAGTTGGATTTGGAAGAGCTTGGTCATTATCTTAGATTAGCTACCAGTCACCTTTGTGATCTTGCAAAAATCTTTGTGGGCCTCTTTTATCTGTAAAATGAGGGAAGGTAGACTAAATGTGCCCTCTACTCTCTTTCTTCCAGCTTTGAAATTTTATCTAGAGAGTCTAATTCTCTGGTTTGACTAGGAATAAACATTTTGTTAAAAACAACAGACAGGTGAGGTCGATGTTCTAGTTGATCAATGATCTTAACTCATTCTGTGAAAATGCGAGATTAATATTCATAAATGAGTGTAGTAAATTATATGTTACTCTATGATTTGAATGAAACAGTTGCCAGGAAATAAAATAGGTGGTATTCCATATTTTGTATCTTTTTTGAACTAACTAGCTTTGACCAATTTAGGGAAAAGAACATAAAAATACTTCCCCTCTATTTTCTTCTTTGATTTTGAAAACGAAATAGAGCACTTTGGGTTTTGTTTTTAAGTATGAGTTATGTGGATAATGGACATACACATTTTTGCTATGGAAAGCAAGGGCTGAAGAAAACATTTTAGTACTGACATGCGGTTCCAAGAAGTTCTAAAATCCAAAGGCAACAGATCCTACAAATTTTTGAAAAACTCTGATCAAAACATCAAAGCTTACAATCCCACCAACAGTGTAAAAGTGTTCCTATTTCTCCACATCCTCTCCAGACTAGTTCAACCACTATGGAAAACAGTATGGCGATTCCTCAAGGATCTAGAACTAGAAGTACCACAAGACCCAGCCATCCCATTATTGGGTACATACCCAAAGGATTATAAATCATGCTGCTATAAAGACACATGCACACGTATGTTTATTGCGGCACTATTCACAATAGCAAAGACTTGGAATCAACCCAAATGTCCATCAGTGACAGACTGGATTAAGAAAATGTGGCACATATACACCATGGAATACTATGCAGCCATAAAAAAGGATGAGTTTGTGTCCTTTGTAGGGACATGGAAGCAGCTGGAAACCATCATTCTCAGCAAATTATCACAAGAACAGAAAACCAAACACCGCATGTTCTCACTCATAGGTGGGAACTGAACAATGAGATCACTTGGACTTGGGAAGGGGAACATCATACACCAGGGCCTATCATGGGGAGGGGGGAGGGGGGAGGGATTGCATTGGGAGTTATACCTGATGTAAATGACGAGTTGATGGGTGCTGACGAGTTGATGGGGGCAGCACGCCAACACAGCACAAGTATACATATGTAACAAACCTGCACGTTATGCACATGTACCCTAGAACTTAAAGTATAATAATAATAATAATAATAAAAATCAAAGCTAACCAGTGAGGAAAAAAAAAAAAATCAGAGAATTTAGTAAAAGTATTTGTTAGACAAGGATATTCCATACTTTAAATTGTGGTCCATCTAGCAACTTATCATTAATTAGTTTTTAAATACTGGCATTGTTATTTTGTCACCTTTTTAAAGAAAAAAATTATCAAGATTGTTTAAATTCTGTTTATTTCATAAAGCTACTTGTGAACCAAATAAAGTCTTACTTTTGATGTGATGGAGAATTTTACTTGATTTACTTGAAACAGGCATTTTGAATCTTATTTGATGACTGCAAACATCAGATGCTTCTATTAGACAAAACATCTGGTCATGAATGTGAAAAATCATATAATTTTTGAAAGGTCATTCAGAGGGAAGTTGTGAAATAAACACTGCATGTACATTCAGAACAGTGTTACCGAAGAAAATACAGGCCAAACTGAAAAACTGGACTCTGCTGTAAAATTTTATGTTTAGTTGGCTTTCTCTAAGGAAGCCAAAATTTTAGAAACGTATGTTATCAATTTAATCTCGCTATATTTTGTTTATAGAAAAACTCATAGTGTTACTGTTCTAATTACATTACTCACTTTCAAAGAATTAACATCATATTTCTCCCCTTAAGCTAGTCCCCTATTATGTACCTACTTCTAAAAATCTGATTTTCCAATTTGTTGCTTGTTTCTTTCCCCCAGTTTTGATAAGATGAAATGTGAATGTGAAAAAAAAATGGTTATATCCAATCAAAGTAGTAAAATGTGCTTTCCACCCTCAAGACCCTTTCATTTATTTTTGTTCATGCTAAAAATATTTATTGAGTAGCTCCTAAGTGGGAGGCGCTCTCCAGATAACGGCAGTGAACAAAACAGCCAATTGACTTTCACAGTTATTGATGAAAATGTTAAATGATGCAAAAAGTAAATAACGTAAGGAGGTAGAAAGTGATTACGGAGGAAGGGGCTATTTCAAGTAAAGTGGTCAAGAAAGGCCTCTTTGAAAGATGTGATCTTTTAATAGAATTTTGAATAACGAGAAACCATCTGTGCAGATTTCTCAAAGAAGATATTACAGGCAATGTGACCAGCTAATGAGAAAGCCGTCTAGAATGACTGTATACCTTCGTATTTTTGTTTCCAGTTCACTGTTGCAATCTCTCAGGCCTACCAGTATTGCATTCGCCCTCCAGTGGACAGACAAAGGAAGAAGTTCATTCAGATCATGGAAGCAGAAGCCCAGCCATCTGGTCAACCTACTCTAGGCTCCTAAGTACCCGGAATATAATCCAGAAGGGGGATACAGGCTCAAGCTGCACTTGTCCCCACAACTCCACCAACTTCTCAGCTAATGGTGATAAACTCAGCTGAAAGAGGGATCAAGCAAGGCCCTCTAAAGCATGAGGTCCTAGGCAAAAACCCTCTTGCCCAGATCTGGAGGTAGTACCCTTATGATGCTAGCCAGTATGAACTGTTTGTTTGTTTGTTTGTTTGTTTAAGAGGGTTTTGATGAACATCTGTCTTTTCAACAAAATTATGGAGTAAAAATCACAGATTCAATCAATGCTGCCATCTAAATAGCAGAGAAATTATAAAATAATCTCTGTGATAAAAAGTGTCCCAGGGCAGACGCGGTGGCTCACACCTGTAATCCCAGCACTTTGGGAGGCCAAGGTGGGCTGATCACCTGAGGTTGGGAGTTCGAGACCAGTCTGACCAACATGGAGAAACTCCGTCTCTACTAAAAATACAAAATTAGCCGGGAGTGGTGGCACATGCCTGTAATCCTAGCTACTTGGGAGGCTGAGGCAGGAGAATCGCTTGAACCCGGGAGGCAGAGATTGCGGTGAGCCAAGATTGTGCCATTGCACTCCAGCCTGGGCAACAAGAGCGAAATTCCATCTCAGAAAAAAATAAGGAAACATTCAAACGAAGCCTAGAATTCAACTTAGTGCACCACCAGATGTAGACCATTCCTGTACTAGGAATCAGAAGACACAGTGACTTAATCCTTTGATTTTGGATATTAACATCTCTGAAACTCTATGAAAAAAGAAATAATATCAGTTGTTGGATGAATCTTGCTAAACAATTTAACATTAAATTAGGTTTTATAAGAATAAAGTAATTCTTTCTGGAGCTATTAAAATATCTAAAAACATCCTGTGTGTGATCTTCACACCTACCATAGCAGCATGATTCCATCTGTGCCCAGAGCTAGGCTAGACTCTGCCACAGATGGGCAGTGTAGAACAAATTGGGAAAACATTTTACTCAAGTTCTTGGTAGAGAACTACCAATCACTAGTCCGGCCACTTGGGCAAATCACATAAATTCTTGGTATTCTATAGTCTCATTTGTAAAATGGAATTACCTGTATTGTTAACAGGGTCACACTTATAATGTGCTTCACAAATGCAAGCTCCCATAGTACTTAGTAACTTGTGTTTTTATTGCATGTTTCTACCACTGGCCTGGGGCAAAAGAAACTACGCTTTAGTATCCCTAGTACCAAAGGCAATGTTGACAACAGGCCCTCAAGAAATAGGTAAGGTGAATGGATATTTTTACCTGGTAAATACACTTCTTGGTAGGGATGTCTAAATTTTCTCCTTATTAAAAGAAAAACTGGGAAATTTTAAATAGAAGGGAGTGAAAAAAAAGGAGCCAAAAATTTAGGCTTAATCCTATCAAGTTACAAAATGTTTCGTATTTCAACAACAGATAGATGGTAGCACAAGGATGATTACGTTACTAGCAATGAACAGTATGTAAAAATATTAATGAAGGATATAATCTTTCTTTATATAATTCTATGTTTTTAATGTTTCATTGACCCCTTCTCTGTTTGACACCCACATGAAACCCACTCTTGGCTGGGCGCGGTAGCTCAAGCCTGTAATCCCAGCACTTTGGGAGGCTAAGGTGGGTGGATCACCTGAGGTCAGGAGCTCGAGACCAGCCTGGCCAACATGGCAAAACCTATCTCTACTAAAAATATAAAGAATTAGCCAGGTGTGGTGGCAGGCACCTGTAATCCCAGCTACTTGGGAGGATGAGGCAGGAGAATCGCTTGAACCCAGGAGGCGGAGGTTGCAGTGAGCTGAGATCACACCACTGCACTCCTACCTGGGTTACAGAGCAAGACTCTGTCTTAAAAAACAACAACAAAAAAGAAACCCACTCTTGTACATATTTTTATCTTTTGAGAAGGAGCCACTTCCTCCACCTTACCTGTTTTACTGGTAAGACTGGAGGAAATGCCTCCATCTCAAGAGACAAAATCTCAGAAGGAAAGAGATAAAATCCCAGAAGCAAAAAAGACAGTGGGTACAATTAAAACGGATAAACACAGAAGAACAAAGTAGGTGCTGACACAGGTCAAGAACCTGGAATATGTGGCGGGTTGGGGGAGGGAGAGTATCAGGAAGAACAGTGAATGGATACTGGATTTAACACCAAGATGAAAGGACAATCTGTGCAGCAAACCAACATGGATGGCACACGTTTACCTACGTAAGAGACTGCACCTCCTGCACAAGTACCCCTGAACTTAAAATAATAGTTACAAAAAAATTTCATTGTATGTATGCTTATCCATCTACCCATTAAAAAACAGTTTGGTTTATTCCAATTTTTGACAATTACAAAAAAGCAGTTATAAACAAACATATGAACCTGGAAATAGATATGAGCAGTTGTTTCATAAACTGCAAAGGCCTAGGGTTGAATCAAGTCAATGAAACCCATGATGTTAAGTGATGCATTCTCCCAGACTAATAAAAGACATCTCCAGCATTTTGATGGTCAATGCCTAGTCCATAATCAAAGCACACAGCAAAAGAAGTATGAATTTAAAAGTACTTACATCGGGGAAAATATACGGAGCATAGAAATGACTGTCAATCAAGTCTTATAGCTAAGTTGAAAAAAAGGTGCCAAACTGATAAATTAGGGGCTATTTCTTTAACATTTAAATATTAAATATCATTAAAACATTTGAATTTTAATATTTTGATATTAAATATTAATATTTAATAAAAATATTAATATTACGGCATGACATAAATATTGAATAAAGTACTTAATATTTTAAACATTTAAATTTAAGACTACTAATCTTGGCTGCTAGTAGTAATACCCACAAGCAACTGGTTTTTCACAACATGTAAGGACAATTTTTTTTTTTTTTTTGGCTTTACTTTATCTTTCCAGGAAAGATAATTTCAAAGACTTCGGGCTCATTTTTCCATTGACGCTGCCGCTCTCAAAACCTGCTTAAAATCCCTCAAAGGCAAGACACTTATTTTATATTTGTCTCAAGTATATTTGTTCTTTGGGACAAGTTAATTTGTCCTCTGGGGGAGAAAAAAAAGGATAGCTCCTTTATTCCTAGTCATGCCAAGATGCCTTCCAGAGGGTAAAAAGAATTTAATTTATGTGAAAAGAGAGAGAAGGGGGGAAAAGAGAGAAAAAGATATGTATGTGTGTGTGTGTGTGTGTGTGTGTGTGTGTGTGTGTGGTGTTTGAGTGTATGCGCCCAACATGAAGCAGGGGGTTGGAAAAGCCAGTGATGAGAACTCATTAAACACTTGTTGAATGGAAAGATTATACCCCCAAACCTTCCATTTTCTAACTTGTATTTCAGGTTCTTACATTTTAAACTTTAGGACATCTCATGTAATCAGTAAGAGGAAATTTGAAAACAATTTCAATTGCTCATATATTAAAAGGAAACAAATTCTAAAGTATCTAAAACAAATTCTACTGTCTGAATGCCACCTGGGGTTAAACTCACACCATTTGATTAAACGCAGTCTTAATTCAGAGATTGAACTGGGCAACACAGAATTCCCTCCAGCTTCACTCTAGGATCAAAATCATCACTGCATTAAAAACACAGTGGCATGACTTCATTCTACATTTATTTGTCTTTTGAATAATCATCCTCTAAGCAATTTGAAAGCCAGGGCAATGTAATTAATAAAATCTATTCAACATTTAAAGTAAATATATGTTACATCACTCTGCTCTTAGTATTGCTGAAGTTTTAGATAACTGCAAGAATGATAATTTTACCTTAAAACAAAGCATTAATCACTTAATGGGTTTTTGTTCTTTGACCAATCCCACAAGTCTGTGCCTAAATCATTTCAGATATTCCCAGATCTGTATTTGCAAAAATTGGATGCCCTCAAGTTGTATATCAAGTGAATACAAAGAGGAGCTTTATTTTGTACAGAGTAGAGAAATTGTTCAATTCAGCTGAGATTAGTATAAAAAAGAGGCAAATGCTGGCAAAGGAAAGGGCGCTCTCATTATTTCTCCAAGCACAGGACATAGGGTGATCTGCTAAATATCAAAACGCATGTCAGCATCTTGCTTCTCAATACAACATACCACTTAATTCCATAACTCATAAGCAATGGTCATGAAAGCTATATTTCTATGGAGAGAAACACTCTTCCCTTGTGACTAATTCAGCTCCATTGCACATACTGTCTTCTCCTAGCTATTTAAATATAAATGGCAATGGCTATTGTTTCTAAATTTCCATGGCTCCTACTGCTATGGTTTTGATCACAGTGGGACAACTGAGGGAGGGGGAATGGTATGAGCGTGTAAGTTCAGAGCTGGGTACCAGGAGTTTTCATTTCATCCATTTTGCGCTTTCTCTTTTTAAATGAGAGGCATTCTCAATACTCTGGGAGCTTCAGTTTTACGTTTTTAAAATCTTTCCAGCACCTTTCAATCTCTTCATTGTCAAGATTTAAAATCTTAGAAGTCAAGGGGTGACCAATTGTTATGCTGGCAAGCTCTAGCTTTATGAATCAAAGGGAGATGGGTAAAAATTAATCTTTTCTTTCTGTTGTTACAAGATAAATATGCAACTTTTACGGAAATGTGTGAAGTCTGCATAAGTGTACTCTGTCCCCTTGAGGTTAACCTACGTTTGTAAAAATGAGTTCAAAATACATAAATTAAAAAGTAGCATGAAGCCATTGGTGAGGAGGAATGTGAATGAAGACCCCCAACATGGGCCCCCCCCCCCCCCACAAAACAGAGATAAATGATAAGGGACTGCCTTGGGGGAAGGTTTCTGACTTGGGGTTTTCATTATAGTTTCCTTTTTCCTGAACTCTAACCTTACACTTGGCAGAAAGGGCAGGGGTGTTTTGCAACCAAAAACACTGGGATTGTCGCAGCTCTTAAACACCATCATCACCCTCTGAAATATTTAGCAAACAGCTACTTTGGTCAGGGTTGGGGAAAGCATGCCTTTCGGCCTCAGGGAAAAATGCTGTCCAAAATCCCTGGCATTTTCTCCCCTAAATCCAGTTGCCTGAGGCAAACCGAATGTTTTCTCAATTTGAGTGCTATTCCCTCACCTCAGAAACCACTGTAGGGGCTTCCAGCGAGGTGGTGCTTGACAAAACTTGCAGGTCATAGCACATAAAAATCTGGAAGAAGGCCTGATAAATGAGTGCACCGGCTGGAGCTCCTGTCGGTCCTACGCCAGCCCTACGGGAAGGCGAGCAGCGCCCCAGCTCCCAGCTTCCTGGCAGTCTCCATGTGCGTCGCAGAAAGTAGTGCCAAGTCACTTCACTGGGCCTCCCTCACCCTGAGCACGTAATCCATGCCCACCACAGTCAATTAGAGGAGCCCTGGGGCTGAGGCTCAGAGAAGGAGAGAGAAAACACATTTTCATCACTGTCATCAAACCTGACACTTTCTCAGTCTGAAGACCCAGGAGCAGCGAATCTCCCCCACCAAGCTTCCTTCTTTCACGCTGTGTGTTTTGGATGGCTCACCCTGGAGTCTGTTGTGTCAATGTTCACAGAAATGTGATGTGTTTACTGGACCCAAGGGGGGTGCCTATCACCAGTTCTCTCTATCCACTCCTCGGCCCTCCGCCCCCAAAAGGGTTCCACCCTGGCACATTTGGGCCCTCAGCACTAAAATGAGAGCTGGCCTTGACCACAGTTCCCAACAACCCTACTGAGCATTAGTGACTTGAGGAAGGGCTGTCAAATTTCTAGCACCTGTGTTACTCTTTAAATATTTTGTTCAGTATAATAGTAAATACTCAGCAGCTCAGTATCAGAGTGAAGGAAAGTAGAGGATAGAGACTGAGACTATAGGCTAGAGGGAGGCTGAGGATTCTAACTAGATTTACTGGAGATCCAGGAGGCCAAGGCCGGGTCTCCAAGTTTCTCTAGTCCCCACGGTGGCTATGCTAGTGCCTTGCCCAAAGTAGGTGCTCTGGAGGGATTTACAGAATGAATGACTGTATTCACTGCTCTTTGAGTCAAAGAATAATTGGTGGCCCCGTTGTTTTGCAGGGCCTAAACACCTAGGAGAAAGCAGAAAAGCAAGCTCTACTTCAAAAGTTCTCAGTCTGGAAAGAGGAAGAAAATAATCCTATGTCATTTACAGTTAGGAGCATCTGGACCCAGGTTCATGACAGATCAATGAAGTTTTGTCACAAAGCCAAGGCGTAAATAATGTCGGTGGTGATGGTTGTTTTTCAGGTACTCTAACTTCCAGTGGGTAGAGAAATCACTGGTTATAATAATCTTTAAAGTATAACTATTTAATTTTTTTCATGTTTTATGCAAAATAAACTATTTCTACCTATTGTTTCCTTAATGCCACCAAACTGTGCCATGGAAGAATCATCCATTTTTTACCAGAGAGACTGAGGCATAGTGGGGTTAGGTGACTTAACCCAGTCACATGATTGTAAAGGACCTGAAACAAGAACCCTGATGACGTAAATCCATACCCATGGATTTCCATAGAGCACAGGGACTCCCTTCTGAAATATCTTTTCAACTGATGGCACAGGTTGGAGCACATCTTTTTTCTCTCTCTTTGGGTTATCACAACATTTCAAAGCCTGGAGATTAATCGAAGCCAATCAAACACTTTACTAAAAGTTGTACAGTTGAAAGCTGGGGGAAGGAGGAAAGAAAATAGGAGAGAGATAGTCCAAAAACTTCTTAAGCTGATAAGCAACTTCAACAAAGTCTGAAGATACAAAATCAATATGTAAAAATCACAAGCGTTCCTATACACAACAATAGAGAAGCAGAGAGCCAAATCATTAATGAACTCCCATTCACAATTGCTACAAAGAGAATAAAATACCTAGGAATATAGCCAACAAGGGAAGTAAAGGATCTCTTCAAGAAGAACTACAAACCACTGCTCAAGAAAATCAGAGAGGACATAAACAAACAGAAAAACATTCCACGCTCATGGATAGGAAGAATCAATATCATGAAAATGGCCATAATGCCAAAAGTAATTTATAGATTCAATGCTATTCTCATTAAACTATCATGCATATTCTTCACAGAATTAGAGAACACTTCTTTAAAATTCATATGGAACCATAAAAGAGCTCATATAGCCAAGACAATCCTAAGCAAAAAGAACAAAGCTGGAGGCATCATGCTACCTGACTTCAAACAATACTACAAGGCTACAGTAACCAAAACAGCATGATAGTGGTACAAAAACAGGCACATAGACCAATGGACCAGAGCAGAGATCTCAGAAATAGGACCACATATCTACAACCATCTGATCTTCAACAAACCTGACAAAAGCAAGCAATGGGGAAAGTATTCCCTATTTAATAAATGATGCTGGGAGAACTGGCTAGCCATATGCAGAAAATTGGAACTGGTCCCCTTCCTTACACCTTATACGAAAATTAACTCAAGATGGATTAAAGACTTAAATGTAAAACCCAAAACTATAAAAGCCGTAGAAGAAAATCTAGGCAATACTATTCAGGACATAGGCGTGGGCAAAGATTTCATGATGAAAACGTTAAAAGCAATCACAACAAAAGCAAAAATTGACAAATGGGATATAATTAAACTAAAGAGCTTCTACACAACAAAAGAAACTATCATCAGGGTGAACAGGCAACCTACAGAATGGGAGAAAATTTTTGCAATCTATCCATCTGACAAAGGGCTAATATTCAGAATCTACAAGGAACAAGGAACTTAAACAAATTTACAAGAAAAAAAAACAAACAATCCCATTAAAAAGTGGGCAAAGGACATGAACAGGTACTTCTCAAAAGAAGACACTTACACTGCCAACAAACATGAAAAACAGTTCATCATCGCTGATCACTATAGAAATGCAAATCAAAACCACAATGAGATACCATTTCATGCCAGTTACAATGGCGATCATTAAAAAGTCAAGAAACAACAGATGCTGGTGAGACTGTGGAGAAACAGGAATACTTTTACAGTGTTGGTGGGAATGCAGATTAGTTCAACCATTGTGGAAGACAGTGTAGCAATTCCTCAAAGACCTACGATCAGATATAACATTTGACCCAGCAATCCCATTACTGGGTATATACTCAAAGGAATATAAATCATTCTATTATAAAGATACACACCTGTGTATGTTCACTGCAGCACTATTCCCAATAGAAAAGACATGGAATCGACTCAAATGCCCATCGATGATAGACTGGATAAAGAAAATGTGGTACATATACACCATGGAATACTATGCAGCCATAAAAAAGAACAAGATCATGTCCTTTGCAGGGACATGGATGCACCTGGAAGCCATTATCCTCAGCAAACTAACACAGGAACAGAAAACCAAACACTGCATGTTCTCACTTATAAGTGGGAGCTGAACAATGAGAACATATGGACACAGGGAGAGGAACAACATATACTGAGACCTGTTGTTGGGGTGGGGGTGGGAGTGGAAGGGAGCACCAGGATAAATAGCTAATGCATGGGGAGCTTAAAACCTAGGTGATGGATTGATAGGTGCAGTAAACCACCATAGCACACATTTATCTATTAACAAACCTGCACGTCCTGCACATGTATCCTGGAACTTAAAATAAAATTAAGCTGTACAGGCGTGGTGTCTTACGCCTGTAATCCCAGCACTTCGGGAGGCCAAGGTGGGCAGATTGCCTGAGCTCAGGAGTTCAAGACCAGCCTGGGGAACACAGTGAAACCTTGTCTTTACTAAAATACAAGAAAAGTAACCAGGCGTGGCAGTGAGTGCCTGTAGTCCCAGCTACTCAGGAGGCTAAGGCAGGAGAATTGTTTGAACCTAGGAGGTGGAGGTTGCAGTGAGCTGAGATCAACCACTGCACTCCACCCTGGGTGACAGAGCGGGACTCCATCTCCAAAAAAATAAATAAATAAAATAAAATAAAGGCAAAAAAGAAAGAAAATAGGAGAGAGAATGGCATAATTCTAAAGCCTTTACGGTCCACACAAGGAATTTTGGGAGGTCCTCAATTACTTAACTGGAAGCATTTTAAAATGGTTGAGACTCGTTTAGTCTGCAAATGACAGGAGAACTGTCTGATGAGCAGAGAATAAAAACCTAAACAGGCAAAAGAATTCTTAGGCACAGCCTTGGCCGTGATGATAGAAATCCTTTTTCCCTCCAGGGCACCTTCTGACTTGTAATTTAAGAGCACATAAAGTTCAAGGCCTGAAAATTGCTCAAAGTTTGAAAAAGAAAGAGAAAAACCTGTAACTAAAATCCTTAGTTATCCAGCTGCTCTGAATTAGATTGAATTAACAAGAGATTGAATTAACAAGATGAGGCAAAAGAAGATACGATGGTTACTGATTAAGAATTGGGTTACTGTGGCTGGGCACAGTGGCTCACACCTGTAATGTCAGCACTTTGGGTGGCCACGGTGGGTGGATCAACTGAGGTCAGGAGTTCAAGGGCAGCCTGGCCAACATAGTGAAACCCCATCACTACTAAAACTACAAAATTAGCCAGGCGTGGTGGTGCACAACTGTAATCCCAGCTACTCGGGAGGCTGAGACCTGACAATTGCTTGAACCTAGGAAGCAGAGGTTGAAGTGAGTCGAGAATGCACCACTGAACTTCAGCCTGGGTGACAGCGCGAGACTCCATCTTAAAAAAAAAAAAAAAAAAAAAGGATTTCTGGAGTCCAAGGAACTGGTGTTTGGGAATTCTTGTTTGCCCAGTGCAAAGCAGGGTGACCTCAGGCAAGTTAACCTCTGATGTAAAATGGCGAAGATCACTGAATCTAAATAGTAAATGAGCTGATTCATGTCTCATACTCAACACAGTCCTTGGCACAGGAATATCCACCATGCAACCATGGTGATGCGTTCATGAGCCAAGCTACGCCCACCAACGAGCTTGCTTCTTTTATTGGCCTAAGAACTGCAAGCTTGAGTTTAGACTCGATTGGCCAGAGGATGATACCGAAGGTAGAAGTTTCATAAAGAAAGTATAAAGCTGGAGACCTATACTATCCAGCCCTGTTACTTCTTTGTTTCAATTTCCCTAGGTATAAGCTTAAGGGGTTGAGTGAAGTCAGTGATTTGACTCTACGGGTCCAGGGAAGTGCCTCCAAGACCCAGGGAGTGAAGTTAAGCAGTAAGCCCAATCAATGTTCTGGCCCCCCTCCTCCCTACTCTCCAAAGTAGGCCATCTCTTGAATGAAATGTTCTGCTTCAAACAAGAAAAGACAATCACCAAAGTTCTGAGATTCTGTGTAGTTAGTAAAAGTCTACTGAGCCTCTGAAACTTGTAGACCTACTTTTGTCTAGCATTAGGACCATCACATTAACCTCTGAGAACTGGCATCCAGATCACTTATAAAAAATTATAGCTATGTTAAGTTGATTCACTGCTGTTCGTAACAATTTTTCCAACTATTTTTTCTTATGGAGTAATTAGCAGTAGCCTTAGAATGAAGACTAGAAGCATCCTCAGCTGTGTTGATGCCAGAACCTGCCCCCGTCCCCACAGAGGGCAGGCCATGACATTTTCCCATTGAAGTTGACTTCCAGACCTTCTCTATAGCAATTCCAGTGAACACAAATGTCTCCGAGGACAGCAAAGCCATATTTAGAAAAGCAAGTGGGTAATGTACACAACGACGTCTATGATGATAAGTAATCAAGTCTATAATAAAGCAGGTCACACGAAGTTTTCACACACCTTATCAAATGGTCCCTACCACTGACTATGGAGAATTTTTGAGTCTTTATGAGATGAATCAGATCTGACCATTTTTCTGCATTCCCATAGACATAACCCTAACTTAGACGCTCATTTTCTCCATCTTGCTCACTGAAATCCCTAACAACCTGGATGGATTTCTATAAAGTCTTGCCCTCATGTATGTCATCTTCCAAGCTCTTGCAGTGGACTTCAGTAGGCAAATTCTTTCACCCTTGCACCTTCTAGGTGAGGGCATCTTCCTTTCTATGGTGCGTCCAGAGCACACTATGTTTATCTCTGCCACAACCACTATGAACAGCAGTTTAACCATCTGTCGGACTTTTTCATGAAGCATATTCCTCTGGAAGAGGCTATATTTTTCATATCTGTGTCCCTGGCATCTGGCAGATTACTTGGCTGATAACAGATGTGCAATACATGTTTGCTGAATAAATTTACCTGTTAACACCTGAGCAATACAACAGGACTCTGTGATATACTCAGACTAGCAGTCAAGACCATGCATCAGTTGAGCTAGTTCCTGAGACTGACCCCTCAACACTTGTCAGACACAGTTGTTCCTGGCTAAGCTTTCAAGTCAATTTGATTCAACACACGTTTACTAAGCACAATCAGGTGCCAGGCACTGTGCTAGGCACTAGTGTTGTATCAGTGAATCCAACAGCATCTCTCTGACTCCCTGGATCAGTGAAGATGACTTATTAATTGCTGGCAGTTAACTATAAAAGGCTGGGCACTGGCCAGGCACGGTGGCTCATGCCTGTAATCCCAACACTTTGGGAGGCTGAGGTGGGCGGATCACCTGAGGTCAGGAGTTTGAAACCAGCCTGGCCAACATGGAGAAACCCCATCTCTACTAAAAATACAAAATTAGCTGGGTGTGGTGGTGCATGCCTGTAATCCCAGCTACTCAGAAGGCTGAGGCAGGAGAATTGCTTGAACCTAGAAGGTGGAGGTTGCAGTGAGCCAAGATCGCACCATTGCACTCCAGCCTGGGCAAAGAGAGTGAAACCCCATCTAAAAAAAAAAAAAAAAAAAAAAAAAAAAAAAAAAAAAAAAAAAGACTGGGCCCTGCCCTGGAGGCGCTCACAGCCCAGTGGAGGAGTTATTATAATACCAAATGACATGTCTTTAGCAACAGAGGAATCCCCTTGGTCCCTTCATGTTCTAAAATGTTCTATCACGCAACCTTTTGAAAGCTTCAGCATGCTCTTACCACTAAACTGCATTGTATGAAATGGGTCAACAACACAGAAAATAGGCACCCAAGCTTAATCCTCAAGGACTGTTTGTGAAAGCTGTTCCCTTAAGGTACATAATAGCTGCTTCCGGGCTCTGCATTATAAAATGTTGCTCTCTACATACATGCCAAGGAATACTATAAAGCCACAAAAAATGAATGAAATCATGTCCTTTGCAGCAACACGGATGCAGCTGGAGAACGTTATCCTCCGCAAATTAATGCAGGAACAGAAAAACAAATGCTGCTATATTCTCACTTAAAAGTGGGAGCTAAACACTGGGTACTCATGGGCATAAAGAAGGCAACAGCAGATACTGGGGACTACTAGAGGGCGGAAAAAGCAACTGTTGGGTACTATGCTCACTACCTGGGTAATGGGATCAATTATACCCCAAGCTTCAGTATCAGAAAATATACCCATGTAACAAACCTGCACATTCACTCCCTGAACCGAAAGTAAAATAAAAGTTGATATTATTTAAAAAAAAAAGAAAGAAAGAAAGAAAGAAATGTTACTCTGTAACATTTCTTGAGGAAATGTTCCTTCCTCTTGAGGAAGACTCAAGAGGAAATGGATTACCTCCTTTCCCTTGGAGACTATTTACTAAGGCTACCTGTGACCCAGATCAAGAGGACTAAAAGCCAGGCTGGGCACAGTGACTCACACCTGTAATCCTCCCAGCACTTTGGGAGGCTGAGGCGGGTGAATCACGAGGTTAGGAGATCAAGACCATCCTGGCTAACACGGTGAAACCCCGTCTCTACCAAAAATACAAAAAATAAAATTAGCCGGGCGCGGTGGCGGGCGCCTGTAGTCCCAGCTACTTGGGAGGCTGAGGTAGGAGAATGGAGTGAACCCAGGAGGGGGAGCTTGCAGTGAGCCGAGATCGCGCCACCGCACTCCAGCCTGGGCGACAGAGCGAGACTCCATCTCAAAAAAAAAAAAAAAAAAAAAAAAAAAGGACTAAAAGCCATATAGAGGCAGAACTAGTTTTCCTTTATGTTAAAGATATAACTTAGAGTGCTTAAGGCTTTTCACAACATAGGCTGTGGTAGAAATAGGACGGACAAAACTAGATGGTTCTAGATTTAATTCTAGGAAGCAATACATACTATGTGACCCTGCCCAAGTGACTGAACTTATCTAATTTATTTGTTTTTCTCATTCTGTTGTGAGCCGAAGTGCAGGGCACATAATAGGTATTTAGTAGAAAATAGTTCTCTTCCAATCCCACTACCACCCTTGCTACAAAATTGTCACATATGTTTAATGACAGGTCAAGTGGACACCCTGGAAGTGAAAACATGGGTAGGTTCACCTGCCATTCATTAAATTTCATTGAAATCTGTAAAACCACTAAAAGAGAGCTACCCGATAGCAAGAAGAGAGACTTTTTTCAAGAGCACATTCCCAAGAGATTGGGATGACAAGTTGCTCTTCTTATGGGCAAGGTATCCAATAAACAACCTACTTGTAAGTAGAACTTAAAAAGTTATTGTTGAGGGGAGACCCTTCAGCTGACAACCATGATGTCATGTTCCAATTTGATGCTGCTGCACGCTGTTCAAAATACAGTTATCAGAGGTTTTGTTTCACAGTCACCATTGTAAGAAATATCCGACAGGCATTTGGGCCAGTCCCCACCAATACACAATCTGTCAAGACTGACTTCTGAAGAGACTGTTCCTTTTTGTGACATACCTGCAGGGTGGGGTATTGAGTACTGTTTCTAGCCCTGCCTCAGTATAGATTAGTATGTACCCAAAGTATTAACCTCGGAGTGATTCCTAGAAACACTGGTTGACACAAGGGCTCAGGGCCAAGAGAGGTCAACACAGCATCTAAGAGCAACACACCCTGAAGTGTGTTGATCCTTGCAAGGAACTTGTCTACCTTACAATACCTTTCATCCACCCTCTGGTATATCTGTCTATAATGTGTCCCTGAAAGCTCACATGCTGCTGAACTTATGTTCCCTATTACATGTCCATGTTCCCTATTACAAATCACTTCACTGCTAGTAATCTGTAGCCCTCGGGTGGCGGTTGTAGAGTTTAGAATCCCCTCCTATTTTGAAATCAGTGAATGAAAAAGCAAACAACTGGCTTTCTACATTCATTAATTTTTACTTCATAGACCTAAGAATGGGGGAAATAGCCTTACCAAAAAAGACACCAATAGGCAGTGTGATAATTAATTTTATGTGCCCACTTGACTAGGCCACAGGGTGCCCAGATTAAATACTCTCTTTGGGTATAACTGTGAGGGTGTTTCTGGATAGGAGCAGCATCAAATTGGTGGGCTCAGTAAAATGAATTGCCATCCCCAATGTGGGTGGGCATCACTCAATCCACTGATGGCCTGAATAAAACAAAAAGCAGAGGAAGGGAGGTTGCATTCCCTTCCTGCCTGCCTGAATGAGCTGGGGCACTGGTCTTCTGTCCTAGGGCTGGGATTTCCATCTGTGGCTCCCCTGGTTCTCAGACCTTTGGATTCAGACTGGAATTACACCACTGGCTTTCCTGGGTCTCTGACTTGCAGAGGCAAATCATGGGACCTCTCAGCTTCTGTAATCAAGTGAACCCAATCCTCATAATTAGTATCTCTCTTTCTCTCTCTCTATATATATACACACATACACTCACAAACATAAACACATACACATATATAGGATGTAAACAGCAGATGTATATCTCCTATTAGTCCTGGGTCCCTGCAGAACCCTAATACAGCACGTACTAAAGGCCTACAAATTGCTTCACTTGGCTGCCTCTTGTGTCCTCCCACAGATGCTTTGCCTTTGGGGCTGGATCTAAGAGATCTTCCAGTTCAAACTCTTCATTATACAAGTGAAGAACATGAATCCAAGTGGGATCACAACTTACTTGTGATGATAGGAAAGGTCTAGTCCCTCTCAGGCCTGCCTCTGGACCACTATTCCACCACCATTTCACGGTCTAATCCTTGATGCTTGGCTTTGACATGGAATTGAACCAATATGGATTAATGCCCCCCAACCCCTCCCATCGGCAAGAAGAGAAAAGATGCTATTTCAAACAAACTTTTGGCTTCCTAAACAAATTGCTGATTTGGAATATGGGCCTACAAGGAAACAGCCTTGTTACACCTACATAGTAGATATGCAGTGAGCACATAATTAATACATGAAGTTGAAATGGACCATGAATTAATAACGGCACTCATCAAACCAAAATTCTACTGCTATTAGTCATGCATTGGCATTTATGGGCTTTATTCCCTCACCCATACATAAACATACACACACCTAGTAACCATCAAGTATCAAGGACAAACATCCCAGGTGCAAAGCACAGACTACCGGCTTACGGAAGGCAGGTGGGGTGGTGCTAGCTGCCCCATAACTCACTGTGTTGTTGGCATGTTTTTTTCAACTGTGTCCTAAACACAAGTTTTATTTTATTGCTTTTATCTCGAGGTGCGGTTAAATATTTGAAAACATTAAGATAATGTCAGAAAGAGGGTTCTAGAATACTCTCAATGTAAGCACACTAGTCAAGCAATTAAATATTCACTGTCTTGAGTGGGAAAAAAAAAATGTAAAAAGAAAAACATTATAATATAAGACATTTTTAGAGCCCTCACTTGGTGTTCAGGCCAAAGGACTTTCACCCAGTTATGATCTGAGCTACCTAAGTATGGAATTTAGATTTTCCTGGTATTCTGGCCAGTGATTTCTCAAACCCATATATACAATTCAGCATGTTCTCTTGAGGAAAATAAAAAAAAAAAGATACAGCAGAAAGTATCATCAAATGTGCTCACCAAGAGATACTCTCCTTACATAGCTTCTAATCTTCTCAACAAAAGAAGCAGTTGGATATTATTTCCATTTTCCAGGTAGAGAAACTGAGATTCAAAAAGGTTAAGCAAAGTGTCCAAGGCCACATAAAATGTGCAGAGCTGGGATGTGAACCCACTCCTGAGCCTCTGCTTTTTCCACTACACAGTATACGGTCATTGAATTATTTTTCTTTTCTTTATTTTTTTTTTTCGAGATGAAATCTCACTCAGTCACCCAGGCTGGAGTGCAATGGCACAATCTCGGCTCACTCCAACCTCTGCCTCCCGGGTTCAAGCGATTCTCCTGCCCCAGCCTCCCAAATAGCTGGGATTACAGGTGCATGCCACCACATCCAGCTAATTTTTGTATTTCTAGTAGAGACAGGGTTTCACTGTGTTGGTCAGGCTGATCTCAAACTCCTAACCTTGTGATCCACCTGCCTTGGCCTCCCAAAGTGCTGGGATTACAGGCGTGAGCCACCGTGCCTGGCCGACTGAATTATTTTTTAACCAAAAGTAAAAATGAACTCAAACAAATGCTCTAACACTACCCCCAGCCCACACCTGGCATGAAGTCTACACCTCTTTAAGTTGGCTAAAAACCACAGGAAAACTAAATGTCAAGAGGCTCTATGTGGCAGACACTGTCAACAAAATGATTCAGGTGAAGATGCCACTCTATAATTCTTATTCTTCCAAGTTGCTTATTTTAAACACAAAAGTTCCTTAGATTTTCACCATAAATTGTTAGAATTGAAAATGTGAGAATAATTTTAGAGGAAAGCTGTGATTTCCATGGGTCTGCCAAAGCCTGCAGCCCAGAAGAGCCAAGATTATGTTATTTTTCCCCAGAGTGGTATGTTAGTAGAGCCATCTCTCTCTTTTGTTGGATAAAGTATCCCCAAATGCTAACCTCTGAGCCGTGGCCCAATCTGATCTTTTAACTTTGCTTTTATATGGTAATTAAAAAGAGAAAGAAAAAGGAGAATAAAAAATATGTTAATAAGAATAATAGCTATAATTTATCCATACAACAGTATTAGGAGTATGGTTGGCAACGTGTAAATTACATTATTATGGATGAGGAAACTGGACTCAGGTTTTGTTCTTTGCCCATGTTCCCACAGCTAGTGATTGGCAAAGCAGAATTCAGACAAGATCTGACTCCAGAACCCATGCGATTAACCAACACAGTGTCTTATGAAGCAAGAGGGGACCAGCTCTGGGTGTGTGGAGAGGTCCATTCGGGGCTGTGCTGCCACTCAATGCTTCTGTGGGTCCCATTTCAATTTCCACCAGCCACTTGGGTGTGATGTCTTCCCAGCTCCCTGGCATTCACTGATGTGGCCACTCTGTACAGATGGGCCAAATTATGTGTACCCATTACAAATGCTGGTTCTCGGTCTGCTTCCAAATCTCCGCTGAGAGCTCCATGAGCAGATGACAATGACTGTCTACTTCAGTCTGTCTCTTTTCAAGGTTAGGCTGCACAGTGGAGCCAGGCTCACACTCCAGCACCACAATTTAAAACCTACTATCTGTTCTGCTGCGAATACCCAGTTGTCAAAATGCAAGAGTTTTGATTCTTATGAAAGAGCCACTCTACCGCATTCCTAGCCCTCAACATCCAGCTGGCTCCAGATGAATCTGCCAAGACTCCCACCCCATGTGCTTGCTGATTGCCTGGCCCCTGGCCCAGCTGGATCTGCACCTGCCGAGTTGCCAGGCCTGGTCTGAAGCCAAGCGCTTTCTCCACATCCTCCTTTTGACCCAGGAGCCGAAGACGTCTTTCTGAATGAGCTAAAGGAAGAACGACACATCCACCCTTCAGGGCCCACATCAAAGGCCTCCTCTTCTGAGAAACCACCCATGCTCCTTCCCAGCTCCTCCCAATCCTCAACTCCACTCAGAGAGGTCTTCCCTGACCACACTCTCTCAACGTGGCCTCCCTCCCCCAGTTACTTGAGCACCACCCTGCAGACCTGCCTCCTAGTGCTCACCACAATCCCAATCCATGCTGGTTATTTATGTTTATCTGTTTATTTTCCATCCCCGCACAGGAACCCTGTGCTCTGCCTGGGCAGTAACCTCACAGCCTCCATCCCTGCTGCCCTTGGTGAGCACAGCGCCAGGGACATAGCAGATAATCAATACCAGAATTAGTGCTATTCAACAAAAGGAGAATGTAAGACGTGCTAGTTTAAATTTGCTAGTGTCCACACTGAAGATGCAAAAAGAAACAGTTGAGATGATTTGTTTAACAATATGCTTTATTTACCCAGCATATCCAAAATATTATCACTTAATCATGTAGGTGATATAAAAATTACTACTGAGCTATTTAACGTTCTCTTCTCTGATACTAAGTCCTTAAAATCAGCTGTGTCTTCACTTACAGCACATCTCAGTTTGGATGCCAAGTTTTCACTAGAGTTATTTGATCTGCATTTAGATCTCATAAAATTGACAGCTGAAATAGGTTCACATACCCAAATCGTATCAAACATACTTAAACATGTTCTACTAACTCAGTCATCAGTTTTAAAATTTGAATTTAAAGTTAATAAAATTTAATTAAGTGAAATTAAAACTCCAGTTCCTCAGATACACTAGCCACATGCCAAGCACACAATGGCCACACTGGTTAGCGGCTGCCATATTCAGGAGTCAGATCTGAATGACTAAATGAGAGAACAAATTTATAATACATTTTACAAGACTGGTCATGAGAAGACAAATTTATAATACATTTTACAATATCGGTCATTTCACCAATTAAGTGTAAGGGAAGTACTGTTGGCACCAATTGACTGAAAAGCCTTAAACTTCATAGATTTCCTCGGTAGCTTAAATCACTTTGTAGCAAGTGAGGAGCATTTTGTAACACTCCCATGTAGGGGTGCACCAGCCCCGTGGGCTGGGCCACCAGTCAGAGGCGAAGCTACATAAGAGGAACCTGATGCAGTGGACTGGACTTCAGGCTCAGCTTGATCACAAGGACTCAGTTCAGTAGCAACAGTAACTGGTAGAATCAGGGACACGGCTAAGTTACACCGCTCTTTTGTTTGATTAGCAAGAAGCCATCCTTCTTCCAGGCAGATGTTACTTGATGCCATTCCTTTGGTACTCTACCCCTTTCCACTTTTCATTCTAACTAATTGTGAACATCATTTCAATTTCCCTTATAGAGGAGACATCCACTTGGTTGCTGGAGAGAGCCTTCTTCATCACTGAACAGGGTGGCCAGATGTGCCCATTTGACCAGGACGACTGGAACTCAAGCCTGTTGCCCTGGTGTCATCTGCACCCCTTTTCACTCTCAAATTCTGGAAGAATATAATTTATGGCAGAGCCTCTCAGGAACGGAGCTCCTGGCAGGCACTCGGGAAACAGCTGTCGAATGTTAATGAGTAGAGCATGGCCGGAGCACGAAGGAGAGCCGATGCTCATCTCTGGCCTTCTCTTCCACAAATATAAATTTAGGGAATAATAAATGCAATCCTGTGATATAGAAAAAGCGTAAACTGGCCTTTATAGCAATAAGGTTTAATTTACAATCTTTGGCATCTTAATTTTCCTTTTGTTCTTCAGCTGTTTTTCTTTATTCATGCCCTTTCACATGATCACATTCCCTCTGTTTTCCCAGAATATTAAAATTAGTTTTTTCTCCGATAGCCTCTCTCTCTTGTCTTGCTTCTTCCCCAGGCCCTATTTCCTTTCAAGGATTAACTGCCCACAGAGTTTTGGATTTCTCACTCCTTCAGAAGTCTACACTATTGAGCTGCCCTGACCTCTGGTTGTTTCAAACTAATCCTATTCCTTCCAAGTCTTTCATTTGTTTCCCCTTCAGTTCTCCAGCTTGTAAGAATATGACAATTGCTCTGAGTCTTCTGACCTATAATTTAACAAAGGTAGGCAGAAGAAGAAAGAACTGTTTTTTTATTTCACAGTTGAAAAAACACCTAAAATCTATTCTATGTTGCTTCTTCAATCTCCTTCACTCTCCAAGTCTTCACCCTACATACAGTTGGTTACACTTCTGTTTCCATCATCGAACACAGGTAGGATTACAAACATGGACTTTGGTGTTGGGCACACGAGTTTGAATCCTAGGTCCTCCACAAACTAGTGTGCAAAATTGCTGCTTCTGCCCTACATAGAATAGGAATTACAATATCTACCTCAGAGGGCTTTGCAACATTTGAGTGGAACCACCACAGACCCACAGTGACCACTCAACAGGCAGCTATTGTCTTTACCATAAAGCTTTAACCATCCCTTACTCATTCCTATTTCTCCCCTGCACTAAGCACAGTGCTGTGCGCGGCACATGGTGGTATCCAGTAAAGTCTTTTCAGTTGAATGTTGATTGCTGCAAATGAAACCAATGGAACTTGGTTCCCATAAGGATTCATAAGTTTCACCGGCAAATGTCTCCATCTGTGCCATCGCCACAGAGTCGGCCCCAAGCCCAGCCACACCAGAATGTGTACAACTACTGGACACGGGGCATTCGGTAAGAAGTTAACTGGGTTCATACAAATGCTTCTCCAATCTGGGTAGGGAGCAGGGAGGATCATCGAATTACATGAGCACCTCACAGTGGTTCAATAGCATCCTCTTTCAGTAAGAGCATGACATCCTATGGTCTCATGTGTACATGAAATCCATGAAACCTTAACCCATGCAAGGTGAAGTCCAAGCTTGTCAACATGGAACAAGCAGCCCTCTGTGACATGATTCCTAGGGTATCTACCTTATCAGCCTGGCCCTCCTCACCCCACTTGCTCCATATTCACACACCTTAGCTTGAGGAACAATGAAATGTGGCCTAAACAATGCCACTCTCTCATGCATCTGAAGTTTCCCCAGTCTTCTTCCTTAGAATGTCCTTGAGCCACTTCAATGTTTTTGTCCACTGGCAAACTTCTTCTTAAAGATTGGCTCAAGAGTCTTCCCTTCTCTGGAAAGATATTCTAGATTCTCTGAACAATTTTGTGTGCTCTTTCCTCAAAGTTCCCTACATGTCATGGGCACACTTTCTTCAGAGATCATCAATGATCACTACCCTCCTATGAATTTCCCCCCTCTCAGGCCTAAAAAAATGTCATTTGTAATATTTTGTCCCCTAAGTTTCTATTTCTGCCAAATGGCAAGGTTAGACCTTTGAAGGAAGGCCAGTGTGCCACAATGTCAGCTTCTGTGTCTATCTGCCCTGTAGATTACCAGCTCCTTGTTAGGCTACACAGAGGATGTGTAGTGTTGATGGAGTGAATGGATAAATACACTGCTTTCAAGATTACAATGTGCTTTTTGCACGAATTAACCTCTTTAACCTTCACACTACTCTGAGTTCTTATTATTACCATTTCTATTTTATACAGAAGGAAACTTTCAGTCATAGAGCTAAATCATTTGCCCAAATGTTCACTGTCAATGAAAGACAGAGACAGAACTAGTTCTTCTGACTCCAAATCAAGGGGCCAGAATCTTCCACGGGGGGAAAAAAGAAAAATCCCAGTGCATTATCTCACAGAGAGTCTCAAGCTCATGAATCTTAGATGGGTAATGGCCTGGGTCCTCAAGACAGGTTTTAGCCTCTAAAGCTCATACCCTTCCCCTGAACCAAGTTGCCTCCAAGCTACACAATCCATGGATACACATGGGTACCCAGAAAGCAGAATTCCATCTGTTGTTTATAGTCAGGTTGTGTAAATCATTGTTAAGCATACAGAGTAAAACATCCTAATAAACTCGTTTCGTTCTCCTCCCCTGAACTACACTCTATTCCAACTCGGACAGGAGCTAAGAGAGGTCAGGTCTTGAACACTATTGAGCCTGGATTGGGTCAAAGGCTGAGTTCATTCTAGGCCTGTTCTCACCCAGGCATCATTTAAAGCTAAGTAGGCTTGCCCCAACTTAGACCTTAAATCTTACAACTGTGAATGCATTACGTTTTGATTACTTTTTGCATAATCTTTTCAAGTTTACAAAGTGGTTTTAAATCTTATTTGAGCTTCACAACAACCCAGTTAGATAGATAGGGTAGACATTGTTCCTAATGAATAACTGGCTGGAACAAACAAATCTCAGGTTTCTGAGAGCTGAGATTTAAGGCTCAAACTCATGGTTTGTTCCTCTGTTTCCTAAACCATCATTCTCAGTTAAGAAAGGAGGATCCATTTGCCCGCTCTTAGAACCTTGGTGAAACACTAAATGATAACAGAATCTCTCAAAATAGAATTACCTGAAAGAAAACAGTTGCGCCAACAACTGCAAAGCAACTGCTCTCTGTACCTAGATCATTGTTCCAAACATTTTCATTTTTTCTTCTTGCCTAAGAGGAAATGTTGATATTAATACTGCAGTGTCTTCCAACAGCATATTTTAGATTTTAAAAATGAGATGTGTAACACATTAGATTAGAAAACAAAATGGCTAGACACGTAGGTTAGAACTTTTGGTGCAGATACTAACAAGCCAGCTATATATAATTAGGAGACAGCCAGATCCTACTACAGTCACCATTTCAGCCTTCCACAGAGAGGCAGGATTGTGCTCCTCAACAGATGGTAGCCAAAATCCTAAAATTCTGTTTTTGTCAGAAAATTGGAGGAAGGTTTTTTTTCCTAGTGACAACTTCTGATTCTTTGCTACACCCACAAGTCATCAACTGTAGGAAATTTAAGCTAGAGTCACTAATTTGCTATTTATTGTAACAACACTGCTTGGTGTTTATACAGCACATTCCATTCTGTGATCTCCAAGAATGTTACGATCTTTTTCTACTAAAACAGATGGAGAAACTAAGGCACACTAGACCACCCACATAGTCACCCTGAGAAGCTAAGAGCAGAAGCCATCTGATGGATCACTTGGCCCGAAACGCCCTGCCAGGACTGAGTCAAGATTCAGTTTAATAAAAAGACACAATACCGAGAAGGTGGGCTTCCCTTAGCACAGAAGCTCAGCTGTTGAAAAAGGTGAGCATACAGCAAATCTCATGACACCACCACTCATTAATTTGACTTATAACTCGCTGATGGGTAAGCCTACAGACAGCAGCCCTCTGTGTCGGATGCCAGGGATTTGGTAAGGCCCTCCTATGAATTTTCCCTCTCCCAGGCCTAAAAAAATGTCATTCGTAATATTTTGTCCCCTAAGCTTTGATTTCTGCCAAATTGCAAATCTGCTGGGGAGAAATAATACTTTAAGCTAGTATTGGTCTTTCACAATTTGTGAATTATGCCCTTGAGAAACAGTCTGAGAAGTGCTGAGGAAGAGAAAAGGAAGAATTCCTATAGGAGAATAAGAACAAAAAGAGGTGGAAATAGAGGAAAGAAGACTTCAACGAGAGGCAGACCACCAAGAAAATAAGGGATCTATTTTGCAATCTTGTCCAAGTTCCAAGATATTTCCTCTTCCTTTCTAATTAATGTGCAGGCAGTGGTGCCTTTTAGCCAGCATTCCAGTATTTCTATGTAGTTTATATCTTAAATCTTGTATCTATAAATCTCTTAGATTTCAAAGAGGGTAATTCTGAGTCACTCTACTTTTGCCTTCAAACCTAGGATTATTTCAAAGAAAACTTTAAATGATATTAATATATTTTCAAATGTGTAATGAGATATTGGAAGTCTACCCAGAGGTTGCCATGGAAGATTATCTGGGAAGTGACCAAGGACAGGCTTGGGCTTTGGAATCTAACCAATCAGGATTGCTTGCCTAGTTTAGTAGTTGACCTGCCCTACGGCCTTGGGCAGGTTTCCTAACCACCCAGCACCTCCCTGATTTATCAGTAGAATTATGGTAATAACACCTACTCACTCTACAGGTTATCAAGAGGATTAAACTAGATAAAAGAGTGACAAGCTTAGTAAAGGACTGAGACAGAGTATGTGCTCATGCTAAGCATTGCAAAGTATGCCAAGGCCAAAACTTCAAACCAGAAGGTAACAAACAGGGCAATTCTAATAGACTTGATTATATTAATTAAAGATGGCTGTTTGAGATATAAAATGTGTTTGCAGAGAGGCTACAGCCAGCAGGAATGACTGAAGAGTTAGCGGCAATATAGTGTAGTGTTTACAAGAGTACAGCCTGGACGCTTTAGCTGTTTATTAAATATGCTTTGAGCGAGTTACTTAATCTCGTAGGGTCTTTTTTTCTCATTTGTACCATAGGGAGACTACTAACAGTGCCAAACTCTTAGGGTAGTCAAGAGCACTAAATGATTTGAGTTAGTACATGTATTCTCAACAGGGGTGATAGCACATTGGAGGGTAAAAACAATCTTAGGTATTAAAATGGTTTATGACCCTCTAAAGCTCAACCCTGTCTGATAAAAACTTATTCCTTTGTATTTAATTTTTCTCATTATGGATAAATTAAATTTAATTCAAATTCAAATTAACACAGTTAATTTAAATTAAACCTAAATTTAATTTAATTTTTCTCCTCAAGGGGACAATAATAGGAAAAAAAAAAAAAAAGGCTGAGAAACACTGAGTTAGTATATACAAAGCACTTATAACAGGGCCTGACCTATAAGAAGTATCTAAGAAGTATTTATTGTGGTAATTTTTCTTCCTGTTTTTAGTAGCAGAGGTAGCATCCCGGCCTCAATTAAGTATGTTACAATTGAATTAATTTGAGGCTACAGTTTAAAACTAAAGTTTAAATGTTTTAAGCTCTTTAAAATTAATTAAATCATTAAAAAAATGACTACAAAGCATGTGGGTTGGTGAGAGGGGGTTTAAAGAGTAGGAGAAGGGAAGCTGATTTTCCAGCCATGTCTGTGAATTCCAGTGTAAATAATGCTCATCTTTCTTCATTGCTCCTTTCCCGCTTCCCGCTCTATATTTTTGTCAGAAAGAAGAAAAACAAATGCCGGCAATAGCCCGGTATAGTGAAAACAGCATTATTTAGCTAAGGAACCGGGCCTCTCCAAGTCTGTTTCCTAGGAAGAGGTACACTTTCCCCAAAGTTTGCTGAAAGCATCGATTGACAGAAGATTTATGAATGCACAGCACTTGTCCAGCACCTATTAGGTGCTTGACAAATACTAGGTGTCCCTTCATATAGGCAGTCCGAATTAATGTGAACCACAGATTTTTCCTTAGGACGCAGTCAATATTCAGTGTAGAACCTAAAAGATTTCCAAATCATTTTTAAAGGAAGATGTCTACTTTAAAAAGAGATATTTCATGGTTCGGAGAGAATGTGCAAATAGATAGCATTTCAGAGACGTACAGGCAAGCACTACACAATGAAATTTTAGTGTGCTTTCTCATAATTTTCCTTTCTCCTTGGCAAGGACAGCACAGAACTGGTCTCCTGTTGAGAAAACTCTAGAGTAAAAGGATAGGACAGATTTTCAGGCCATGCTCCCAGTGTGGCTATTGGAGGCTTCCACCGGGTATGTGTGTATCTCCCTTTGGTTTTCCTGATGTCTCAATCCACTTGATCCATGTAGCCAAATTCCCACTTCAGTCTCCTTAATAGGGATGTTCTGGAGAGCCAAGCATTTTAAGTTTAACAAATTGCCATTGTAACAGCTACAATTATGAGTAAATTTGATCTTAAAAGAAGCCAAGGTGCAGTAACTCAATAACTTTGTAACACAGCCGTCATTATAGTAGTGATAAAGTACCACAGTGTTTTCCTGGGTGCCTCATCAGTTTCCTCTAATACTAGGAGTGGGAGGGGGAGATATTCAAGGGTATGCTTTCCCTCCCACCCAGGATGTTCATTAACCAACGTGTGTGCTTGTAAATTCATTAGCACCATGAAGGTTTACAAACACAAAAACAGACTATTGATGTGCTTTGAGTGTTAAAGTTATTGATGAGTGTAATCTGAACAATAGTGTTCCAGTAAAGAAAAACATATCCTGATGATAATCTCAGAAGCCATGTACAGATTCTACCAGGAGAAAAAAAAAGAAACATTTGTTTCTACAAGCAAAATGTCCAGCATGTTTACAAACTCACTTGGTTTTCTATACTTCCATGTACTGTTTAGCCACATAGTTACAGGTTATTAACCTATTCAGATGGCTTACAGTGTCCTTTTATTCTTACTTGAAGTTTATCGGCTTAACACCTTCCAGTGTAAATGTGAATACAAAGGTTACTATAAGATCTTTCTCATCTTGATTCTTAGCTCCAAGTCCAAATTACTGCGTTAAGGTGCAAAGAGAGAGAGAGGCTTTCCCCCACAGGACTTCACTGGGGCTCATAAGTAAAATGCCATCTCTACTCAACTCTTACAATAGTGACAAAACCACATACTCACTTTTTGTTTGTTTTACTAAGGTCTAATTACTCTGACTTAGTTTCAAAAGTGCGGGAATTTGATAGGTGCTTAAAACACGTCTGTCGAATAACTGAGTAAATGAATAAAGCAAATACGATATTTTGCTATCTCTAACTCCACTGTAAATCTGCACACGTAAACACACACACACGCACACACACACGCATGCCAATAAAACTACCAAATTGTTTCTGCTTTCACAGAAAATGCAAGAAGCAAGAACAAGCATGTGTCCTTCCAGTAGGCACGTGGCAGCAGGTTCTCACATTTGGTACCAGATTCCTGGCCAAAACAAAAGCACAATCTCATGGTGAAATCCATCCCCTCACCAGTCTCTCAGCTCACTTTAAACCCTGCATCAACCTGACTTACTGTTAAGCAACTTGACTTGGTGTAACCATTGCCACATAGCAACACAATAAAATATTTATTGGTGGTTGCTACTCTTCCTGGAAGCCCTCCCCTCCTCCCTATCTCTTTTCCCTAATCTCACTTCTTTTGCTTCCTCACCATTAAATCTTTACTCTTGGTGCTCGGAGTGCAAGGGTGGATTACACATACTTGCTTCCGAGATGAGACTGGAAAAGTAAAACATTTGCCCCGCCCAGGAAAGAAAAATGCTCCCAAGTCCATTTGAAAAAAGTTTCAAATGAGACAGTCATTTTAGACTTTGAAATCCCAGCAATTAAGGATATTTTTTCATGTTCCCAAAGCCAAAATACATAATGTAATGTAATACATATTGTCAACCAGGTGTTAGAAGCTACAGATTTCAAATGAAATAACTGAACAATTTTCTCCAAATCATAGAGTTCATACCCCTGGAAACTCCTGACTGTGCAGTTGTCTTGTATATGGTAATAGATTAAAGTTACAAATAAACACCAAAAGGTGGACAGTGCAAACCCCCAATGTCCTTCAACTGGTGAATGGATCAACAAGCCATGATACGTTCATGTAACAGAATACTACTCAGCAACAAAAACGAACAAGCTTTGACACACACTGCCTCATGGATGAAATCTCAAAGGCATTATGCTAAGTGCAAAAATCCAGACTCAAAAGACTACATACCAAATTATTCCATTTTTTATGCCATTCTAGAAAATGCAAAACGACAGGTCCAAAAAACAGATCAATGGGGGCAGGAAGCTAGGGGCAGGGAAAGGAGTTGAATACAAAGGAACCCAGGATAATTTTTGGCGGGGGGTAGTGGGGACTGTTCTTTGTCTTGAGTGTGGTAGTAGTTACACAACCATATACATTTGTCAAAATTCAACAGAACTGTCCAATAAACAGGATGCATTTTACTATATATAAATTAAACCTGATTTAAATGTTCAAAAAGTATGCCATTCAAAACTAACTGATAGTGGGAAAAAAAACAAACAAACAAGGATGACTTCAGTATAGAGACGACGGAGTAGAACGGGACTTAAGGGAAGTTTGTGGGATGAGGTGACAGTCTGTATCTTGACAGGGATATAGACTTTGGTTCAAACTCAAAGACTGTATGCTTAAGACTTGTAATTTCACTGTATGTAAATTTTACATTAAAAGAAGAAAAAGCATAAACAAATATTGAATTACAGTTAATGACATGCATGCTGAAGTATTCAGGGGGAAGTGGATGGATGTCTGCATTTTACTTTGAAATGCATTGAAAAATTAGCTGGATTAATGGATGGATAAAGATGGATAGGTGCACAGATGTGATAAAAGAAGTGTGTAGAACGCTAATGGTAGAATCTAGGTGGTAAGTATAGTGATGTTCACTTTAAATTCTTTCAAAATTTTGCTGTATGGTTGAAATTTGTTATAATGAAATGTTGGCAGGGACATCAGTTCTAAAGAATTAAAATATAGTCATCCCTCGGTATTTGTGAGAATACTAAAATCCACAGCTGTTCAAGTCTTTGATACAAGATGGAGGAGTATTTGTATATAGCTTATATACTTTTAGCCATCTCTAAATTACTTATAATACCTAATACAATGTAAATGTCATGTAAATAGTTGTTATACTGTATTTTTAGTTTTTAATTTTATTGTTACTTATTTTATTATTATTTTATTGTATTATTTTTACTGTTTTTTCCCAAGTATTTTCCATACACAGTTGGTTGAATCTGTGGGAATCTGTGGATAAGGAGGTCTGATTGTATGCATTAATACATAAAGCAAAGGATTTTAAAGGATGTAAGAGTTAATATGCCACAAACTGTTAAAAAGCTGCAGGGCATCATTTTTCTATGTCTACCCTTTTGAAGCATCTAACATATTATTCAGATTCAAAGTTTGTAAATCATGCCACAAATGCAGAACTCTTCATGTTTCTTTACACAGTTTGCTCAGCTACACGCTTGAATTGGACACATGAGGCTGAACTATTTATCCATTGATTGTAAGAGAAAACCGACTCTTTCAGAATGCCTTCATAATTCCCTGCCCCTGTATTAACTCACAGGGCAGACACTGATGCTGGTCCACTGGGGAAAACTGTCTCTAAGTTTCATTCCCAGGGATGTAACCCCAATGTCCCCCAAAGTCTAAGCTGTGCAGTCACGAAACTGGAAAAGACCAGCATTGTCTACACCGGCGACTCATTCTGTTACCTTCATTTAGGTCTACCTGTGAAGCCTTTGCCCTCTCAGGGTAATTCAGCAATCTCAGATTCAGTGCCAGTTTGGACTCTCGACCTTGTTTCCAGCAGTTAATACTAACTACTGGTGAGGACTTCTGCCTACCGAGTGGAAACTTTCTCCTCTGAAGGAACAGTGCTACAACTACACTGCTTACAAAATTTCCAAAATCTACAAATCTTTCAATGGTTGCTTTGCCTATAATCATACAATTTGAAAGACAACAGCTGATCAGAAAGCAACTAAATAGATGCATTCATTTAAAAGGTCCTTGTTGTGGCAGCTCTGAGAAGGTTAGCTGTAGCAGTTCCCCACCTCAACACACACACACACACACACACACACACACAACTGTGTCCCACTATAAAGGTTTAAGGGTCAGGTATACAGAAGGATAGTTTGTAAAGTATCTTAAAAGGTGCAGAATGAGTTTGTATTTCTACTAAACTACAAAGAAACAACCACTATGGGGTGGAGAGACTTTACTTGTTGGATTACAGATACTGTTATAAACAGGGAAACCAATCTTAATGTCCCAACGTAGATGGATACCCCATTCTCCATGATGTGATTATTATGCACTGCATGCCTGTATCAGACATCTTGTGTACCCCATAAATATAGACACCTATTATGTACCCACAGAAATTAAAAGTTAGACCAGGCGTGGTGGCTCACGCCTGTAATCCCAGCATTTTGGGAGGCCAAGGTGGGCGGATCACGAAGTCAAGAGATCGAGACCATTCTGGCCAACATGGTGAAACCCTGTCTCTACTAAAAATATAAAAGTTAGCTGGGCATGGTGGTGCGTGCCTATAGTCCCAGCTACTTGGGAGGCTGGGGCAGGGGAATTGCTTGAACCCGGGAGGCAGAGGTTGCAGTGAGCTGAGATCGTGCCACTGCACTCTATCTAGCCTGGCAACAGACGGAGACTCCATCTCAAAAAAATAAATACATAAAAAATTAAAAATTTAATAAATAAATGTCCCAACATAAATATTGGCAAAATAAACGATGGTTACACAATGCATGTTCCTTTATGATTTCAAGGAAAACTTCATGACATGGAAAAATAGGAAATTCCCTGACATACTGATGTCAGGGGATACTGGGATTTTGGTCAGTCCTTACACCTCAAATCCTTTCAAATGCTCCAAGCCCATTTGAAAAAAAAAGTTATGCCTCAGTACTTACACCAATGTCGCAGTACTGGTATTCTTAATCCTAATCTTAAAATTGTTTAGGTATAAATTAGGGTTACCCAAATAATAACAAAGGATGCTGAGTTAAATTTCAGATAAACAACAAATAAATACTTCAATATAGATATGTCCCTTGACATATCTGAGACATACTCATATTAAAAATTTGTTTTTTTATCTAGTATCCCTAGATACAAATATAAACTTGAGATGTGTTAGTGAAAAGTTTTCTTAAAACATATTCATTGGTATCTTCAAAAGTAGTTTTTTGGTTTTTGATCTAAAATCAGGCCCAGATCTTAGATTTGATAAGATGGGAAGTGCTATGAGGGCAGTGACTAGGTTTGTTTTTCTAGTTTTATATCTGATGTCTAGCTCAGTACCTTGTACACAATGAGCTCTCAAAAATATCTGTGATGAGTTAGAACGGCAATCATTAAAAAGTCAGGAAACAACAGATGCTGGAGAGGATGTGGAGAAATAGGAACACTTTTACACTGTTGGTGGGAGTGGAAATTAGTTCAACTATGGTAGAAGACAGTGTGGCAATTCCTCAAGGATCTAGAACTAGAAATACCATTTGATCCAGCCATCCCATTACTGGGTATATACCCAAAGGATTACAAACCATGCTACTATAAAGACACATGCACACGTATGTTTATTGTGGCACTATTCACAATAGCAAAGACTTGGAACCAACCCAAATGCCCATCAATGATAGATTGGATTAAGAAAATGTGGCACATACACATCATGGAATATTATGCAGCCATAAAAAAGGATAAGTTCATGTCCTTTGTAGGGACATGGATGAGGCTGGAAACCATCATTCTCAGCAAACTATCACAAGAACAGAAAACCAAACACCGCATGTTCTCACTCATAGGTGGGAGTTCAACAATGAGAACACATGGACATATGGCGGAGAACATCACACACTGGGGCCTGTCGAGGGGTGGGGGGCGAGGGGAGGGATAGCATTAGGGGAAATACCTAATGTAAATGATTAGTTGATGGGGGCAACAAACCAACATGGCACATGTATACACATACGTAACAAACCTGCATGTTGTGCACATGCACCCTAGAATTTAAAGTATTTTATATATATATATATATCTGTGAGGAGGCCAGGCATGATGGCTCATGCCTATAATTCCAACACTTTGGGAGTCTGAGGCAGGAGGATTGCTTTGGGCCAAGAGTTTGAGACCAGCCTAGCCAACATAGTGAGACCATGTCTCTACAAAAATTAAAAACAAAAAAAAAATTAAGTGGGTATGGTGGTATGTGCCTGTGGTCCCAGCTCCTCAAGAGGCTGAGGGGATAGGATCACTTGAGCCCAGGAGTTTGAGGCCACAGTGAGCTGTGATTGTACCACTGCACTTCAGCCTGGGTGACAGAATGAGGACCTATCTCTAAAATATCCATGGAGAAAGCAAATGTGTGAATGGTTAGTAAAACCCTGGATCTCTCTCTCATGCTACCTCATTCCTGGGAGACTTCAGTTTTCCCCATGTAAGGAGCAACCTCATTTTCCCCAAAGTTTCTATCTTCTTTTCTCTCTGTACAAACGTGAGTTGAAGAAGGGAATCCCATGAGTCCCAGGAGTAAGTCTGAAAAGTGTGTCCACAGCCTAAGGGACATTATGGGAACATTCCCTTAGAGCAAAACCTGCCTTTGAGTTGGGGCCTAGCAAATCTGTCCTAAGGACACAGTCCCGTTTCTTACCTACTTTGTTAGTCTTTTGCACTTTTGGTGGTTCTTTTCATTCTTTTTTTTTTTTTTTTTTTTTTTAATTTTTCTTGGAATGGCAGCCTAGGCTTGCCAACTCATGTATGAAAATGCTTACTTAGCTCTGCGAAAGGATTAAAAAGTAATCTACATAGCTACCAACAATTTTCATTAACTGCATCCACCCTCGTTCTATCTGACTTTATTTTTGGTTTCTTCTATTTTCTATCCTGACCCTATCACCACTGGCCTCCTAATATATTTCTAATTCTAATTTTCATGGCTTCGTAAAATTTGCTCTACTGCCGTTGTCATTTTGGAAGGTATGCTATTTCTTCAAAACCCACATAAAGTTTTTAACTCCTTAGAAGAACCTCTGTTAAGTACAATGTTTTGCTATTTGGAACTACCTTCCTTCTGGAACATCCTGAATGCCAGCAATAACACTTAATTATTATTATTCTCATCATCATTCTCCTATATTGTAAGAAACACGTACTACAGGAGCAAAGAAGCAGTTACTTGTTCCTCATTTATTATATGCATAGCTGAATAGATAACATCTGTATTTGTCTCAAGACTAACCAAGTTAATCTCAAGTCTAACTGCAAACTTAGCCTTTTAAGGCAAAACAGTGTCTGGGAAAGAGCTCAGAGTGCTAAGAAATATTTTAAATATTGGCCAGGTGCAGTGGCTTACGCTTGTAATGCCAGCACTTTGGGAGGCCGAGGTGGGTGGATCACAAGGTCAGGAGTTCAAGACCAGCCTGGCTAACATAGTGAAACCCAGTCTCTACTAAAAATACAAAAAATTAGCCGGGCATGGTGGCGGGCACCTGTAGTCCCTGCTACTTGGGAGGCTGAGGCAGGAGAATCACTTGAACCTGAGAGACGGAGGTTGCAGTGAGTGGAGATTGTACCACTGCACTCCAGCCTGGGCGACAGAGTGAGACTCCGACTCAAAAAAAGAAGTATTCTAAATAATTATTGAGGAAAAAGGCAGAAGGAGAACATTTGGAAAGAAACTAAAACAGAGAATATGAAAAAAGCGATATGATGGCAACGTGGACTAATAGTAAAATCACAAGTGACACTGATTCAAGATGGTAATTAATGGATCAGAATGAACATTAGAAAGCAGCTCATCTGCTCCATGATTTTACAAGTGAAATAAGCTCAATGAGGAGTGGCATGCTAATAGCCACTCTGAGCTAGTAGTAAAGCTGAGACCAGAATCCAAATATCCTAAATGCAACTGATGCACTTCCATTTTATAACAGTGTCTCTCCAACTAGCTGCTCTAATGTCTATACTTAAAAGAGACAGTACTGTGTATGTCACCATAAAATGATGTCAGTACTAGGAGAATAAAGAAAAAAATTACAGCTCCAAGCTTTATTATTGCCTCTATCACTTATCTTCTAAAATTAATTTCAAATGTCATTTATTCATTCTTTTGTTCTTCTATTGAAGGTTTTCTACGTGCTGGATATTGTTCCAGGCCATGGGAATATCACAGTTAACAAGATGCATGGCCTCCACTGAATTTATGCCCTAGAATGAGAAAACCAACAGTTACTAAATATATATATATATATAGTTTTGGATTCAGATAGATACCAAAGAGGAAATTAACATGCTGAAGGCAGACAGGAGTTGAGCAGGTGAGATTAAAGATCTACTTTAGCAAGAATACTGGGGGAAGTCTTTCAAAGGAAGTGACATGAAGGCTGAGAAGACATCCATCATACAAAGACCAAAGGAAGCATATTCCAGGCAAAGGGAACAAGGGGAAGGGCTTGAGACAGAAAGAGAGATAGAGATATGGCCAAGTGTGATGAGCAAAAAGGAGGTGTGTCAAAGACTAGCTCAGAGAGGGAGAAAGAGGCTAGATCATAATGGCCTTTGTAGATAACTTTAAAAAAACGGATTTTACTTCAGAATCAATAGAAAGTCATTAAAAAAAAACCTCTTTTGAACTCTGGAAATTTACTGTCTGTGGCGAATGACTGTAGAAGAACAGCAGTGGAAGTAGAGGCAATTGCTGTGAACCAGGTCAACACTGATGGTGGGATTAACCAGGATGGTGGCAGTGCAGGGGGAGAAAGTCCACAGATTCATAGCTGCAAGATAAATTTTAGTGGTGGGGCCGACAATATCTCTTGATGACTCAATGAGGAGAAACGAGGGAAATGGAGAGAATCAAGAATGATTCTGTTCCATTTCTGACTTCGGCAAAAATGGATAATTCATGGTGCTATTTACTGGAAAAGAAAAGGCTTGGGGACTATGGTGATGGGTAGAAATGTAAAAGTTCCATGTATGTTATTTTTATTATCTTTTATATGTTATTATATTTTATTATATAACATATATCTTATATGTTATTCTTATATTATTTTTATATGTTTTATTTTATTTATTTATTTATATTTTTTGAGATGGAATTTCGCTCTTGTTGCCCAGGTTAGAGTGCAATGGCGTGATCTCAGCTCACAGCAACCTCCACCTCCCGAGTTCAAGCAATTCTCCTGCTTCAGCCTCCCGAGTAGCTGGGATTACAGGCATGCGCCACCATGCCCAGCTAATTTTGTATTTTTAGTAGAGACAGGGAACTCCCGACCTCAGGTGATCCGCCTGCCTCAGCCTCCCAAAGTGCTGGGATTACAGGTGTGAGCCACCGCGCCGGGACATCTTATTTTTATTATGACATTTTAGGTGCTTATTAACTATCTAGTTGGGGATGTCAGGAAAGTAAACAGTGATAGAAATTTGAGGCAAGGACACCAGCATAATGGTGATTTAAAGCAATGGAAATGAATGAATTCCTCTAGGGAAAGAACAGAGCTGACTGAGCCCTGGGCTCTCCAAACTTTACACATGAGGTAGAAAAGGTGCCCTCAACAAAGACAGAAGGTGCAAGGGGAAAGACAGAAAGAAAACTTGGGGAATGTGCTCTCAAGAAACAAGTCACCTTTTTCAAGAAGGAGCAAATTATCAACCATGATGTCAAGAGCATGGTGGAGTCGGATAAGAACAAAAATATATCCATTAGTTTTGAAATAGCAAAGCACTGTTGCTTTGATATTTCAACAAAAGCAATTTTACTACCATTTTTAAAAATCAGGCACTGTGGAAAGGTTAAGAGTTATTTTTATGCGTATGTGCATCCTTCCAAACCTATCCTGCATAAAATGATAGCCACACACACACAGGTCTTTTTTGTTTAAATGTAAAACATAAATGGGAACACATCTTCATCTTCTACTCTCTTCATATACTGCTTTTTAAAACTATATATATATATACACATACACGTGTGTGTATATATGTGTGTATATATACATGTGTCTATATATGTGTGTGTGTGTATATTTTTTTTTTTTGAGATAGGGTCTCACTCTGTCACTCAGACTGGAGTGCAGTGGTGTAATCTCAAATCACTGCAGCCTCAACCTTCCTGGCTTAAGTGGTCTTCCCATTTCAGCCTCCCTAGCACCTGGGACTAAAGGGCCCTGCCACTACGCCCAGTTGATTTTTTTTATTTTTTGTTGAGATGGGGTCTCACTATGTTGCCTAGGCTGGTCTCAAACTCATAGATTTAAGTCATCCTCCCCTGCCTCAGCTTCCCAAAGTGCTGGGATTATAGGCATGAGCCACCACACTCGGCCTACATATTATTTTGGAGATCATTCCTTACCTGAATGTATAAATTTATGACATTATTTTAATGGCAATTTACTATTTTGTTATAAGGATTTAACCTACACTTTTGATCTTTTCTTATACGTACAATTCATTATATTGCATTATACTGTGTACTTCTCTAAGTATATGTATGAAAAATGGAAGTCTTCAAGTGACGGAAGATTGATAGGTAGAGCTCATCCTATAGGAATGGGAGTAAGAACTAAAACACAAAGGTTCTTTCCACTGTGTCATATTGCCTCCTTTTGTATTATCCTAAGAATTGATTGATATTTGGAAGAACTCAGCACACAAATAAAATTTGCAAGCATTTAATTAACAAATAACGTCCTTTCAACGGCAGTGTTTTAATTGGATTTCTTATTTACTCTTGCATTCATTAAAATAAAGACATGAATTAGTACAATTTCTCTTCAAAGCCAGACAATTAAAATGGCTTTGAGTTTTTTGTTGTTGCTGGATTTTTGTTTGTTTGCTGTTTCCACTTCCTAGATTTGCTTATTTTATCTTAATTTGGCCAAGATTTTAACTGAAACTACAGGTTCAAAATTCCCTTATTAGTACCTATCTAGAAATTTAGAATGCTATCATTACATTTTCTAGTTTCAACAGCTACCTTTTTAGAATCTGACATCTTAGGAACATCACATAGGCTGGGCATGGTGGCTCATGCCTGTAATCCCAGCACTTTGGGAAGCACAGGCAGGTGGATCACCTGAGGTCAGGAGTTTGAGACCAGCCTGGCCAACATGGCGAAACCCCATCTCTACTAAAAATACAAAAATTAGCCTGGTGTGGTGGCGTGCGCCTGTAGTCCCAGCTACCCAGGAGGCTGAAGCAGGAGAATCGCTGGAACCGGGAGGCAGAGGCTGCAGTGAGCCAAGATTGCACCACTGCTCTCCAGCGTGGGTGACAGAGCAAGACTCCATCTCGGAAAAAAAGAAAAGAAAAGAAAAGAAAAGAAATACCACATCAACTAGAAAAAGTAAAGATTTTACAGTTAGTATCTTTCCTTCAAGTGGCTGAAGAGATTATGCAAAATCCATAACCTGCCTCCCCGATCATACTCTTCTTCCTGTTTTTATGGCCATCACTTTTATTTCCTAGTTGTTCTTTGCTTTAACTTATGGCGCTTCCTCGAACAAGTCTGTTAAGCCTGTCTCCCAGGGCAGTCATAGATGTCAGTGAAAAACCGGAGGAAGCAGAAGAGAACTAGAATAAGCCCTCCACCTTCTGCCACCATCACTGGCACCCTTCGCGCCACAACTTGCAAGACCTGAGCCTGTTATGTTTTGCCTGATACTCATATTTCAATCTGGGGACTAAAAAGGCACAGAAAGAAACCATGTTGGAGCCCTCACCGTGGTACATAACTGACACAACTAATATTGTGTGTCCATGTGAGCATCAGACCAAAGTGAAATTATCAAAGTGATGAGATCTGTCGTTTACACCTTTCTCCCTTTCTACCAACACAGCCAACCCAAGAGGTCACAAACTGGGATGCCCCAAAGATGTGTTTCCTTTGGTCCATACAAATATTTTTAAACTTTTGAACTAGTTGCCAGCGTTTAAAAATGGAAAACGATACGTAAAACTCAAGACTTGCAGGTCCTTTTAAATTGGCAACACCAAGCCAGCTCCGCAGCCTGAGGACAATGGGCCGCGGCAGAGTAGCAGCTGCTCGGTGCAGGCAAAGAGGGCGCTACGCTTTGGCGCATGCCTGGTGAGCTTCTGCCTGGCCCTTCTCCCTCACTCATGTTACCTGCACTCCCACTTGAGGCATGTGAGTTTACGACCTTTCGAAGTGAAGTACTGCCAAGTACTCTCTAATAAAGATTTGGCAGCCTTGCCAAAGTAGCTGAGAAATCATTTTTTAAATAATTTACTTCTGCCTATAAGAGATTGGGTCTTTGATCTAAACGTTCCCATCAGATATTCCAGCAGCGTACAAACTGACCCTCTGGTTTCTGACCATCCAGACACCTAGGAGACCTGGAAACAAAACAGATAGGACAGGGAGGTGGAGAACACGGTGGACCCGGCACCCACATGCTTCTTGAGGTCTCTTCCACCCTCGTCATCATCGTGTCACCATAAATGGATCAAAGGGCTAACCTAAGGCTGAAAGGCTTCTCCCGAGAGTGTATGCATTCTAGTGGGATTTGCAAAGACTCAGAAATGTTATCAAATGCTAAAGACAGGGATTTGCTATAATGATTCGCATTCATAGCTGGTGAAAACATGGCAAAAAAGGTAGCCAGAAACGAGAAAGATGCCCTAAGTCCCTCCTGATCAACACGTCCGCAGTCTCTCTGCTTGTCACTGGATCCAAGCCCATGCTATTTCCAGAATATAGTGTATTCGCAGGATATTTAGTAACCATTTTTACTTACCAGTAAGATGAGGAGAGGCAAACGTGAAATCACCATTCCTAAGCAACCACACAAAGCCTCAGGTACCTACCCGAAGAAAACACAGCCACCCTCATTGTGCAGGAACACAAGGCCAAAGCCACAGATCTCAACACACCCTGGATCAGCCCACACAGCTGGATGAGCACAAACCCTGGATTGTTATATTACACTTACAAAACTGCACTGCACAAAAGAAAGCCCAAACATTAAGTCATTATCGCATTTAAAACTGAAGAGCAGCAAGTTAACCTGCCAAAGAAAACACCCAGGAGTGCCCTCTGGAAGGAGGGCAGGCTGGGAGAGAGGCAATGCAGCAGTGGCCTGCACAGGAAGCACTTGAACTCCAGGTGAAACTCATTTTGAAGCTATGCTAGACCCCATGAAATATTATTTGTGAAAAGGTATGGCCACAATTAATGAAGAGGCATGGTAGCAATGTAAGCCATGTAAGATTGACCTCACACACTTCTGAATACTTATTTTTAACCAAATAAGGTTCTTTAACTCCAAAGTTCACCTAGTAGATCAACTGTACGTAAAAAGCTCGCAAATGGTTTCGTCTCCAAGTTCAGGGAAGAGATAGCAAATGTGATGGTTGCCTCCACGGATCAATTGCAGATCAATTAGTAGTAAAGAAAAAATACTTCTGAAATTATAAAGTGAATCCATGGGGAAATAGAATTCGACTGATAAGGAGTAGATGCGCACAACCTCTCCATTATGTACAGGGAAGTGCTCCTGTACTGCAGTTACTCCATCACACCTATTTTACTCTTGAGGCAAAAAGAGAAACCCCAGGCGCCTGAAAATCTAATCCTGAGCACAACAGGCACCAACCTGAATGAGTAGGAAACTTGAACTTGCTTTTCTTCTTTCACAGGTCTGATTTCATCTAATTCTGCCAGCTACATCCAATCACTTCATTTCTCCCTTCCTGTCCTTTTCCTATGCCCTTTCTTCATTGCACAATGCTTGAATGCTCTGCTTTAAATTATCTTCAGAGGAAATGGCTACGGATAAATGTAACAAATGGGAAGCTAAAGCCTTGAACTTGATGCTGGGTCACACTTATAAGGAGACAATTGCTTTTCCAAGAGAATAAACAAAGGACTTCAACTATTTAAAGAGCTATTATGAAGAAATGGATTTAACACTATATAGAATTCTGGAAGGCAAAAGTAGACTCAATGGATAGATGTTACAGGCAAGCAGATTATAACTAACAAGTTAAACCTCTTAAAATATAGAAATGTTTGCCCTGTCTGATGGTGAAGCCTCTTTCATTGGAAATGTTCAAACAGATCTGAAAAAAATTCCTTTTAGAAATACAATGGATGGAGGTGGCAGGCGCCTGTAGTCCCAGCTACTCAGGAGGCTGAGGCAGAAGAATGGCGTAAACTCGGGAGGCGGAGCTTGCAGTGAGCCGAGATCTGGCCACTGCACTCCAGCCTGGGTGACAGAGCGAGACTCCGTCTCAAAAAAAAAAAAAAAAAAAAAAAAAAAGAAATACAATGGATGGTATGGCAGCATTGGATAAAGTGATAAGACTAAATCAACTCTAATTCTAAGGAGTCTGTGATTCCACAATAAGTAATGTTATATGAATAACTTTTCCAAGTGAGAAACGCAGTCACACACAACCACGTGAAGAGGCAGGCTGGCTGAGGTGAACATAGGGAGCAACAAGATGGGAGATGCCCATCGCTGACATATCAGAGGGAGTGACACTGTTCTAGTCTTGGGATAAAAACCGACCCATAATAGACTGGAGGATAGAAAAAGGATTGGAAAAGATAAAAGATTGATAGGCTAAAACCTTTGAGATAAAATCTAATGGGAAAAAGGGGAAGCCATGCTTATGTAATTAACTACATATGCATAGGGCATGGGTGTCTAACTTAATGGCAGTTTATGGTTTTACTTTTAAAAGTCAAAAATGCCCTACCCTACCTAGAAAAGTCAGGATTTTAGTTTTTCTGGTTTTGGATAAGGGGAAGGAAAATGAAAGAAAACAATCTTCTTCTCTTCACTCCCTCTCTCACACTCTTCCAACTCCATGAGCAACTAAAGAGCTTCCATCCAATATTCTCCTACAGATAACACTGTCCTTGACCCAAATGTCTGTGGCTGGCCAAAATTTATAGACAGACTAGTAAGAGGCTTTGAGGATGTGAACTCAGACTGTTGTTTCTAAAATTTAGCTTAGATCTCTCGGAGAAATGTTGGTAAGTCAACAAGAAAGATGTGGACAAGAAGGATGAAAGCCTTATTGGACAGACTGCTTTAAAATATAAAGCACTTTCTGCAAAACTGTGTTATTATTGCCCTAGTGCTTCTATGTTAGTATGTTAGAACTCTGTGAATCCCTGTCATTTAAAAAGTTAATCATAACATAATGTTAACACACATTATATGTGTGAGTCAAGGCTATTCTTGTTCTCTGGGCTCATGTGCCCAAACTGACCACATCATTTTCTTAGCACCAAGAGGGTTGTTCTTACAATGTGGCTACTTTTGCATTTCCTTCTTTGGAGCCTTGTAAGTAAAGAATAAAAGGAGGGGGGAAAAGGAGTGTGCAATTTACTATAGTAAGTAAAAGCCAGGATCTGTTTAGTGTGTGTATCCCCTACGATTCACTCATGTGTTTTTCCTTTCTTGAGAAGGTAGTGATCAAAATTAAGGTTGCATCACCGATTTTCCACGAAGCCATTTCACATGGTCCAAACCCACAAATGTACCTCCACTCCGGCACACAAATCACCCACCCTATCCACACTCAAGATCAAAGAAAAGGAGACCTGCCCAAGAAACCAAGTCGCACCAACACTTGCCTTATATGGCCAATGAAGTCAGCTGGGAGTAAAAAAATCAAAAATGAGCTTGTAGAAATTTACAGTCTCTAAGTATTTTCCCACAAAACACTTATTAATTGGGAAAAGGAAATACAAGTGTACCTTGTCTTATTGCACTTCTATTTATTGCACTTTGCAGATATTGCGCTTTTTACAAATTGAAGACTTGTGGCAATCCTGTACCGAGCAAGCCTGTTGGTGCCATTTTTCCAACAGCGTGTGCTCGCTTCGTGTGTCTGTGTCACATTTTGGTAATTGTTGCAATATTTCAAACTTTTTCATTGTTATCATATCTGTTGTGGTGATCTGTGATCAGTGATCTTTGATGTACTATAATTGTTTTAGGGTGCCACAAACCACACCCATATGACAGTGAACTTAATCAATAAATGTTGCGTTTGTTCTGACTGCTCTAGACTGACTGGCCATTCACCATCTCTCTCTCCCTCTCCCCAGGCCTCCTTATTTCCTAAGACACAACTATATTGAAATTGGGCCAATTAATAACCCTACAATAGCCTCTAAGTGTTCAAACGAAAGGAAGAGTCACTCTGGTCTCACTTAAATCAAAAGCTAGAAATGATTACACTTGGTGAGAAAGGCATGTCGAAAGCAAGCATAAGCAGAAACCCAGGCCTCTTAGTTAGCCAAGTTTGTGAATGCAAAGGAAAAGTTCTTAAAAGAAATTAAAAAGTGCTACTCTCATGAACGCACAAATGATAAGAAAGGGAAACAGCGATATTGCTGATAGGGAGAAAGTTTTCGCGGTCTGGATAGAAGATCAAACAAGCCACAACATTTCCTTAAGCCAAAGCCTAATCAAGAGCAATGCTGTAACTCTCTAATTCTAAGAAGGCTGAGAGAGGTGAGGAAGCTGCAGAAGAAAAGTATGAAGCTAGCAGGGGTTGGTTCATGAGGTTTAGGGAAAGAAGCTGTCTCTGTAACTTAAAAGTGCAAGGTGAAGCAGCAAGGGCTGATGAGAAGCTGCAGCAAGTGATACTGAAGATCCAGCTAAGATCACTGATGAAGACAGCTACACTAAACAACAGATTGTCAAGGTAGATGAAATAAAACAGCCTTCTGTTGAAAGAAGATGCCACCTATGACTTTCATGCCAGAAAGAAGCAGGTGCCTGGCTTCAAAGCTTCAAAGGATAGTCTGCCTCTCGTATTAGGGGCTAATGGAGCTGGTGACTTCAAATTGAAGCCAACGCTCATTTGCCATTCTAAAAAATCCTAGGACCCTTAAGAATTATGCTAAATGGGGGGCTGGGTGTGGTGACTCACAGCTGTAATCCCAGCACTTTGGGAGTCCAAGGCAGGTGGATCACCTGATGTCAGGAGTTCGAGACCAGCCTGACTAACATGGTGAAACCTCGTCTCTACTAAAAATACAAACATTAGCTAGGCATAGTGGTAGATGCCTATAATCCCAGTTACTCAGGAGGCTGAGGCAGGAGAATCGCTTGAACCCGGGAGGCAGAGGTTGCAATGAGCTGAAATCATGCTATTGCACTCCAGCCTGTGTGACAGAGCAAGACTCTGTTTAAAAAAAAACAAAAACAAAAAGAGTTACGCTAAATCTACTCTGCCTGTGCTCCATAAGTGGAACAACAAAGCCTGGATGACAGCACAACTGTTTACAGCATAGTTTACTGAATATTTTCAGTCAACTGTTGAGACCTATCACTAAAAAAAGGTTCCTTTCAAACTATTACTGATCACTGACAATGTACCCAGCCACTCAAGAGCGCTGACGGAAATTTACAAGATTACCGTTCTCATGCCTGCTAACACGATATCATTCTGCAGTCCATGGATTAAGGAGTAATTTCTACTTTCAAATATGTTTAAGAAATAGATTTTATAAGGCTACCGCTCTGATAGATAGTGTTTCCTCTATTGGATCTGGAAAAGTAAACTGAAAACTTTCTGGAAAGCATTCACCATTCTAGATGCTATTAAGAATGCTCTTGATTCATAAGGGGAGGTCAAAATAGCAATATTAACAGGCATTTGGAGGAAGTTTATTCCAACCTTCATGGATGACTTTAAGGAATGCAAGACTTCAGTGGAGAAAGTCACTACAGATGTGATATGTGATAGAAACACCAAGAGAATTAGAATTAGAAGTGGAGCCTGAAGATGTGACTGAATTGCTACAATCTCATGATAAAACGTGAACAGGTAAGGAATTGCTTCCTATGGTTGAGCAAAGAAAGTGGAATCTACTGGTGAAGATGCTGTGAACATTGTTGAAATGACAACAGAGAATTTGGAATATGACATAAACTTAGTTGATAAAGCAGTGGCAGTGTTTCAGAAGATTGACTCCAATTTTGAAAGAAGTTCTACTGTGGGCAAAATGCTATCAAACAGCATTGCACGCTACAGGGAAATGTTTTGTGATTTCCCCGTAGTTAGAGGGAAATCAACTGTGTTGGCAAACACAGAGTCAACTGACATGGTAAATGTCATTATTGTTGGATTTTAGGAAGTTGCCACAGCCACCCCAACCTTCGGCAACACCACCCTGAGCAGTCAGCAGCCATCAACATTGAGGCAAAACCCTCCACCAGCAGAAAGATTATGGCTCACTGAAGACTCACAAGATCATTAGGATATTTCAGCAATAAAATATTTTTTAATTAAGGTATATACATTTTTCAGACATAATGCTATTACACACTTAATAGACTATAGGATAGTATAACTTTTATATGCTTTGGAAAACAATTTGTGTGACTTGTTTTATTACAATATTTGCTTTATTGAGGAGGTCTAGAACCAACCTGCACTGTCTCTGAGGTGTGCCAGCAGTAATGTTAAAGCAGAGAAACTGGCAGATACGATATTTACCATGTGTTCAAAGTTAACACCACCAGTAATGAAACAAAGCAGTATCACATGCCTCTCAACCTGATGCACTGAGAAGAACACATCACTTCTCTGATATTCTTGCCAAAAATGTTTTTGCCAAACCTCAATCTAATCATGAGGAAACAGACAAACACAACTTGAGAAATATTCTACCAAATATTCTACCAAATATACAAACCGGCTTGTACTCTTTAAATGATTTCTAGCTTATGAAAGAAAAAAAAAAGAAAGCTGAAGAAATATGACAGAGCAAAGAGGACTTGGGAAACATGACAACTAAATGTGATCCTAGCCCCAGAGGCAATCAAAAAATTTGGATAAAGTCTGTAGATAATATTAAATTAATATTAATAGCCAGATATTTATTGTTATACTTACGGTTATAAAACAGAATGTCCCTATTTTAAATAACTACACAGTGAAGTATTTAGAATTGAAGGCGCATCATATCTGTAACTTGATCCCAAATGGTCAGAAAATTTATATATATGCATACATTACATACATATATGTGTGTATATCAGCCGGGTGCAGTGGCTAACTCCTGTAATCCCAGCACTTTGGGAGGCCAAGGTAGGTGGATCACGAGGACAAGAGATCAAGACCGTACTGGCTAACACAGTGAAACCCCGTCTCTACTAAAAATACAAAAAATTAGCCAGGCATGGTGGCATACACCTGTAGTCTCAGCTACTCAGGAGGCTGAGATAAGAGAATTGCTTGAACCCAGGAGGTGGAGGTTGCAGTGAGCCAAGACTGTGCCACTGCACTCCAGCCTGGGTGACGGAGCGAGACTCCATCTCAAAAATAAAATAAAATAAAAATAAAAAATATGTGTGTATATGTATGTGTAGATAGAATGATCAACTAATTGTAGTAAAATGTAAAGCATTAACATTTGGGGGATCTAGGAAGAGTATATAGAAATTCTTTGTAACATTTTCATGTTTGCACATTCTCTGTAAACAAAAAGTTTCTTAAAATTAAAGCAAACAAACAAAAAACACAAGGCCAGGCAGGGTGGCTCACGGCTGTAATCCCAGCACTTTGGGAGGCTGAGGTGGGCAGATCACTTGAGGTCAGGAGTTCAAGATCAACCTGGCCAACATGGTGAAACCCCATCTCTACTAAAAATACAAAACTTAGCCAGGGGTAGTGGTGGGTACCTGTAATCCCAGCTACTCAGGAGGCTGAGGCAAGAGAATCACTTGAACCCAGGAGTTGGAGGTTGCAGTGAGCTGAGATTACACCATTGTACTCCAGCCTAGGCAGTAAGAGTGAGACTCCGTCTCAAAAAAAAAAAAAAAAAAAAAAAGTCAGAACTCCCAATGTCCTTTGCTCTCCCCACCCCCAACACTGAGAAGCATTGCAATGCTCTGGGTGGTCTTCCCTGAAAGCAGCAAGTTCCCTTAGGGCATTAGTGTATCTCCAAACCCCAGAGCCTAACACAGGGCCTGGCATCTGCTAGGGGCTCGAAAAAGGGCCAATGAATAAATGAACTACAAGAAAGATCCAAAAGAGTGGGCAATCCCCAATTTGTGGCTCTCCCTCTGCAGAGCTGGTAGGAACCGTGGCTGTCTTGTGTAAATGTTAGCCGGGAATGATGAGCAGACGGCATTGGAATGGAGAGTAAGTTGTGGCTCTAGTCTAAGGGATTATTTTTGTTGAGGAGGCAGGGGAGTGCAGCATGTACTCTTGGGCTGGCCTGCAATGGCCCCGCTCTCCTGAAATAGGAGTGCATTCCAGGTACCACATGTCCTACCATACAAAGTCTCTGTCAGATCACACATAAGCCATGTGATGCACTGAGATAAGAAGAAATAAACACCAAGATGCACCAAGATAACAAGAAGGATTGAAATAGTTCCATGTTCAGTAAATCTTTCATCATGAAAATAATGCCTCATAACATTCTGTTCTTACTTCCCAAACCACGAGTACTTGGTTTTTCAAATTCACATTGATTTTGTATATGAGGTCTGAAATTAGCATCGTTTTAATTATCAAAGTTCAAGAAAAACTTCAAAAAAGTTTAAGAGATGAAAAATAAGACTTTGCTTTGAAAATGGAGCTAATTCATGAATGTCCCAAACTGATTGCCTCTCCAGAAAAATTCAATTCTGAATAGTGACAAAGGGAAAAAACATGTAATCCACAGACCATGAAAATGTATTAGGGGATGTTCCTATAACCCACAGAAAATAGGGACATAGAAGAGATGTGCTTTTTCTAGGAAGTTACAATTTCACAATCACGAACACTGTGTCATAATATTCCAGAAAAAAATTAAACAAGGCTAACTACAGCACATAACTGAGGGCAAGGCTCAATATTGCAAACCTCATTTGCATATTAATTCCAGGGGCGTTTTTGCTTTATAAGGAATATAATTTTCGAGGATATCTAGATGAGATTGCTACGCACACTGGTAGGGACTTATCTACCAGTTTATTTGAAAATGAGTTCTTAGGGCAAACCCAAATCACAAGGAGGGGAAAAAAGCACCACCACCCTACAATCAGGAATACACAATCAGGAGCCCACTGAGGAACTAGGGCAAGTTGGTACAGCTGCGCCCTCTTCCCCTTTACTTGACACGTCAGAGAGGCCAATTAGTTCTCAGTCAAAACTCCATTCCTTCTTCCAACTTAATGAATAAGGGCAGATACTTAACTCGACCTCAGAGTCTTAGTTGTCGGCTATTAGTTTGTCCCTAACAACCCTCAGCTTCCCATCTCCCATTTCAATGCTGCCCCACTTCTCTAAAACGGGAGAACCTATGCATAGCATGCTTGCTTCTAGGCTCTCCCAGGGCTATGTTGTCTGTAAAACCCAAAAGGACTTGGCGCAAGAAAGATACCTGATGAGGCCCCAAGAGCAGGAGTCAGCTTCTCCCCTTTCTGTGCTCAGTATCCCACCTGTTCCAGACACAGTCTAGTCCTGAAGCTGCCAATGGTGTGGGTCTATCAATGCCAAGTAAAATCACGAGGATTCACGGTGATCCGTACCCCTGACCTAAGGATTCTGGAAGAAAACCCTCCTTTTGTGGAGCTCATACAACCTCAGATCTGTATGCAAATAGGCAGACAGCATGGTATTGTTACAGTTCAGTTGTTCTCAATCAAACTGTCTTCCCCAGTCCCTAGGCCCTCTCACTTCTCTGTGAGAACCCATAGCTATGGATACCCCTGGGCTGCTCTACAACTGGGATTTCAATAAAAATCAAGCCACTGCCTATTTTTGTCTAAAGAGGAAGCAAAGACACTAGACCAAAGGATAATATGACAGTTCTAGAAATCTGAGTCTTCATGCTGGTCATCAGCTCCTAGTGTGTTATCACCAATGAAAAATGCAGAAGCTTTGCTTCTTGGTCCCCACCCAACTGGTTCTTCTTACCTTTGGTTCCATTGAAATGAAACTGTGGGTCCCTCTGCTTGAGATAACTGACCTTTTAATCGTCCTGCTATGGTAGAAGTGGTAGTAGTCCTTCAGGGCCCCTATCTGCAAAGGAAGGGTGGGAAGGAAAGAACAAAAGTAAGACATTAATGCATGAAAAACATCTTCTGTTTTCCTGTTTTTCATTTAAAAAGGAACACAAAACAAAAAAGGTCCATAAATTATGCAGCTGCTGGCTGTGCTTAAATGTTACCTGAACCTTGGTGATCACTTTTCTAAAGAAGGACATGTGATATGAAATGGAGTGTCCTTGAGGCAGTGACTGCGGAACTAAAGATTATAATGGGGCAGCTTAGCCTCTCCAATCTCCTTTTAATGTTTAATTTATATGCAGCATTTTAAGTAATTCTATATCAATCTATACCCAAATGTGGGAAAGAGGGGGAAAAAATCAAATAGCTATCTAGTTATAAAAACACATTGCATTTTGTTTGCTCTGAGAAATGTACAATGAAGGACCTTGTTAGATTATTTATATAGCTAATTTGAAATACGTCTTAAGCAATTGATCATTCACAAAGATAACATGACTCGGTTTGTTTCTGACTTCTGTAGAGAGTATAAATATAGAGCTCTTATTCATTTATTGCAAAACTAAAAGTAAAGTCGCAATTTCTAAAACGAGACAAAAATCATACACCCTACCAATCAGCTAAGTTTCCTGTAGAAAGACAGTTGGTTCTACTTTATCTTACCCATTTCTTTAACATTCCAGTCCTCCCATTTACATACACCTTTCCTCAGGTAGATCTGTTTAGGATGGCTTTGAAAATGAGCCCCTGTCCACTTTGGAAAAGCAAACGAGCAAAACCTCAACCAACCATATTTTCTCAGCAAATTATAAAATGTAGATCACAGAATGAAAACTGAACCATGCATTGAAGACAGAAGAGCTCGGTTCTAATTCCAGCTGACACTCACCAGAGCTAAATAACATACACTAAGTCTCTGTTTCCTGTTCTATAAAATTGGACTTTGGGCTAGTTAATTTCCAAGACCACTGCAACGCCCAGATTCCATTCTTTGACGCTCACATGCTTTGGGCAAATACTATAGTAGCTGTTTCTCCAGGACATCCATGGCTCTGCCCTAAAATAATGACTATCATCAGGAAGTTTTCCAATTGGGACAAGTCAAAAGTTCAACTTTCCTAATTTAAAAAAAAAAAAAAACAAAAAAAAAAGTCTTGGCCCAGGTTAATTTTTCCAGATAAAAGCTTCATTTCTCATTCCCTTCTTTTCATCACGTTCTCAACCATCATCCCACTCGATTTCTGTGCTATTTAGAAATCATGTCCTCACTAGGGCTTTACACAGTAATTAAATGTCTCATCATTAAGATTTGAAAGAAAGTCTAAGTCTCACATTTTTTATTCAAGTGGAAACTGCTCTGACCTACACAGATGAAATCCTGGACTCTGAAAACAAGTGGGGAATGCAGGCGGGGAAGCTTCTCATCTCAATGATCCTGGACTCTGAAGCAGCAGTGAACAATGAGGAAGAGGGCACAGATGCCAGCCTCAGCCTCCAGGAGTGTTTTAAGGAGGGATTTACAGGCCCATTTTAAGATTCCAGAGGACTAAGGGTAGAATTCAGGAGTGGTTGCATAATCCTTTACAAGAAAACCTTAAAATCCCAAGAAGCTTAGAGTTTTCATCGCCTGTAACTTTTGTCAAGAGCTCTCTTTGGTAAATACAGTAGTTCTCATGGAAAGAAACAGAATCTCCATAAGGAAGATCCTCACAGAACAACCCCCTCTCATATGTTTTCTACACAGTAGCTGGAACGAAGCTTTCAAAATACAAATCCGGCTGTGTTCTATATCCTACCCCTGCCTAAAATCCTTTAGTAGATTCCCTTTGCCCTTAAAATAAATAGTATCAGTCAACAATTAATAATATTTCATAATATAGTTTTAAAAAGTAAATCAGAATAATAATATTGTGTTAAACTTTTATTCACACTGTGCCAGGAACTATTCCATACGCTTCATCTAACTCACTGAATAGACCATTCTCCTCCTCTGACCTAGGGGCCTGCGTGGTCTGGCCCAGCCTCTCTCTGGCCTCACCTCAAATCACACTTACCAGCGTTCTCTCTGTACTCTGGCTGATATTGTTTGGCTGCATCCCCACCCAAATCTCATCTTGAATTGTAGCTCCCATAAATTCCGCATGTTGTGGGAGGGACCCAGTGGGAGATAATTGAATCATGGGGTGGGTTCCCCCATACTGTTCTCATGGTAGTTAATAAGTCTCAAGAGATCAGCTGGCATGGTGGCTCATACCTATAATCCCAGCACTTTGGGAGACCAAAATAGGCAGATCACTTGAAGTCAGAAGTTCGAGACCAGCCTGCCCAACATGGTGAAACCCTGTTTCTGCTAAAAATACAAAAATTAGTTGGGCATGGTAGCACATGCCTGTAATTCCAGCTACTCAGGAGGCTGAGGCAGAAGAATCACTTGAACCTGGGAGGTGGAGGTTGCAGTGAGCCAAGATCGTGCCACTGCACTCCAGCCTGGGCAACAGAGCAAGACTCTGATGGGGAAAAAAAAAAAGAGAGAGCTGACGGTTTTATAAGGGGAAACCCCTTTCGCTTGGCCCTTATTCTCTTCTCTTGTCTGCTGCCATGTGAGACATGCCTTTCACCTTCCTCTATGATTGTGGGGCCTCCCCAGCCACATGGAACTGTAAGTCCATTAAACCTCTTTCCTTGGTAAATTGCCGAGTCTTGGGTATGTCTTTATTGGCACCATGAAAATGGACTAATACACTAGCTATGCTGGACTTCCTTCCATTCCTTGACTGTGTCACGCTCATTGCTCCCTCCACCTGTAGCACCTTCCCCTACTTCCACCCTCTCCGACTGAACTCCTCTTCCTCATACTTTGAGTCTCATCTCAAGTAGGAAGTCTTCCAAAACTCCCCAGGCGAGGTCAGCGTCATTAATTATACCATCTCATATTAATAGAATCAAAAGAATATGCACCTCTAGTTATACCTTAATTAGTACAATTACTGGTTTAATGCCTATGTCCCCATCAACCCATATGTTCTATTGAGACAGAAGCACATCTGTTTGCTCACCATTTTATTCCCAGCTCCTAGTGCATGGCTCAACATAGGATAGAATCTCACTAAGGACTGCTGAATGAATGGCCTAAAAATCAGAATCCAGCCGAGTGCAGTGGCTCACGCCTGTAATCCCAGCACTTTGGGAGGCTGAGATGGGGGGGATTATGAGGTGAAGAGATCAAGACCATCCTGGCCAACATGGTGAAACCCCATCTCTACTAAAAATACAAAAATTAGCTGGGCATGGTGGCACACGCCTGTAGTCCCAGCTACTCGGGAGGCTGAGGCAGGAGAATTGCTTGAACCAGGGAGGCAGAGGTTGCAGTGAGCCGAGATCATGTCACTGCACTCCAGCCTGGCAACAGAGCAAGACTCTGTCTCAAAAATAAATAAATAAAATAAATATATAAATAAATATCAGAATACTTAAATTACTAAAACCACATACAGTAGAGCTACATGCAGCTCAAAATCTCTAGGATGAGTATCAAAGAATTATCACATCAAGGCTGATTTCAGCAAAAATGGTTTAGTTCTACCTTAACTGTAGTACCAACTCTTTCAAGGTTCTGAAAGTTGTGGGTTGAGACATCTCTACCCTTTATTTTGTTTCATTTTATTTGCAAGACAACAGTTAAAGAGTAAAGTGCCTTAGTTCAATTATTCTGCCCCATCTAAGCAAAATAATCTATCACCTTCTAGGAATATATATATATATAAGCATGTTTATGTCTCTCGTCTATTAATATGCATGTTCCTTATTGACGAGAATTATCTTTTGTATTGTTTCAGCACCAAGCATACTATTGGGCATTTAATAAATATTAAGAAGCAAAATGTCACAACATGTTGGAAGTTATTCAATAGAAAGGCAGTGTATGAAAAAAGAGCAGTGATATTATCTATAAGCAGGCATTCCATCTAGCTTCTCCAGGGTAATGTAAAACAAAAGCTGATGGTGGTTACGTTATTCAATAGCAGCAAGGACTAAAACAAGAAGCAATATATAACTAACATGGGGATATCTTATAAATAAATCAGAAACAACAGGAGTATATGAAGTATAAAATCAATAGCAAATAGTGCAAAGCCCAACCTTTTCCTTAACGCTAGCTACATAAAGGAAAGAGAGAATAATTTCTTCACTCTTAGCCCTCTAAAGCTCCTCTTCTATACAGTCACACACTAACACAACTCGATACACAACTCTAAGTCAATGAATTTCATCTCTTGTTCCTGATTCTGTCAAGTTTTTGTGCTTTTTCTTCCTGAGTGGTAGCCCGTCACCCTTGCACCGAGAATTCTCCTATCTCTATCCTTTCTAGAACCAAAGTGTGTTCTTAGGAAAGGCGTTGTAAAGTATTTTATACTAATAAATGGCCGGTACACTCAACGTTTCAGTTCTTTCAGGGACAACTGCATTTGATGAGAAAATTAAAACTTGAGCCAAATAAATACGTTCACAGAGCCTGTTATTTTGAAAAAATAACCATTGAAGTTTTGGGTTTACTTTTTTTTCTAGCAGCAGGAGGGCACCTTCCCAATGTTCCTACATTTTCGTATCACAAGCAAGCTGATGACTTTTGAACAGAGAGCTGAGACCCATGCGTTACACTGGCTTTGCCCCTGAGGAGTTGTGTGGCCTTTTAGAAATCATTCACCACTGGCGGCTTCACCTGAGCATGCAGCGAAACCCCTCACCAGTCTAATGACACAGAGTTTGCAGCTTCCTTGTACATAGTTCTGAAAGGTGACCAACTGACCCCCACAGAGAGTTTACCCAAGACTAAGGAATTTCCTGGGACACAGGATTTTTCAGTGCTGAAATAGGGACAGTTGGTCACCTAGTTATGAAGCACTGGGGTCACCAGCACTGTGGCCCCCTTGAAGAACCTGTCACTTCTCTCGGGCTGCTTCTCTGCTTGGTTTTCCCTCCTGCCTTCCTCAATTTATAGATTCCTCCAAATTCTGTACCTCCTTTTTGAAAAGTAGTTTACCTTCATTCTACAAACAAATTAACCACAGGGGCAAAAGCTGGAACGGACATTTCACGAAAGAAGATATACAAATGGCCAGGTGCGGTGGCTCACGCCTATAATCCCCAGCACTTTGGGAGGCTGAGGTGGGCGGATCACGAGGTCAGGAGATCGAGACCATCCTGACTAACACCGTGAAACCCCATCTCTACTAAAAATACAGAAATATTAGCCGGGTGTGGTGGCGGGCACCTGTAGTCCCAGCTGCTGGGGAGGCGGAGGCAGGAGAATGGCATGAACCCGGGAGGTGGAGCTTGCAGTAAGCCGAGATCGCGCCACTGCACTCCAGCCTGGGTGACACAGCAAGACTTTGTCTCAAAAAAAAAAAAAAAAGAGAAAAAAAAGAAGATTTACAAATGGCCAATACACACATGAAAGGATGCTCGAATGCAAATTAAAATCATAATAGCACTGCACACACACTACAACAGCTAACATTAACAAGACAGGCAATGCCAAGTTTTAATGAGATTGTCGGGCATGAGAATTCTCATATATTGCTAATAGGAGCATAAAATTGTTCAACATCTTTGCAAAACCATTTGGCCATTTATGAAACACACCCCCTCTTCATGATCTAGACATTTTGTCTCTAGGTATTTACCCAAAAGAAATTAAAACATTATTTCTAGACAAAACTCATACGCAAATGTTCATAGAATTTTCTTAATAGTAGCCCCAAACTGGAAACAATGCAAATGTCCATCAATAGGTGAATGAAAAAAATATATGTACCATAACTTATTTTTATAAAGTATAAAATAGAATATAATAGGATAAAAAAAAGATCATATGGCATATAATAGAATTATACCCAGTAATGGAAAACAAGAGGAACAGTCAATCATGAATACATTTCAAAATATGTTAACACAAAAAAGTGCATACTATATGATTCCATTAACATAAAATTCTAAGACAGATAAACCTGCTGTATAGTGAATGAAAACAGATCAGTGATAGCCTGGGTGTGGAGTGGGAACGGGCTGGGAGATGCCTGGAGCCCCACGCTGAGAATGTTTTGCATTTTGATTATGATGGTGATCCCATTGGTAATAAGTGCAAAGGTGTGTGCTGGAAACAGCTCCTCCTCATCGGCTTCCAACATCCAAACACATCTTTTCCCAGCACCCTATTCAGTGACAGCAGGTTGATGACTTAACATCAACAAGGATAGAAGTATTTACATTACAAAAAACTGGCGAAGGTCACAAATTAGGGCTTTCTTTTCTCCAAGAAGAGCCAGTTAACTATTTACCAGCACACCACTGGGTATGTACATTTGTCAACACTCAGCCAACTATATACAGGAGTGGCTGCATTTGGGATACGTACATTATACCTCAATAACCAGTGATTTCAAAAAAGTTATAAATTCCCCTTTTCTGAATTCTCGTTATCTCTTTGCAATCCACAGAGTGACTTAGAGATTGGGAAATGAAAGAATCCACGATGTGGAGCTGGAATGTGTCCTCCAGCTCACACCTACCTGTTCCTACCTGCTCAGGTGAGACGGGAAAGAACCAAGTCATCAAGATCATTGTTCTTGTTGACCAACCTCTTTCCAATACTCAACACTGAAAAGTCTGAAACTTCTACTTGTTAAACTCATTTCTGATTTACACAGAAAGTTATAGAGGAAGTGCATGAGATACTGTTTTCATTAAAATTTAAGTGTGATGCTTCCTTAGCACTTGGCTAAATGTGAGAATGTTAAAATAATTGTAACTACTTGCCTTCTGTGTTCTAAACTCCATAATATTCAAAGGAGAATCCATGAGAAGGAGGCCACGATTGCTTTCCTTCGTCACCAAGAGCATTCCCAATCTTGGGGCCCTTGCACCTCCTTCCTTCCGGCTGAAATGCTCCTCCAGAAATTTCTAGAACTCACTTCCTCACTTCTCAAAGACCACCTTCTTAGGGAGGCTTTCTGTGACCATCCAGTTTAAAGTTACTGTTGCCCCTCTGGCATACCCCATACCCTGATTTATTTTTCTCCATAACACTTATCCCCATATAACATATATATTTCTCTTTATGTGACCCATTTATTGTTGTCTTTCCCCACTAGAATGTTAGCCCCATAAGGGCAGAAATTTTTGTTTTATTCACTGCTGGATTAGTCTCAGCTCCTATTAACAGTGCCAGGCACACTCAATAAATGAGTAGAATAAAGCAATGAATGAATAGCCCCTGGCATTGAGGAACTCAAAATAACAGTGGGCATGTCTCTAAACTTTAGGGAAAGTTTCTTGCTCATTCTTTTATAGCCCTTTTTGGGTAAATCATTGACATATAATGTAGCATATGCTCTATGCTTAGTAAATAAATGGTGAATGAATAAAAAATATATCTGAAATTAAGAATATATCACCAATCACTACATAATCATCAAAGTCTGTCTTTATATTTCTCAGTCCCCTCCCTCATCCCATCACAGTTAATGACTTCTTCAAATCACTAAACAAAAATCATACTTATAACAAGGCTATTAATTTTAAAATAGTAAGTCAGAAGTCAAGGGAATGCAGCAATCTGATGAACTGCTAATATTTATGGAGTACAAGCCAGCTATTACTTCACTGCGGACTCACAACAGTATCAGCAGGCTATCATCATCCCTGGTCTACACACGAGACAGCAGAGGCTCACAGAGTGTAAGAACCTGCTCAGGGCCACACAGTTAAAGGAGAAGCTAAGATTGATGGTGGGCAGCCTAATTCCAGAGCAGATGCTCCTCACTACTCTAAAAGATGTTTGAAATACAAAGCTTCTAAGGATGAACTTAAAACTACAGTTACCCAGAGATCTCAACCGCTGTCCAGCAAGCTGTATTTCTAAGAGTTGTATAGAGAGGGGATATTTTCTAGGAATATTTCCATCTACTTTGAGCAGATGCAAAAAGAGATTGCCAAGTATCTCCAAGAGTAAGAGAGAGCTCATTCCTTTTCTCTGGGGGCGGGGGATGCGGGCAAGAATCCTAGCCTTCATATCTGGTTATACCGCTGACCCCAGAGAACTTACATTAGTGTTTCCATGTCGGCAATAAAGTATCTTTAAGGCATACCTTCACCTCAAAGTGTCCAAACCAGGATTTGAAACCATGCCAGCCTGACTCCAAAACAAGCACAGCATCCTGACACCCAAGATTTGTAAATGCTATTGCAACAGGCAGTAGAATGCCACACAATGACACAAAAGCGATTTTTCTTAGATTTTAGGTTTAAGTCAATCATTCAGAGAATCCTTGATTCCTTCCTAAATTCCTTCAGGCTCAGACTCAGCTTTGAGCTCTTCAGAGAATGGCACTGGAGGGCATGAATTCAGAGCAAAATCACTACAGTATAGATATTTTTAAATCAGGGTGCTCAAGGAAAGATGTATAATCTCTTTAATTTCAGATGTCTAATCTCTATGAAATGCAGGTATGTGGTCGGCTGATTAGTGCTCCCCATCAAATGTCTACATCCTAACCTCCAAAACCTATGAATATGTTACCTTTATGGCAAAAGAGACTTTGCAGGTGTGATTAAGTTAGGATCTTGAGATGGGGTTTAATAACATCACAAGGGTCCTTATAAAGAAAAGAGGAGGCAGCAATTAGAGAAAGAGATGTGATAACCAAAGCAGAAGTCAGAAAGAAAGAGATGGAAGCAGAGACTGGAGAAAGATTTGGAAATGCTATGCTGCTGGCTCTGAAGATGGTGGAAGGGGCCAACAAGCCAAGGAATGCAGACAACCTCTGGAAGCTGGAAAAAGCAAGGAAACGAAGTCTCCTCTAGAATCTCCTGAAGGAGCACAGCTCTGCCAGTATCTCAATTTTTGGTTAGGACTTCTAGCCTCCAGAATTGCAAGATAATAAATTTGCATTGTTTCAAGACATTGAGTGTGTAGTAATTTGTTACAGCAGCAATAGGAACCTAACACAAGGTAGAAGTAGTACCTCAGGAGACACCCATAAGAAAACGAAATGACCATTTGAATTTGGTGCCTTTTTATTCTTCGTAATTTTCAGGAATCCTCAGGTATTTGGTTATCAGCTTCCAAATAGTTATACTAATACAGCTATAGCAATATAGGTACTCTGCTAAGCATTTTTTTTCACATAATCTTGATCTTGTTTAATCCTCAAAACAAACTGAAGTCCAAAATGAAGCAATTTACCTAGAAAAATAGAACTAGTAAATGGCTTATCTATTCAAAGCCACTGTGTAATTAACATGACTACCAATAAACATTCCCACTTCCTGAATGCTTTCCCTATATTATGTCTAACCTTCCCAACAACCCTCCAAAGGAGGATTACTCTAATTTTATGCACAAGGAAACAGACACTAAACCTAAAAGAAGTTCAGTAATATGCCCAAGTGAAGAAGTGTCCAAGCCAGGATTTGAAACCAGGTCAGCCTGACTCCGAAAATCTATGCTTTTTCCAGGTACAACACCTTGATTTTATTTAAAACTTACTCAAAGGGTTTTGTAGAGCCACATTCAATTGCATGGGTATGCTAACATAGTATCCCCAACCTGTCTCACCTCCTTGCCCTCACTAATACGAAGCCTCGTTACTTTATTCTAAAGCCACCTGAATAGAGTACAGAAGAATTTAAGTCCTCATAGTTTACCTTACTAGCAAGTAATCAAAAACATCTTGATTACGAATCCTGAGCAGGTAAGAAACAGATACAACACTTTCACCAAGGAAACTTAAGACACAGCAAATTGAATAAGCACCAGATTTTCCCAGGTTCATGTGAAAATCCGATGGTCTGTCCAACTATTCACAAGGGACGTGAGATTTGCCTCAAAGCAAATCACAGAATCTCAGAGCTGGAAAACACCTTCATAAGATTTTAGTCTGCCCTTCCCCACTGGATGCAGAAATCCTTCCTTCCAATTGGCTAGGGTGCTGCATTTTCTGGGGAGGCCCATTTGTTAGAAAGTTTTCCCCAATAATGAGCCTAGGTCCACTGACTACTCAAGGCAACAACCCAAGAGCATCATCCCTCTTCTACATGGCAGACAGCCAACAGATCCCTACTGGGTCTTCCTTGTTTCTGGCCAAACCTCAAAGTTTCTCCATTTTTTTTCATGTAACAAGCTTTTGCAGGTTACTTCCCCTAGACAAGCCATCTGTAAGGTCTCCCCAGAAAACTTGGAGCCCAGAACATAACACATCTCAACTCCAGGTAAGCGGGAGTCGGGATGGACTCCATGACACCATGACCTCCCATGGCAATGTACTTCTAATAAAGCAGCTTAAAATTAGAATACTTTAGCAGAATAAATAAGCCTTGGGAACTCTTTTTAACTTGGTTCTCCTCCAGTCTGTACTTTAATTTTTTTAATGTACATGTAAATGATAGAAATCTATATTTCTGTCAAAGGTTGAATTTCATTTTCTGTACCCTACCAATGCTTTTACAGGCTCTCAGACATTCATCCATTAACTGAGTGTGTACTATGTGCCAAGCAATGATCCAAAGACACTGCAGATAGAGTGAACAAAACACAGTCCCTGTTGACATGAAGATAATGTCCTGACTTGATTCTGCCAACCCCATGGTGTCAACTGTGAGTTTGAAATATATGTCCTCTACTGAATTAGAACATTTCTCCCAAGAGTACTCAAATAAATTTTCATATTAGCACACTACAGATAAGGACTGGATTCAACATTCAACTTACAGTACGTTTATAACAGTTATTTAAGAATGACCTGGCAATGACATTACACTGTTATTTTCTTCAATCCATTTTTGTCCAAAATGAGTAATTATATCCTTAATATAAAATAACCCATGTACTCCAGTCCTCAGATAAGAGCATTTATTACTGCTATTTATAGTCAGCTATTCTTATGAAAATTTCTTCAAAACCCATCTGTAAGTAATTTCTGCAGAAACTTACAGAAATTATTGTTTAATATTTAAGCTATCCCACCTGTTTTTAAGACACACATTTCCACATACATACACACACACACACAAATAAAACAGACAGCCCAAGAGAGGCTGAGAAAAAGAACACATGTCTGAAAATGGGGTCTGCACTCCTTTCTGTAGCATCATCTCAGGAACCTGAAGCATTGCCACATAGATGGAAACAAATAGAAAATAGTACATATTTTTATAGGTGAAAACATTGCTAGAATTACCGCCTAGAACAGTATATGTTCACTTTAGGTTCAGTGATGCTCAACGCTGTCCATGCATTAGAATTATATGGGGACTTTAAAAAGTACTCACGCCAAAGGACCGACCCCCTGACCCCCGCATACCTGCCCCAGAGATTCTGATTCTGACTCAAGGGTCTGAGTTAAGGCCAGGGCATCGGTACTTTTCTCTTTGAAAACCATCTAGGTGATTCTAATATGCAGTCAAGGTGAAGAACTACTGTTTCAATTCATCCATCTCATTCAGCAGAAATAGAAACATTTACCCTGAATCCTGCAATCTCCATTTAAATATTCCTACCTAGTTAATTAAAATAAGCTTAAGTGAAAAAAATCTCTAATCACCTTTTTATTTTAAAACTAATGTAACTGGCATGTTTCATTCTTTATGCCTTCCATTAATGATTCCAAAAGCTCTCTCTCCCCTCAAAAAAAAATTTAGAAAATATGTATTTGAATGTGTATGGTATAATCAGATTCAGAATTGCCAACATTTTTTCATACTGGTAAACAGAGGCTATTTTGAACTCTATAGCATTTTTATATTTTGTTGTTGTTGTTGTTGTTGTTGTTGTTGTTGTTGTTGTTGTTGTTTTGGAGGGAGAGTCTCACTCTGTCACCCAGGCTGGAATGCAGTGGTGTGATCTCGGCTCACTGCAACCTCTGCTTTCCAGGTTCAAGCTATTCTCATGCCTCAGCCTCCAGAGTAACTGGGATTACAGGTGTGTGCCACCATGCCCAACTAATTTTTGTATTTTTAGTAGAGACAGGATTTTGTCGTGTTGCCCAGGCTGGTCTCGAACTCCTGAGCTCAGACAAACCACCCAGCTTGGCCTCCCAAAGTGCTGGGACTACAGGCATGAGCCATCGCACCTGGCCTTGAGCTCTATAGCATTTTAAATAACCCATTTTATTCTTAAAGGAGAAGATTCAGAGTAGACAAGATATGAGCATTAAATTAAAAACATGTGATAGATTCTAGCACTCTGGGAGGCCGAGGTAGGAGGATCACTTGAGCCCAGGAGTTTGAGGCTGCAATGAGCTCTCATCACCACAGCACTCCAGCCTGGGTGATAGAGAGAGACCCCACCTCTTTTTTTTTTTTTTTTAAACTTTAAGCTCTAGGGTACATGTGCACAATGCGCAGGTTTCTTACATATGTATGTATACATGTGCCATGTTGGTGTGCTGCATCCATTAACTCGTCATTTACATTAGGTATATCTCCTAATACTATCCCTCCCCCCACCCCCTCCCCACAAGAGGACCCGGTGTGTGATGCTCCCCTGCCTGTGTCCAAGTGATCTCATTGTTCAATTCCCACCTATGAGTGAGAACATGCGGTGTTTGGTTTTCTGTTCTTGCAATAGTTTGCTGAGAATGATGGTTTCCAGCTGCATCCATGTCCCTACAAAGGACACAAACTCATCCTTTTTTATGGCTGCGTAGTATTCCATGGTGTATATGTGCCACATTTTCTTAATCCAGTCTGTCACTGATGGACATTTGGGTTGATTCTAAGTCTTTGCTATTGTGAATAGTGCTGCAATAAACATATGTGTGCATGTGTCTTTATAGCAGCATGACTTATAATCCTTTGGGTATATCCCCAGTAAAGGGATGGCTGGGTCAAATGGTATTTCTAGTTTTAGATCCTTGAGGAATCGCCACACTGTTTTCCACAATGGTTGAACCAATTTACAGTCCCACCAACAGTGTAAAAATGTTCCTGTTTCTCCACATCCTCTCCAGCACCTGTTGTTTCCTGATTTTTTAGTGATTGCCATTCTAACTGGTATGAGATGGTATCTCATTGTGGTTTTGATTTGCATTTCTCTGATGGCCAGTGATGATGAGCATTTTTTCATGTGTCTATTGGCTGTATGAATGTCTTCTTTTGAGAAATGTCTGTTCATATCCTTTGCCCACTTTTTGATGGGGTTGTTTGTTTTTTTCTTATAAATTTGATTGAGTTCTTTATAGGTTCTGGATATTAGCCCTTTGTCAGATGAGTAGATTGCAAACATTTTCTCCCATTCTGTAGGTTGCCCATTCACTCTGATGGTAGTTTATTTTGCTGTGCAGAAGCTCTTTAGTTTAATTAGATCTCATTTGTCAATTTTGGCTTTTGTTGTCGTTGCTTTTGGTATTTTAGACATTTAGTCCTTGCCCATGCCTATGTCCTGAATGGTATTACCTAGGTTTTCTTCTAGGGTTTTTATGGTTTTAGGTCTAACATTTAAGTCTCTAATCCATCTTGAATTAATTTTCATATAAGGAGTAAGTCACCATCATCAGAGACCCCACCTCTTAAAAAACAAAACAAAACAAAAAACATGTGATAGAGTCTAGCTTGGGACAGCTTATGGCCCTGTCACTCCAAGTTTAAAAACCCTATTAGGAGGATAAGCTCCCCCTATATCTTTGCTAATGGCTGTTCAGTTCAGAGATGTTTCTTTTTTTGTGTCTGTGTGTGACGGAGTCTCACTCTATCTCTAAGGCTGGAGTGCAGTGGTTTACTGCAACCTTTGCCTCCCGCGTTCAAGTGATTCTCCTCCCCCAGCCTCCTGAGTGGTTGGGAATACAGGCATGTGCCACCATACTCAGCTAATTTTTGTATTTTTTGGTAGAGACGGGGTTTCACCAGGTTGGCTAGGCTGGTCTCAAACTCATGACCTCAGGTGATCCACCCACCTCGGCTTCCCAAAGTGCTGGGATTACAGGTGTGAGCCACCACCCCCAGCCCAGAGATGCTTTTTGTTCACTTGTTCCCATCTGAGTCCTTCTAAGGATTGGTAGAGTTAGCACCTGCACCGTGCTGACCACAAAAGTGGGCCCAGAGTAGGGGAAGAGCAGCAGCATTTGTGGATAATGGCAGAGGGGAAGTGGGCGAGGCTTTTAACCAGATGTGAAGTTCTGCATCTAGGCAGATGTGAGGATGGGTCCTATTTTTACAGTTCCTGAGGTTCAGACACTGTTGGCAGCTATTGGCTTGTTGTATTAATTAAAGACATTACAGATACATACCTATCAAAACAGATAAAAATAAAAGGAAAAAATGGAATATCAAATGACGGTGAGGATGTGGAGTAAGTGGAATACTCATACGTTGTTGTTGGGAATACTTGGAAAACAGTTTGGCAGTTTCACATAAAATTAAATACTCACTTAACATACAACGCAGAAATCCTACTCCTAAGTATATTCCCCCAAGAAAATAAAAACTCAACGTTCACTCAAAAACTTGTACATAACTGTTAGAGCAGCTTTAGTCATAATCACCAAACACTGGAAACCACCCAATGCCCTACAGCTGGTGAACAGATAAACCGGTACATCCATACAATGTAATAAAAAGGAGCAAACTATTGATTAATTAATCAAGGATGAATCTCAGATGCATTACAACAAAGGAAAAAGCAAAACTCAGAGGGTTGCCTACTGTATTATTCCAGTTATATGACCTTCTGGAAAAGGCAAGGTACACCAGAACACACATTAGCAGCTGTCAGGGGTGAGAGGTGAGAGGTAAGGCAAAAGGCTGACCACACAGCAGCACTAAGGAATTTTTCGAGGCAAAGGAATTTTTCTCTATCTTTTTTTTTTTTTTTTTTTTTTTGAGACGGAGTCTCGCTCTGTCGCCCAGGATGGAGTGCAGTGGCCGGATCTCAGCTCACTGCAAGCTCCGCCTCCCGGGTTCATGCCATTCTCCTGCCTCAGCCTCCCGAGTAGCTGGGACTACAGGCGCCGCCACCTCGCCCAGCTAGTTTTTTGTATTTTTTAGTAGAGATGGGGTTTCACCGTGTTAGCCAGGATAGTCTCGATCTCCTGACCTCGTGATCCACCCGTCTCGGCCTCCCAAAGTGCTGGGATTACAGGCTTGAGCCACCGCGCCCGGCCGGAATTTTTCTATATCTTTCTTATGGTGGTGGCTATACAACCATACGCATTTGTCAAAACGTACAGAATTGTACAGTGAATTTCATTGCATGCAAATGATACCTCAATAAACCTGATTTTTTTAACTCTATAGAGAAAAGCCCTGTCATCAAGAGAGCTAGTTGAAAAGGTAATGCAAAAGGAAAGGCAAAACATTAAGAAGTTATTTGTTTAGATTAAAATAAATGATCAAATTGATGTTATTCAATTGAAGAACTTCCCTAAAGCCATAGCAACCACATCAACATTTGGAACTACACAGTGCAAAAAGCAACCTTGAGAATCATTTACAATATGTAAAGCCTCTCTTTTATGAAATAAATGAAATATTTCAGCATTTCTAGTAAAGTGCTGCTTTCCACTAACATGACCATCTTAGTCACAACAAAATATAAACGATTATGCTACATGATGGAGTCATTTGGAACTACTGTAAACTGAAAAAAAAAAAAACAGCTGGCGATTTTGAAACAAAGATGAGAAGCAGTGTATAGTTTGATGTCTCCTAAGTGCTATCAGCCATACAACACCTAATATAAATGTCTTGAAATCAGTAATAAAAATCTATAAATCAGTGGCTCTCAAAGTGTGGCCCCGGGGCCAGAAGCATCGGACCAGCAGCATTGGCATCTATGAGCTTGGCAGAAATGCATGTTAATCAGCCCCACCCTAACTGAATCAGAATCTAGTCATCACCTGCTCAGCCAGCTCAGTCTACGAGGTGAGAAGGAGGTCACCAAGCATGTTGATGAAGCAACATTCAACAAAGGGTGCAGGTGCAAGCACATTATCGTCCTTCCTGACCTGTGCAGTCAAGATGAAGCACCAATACACGCTGCATATACCCACCCAATCTATATTAATTTTTATTCTTTTACAATGCTAAAGGCCCAACCTATGTTTAAAATAAAATGGGATTTCAAGACGAGTTTTATTCAAACTCAACTCTAGAAGATAATGAAAAAACATTAATAATGTTCACAGTATTAGAAGTATAGTCACCTATGAGAAACCATCTTGAGGAAAACTCAGTTCGCCTCATAACCAAGTGAGTAAAATTTCAGAACTAAAAATTCCCAGGTGACATGCATACTAATAATTGTAACTATTAAAAGTTAAAAGTTTGTCTTCCCATAACCATTAGGTCCTGCCATATTCTACTTTAGGTTAATGCTCTTCTTAGCTTCTACTTCCTAAATGGAAGGACCAATAATAATCTCTAAATTTTCCTTCCTCTTTTCAAGTAAAATGTTTAGATATCTCAACAGATATCTTAGTAGAAAAATGTTATTCTTATCAGGCTTCACAGGAGTTCATCAAACACAAGCAAGATGAATAAAGTAATCCCAAATATCTTTAAAATTATATCAGCAGATATGTGCAATGTGTAAAGCCAGGCTTTATTTGCATCAAATTATCAATGTCTCCTCTTGGTGTTCTGTTTTACTGATACTATCTGCCCATGATATCCATGAACTATAAATCCTGTTCTGCATAAATGAACCATCTACTCTTTGAGCTGCCTCGGGGCAAATATTGAATCTGATGCTAGCTCCCAGGTGACACATGGTTCTTCAGCAAATCATGCTCAAAGCAACAAAAATTTGAGTATCAGCCTAATTAAAATATTGCCAAGATAGATCTGCTGCCTCTCACTTCACACACACTTGTTCCCAAAACACACAAAAAAATGCCAAGTGTTTTGGATTATCTGTGTGTTTCAGCATCGTACGTGATTGTCCACTTCAACAGTTTTACAACCTTGTAAACAGAATAAATAACTTATCAGGCCACGTGTCTTTGTCTTACTGTCTTATCCTATGTAACACCAATATTAACTGCTTATATTCATATGCTTTTCCCATCTTTTTTTTTTTTTTTAATCTGAGACAGAGTCTGCCTCCGTCACCCAGGATGGAGTGCAGTGGCGCAATCTCAGCTCACTGCAGCCTCTCAATTCACTGCTCACTGCAACCTCTCAGCTCACTGCAAGCCTCCCAGGTTCAAGCAATTCTCCTGCCTCAGCCTCCTGAATAGCTGGGATTATAGGCACGTGCCACCATGCCCAGTTAATTTTCATATTTTTAGTAGAGACAGGGTTTCCACCATGTTGGTCAGGCTAGTCTCGAACTCCTGACCTCATGATTCACCCGCCTCGGCCTCCCAAAGTGCTAAGATCACAGGCGTGAGCCACTTCACCCGGCCCTGCTTTTCCCATCTTTAAAAAGCTTTCCCTTACATTGTTTTATGTAAGGTAGCATCACCCCTTTGGGAAACTTGTCAATTACTTCCTGTTACTTTTATAATAAGATCAAAAATACCTTTACTGGACCCAAGGGGCTATCCTATCTGGCTCCCATTTACCTGTCTAATATCATCCCCTAACACCTCCCCCTAACCCTCACTCACTATGCAGCAACCCACTGGCCTTCCTTCCAGCCTCAGAACTCTTGCACTTGTTGCCCCATCTGCCTGGAATTCTCTTTTTTTCAGTCTCTTGCTTCTTACTTCCTTCTCGTTTTTCAGATCTTAGCTCAAATATCACTTCTTCAGAAGTCAAAGTCTTCTTTGACCTCTCTGCTAAATTGCCTTCCCCAGTTACTCTCTATCTGGTCAAGCAGTTTATTTCCTTACTTTAAACATACCGCTATATTGCCAGCACCTATCACAGTGGGTGGGATAAGAGTGGTTGCCAAGTAAACATTTACAGAATGAATAAGTTATAATCTCCATTTTTGAAATAATAACACTGAGGCTCTGCAAAATTCAGTTTTACCTAAGTTTATACTAATAGCAAGAGAAAGAAACAAGATTTTTCTGACACCAAGCTCAGTGCTATTTTCACCATACTATATTAAACCTAAACAGGCTAAATGGTACAGTATATCATAATTGGTGCTTGGAGTCATATTTTCAATTTTTATTAAAGTTTGAACCCTGAACTGATTAACTTTAAGATTAATATCTTTATCTCAACAATTTCTGAGCCTGGTTTTAAAGTGCCAAGCTTTTCATTTTCTTTCTTAACACAAAAAGTCCACTGACCTTTATCTCGGCAGTTTGCTTAGTCTTAAATATATGTCAAATAAACCCAAAAGAGAGTTTAAATAACCATTATGCCTACCAAGTAAATGTTTGTATCCATAAAATAGAAAGTTAGAAGTGATGTTTAAGAACATGTAACTTCCCGCACTAGATTGACTTTTAAGTATCTGTCTTCCATCATTCGAAGTACTTACTGTTGATGTAAAAGATAAACTCAATACAGTGTTTTACCAAAAGAATCACTGCAACATTTATAGATTTTTGTAGTAACTCAAGACTTATACTTATCTGGACAATTCCTCTTATCTGCATAGATGAAGAAAAAGTACATTTAATATATATTAAGCTTCCATCAGAGGTTTCTACACAACTGAAAATTAATCCATGAATTACTTTAATATTCCAAACACTGGATATTGCCTGTTTCATTTGCATTGTTCAAATACATGCAGGTAATTTCGTGGAAGAACAGGGCTTCACAGGTTTTCCTCCCTCTTAGTTCTAACATGCCGACAGTCTGTCACTAAGTTGTGAAATAGGTTTAAAGCCCCAAAAAATTAAAGTGATAAAGACCAAGAGTGGGGAATGGTTCCCACAGCCACAAGCACTTTCTCCTACTTCAAATGTATCACGTTAATTTTGATTCTTAAGAGTGACTGCATTCGATATGCAGATATGTCTCTCTTCTATTGATTTGGTTACTGTATAACTTCTACAGACCCAAAAACAGAACAGGCTGCTCAACATGATGGAGGCAGCAACTTACTCCTCATCACACAATTTCACAAACTATATAATACAGTCAGGATCAGCCAAGGAAAGCCAAGGTTAGCTTGCCGGCCCTGAGCACTGCAGTCATGGATAAAGGCATCCCCATTATAACACGGTCAGATTCCTACTTGGAAAAGCCATCACTATGCACGCCTCCCCAAAATGAGCCTTCTAACTTCCCCTAGGAAAGAGTTCTCTGGTTCCAAGGGACAGACCAAGATGGGCATGCTTTAGCCATTCAATCAATCATTTACCTTATTCCTAAACAGTCACCAAGGTAGAACTGTAAACTATTCCTCACACCTTTTGCTGTATCGAAGTGTGGAATATCATTTCTTATCAAGGCAGTTTAATGAAAGGAGTGTAAAAAGCCAGATTTTCACAGAACTAGGGAAAAAAAATACTACCTCTAAAATTGAATTATTTGCTTATATGCCATATACCGATACATGCTAACTCCCTTGACCAATTTTCCCCACACATGTATCTCCTAAAGAAACACAGGCCCTGATAAATACAAAAATTATTAGCAAGAATTATTAAGGAAATATATACATCCTACTGAGGATCCTGAGAAATAGAAAAGCTTCACTATGCTATTAATGAGGCAACTCTCAGGAGTTGCTTTCGTAATCAGAACTTGAAGATACTGGGACTCAGGTCTGCTAAATACCAGTTCAGTGTTCTCTCCATACTGAAAAGGGACTTAGTTTTTTCATTTTTACAATGAGGGGGCCAGGTGACATTCTTGCTCCCAACTCTAAAACCCAGTCGTCATTGGGTTTTAGGTCATTGGGTCCTCCAAAACTACCTAAAGGTCATTTATATTTTAGGAGACAAGTATTAGGGCTCCTCTAAAGCCACGGACTGTTGGAAGTGGCATTTCTTTCAAGACAAATATTAATTTAAACACACTCTTCCTAATAGTAAGTAAAAACCAAATCTGACATGGTGCTGTGGGGGCAAAAGGCAGTGCCTTAAGGGAACACTGAATCCAACAAGATTCAAGCAATAAATTTTATGGAACTTCGTCATACTCTCACATCTCAGAGCCCTTTATGATAACACTCAACTAAATCCATCTGGTTGAGTTAATAATTAGTTTAAATCTGTTACAAGTTAATGATGCACAGCCAAGTCATTCCAGGTACATGATGATACAGCGAATCTGTGACATGATTTGTAGATAACATTTTGCACTGCCTTTCGTTTTCCTTTATTTTCCTCCAATGATTAGAAAACTATAAATCATTTAAGAACAAACTGGACCTATAAATAAGACCTATATACATATAGGCTGGATTAAAACAGGAGAAAAAAGCATTATCTTAAGGAATAACATAGGGTTTCAGAAGGGCCTTGAGAAGTTTGAGATAGAGCCCAGGCTACTTCTATATACATATTTTGGCATTCCTTTTTTTGTAATACAGTAGGAATTACTGTATTACTATATTAGGTTTCTACTGTATTACAAAAAAAAAAAAGGAATGCCAAAATCTGCAGCTTATTTATTTCAATATTTACATGTAACCTCCAAATACAACTATGCTATTCACCAGATAGTTCTGGAATGCACAATGTGTATTAGCTCCTAGTGTACTAGAAGCAGTGAGATGTGGTAATGAGACATGAGATGAAAGTTTTCAAATGGACATTATATTTCAATCCAGCCGGGGAACAAAACTGTATCTAAAAACTCATTGGAAGGTATCTCATAAATATGCAGCCTGGAGCCAAATGATTTTCTAGCCCATGTTCCCAGTATCCCCTGAGTAAGACCCTGAAGTTTACTTAGAGATTTGTTATATGTTATATTCTCTACAGAATCGATTACATTTTAAAAGCACAAATACGTGACACTAAACATCAACAAATATTTAAATACTCATATATGTATAGCTATGTAAAGATCATTCCCTATCTCAAGTGCAAATGATTGTAATTAACCAAAATCTGACTACCGACGCATCAAAATGCAATAGGGTTGAAAATAAGCTAATGATTCATGTGCTTTGATGGTAATGAAATGAGAAAAGACTGAGACCAGAGCGGAGGGAGAGTGGACTCCTCTGGGAAAGAGAAGCTCTGAGCTCTGTGGGAACAGCCAGCATACCAGGTGCTGAGGAAGAATGTGCCCAGTCATTGTTCTGAATCCGGGCTGCATAGTTAAGATCCCACCCAAACCCAATTAACTGGTCTCTCTGAAGGTGTCTCTTAAGGCTCCTAGTTGTTTGAAACAAGTAGCCAGGATTGAGAGCCACCTGAGTCAGGGAGCTAAGGATCAGAGAAAGAAAAGCCTAAGAAGAGTTCCAAAAAATCAGGATTTCAGCGACTGCAAGGAGAGAGAGTAGGTTCATTCTAGAAAGGATCTGGTATGAGAGTGGGGTGGGGAGGTGTCTAGAGCTAGGTCCCTTTGTCATTTACCAAAAGAACAGAGGAAAATAACTTTCTGTAGAGGAAATGATATTCAGATGACTGAAACTACAGCAAGCTGAACAGACAATGTTCTACATACTACAGACTGTAGTCATTCCTTATACTATATGTATGTATGTATACATTCTCAACAATTACCTTTTGTTATCATGTAGTAGAGAATGGGTCACGTGTCTGCTCAAAGCTGTCTAATGGCTTCCCTCCTCACTCAGAAAATTCAAAGTACTGACCGTGCATGCAAGTCTGCAAAGACCTATAGGTTTCCTCCTCAAAGCATTGTTTCAGGGCCACAAGCAGCAGTAGCAGCAGTAACAACTGAGAGCTTGTTAGAAGTGCTGAGTCTCCAGCCCCATCTCAGATCTACTAAACCAGAATCCACATTTTAACAGGATCCCCAGGTGCACATGAAAGTGTGAAAAGCACCAACCTTCAAGACTGAACCCATCTCTCCGACCCATTCCCATTGCCTCTCCGGCCCATCTTCTACCACTCTCTTGTTCACTCAGAATCACCAGGCTTCCTGCCATGCCTCCAACATGGTAGGGTTCTCTCCTGTCCACGGCCTTTGCACTGGCTGTTCCCTCAACCAGAACATGCTTCCTCCAGGCATCTTTAAGGCTCATTTCTTTCCTTCACCTTCTTCACAAATTTGCTCATGCCACTTTCTCCATGAAGTCTTCCTAAGCCTGTTTACAATCGAAAAAAAAAATTTTCCAGTCTCTGTTCCCCTCTTCCCTGCTTTTTTTGTTCTTTTTTTTTCTTCTTCTTTTCTTCTTTCCTGTTCTCTATCCATAGCACTTACCACTATCTGACTTACCTTTTGTTTCTTATTCATTTGATTATTAGAAATCTCCTTTGATAGACCACAAAATAAGACCACAAATTCTACGCAACTCCTTCTATCAAGAGATGAAATATATATCTCTACCTCTTGATGCTAGACTTGGTCAGATGACTTGGTTTGACCTACGGGATATTAAGACACAGGGAGAAATTGGAAAAGCACTTTGCACATTGAGGCTACTCTCTCAAGCTGCTGGGATACCTTCTTGTCACTATGGGAAGATACCCACCACTTCCCATAACCCAAGCCAGCACCAGCAACCAGCACCAACCACCAGATACGTGAGTGAAGCCATCCTAGACCAGCCAGGCCCAGGTGACCCAGCAGTCAACTCAAGAACCTACCAGTCAACTCATAGCTTCAGAAGCAACAATGACTGTGGTATTAAACCACTGAGTCTCGGGTGATGTATTTCGAAGCAAGTTGGCACACTCTTCTGATGAGCACATAAGTTCCACGAACGCAGGGATCATTATGCACTGCCGCATCTTCAGGGCTTAGCACAGTGCTCAGCATAGTGTGGGCATTCTCAAATATCTGCAATGAATGTTGAAGGACAGAACGATGGCAAAGAGAAATCTCACAAGTGAAAGAAATGAATAAATGCCAGCCATGACTTCCATAGGTGAGAGACTAGAAAGTGGGAGAACGACTTCCTGGGTTCACTATAACCTTTGCCTTTTCAGAAATAGGTTGAACAAAATAAGATTTTAACTACTTTGGCAATAGAATATCATAGCAAAAAAAAAAAAAAAAAAAAAAGCCTACATTTTCACATGCAACATATCAATTATTTCAAAATAGTTCTTGTTTCATGATGCTTAATTTGCCTAAGACTTTACAACCAGGTGCCCTTTAGAATATTTTTCACATTACGCAGGCTTTACTCTCCCCCATTTTTAAGCTACTCAGATTTTTAACAGATCCCAAACCGGCAAACCAAATCACTGCATGTTGCTTCAATTCTGTCTTGCCAAAGGAGAAAAATCTGCTGCTTTGGATTCATTTCAACAGTCGGAAATTCAGGCCATCACATTTTAAATCTCAGATGTTCCCCACTGTGTCCACATCACATAAATCAGTGAGTGAACCGATACCCACATGTTTGTGAAGCCAGTTCTCTCACAACTAAAGCATAATGTCCTTTGGAATGGAGAGGCAAATTTAAGTGGATTCTGCAGCAGTGGGTGTCATAATTCTGGAAGCACAACGTGGCCCTCAGCGAAGGCACAAGCAAGGGCTATTGGCAAGCAGAAAGAGAGTTCTCTATTAAACGATTTTTTGAAGAACAAAATTAACATGCTATTTTCAACTGATGGGGAAGAATAAAAGACAACCTGCAACACATTAAGTTTCTGTCTTCATGAAAAAAAAAAAAAACAACTCTGAATTTTCTAACGAAGCTTACCAGTGATTAACAGGTCTATCTGAACTCATAGAATAAGTTTCATCCAAAGAACCGGCAAGGTCAATAAATAACGTGAGGACAAAGAAGCAACTCTGAGAGCAATTAAGCTTTAGGACCTTTAGGGTTTCTTTCAGGAAATGCAAATCTCTAAACAACAGAATCACATACACACATTTGGAAATAACTAAGTGACTTCTGATTATTTTCTTGGATATACATAATTACCAACTGAATAATCAGCAAAATGTATGCTGCGGTTCACTAAGGTCTTCCTGTTACATCACAGGGTTCTTATCCAGAGTATCACAATCTTTTTCTCTCCTTTGATCACCTATCTTAGTCTACACTACACACAAAGCTAAGGAGAAAACTATTGAGCTTGGTCTTTCATGTTTGTCGGGATGGACTAGGTTCCACTAGAGTGAAGTGATTCCATGAGACTTGGTGACTTAAAACAAAAAAGGTTTATTTCTAGCTCATGTTAGTATCTATTGTGCACTGGGCTGGGAGTGCTGCTCATCGCATCCCTCAAGGACTCAGACTAATGAAGCATCCACCATCTGGAGCTTTGCCAATCACAGGGCAGATGCAGCTCACCACAAACCACTCACTGACTGTAAATGAAGGGACACGTGCCACTTCTGCTCACATTTCACTGGCCCACTGAAGTCACCTGGCCATGCTCAACACCAAATATAGGGAAATTCAATCTTATAACACAGCCAAGGGAGAGAACCAGAAACATTCAGTGGACAGTACTAACAACTGCTGCGGGCTTTATTTACTCCCTGCCTGTTTTTGCCCACTCCCATTTATCCATTTTAGAAAATGTTTCTGAGGGCATTTTATTTTTATTTTTTTTTGAGACGGAGTCTCACTCTTATTACCCAGGCTAGAGTGCAATGGCACGATCTCAGTTCACTGCAACCTCCACCTCCCAGGTTCAAGCAATTCTCCTGCCTCAGCCTCCCGCGTAGCTGGAATTACAGTCAGCCACCACCATACCCAGCTAATTTTGTATTTTTAGTACAAATTGAGTTTCTCCATGTTGGTCAGGCTGGTCTCGAACTCCTGACCTCAGGTGATTCGCCTGCCTCAGCCTCACAAAGTGCTGGGATTATAGGCATGAGGTACTGCACCCAGCTCTGACGGCATTTTAACTACAGAAAATTCTTCTAGGTGCCTACTGGGTCACAAAGGTGAACCACACAGAAATCCTGTCTTGTTTTTGTGTGTGTGTTTTTGAGATGGAGTCCCACTCTGTCACCCAGGCTGGAGTGCAGTGGCGTGATCTTGGCTCACTGCAACCTCCGCCTCCTGGGTTCCAGCGATTCTCCTGCCTCAGCTTCCCAGAGTAACTGGGACTACAGGTGCGCATCACCACACCCGGCTAATTTTTGTATTTTTAGTTGAGACAGGGTTTCGCCACATTGGCCAGGCTGGTCTCAAACTCCAGACCTCAGCTGATCTGCCCGCCTCGGCCTCCCAAAGTGCTGGTATTACAGGCATAAGCCATTGCACCTGGCCCAGAAATCCTATGTTTAGGGGGATTATTATCTGGCAGAGGAGAGAAAATCAGATAGATAGATAGATAGATAGATAGATAGATAGATAGATAGAGATCGATCGATCGATCGATAGATAGACGGCATATGAGATGAAAATGCCAAGTGCCAATAAAAAGAAGCATACAAGGTTCAATGAGAGTTTAAACAAAGGAGGTTTTGGCCATAGGAAGTTTCATTTGAGGAAATGACATCTGAGAAGCGCTTTGTAGAACATAGTGAGATCTGGACATGTGGATGTTCCGGCAGTGAGAATGACATGAGTAGAGGCGAAAAAGCAGGACATGCCAGTTCATGTGCACAGAATGGCAAAATAGTTAGGTTGAATGATGTTGAGAACCTTAAGGAAGGAAGAGGTGGAAAAGAGAAGAAAAAAGGAGAGGAAGAAGTCAAGTCTTCTTGACCAGAGGAAAGGGGGAAATAGTGGGGACAGGGTAAGACTTGCACAAAAATCCACATAAGAGTAACAAAGGCCTTACCTACAGTAGTCCCATCACAATTGTGAGGAAGGAATAGCTCTACTCTCAAACTATATATCCTATGAGAAAGCTCAGCTTTTCCATCACTCCTTCATCTGACCTAGAAAATACAACTCACCTTTCCCTCTATCTACCCAAGCCTGAAGGCCTGGAGGTTTGCAGCTTGGATCTGATAAAAGAAAAGACGTCAAATGGGGAGATTCATCTCTATTGAGAGATTGGCTTCTGGCCATGTCACCTAACCAAGAGAATGTTCCTTTTATCATTAAAGGGAGTTAACTCCCAATAAATATTTGTTCTATTTGTCCTGAGTTTATTTCCTATCTCTAAGGATGTTTCTGAAGCCACTCCTTAAGGACTGAGCTGCAGGGCTTAATTTCTTTCTGTTTGTTCTGGAGTCTGCAATCCCTCCTCATCTCCGGAATTAATTTCAGTGTTTTGGCGCTTAAATGGCCAGTCCGACTAGGCCCTGCCATGAGCTTCTGACCATCACAAGAGTCTACAGCTTATTTTATACAGAGGACCTTTCTTTTAGTATCTTTCATGTGCACCAAACCTGCTTGTTTTTGCTACTTCCATTGCTTCTATATAAACAGTGAAATTTGCCCGTGATTGGAAATCGTTTCTTACTACTGACCAGTTCCTTCATTAGGGAATTCTGTGCTATTCTTCCCACTGCTCCAATAGACTAAAGACTTTCACTGCCACCGCAAGGAGATGGTCACAGCCGGAAGGACCCTTAGGGTTCACCAAGATCCACAGAAAGGCAATCACAGTCCTAGGATAATCTGGGACTTGGCTCTTGGAGTGCATGCTGTCACACTGTGTACTCTGACTCTCATACCAAAAATGCTCATACGAGTCAAAATCAGAAGAATGACCCTGCTAATGATGCCAAGGTCTGAAACACTAAAAGATAAGGGTTAGGCTATTTCCCAGGAAGCCTGGACTTTCAAACCCACACATAAATGACTCATCAATCCTAGATCACTGCTTTTTACCATACCCCTTTATAGAATATACAATGCACTACTGATTTCATTCTTGACTGTACAGAATTTTTTGTAATTTTTCTCCAGTGTTCATATTTATTTTACATTTTATGTACATTCCATGTCTGCAAAATACTTTAGAATTCAACCGATATTTAATGACTACGTATACAGAGTGAGACACTACGCTATATGCTACAGAGTAATAATTAAGTCCCTGACGATGGAAAAATAGAAAGAAAAACTTAACTATATTTAATTCCCTAAGAGAATTTTGGGCAAGCTATTACGCAAGTCAATGAAGTTAAAAATCAGAGCAATTTTACCTATACCTGTATTTTACATATACTTCCAGAGCAAAATATTGGTAAAGAGGTGATATTTGATGAGATAGGGTGCATTCAGCATAGTATGGCCATAGACAAGAGGTGAAATTTGAGAGGTGCCTTCAAGAAGAGATAAAATTTCCAGAAGAGCAATGGATCAGGTGAATAGTTAAAGCAAAAAGACTGACACAGCAACAGGAAAGCATTGAGCGTAATATCTGGGGAACAATGGGAAGGTCTAGCTTTATTAAGGGAATGAGTAGGAGAAATGATGGAAAAACTATTTCAGGACAAGTAGGTACAGGCCTTTTAAAGCCCAGCGAAGGAATCCATTGTAACGCAATAGGCAAATGGGAGCTACTGGTGGCTTCTGAACAGGGAAATGACATCACCAAAATTAAGCCTTAAGATCATCCTCTCCAATCTCAAGCTCTACCTCTTCTTCCTTGTTAGTCTCCATTTACACTGTCTGACCTCTTTCTCTGAGGCCTTTGCATTTGCTATCTCCTTTACCAAGACCTCATCCAACTCCAGACTACCATGTGGTTGGTGCTTTCTTAAAATTAGGTATCTGCGGCTGGGCGCAGTGGCTCACACCTGTAATCCCAGCACTTTGGGAGGCTGAGGCGGGCAGATCACAAGGTCAGGAGTTCAAGACCAGCCTGACCAACATAGTGAAACCCCATCTCTACTAAAAATACAAAAAATCAGCCGAGCATGGTGGCAGGCACCTGTAATCTCAGCTACTCAGAAGGCTGAGGCAGGAGAATCGCTTGAACCCGGGAAGCGGAGGTTGCAGTGAGCCGAGATTGCACCACTGCACTACAGCCTGGGCAACAGTGGGAGACTCTGTCTCAAAAAAAAAAAAAAAGAAAAAGAAAAGAAAAAAAAAATTAGGAATCTGCTTAAGTGTTCCTCCTCAGTGGGTCTCCCTGACCAACTAAATGAGTTCTCTCACTCTTAGTCACACTTTAGTCTACTAACATGTTGCTTTCCAACAGCACCTATCATAATTTGAAATTATTTTACTCATGTCATTACTGGACTATGGCTTGTCTCCTCCCACTATAATGCAAGCACCACGTAAGCAGACAAATGTAACTATATTGTGCCCGGTAGAATGGCTGATAAAATAGGTACTCAATAACTATTTTAACAGCTTTATTGAGATATAATTCACATACCAAACACTTCACTATTTAAAGCAGTGGTCCCCAACCTTTTCGGCACCAGGGACCGGTTTCATGGAAGAAAATTTTTCCACAGACAGGGGAGGGGGCAATGGTTGTGGGTTGAAACTGTTCCATATCAGATCATCAGGCATTAGATTCTCGTAAGGAGCATGCAACCTAGATCCCTCACATGCACAGTTCACAACAGAGTTCGCCCTCCTAAGAGAGTCCAATGGCCCCACAGATCTGACAGGAAGTGGAGCGGCTCACCTGCAGCTCCACTTCCTGCTGTTCAGCCTGGTTCCTAACAGGCCACAGACCGGATCAGTCCATGGCCTAGGGGTTAGGGACCCCTGCTTTCAAGCAGAGTATTACATTGTTTTTAGTATGTTCACAAAGTTGTGCGCAAATCACCATAATCAGTGCTATTATTAGTAGTAGTTTTTGAGACAGAATCTTGCTGTCACCCAGGTTGGAATGCAGTGGCACAATTACAGCTCACTGCATCCTCAAAATTCTTGGGCTCAAGCCATCTGTCTTCCTCAGCTTGCCAAACAGTTGGGACTACAGGCTACCATGCCCTGCTAACTTTTTATTTTTATTTTTGTAGAGACCAGAGGGTCTCCCTTTATTGCCCAGGCTGGTCTTGAACTTCTAGCCTCAAGCGATTCTCCCACTTTGACCTCCCAAAGTGTTGGGATTACAGGCAAGAGCCAGTGAGCCTGGTCAACAATCAATTTTAGAACATTTCATCACCTCCCAAAAAAATCTCATACCTATTAGCAGCCACTCCCCATTTCCCACCAACCCTTCCAGCCTTACACAACCACTCATCTACCCTCTGTCTCTATAGATTTGCTAAATCTGGACATTTCATATAAACAGAATGATACAATATGTAGCCTTTTGTGACTGGTTCCTTTCACTTAGCATAATATTTTCAAGGTTCATCCACATTGTAGCATGTATCAGAACTTCATTTCCATTCTGAATATTCCATAATATTAACATGAATGCACCAAATTTTGTTTATCCATATATCCATCGATAGACAGTTGAGTTGTTTCTGCTTTTTGGCTATTGTGAATAATGCTGCCATGAACATTTATCTACAAGATTTTGTGTGGAAAAATGTTTTCATTTCTGTTGGGTATACATTTAGGAGATAACTCTGGGTCATACAGTAGCTGTATGTTTCACCTTTTGAGGAACTGCCAGACAGTTTTCTAAAGTGATCTCACAGCTTTACATTCCCATTAGCACATTCCCATTGTAAATTGGAGAGTTGCAATTTCTTCACATTCTCATCAACACTTGTAATGATCTGTCTTTTTTTTTATAGCCATCCTAGTGAGTGTAAGCCAGTAGCTTATTGAGGTTTGTCTTACATTTCCCTGGTGACTAATGATGTTAAACATCTTTAGATGTGCTTCTTGCCTATTTGCATATGTGCTTTGAAAAAATGTCTACTCAGATATTTTCTGCCCATTTTTAATTGAGAAACTGGTCTTTTATTATCGAGAGCAAGAATTCATTACATACTTGGGGTACAAATCTTCCTCAAATATGATTTGCAAATATTTACTCCCATTCTGTGGGTTGTGCTTTCACTTTCTTGATGGTGTCCCTCAATAACTATTTTTAAAATAAAACAATGAATAGAATTAATCTTTTATGACAAAGGAAACCTGTAACTGGCTCATAAATATGTGACAAATTCATGGCAGCGCTGGATCTAGAAAGGTGACTCAAGTCACCTGTTTTCAGCTTTGAGTTTCCTTCACTGGTTCCCAGCATTGTCCAACTAGCCCAGGAACAATGACATCATCCTGTGATGAGTCAAAGAATGCAGCATTTGGTAAATTGGTCCGTGAGCACCAAATAGAAAGATGCCCCATACTTAAAAATTAAAAAAAAAAAAGGTTTTGCTGGAAGCTAGCCTGTAATAAATCCTAAGTGGCCTACAATTTTGTTTTCTTTGAGAAACTGAAATTGATGAATGAGGTTCCCGCCGACACACAAACATATTAGTTAAATGAAACTAGAATAGGCACAGGATGAGTAAGCAGTATCTTTCTAAATTTACATTATGGATATTTGCTTACAAAATTATAGGCCCTGGGATGATCTCCCCTCCCTGCTCTGTATTCAGACTACCCAGCTTTATTTTGGTTGAGGAACTCCCACCAGAGAAAACAAGGTACAAGCATGGGAACATGGATATGCAGAGATCTGGTATATTTTTACAGCTGTAAGAGCTTCTCAGTATAGAAAAATACCAGACCTTAAAAACTTATTACAAAAATATCATCCCTTAAGTACTTATTTTATATATATATATATACACACACACACATACACACATATATACACACACACACATATACACAGAGAGAGAGAGAGAGAGAGAATATAAACAGTTTGTCATACTGGGAAAGGCATCAAGGAAAGACTTGCTTTTAATAAATCTTAACTAGGTTCAATGCTGGCATGGTATCCAAAATGTAATTTTCCCAGGATAGAATTAACCTCTTAGATAATGCACCGAAAATTAAAATAGAAACTTAAATACTTATTTTGTGATGCTAACCTCAATTAACAATCAGATTATCATACAAATGTAAACAAGATTAATCTATTATATAGAGCAATCTAAAAATGTTATATGTGATAGAGCAATCTATAAATAATTTTAAAGACTCATATTTTATAACATATCTGTATTCCTATAAGGTGGTAAAGTTTAGGCTAAGAATACATGAAAGGCATGTTCGGAACATACTTTGTTGTACTATATAAAATATGTATTTAAAGGGCAGAATACATGAAATGTGAATAAATTATAATTATCTGCTATAATACTGAGATGGAAAGTAGATTATGTGACAACCTAAGCTAAAAGTCAACCTAAAATGTGAGGTAGTATAGACCATTTTAAAAAATCATCCTTAAATATTGTGTCCTGGTTTTACATTCTCTGTTTCCACTGTTCCCTCTATATTCAGTGTTCAACACAATCTTCAGTTTTTAAACCAAATATGGGAGTTGAAAGCAATCACCCCTGTGTCTGTCTTTATCCCTTAAGTTGGTACGGGACCTGCAGTGCAAATAATAGCACACAGATGTGTAAAGCAGAGATAATACCTACATTTATCCAAAGAGAATGAAATACGGGGTAAGCTTCATGTTTATCTGCCCAGTGGATATATCAGCACAAATTACTTGGAATCCTCTTCTTCCACGCACTGATAACCCCTCAAATACTCTAGCCTCTGTTTCCTGACTCTTTCCAACCCATTAGCCTTCACCTGTTCTCTGCCTGGTTGTCTCACCTGCATCTCCATACTCTGGACCTTATCATCGAGCAGAACAACTCTAGCTAGTAGCTTACAAAAACATATAAATACTGGGTTGACTCTCATCTTTCTGCTTCTACCACTCTTATCAAATTGGCCATCCATTTTTCTTTTGTTTGTAAAGCCCCTATGGCCACCCTATTCCATTGGTCCAATAGTCCTATTTTGGCCCCACCACCTTCCTCACAGACTATGGTCAACTACTTCAGAGGTGGCACCTTTTGTATTCAAGAACTGTTTGCCCCCTAGTTTCCCAGAGTCTCTCTTTTGCCTTCTCTCTCACTCTGGTAAATTCAAACTCCTTGTTTTGTCGTTTTCTTTTTTTTTTTTTTTTTTTTTTTTGAGATGGTGTCTCGCTCTGTCACCCAGGCTGGAATGCAGTGGCGCGATCTCGGCTCACTGCAACCTCCACCTCCCGGGTTCAAGTGATTCTCCTGCCTCAGCCTCCTGAGTGGCTAGGATTACAGATGCTCGACACCATGCCCAGCTAATTTTTGTATTTTTAGTAGAGATGGGGTTTTGTCACGTTGGCCAGGCTGGTCTCGAACTCCTGATCTCAAGTGATCCGGCTGCCTCGGCCTCCCAAAGTCCTGGGATTACAGGCGTGAGCCTCTTCACCCAGGCAAAAAATTTTTAAACAAGATACTCATTTACTGAGTATTTGTGTGTCAGATACTATTCTGGCCACTTTTAACTCATCCTCACAATTGTATGGGGGTGGGGATCACTCTTGTTATTATATCCTTTTCATACACGAAGAAACTGAGGAACAGAGAGCTTAAGACATTTATCTAGGGTCCTCCAGCTAGGAAGGAGCAGTATTAAGTTTCAAACCCTTTTAATTCTAAACCTATGATCCTAACTACTCCAGCACATTGGCAAGAAAAAGACGAAGGGAGGGAATGGAGGCCGGCAGGTGGATAGAAGCAGATGTGCAATGCAAAACTGTTGTGCTCCATTTCTCTACTGCACCACAACCTGACTTCCACTCCACTACTCAATCAAGCGTTGGTGCTGAGAGCACTGGAAGTCTCCTTATCACTTAACACACATCCTCCTGGATTCTTTCTATAGCACTTCTCACTACTGCACACCATCTAAAGGAGGCACTATTGCACACCATCTAAAGGAGGCACCCTTTCTTCCGGTGGCTCTCTCTACCTTCCTGACCCCTTCATCTACTCCCATTCTCTCTTGCTCCCTAAGTGGAGACATTCTTCTCTCTGCCTTCTCAGTGCCCCTCTCTTCATGCTTCATCTCTTAACAATCCTAAGCCCTTCCACAAGCTTCCTTTATACTGAGGTTGATGAATGCTAATTGATACTTCTTTCCCAATCTAAATGCTCTTCCACCTACTGGGCATTTCTATAAGCATGTCCTTCTATCTTCCAACAAAAAGAATGCTGATGATCCCATTTATATGTGGAATTTGTTGGGGGGGGGGAATGTTGACTACATAGAAACAGAGTGTAACAGTGACTACCGGAGTGAGGAGAGGAAGGAGGGAGATGTAGGTCAAAGGGTACAAACTCACAGTTATATAGATGAATTTGTCTAGAGATGGAATGTGCAGCAGGAGTACTAGGGATAAACAACATAATACTGTGTTGTTTATTGAATATTTGCTAAGAGACCAGATTTTAGGTGCTCTTACCACAAAAAGGAGAGATAACTATGGAAGATGGTAAATATGTAAATTTGCTTACCTGTAATAATCATTTCACTATGTATATCAAAATATCATGTTGTATACCTTCAATATATATAATACAGATAAATCTAAAAGAAAATTAATGCTGAGCCTCTCCTTTTGTTCTCAGAAATGATCCTGCAGACTGTCCTAATTCTACACAACAGTCCACCCTTCTCCTGGTCCCAAGGCTAAAACTTTGCAGCTATCTTCACGTTCTCCTGCCTCCTCATCCCCTACTTCCATTTAGTTCCTATTGAATCATCCTCTACATGAACGTCCAAATCTTTCCATCGTCACGGCTCCTGTTTTCATTACCTATCATCATTGCCAACACAATAACCACTCTGCCATTATGCATTCAGTTCATTGTGCACACTGCAACGGCAGACTATCCCAAGACGTGGCTGAACCATACTCTACCACCCAGAAGTCCATTACTATTTGTCTTACTAAATGATAATTATGGGTGAAAATGTTCTAGCATCTCAAGAACAGAGAATGTTTTCTGATCCATATGTTACATGGTAGACTTGTGTTGGTAGAATCCGTGGGCTGTTGTCTGTCCTTCTCAGAGATCTTCAATATATACTTCAATATAAACTTATCCTAAATGATACGCTTGAAACTCTCTAGCCTTGGCATTTGGGTCCTGTAAAACCTGATCTCTAGTGGGTTTTTTCCCCCCCTTATCCCACATATCTTTTCTCTTATTCTAGTAACACCATCCCACTTTCCTTTGGGGAACTGTCCCTACCCAACTGGTGGACTGCCCATCAAAGGTCAACATCTCCCGTCGAGGGAGGACATGTGGTCCAAGCTCACCCATCAAAATACTGCTACCCTCCTAGACAAAGTGATTGGCCCACATGTGGAGATACGACCCCGCCCAATGATCAGGAGTATTTTTCAGGGGTTAATTTCAATACTGGATAAGAAAGGTACTAAGAAGCATATGAACTTTGCTGCTTGCTAGGAAGCACCTTCTGAGGGAAAAGGAGAAATAGCTGACATCAGCACTACCTCTGGCTTTTCAGCTGGATGGGCCCACAAGCATTTTTTTGAAACTCTTGGATTTAAATATGTTTCAGAACTCAGAATTATTCAGGTGAGAAAAGCATAATGAGGCACATACTTGAGTATATTACACACACCTCTCTCTGGATCAAGGACAACATCCCTGCAATCAAACTCAATTCATATTTCTGCAATGAAACAAATTAAGGGCCTAATTAATGTCAGTTTAAGTCAGGGTAGGTTTGGCCATGAAGAAAGTGCAGCTCAGGTAAGGTCTCATTACAAAAAGGGTTCAGCTGTTTTCAGAAATGCACATAAAAGCATGTGAATCTGTTTAAACTAACACATTCCCAGTCTGCTTATCTGCTTGTTCGTTAGTTTTAAGCAGTTTGGGGTTGATTTTTAACACTTGTACCTGAAAGACTCCCATCTATAGTCCTCACGGGCCTATTATGTTTAGTTTTACTTCCCATTAGTTTTTTATACAGACTCACACTGGAGTCAAACTAAAACACTATGTTTTGATACTTTAAATAGAAAATCTTGCCTGGGCCCAGTGGCTCACGCTTATAATCCCAGCACTTAGGAAAGCCAAGGCAGGTGGATCACTTGAGGTCAGGAGTTGGAGACAAGCCTGGTAACACGGTGAAACCCCGTCTCTACTAAAAATACAAAAATTAGCCAGGCGTGGTGGTGCGTGCCTGTAATCCCAGCTCCTTAGGAGGCCGAGGCAGGAGAATCACTTAATCCTGGGAGGCAGCGGTTGCAGTGAGCCGAGATCGTGCCACTGCTCTCCAACCTGGGTGACAAAGCGAGACTCCATTTTGGAAAAAAATAAAAAGAAAGAAAAAAAATCTTTCAAGTTCCATATTGTATATGTCTTATAAACGAGGGCTGTCCAATAGGAGATGGGAGCCTTAGCCAGCTGATTTTCTTGTCAGTTGACCCCGCCCCTGTCCTGTCTCCATGGCTCTTGGGGGAAAAGTGTAGCTATCCCATCATCCTATGGGATAATCAGGTACAACACTTATTCAGCTTCCTTTCAGCCCCCATCATATCCCCAGGAACAATCACAAGAATCTGGAAAATCACTGCATGTTGTTATTTTCCTCTGAGTGCCTGTGCATCTCTTCGGTGTCTTTAAAGATCATATAATGCTCCCTATGCCTTATTTTAGCTATATACACATTCATCTTCACTAACTATTAGGGCACCTGATTTTCACAGCAACCCCATGAGGTGGATGGAGTAGGTATTACGGCTCCCTATCTGAAAAATGAGGAACGGAGGGTCAGGTTGGTTGATAAAAGTAAAGACCCTGGAATTTCACTCAAACCTGACTCTTAGTCTTGTTTTCTTTCTGATCTAATTTTATTCCCAGGACGAACTCAAATTGGAGAGTTTTTTGGCACTGATTGTTCCTCCTTGGTACTCTTGGATGTAGAGATGGATAATTTGTTGAAACTAGTGAGAACACTACATGCGTAATTTTGCTCTAAACTATGTGCAAATTTTATTCTGGTAAAAATAAAAATTGACATATATATGCTGTGTATATATATACATATTACACATATCTGTGTATATATCATATGTGTGTGTGTGTGTGTGTGTGTATTCTAGCATGGATGAATGTCTATAAGCATTTATTTTTACCAGCCAGGAAGCTAAAGTCAGCTTTTTTGTCATTGATTACAACCTGAATTAAATGAATAGTAAAGTCCCAATGCAGAGCAATGCCTGGAGATACTTCAGCCTTGGTGAAAACCAGACACTGCTTCACATAACTTGAACCGACAACAAAAATACCCCTCCCTGCCCAGGGGATATTTCTGGGTCAGGACTCCCTCTCTCAGCCAACGAGTCAGACATTGCTGAAAATTTTCCCACCGTACTACCCTGTTTCTCTGGCTGACCTTTAAGGTTAGGACCTCTGGACGCAAGCCCATGAAAGACAGTCATAAGGCAAAGTCAGCTGCCTTTAGGCTCACAAAAATGCAGTTTTTCACTTCAAATAGACCCCAAAATCCCCAATGACCACATACAAGCCATTCCTTATCTATGAGGTTAATGCAACAGACCTGCCCATCATTAGGCCATGCACTCTGAATTGCTTTTTCCAGCAAAGGTTCCCCTACTATCCCTTCATTTGCCTCATGATAAGAAATATGCATATGAGAGTGGCTAGCAGGGGTCAGGACTGAGGTTCTTGGGCATGAGGAGCTGCCTATGCAAAGCCAGATTTATCACACCAAGACCAATCTGGGACTACAGCACCAATTAACTCTCCTGTTTACAAAATGCCTAAGAATTTATTAGGCAAGCACAATCCACTCCTATACAGCCCATCAGACTAACCACATCCCCTATTTCCAGGACTATGCATAAGCACCCAGAATTCACTGCCCACATGAATCAACATTTCAAGCGTCCTATAATATTCACAGCTCAAAATTCATCAGCAGGGCGGGAGGTGTTCAGGACATCTCTGAACAAAGTTCTCCCTGCGAATGTATCTCTTCCTACCTACTTGAAAAATATTTCTTCTAGCTTTACTCATACAAACAACATCCAAAATAATAAATAAAATGTAAATGCGAATATGATTTAAGAAAATTTTTCAGGTTTTTTTCTTCCCTTTTGTCCATCTGCAGTATGCTTATAACAGTTCATGGCCTGTGACTGGAATCAAGGAGGGAAGAGAGCCCTGCCATGGGAAATCAATCCTAATTGTTTAGGATCTAACATGAAACGATTTCTAAACTATTAATATTTTAAATCACTCATTGAACAGGAAAATTGCACAAAGCTATGATATAGCTCTTACAATTCAATCTTTAAAAATTTATTTTCCTGATCTTCACCTTTCGCATCTCCATTTTTAAAATGTCTTCCTTTCTCCTTATCTAAAACTTTGGATCTCATTTATTTTGACCTTTCTCCTCAGATTCAGATTAAATAAACCTTTCGCTGCAAGTCTAACTATGTGCTGAGCAATGCATAGTTAACTCACTCTATTATCTAGAGATTTATCATTTTACAGATGAAGGAACAGAGGCTCCATTAAGTTCAGTGACTTTCCTGCTTTCACAGCCTCGAAAGTGGCCTCTCCAGAGCTTCCAAGTCCACATACTGTCAATGGGGGCCCTAGGTAAAATACTTCCCCAGTGTGGCTTGCATCTAGTTTTATCCTTCAGAGGTGTTACTCAAATTGTTATGTGGTTTGGGGAAGGGGCTTTGCTACTGGTAATCTCAGGCTGGAATCAAGGATTATAAGCAACTGACAGAAGGATAAATACAGCTATTGCAGATTGCAAACAATCTGTTTGTTCACAAGGGATCTTCTCCCTGAATTCAAATAACCAGATATTAATTCTCCTTTGTAGATTTACTCTAAATGGAGGTCCACAATTAACAATATGTCAGGTCTTATTCCTTTATATCATTTCAATTGTCTAACCAGTAGATCGTGAGCTCAAAGGGTCAGAGCACATAATTAGTGAGGGAGGACAAAGGCTTCTCCCTCCATTCCCGTGCAGGTCAATAGGCATGCACACCTCCTACCCTCGGCCAGCTCAGAAGGTGCTGCTTCCACTAGATCCTAAGAGGGCTGGTAGTCAGAACTTGTAGGTAAGAAAAGGAGGGCATTTTGCAGCTGACTCTGATACCAACCAAAAGATAATAAATGCTAACATGACAACAACTAACAATGATTATGGTTAAGTATTATTATCGCAGGATTTCAAAGCACAACTATTCACAGAATATAAACATTTTGTGAAAACATATGCTAGCTCTATAAACAAAGGCAAGAAAACCCTCATTTATGTTTCCTTCTGGAAATCAAGCCCGTCCTTTTTGCTTGTTTGTTTGCTTTCTTCTTGTGTTACTCTGTACATCCCATCTTTTTTTAACAGAAGAGGCACAACTATTGATCCCATAGAAATCCCCCGGCCTAGCCAGAAATGTTACCTCTCGTGACTTTTAAATGCTAAGATGCTACACAAAACATTACATTGATATTCTGAGTAAATAGTCAAAACTGTACCTTCACTGTGGTAAAAATTCACTACCTTACTCACCTAGAATATCATACCAAAGATATAAAAAAATACTACCAGGATAGTAAATGGCTGCAGAAATAATAACAAGTTTCAGTTTCAATTTGCAACACATGAGACCCCAAGCCCAAATGGGTAAAAATTTACAGAACAATCCAGAGGCATCTGCAAATCAGTGACTGCCCTCAGCTGATTACCTCAGCTGGTTCACTGATGGAAAGAAAGAATAACAAAAGGATGTCTAAAGTGTTGAAAGGTAAGAGCAGTAAAGGATGATTAAGAAATACATTTGGCCCTTACAGTGCAATGATACTGCACGTGTGAACTCAATTTACCACCCCAAAGACTTAGCATAGGCTTAAGCTCCTTTGATCTACAGAGGAAATGCTCTCCACTGTAGAACAGCTGATCTTTTTACACTGGTTCAAGGGGTCCTCTGTAACCTCTGTCAGCACTGAATTTCCTCACTGTCGCTGTAAAAACCACAATAAATCATTCTTGGTGTTATTTGTATGTAAACTTTCTTAGTATTACTATTTTTAATGAGAAGCCATGAATCTTCATTATAAGGCCTTTTATAAAAAGTCAGGCAGAGGATGCTGGACATTGCAATGTTTGCTTGTTCAAAAGTGGGTTGGGTGACAATTTCTCCCATCTCACTATGCCAGATTCTGTCATATACCAGTTCTGCTCAATTAATTCAGAAAGGTAACAGCTGTTTCTGCCCTTGTTCTTAAAGTCAAGAAATCTAGGTTTGTTTGAACTAAGTATCTGTGAACTGAGACCAGATATTTGCTTCCAGTCTACTGAGCCATTAAATCAGAATTCAAGGAAATGGATATTTTACTTTCTTCCTCCTTCATCATGGGATGGAAGGGTTCCCTAAAAGGCAGGATCCATGGGGGACTGGGCCTGCAACAAAGTCCCAGGTCTAAATCATGGCTTTGCCACTGTTTAGCTGGTCTCGGTTTCCTCGTCTCCTGTGTGAGGTAATATTCACCAAACAAGGTCGTTTTGAGATTTAGAAAGAAGGGTATGGTCAAGAATTTATTCCTCCAAATATGCCTGGCAAGTGTGAGATGTTCAATGTTAGCAGAACCCGAGATGAGTCTCTGGAAAGATTAATAGTACTAGCTACTTTCAGTGCTAACCTCCCCAGTTCCATTCCCAGAGCATAGGCAGTGCCCAACTTTAAGTTCATGTAAAAAGACCTGAACGGACTCAGTGTTTTCTCCTAGAGAAAAAGCAGCCAGTAGAATCCCAACAAGCCTTTAGAATGGAAATCTTCCGCAGATGACAGTCACTCAAGCAACAAAATCTGGCTGGCTTCCCTTACTTCCTTACTTCCAGGGGCGGGAGGGAATACAAACCGTGCCCCTTGCCCTAGTCTCAGTTCTCCACAGGGCTGGCTTCTCTGGAATATGTCCTCCCTCTGAGCGGGCAAAGTGCAAGATCTTGTGCTCCTGCTGCTCAGAACACTCCCCGCGCTCCCCAGCTCCTTCTAGACTCGGCAACAGCAGCTCTGCCTCCTCTCCAGGTGCCGCATCCCCCAGGCGGCGGGGAGGAGGCGGGTGGGGTGTCCCCGGGTTCCTGGGCGTGGAACGCAATGGCCTCAGAAACTGTCCGTACTCTCCCACTCCTCTGGCACCAGCCAGCACCTCCCTCTCCCTTCCCCCAGGCAGAGCACGCAGGGTGCGTGCACCCCGGGCAGTCCCCAAAGCGCGCCTGCTGGAAAGGCGCCATCTATCACCCTCACCTCCTATTCTAGCGGATTCTCGCCTGAGCCCAGCCAGGACCCGCTCCTCCGGCCAGCCTCAGAGACGCTTGCGGTGTGTATGTGGAGGGAGGTACTTTTTGGAACCCAATTTCATAGCCCTCTCTACCCCCATTTCTCGCAGGGGTGTGGGGGGAAGAGAACCAGAAAGCCAAGACTACTGAACCCGTAGTACCTCCAAATCTGTTACGCTTCCAGTCATTCTCATAGCATCACCTTAGTTTATTGGCATTTCTCCCTAGCAGGGGAGCTCTGCCAAAAGCCCGCGAGCGGCACCCCACAAAAACCCAGCGCCCCTGCTGCCTGCCCAACTCTGGCCCCACGGCGCAACCTCCCGGCCCGGCACCTTCCGTCCCGGGGTAAGACTCCTAGTTTTCCCGGAGCGGAACCCAGCCAGCCGGTTTCGGAAGTTTCCCACCTCCCCATTCCAACTCCCTCCTGGGAGCCCCCACGCGGACCTCGCTTAAGGCAAGGAAGCCTAGAAGTCTCCCCTAAATCTGCACTCACACCGGGTGCCGCCCCCTCTTCCCTCCCCCTCCTTTTTCCTCCCTTCCAGCTCCAGTCGCCGCGCCTCCGGCGTTTCCAGCGCCAGCGGTTCCCTCGCCCAAGAAGAGGAAACTTCTTTCTGGGCTAAATTCAGGTCCGAGCAGGAAAGGCTTTCCCTTACCCGCAGGCATCAGAGGCGCGCTCACCCCCTATCCCCCAAAAGACCTCATTTCACCCTCTCCCCACGATCACCCTCTCCGAGACTTTGCCTCAGATTACCAGTGCTACTCAACTTTTCAGGTCAAAAGGTCCAGCCGTCTCTAAAACCACCACGGGGGCACTCTGGATTTTTCCCGAGACCCTACCAGTCCCGCGTGGCTTGCAAAAGACAAGTAAACAAAACACGGACCCGGCAACTCTGGGGTGTGTGTGTGTGTGTGTGTGTGTGTACGCGCGCGCGCGCGCGCAAGAGACAGAGCATCGCCCAAGAGTTAGGGCAACAGCTGCTAGAGCACATCTGGAAGAGGGGGAGGGGGTTCCACGCAGAGGGGACAAGAAGCCCTCAGTGGCTTCAGGGCCGAGGGCTGGGCCAGCCTGTAGTTCGTTACCTGTCCTATGTTGATGAATCCGTACTTGCTGGCGATACGGTTGGCCTCCGGGAAGCCCCCGGCGATTTTGACTGCCCAGTGGTTTGTGTAGACGCGCGTCCGGCACACGGGGAGCAGGCAGCCCCCGAGCAGCGCCAGCACGCACAGCAGGTCCAAACGTCCCGGGCAGCAGCAGCGGCTCCCCCAGCCCATGGTCCCGGCGCCTCGCTGCTCCTTGCTCGCTGGCTGGCTCAGCGCACTAAGGGCGCGCACAACTAACTTCTCCGGCCTGGGCCGCCCGGCGCGCAGCCCTGGGCCGCCGCAGCTCGCAGCCCTGGGCGATCGACAGGAGGCGGCTAGCCCCGGCAGGGAGCAGAGCAGCGAGCCTTGCGCCGGCTCCTAGACCATCCCTGGGGCTGCGGGGACCTGTGCTCCCAGCTCTCCGGCCCGCGGGGCGCTCGGCGATGCTCCCCGGCTCGGGCGCAGGAGGCGGCTGAGTGGGGCAGGCGTCCTCCGCAGTTGGGTTTCGCCCGGCTCGGCTCCCGGACTCTCCGACTCGGTCTCGCTCCTCCCGGGGCCCCGAGCGCGGCGGAGATGGCCAGCGGGAGCGGTACAGGCAGCGACCGGGCGCCCCCTCTGCTGGCCCGGGCTCCGAGCGCTCGCTTGCTCGCTCCCAGCGCTCCCTCCGGCTCTGAGCAGCGCGCGGGGATTCTGAGTGGCAATGGCAGCAGCTCCTGCTCTGCATAAATGACTTCCCCCGCCCCCCTTAACACCCCTCCTTTCCCACATCCCCCTCCTCCTCTCCCTCCTCCGCCCTCTTGAAAGCGGCCGCAGCCAGGCGCCGACCAGGTCCTAGCGCCTCCGGGTTCTCCCAGCTGTAACCTCCAGGGTTCGGGCAGCAAAGGCATGTCTTTCCAAAGGACTGAGAAGAGCGCTCCGAGATCGTGGTTTTACCCTCTTCTCTCTCCTCCCTGCTGGATGTGTATGAATTTACCGCCACTTCCCGAAAGACTAAAGAAATTTACACGCCGGTGCGAAGTAAGCGCCCTGAAGATTCATTCATCCTCGTGCTAAACGTCCTTAAATAACTAGGCATTTAAGGAGGTCACTTGCGTGTCAATTGCCGAACAAATAGCTCGAGATTTTCACTTCGTTAATTCTTCATGCTTTTCAGCAACTGTTTATTTACACATTCTGCTCCCAGGAGAAGTTACCACACAGGACAGTAAGTCGCATCGACTCCTAGAAAAGCCAACCACGGTGGCTCCAAAGCCAAGTCTGTTGCCTGCTCGCTTTCGAAATCTGCGCATCGGACACTAGGCAACGCCAGGGGAGAGTAAAATTCCGGCCTTGGAAGTGAGGAAAGATGTTTCTATGAATATTTGGTATGCCAGTGGATGGACATGTTGGGCCAAGGAAATAAGTCCATTCATTTGTTGGATTGCCTCTGATGAGGGCTTTTCTCCACCAAGGGAAAAGTTTTCCAACTTTTCCAAGCACAGTCCTGTAACAGTGAAAGACTTCAATATAAAAAAGACCACAGAGGAAGTTCAGATGAAATATGTGGCCCTTCGTTATTCTATCATGCACTGTGACTGCAGCAGGCAGAAGGGAGCTCAAATTAACTCTCTTCTCGATTCTCCTTTACAACCTCCCTGCCTTCCTGGAGCGGGGGTGGGGCACAGGGTGATTTATTGTGACAAGAAAAATTGCCCCGTATGAAATAATTCAACTTACTTTATTCACTATATCCCTAACTGTCCCCCTTTCTTTCCTCCTACCATGGCCTATTTCTTTCTTCCTGTTAGTTAAATGTGTCTGAGATTAATTAACTCATCCCACCTATAGCTTTGGTACTGGTTTTTTTTTAATCTGAAACATACCTGCAGACTTAAAATTCTACTAGTACCTTCGAGCGTAGCATTTGACATTTTACACATTGTATAAGGGATGCTATATTATTTAATCTTGAAAACAAATCCACGAAATAACATCATCCCCACATTATAGCTGAAGAAATAGAAGATCAGAAGAAAACGTGCAGAAGGGTATGTATTGTATTCATTTGACTGATTCAACACATCTGTTTTGAGCACCTAGCATGTGCTATGAATTGTGCTGTACACTGGAGAAAGGGGAAGGGGGAGACACAAAAAAATTAGTGGAATTCAGAATCTCTGAATATTCTAGAGTAAATGTGGTTTATTATTGTAAGTATGTATGTATGTATGTATTTTTGAGACAGAGTCTTGCTCTGTCGCCCAGGCTAGAGTGCAGTGGTGTGATCTTGGCTCACTGCAGCCTTCGCCTCCCAGATTCAAGCAATTCTTTTGCCTCAGCCTCCCGGAGTAGCTGGGATTACAGGTTGGCTAATTTTTGTATTTTTAGTAGAGACAGGGTTGACTGGTCTCGAACTCCTGATCTCAAATGATCTGCCTGCCTTGGCCTTGCAAAGTGCTGAGATTACAGGCATGATCCACCGTGCCTGGCCTATTAAGAGGAAAACATAAGCAGTATGCTTGTGCTTTAGAGTTTTGGTACAGACTCCCTAATAGCCAGTCCCTGTAGACACATCTCTTTCTCCTTCCCCAGCCATGAAGTCCGAAAGTTCACAATCTATTACAACACTGTTAACTCTGACGATCTGCATCTATGCATAGGGACATTGGATTATCCCTCTTGAAGATGGTAAATTTCAGATGGGATAAGACTTCAGTCAAGGTCCACATCTCAATACACATATAAAGGACAATCTCCTTTTTTTTTTTTAATTCAGAATTGTGGGCATTTCAGGTAGGAGGAAGAACCTGTCTCACATGATCCACAGAAGGGTTGCCACTACATAAGGTACTCTGTAACAAGTTTGAAGGATGCCCTACGGGTTTCTCTTTGGGACTCGGGAGCTGTTAATTGTTTCGGACTACAAAGGCAGCACAAAATGCTTCTCTTTCAAAGCCATGTTGTCTCTGGGCTTCAAATTCTGAATGAAATGGAGAGGAATCACTGCACCCGGTCTTCTGGAGCCTAGAGATTGTTTTCTTGGGGTGGAAAAATTGATCATTAATATTTTTTTCTCCATGGTGTCTTTCTTTTTCTTTCCACTAGCACCCTTTCCTTCTGTGAGCATGCCCTGGTTGGCACACACAAATGTAACATTCACTGCATTGAACATGAGAGAGAATTGGAAAATGAGGTAGGAAGTGGGCAAACCACTTTTCTGCTTTGTAAACTAATCCCTGGGCCAGCATTTAAACTTAATCAAAGGGCATATTCTTTCATTTCAATGCATATGTATTTTAAAGGGAAAACCTAGCCCTGTTTTTTTTAAAAAAAATGAGTTGAACCCTCATTCATCTGTTAAATCAAATATATGGATGTAGACTCATTCCTCTTATTATCCATAGCTTTTGCAGTTATATCACATTTCCATAAGTCCATTCTCAAAAATTGTGATTCTTAAATCTAAACGGTATAAAAGAAGTCCCACTTCCATTGATGAATAGGCACATTCTGCTTCCTGCTTTGGGATCTACTTTAATGAACTCATTCGCTTCCTTGGGTAGAGCCTTGTTGGCCAAGAAGGACGCTTCCAGATAAGCACCAATTGCAACAGCAAAGAATCTGTCATATTTCATGACCTTAGGCTCTGACGGTTATGACAGTCAATTCTATTACAAATGTCTCACTAGCCAAAGGAAGGAAGAACTGATAGACTAGTAGTGGTTGATGGAAAACCATTTCTAACGTTGTAAAGAAGCTAAAATCCAAGTCTTGCATGAGTGTTTTCTTTTCGTATGCGAAGAATAGAACTGCAAGATTTGCCCCTTGACTCTTCCTCTGTAACGTGCCATATGGCAGGACACCAGGCAGTTTTCAGTTTTACCCTGTCTTATACTTAGCAACATATTACTTGATAATGAGGCCCCACTAGTGTTTGGCCTGTCTGCCAAAGTCCCTTAAATCTCTAAAAGAAAACTTCACTGAAATGCAACGAACAGAAAGAAATCTAAGCAGTTTAATGGAAGGAGAAGGGAAAAAGAACTCCATAAGGACCCATCTTGAAACTCTGCAAACTGGAATTATTCTGGGAAGAGTTTGCCTTATGAGACATCTTATTTCTTCCTCTGCTATATCCATTGCTAGAAATTAATCTCTAAGATCTCTTATAACCTGAGATTCTATGAATCAATGATAAATTGGTAATGGGCTGTTTGGAACTGACCAATGGGAGGAAAAAATGCCTCTGAACATTTCACTGCCAATTAGAAGAGTTACTAACTCTCTGGTATCCTAGTATATCAGATTGAGAATTGGTGCGAAAGTTCCCCAAATTGAATAATGCTAATAATGATAAATTACTAGTTAACCCTTAAACAACTTGAATTTGAACTGCACAGGTCCATTTATGCAGATTTCCTTCAATAAATATATTCCAAGGTTTTTTTGGAGATTGCCACAGTTTAACTCTCAGACAAACCACGTAGCTTAGATATATTGAAAAAATTAAGAAAAAGTGCTGGGTATGGCGGCTTACGCCTGTAATCCCAGCACTTTGGGAGGCCTAGGCAGGCGGATCACCTGAGATCAGGAGTTCAAGACCAGCCTGACCAACATGGAGAAACCCCGTCTCTGCTAAAAATACAAAATTAGCCAGGCATGGTGGTACATGCCTGTAATCCCAGCTACTCGGGAGGCTGAGGCGGGAGAATCGCTTGAACCCGGGAGGCGGAGGTTGCGGTGAGCCGAGATCATGCCATTGCATTCTAGCCTGGACAACAAGAGCGAAACTCCCTCTCAAAAAAGAAAGAAAGAAAGAAAGAAAAAGTTAGGTATGTTATGAGTGCATAAAGTATATGTAGATACTAGTCTATTTTATCATTAAAAATATGTATGATAAAAATTAAAAGGTACTAAAACTTATACACACAAACACCTATAGACCATAAATAGCACCGTTCACAGTTGAAAGAAATGTAAATAAACATAAAGATGTAATATTAAATAACTGCATAAAATTAATTGTAGTGCATATTGTACTATGGTAATAATATCTCAGCGACCTCCTGTTGCTATTGCGGTGAGCTCGAGTGTTGCAAGTATCTGATGACACTAATCGTCTCCACATGAGCAGCTAGTTTCTCCAGTAAATTGTGTATCACAGCAAAAAGCGATCTCTCATGGTTCTTGCATATGTTTCATTGTATTTAGGGCAATTCCGTAAATCTTGAATAACACCATGGGACCCATATGAAGTGCTAATAGTGATGCTGGAAGGACTCCCAAGAATTAAGAAAAATCATGACATTATGAGAAAAAGTCGAATTGCTTGATATGTAGCATAGATTGAGGTCTGCAGCTGCAGCTGCTTACCTTTTCAAGATGAATGAATCCATCCAGTGTAAGAACATTGTTAAAAAAAAAAAAAAAAAAAAAAAGAAGAAAGGAAAATTCGTAAAGACTTCACTGCAGCTACACCAGCAGGTGAGACAACCTCGCCCTGTTTTTCTCACCAGCAGGTGAGAAACATGTATTTTTATTTGGTACTGCTAGTGCAGCTTTTATATGGGAGCAGGATTGCTAGAAGAAAGGCATACCTATAGAATGTAATAGGATTCAAGAAAAAGGGAAGTTGTTATATAACAACTTAAAGCAAAAGAAAGCTGAAGAATCTGAAGCTGGAAAATTAATACTGGCAAAGGATGGTTTGATAATTTTAGAGTTTTGGCTTTAAAAAAAAAAAAAAAGGGTCAAGATAGGCCAGGTGTGATCAGTGCCTGTAATCCCAGCACTTTGGGAGGCCGAGGCGAGTGGATCGCTTGAGCCCAGGAGACCAACCTAGGCCACATAGTGTGACCGAATCTCTACAAAAAAATAAAAAATTAGCCAGGCAAGTTGTCATGCACTTGTGGTCCCAGCTACCCTGGAGGCTGAGGTGGGAGGATCACTTGAGGCCAGGAGTTCAAGGCTGCACTGAGCCATGATCATGCCATTGCACTCCAGTCTGTGCCACAGAGCAGCACCCTGTCACACATAGAAAAAGAAGCCAAGAAACATACAAAATACGTGTTAATCAACTGTAAGGCTTCCGGTCAACAGTAGGCTATTAGTTAAGTTTTGGAGACATTAAAAGTCATACAAGATTTTCAACTTCAGGGAGTGAGAGCACCCCTAACCCCTGCATTGTTTAAAGGTCTACTGTAAACTATTAACTACCACTTATTAAGCACTAATTATATGCCAGGCTCTGGGCCAAGCAGGTCTTAATGTTATTCATAGAGCATCAAAGCAGAAAGAGACTAAATATATCATATACTCTAACTTCCTTATTCAATAGATAAAAATACTGAGGCCAATAGAAAGTCAATTAGGAGGACAGTAATCCTATCTGGGAAAAATAGGTTAAGAAATACATGAATAATATAAATAAAACAAAGGAAGAGCTACATGGATCAAAGATGTCTGTGTGCTATGAAACAAGGATTAACAGTAATCCAATTTACTTATGTGAGTTAATAAAATAAATACAGTCAGGAGAATGGAAACTTGATTTAACATTTCAATTCTTTAGATGTTTAACTATTACTACTTAAAACCATGATCCATGACACATGAGCTTCTAGGACAAGAGTTGATTCAGGGTTTGATACTACATTTAAAGTATCGTATACAATATTGATAAAATGGGACACCAATAAGTGAGTAACAGTCTATCAATTTCAAGAAGCTTTAGCTCCTTCTTTGACCTGTTTGAAGTTGACTTAATTTGGCACAGTTGGCTTTCCTCTGTGGACATTTAAATCCTAAAATAACAAACCGGTTCCCAGAAAGCTTTTCTTTTCTTTTCTTTTCTGTTTGAGATGGAGTCCTGCTCAGCCACCCAGGCTAGAGTGCAATGGCGCAATCTCGGCTCACCACAACCACATCTCCCGGGTTCAAGTGATTCTCATGTCTCAGCCTCCCAAATAGCTGGGATTACAGGCGCCCGCCATTATACCCAGCTAATTTTTGTATTTTAGTAGAGACAGGGTTTCACCATGTTGGCCAGGCTGGTCTTGAACTCTTGACCTCAGGTGATACACCTGCCTCGGCCTCCCAAAGTGCTAGGATTACAGGCGTGAGCCACCACACCTGACCCAGAAAGCTTTTCAGTTAAAACTGAAGTGTGAAGGTTGTAGGTGATTTCCTTTAGATATATATGAAGGAAGTGACACCAACTGTCTCTTACCTTCTACTTCTGGTCCCAGATCAGTGTCTTCTTCAAGATGGATATGATGAATGAAAATGGTTCCCTCCCTACCCCTGGTCCACTTTGGACTCTAGTTCAGAAAGAAAGCAGGTAGGGAAAGGATGGTAGAAATCAAAGAAATAGGCTTGAGTCTTTGAGCTTCACTCACTAAAAAGAATTGGTCCTATGCCAATGGCAGCAGCCTATCCCCAAGAGTCAAGGCTTGCTCTTTTTGTAATGTCTCTGGACTCTTTTCTCCAAACATTTTATTGGTTCTTGTATTCTTAAGATCCCCTCAAGGAATCAGGGGATTAATAAGTAATAATGTAGCAACTTCATCTTACTTAGGAAGACAAAGCTAAATGGGTTTTCATAATTAAAATCTTTTTTGAGGTCGGGCGTGGTGGCTCACACCTGTAATTCCAAGACATCGGGAGGCCGACGTGGGCGGATCACCTGAGGTCAGGAGTTCGAGATCAGCCTGGCCAACATGGTGAAACCCCATCTCTACTAAGAATACAAAAATTAGCCAGGCATGGTGGCACACACCTGTAGTCCCAGCTACTCGGAAGGCTGAGGCACAAGAATCACTTGAACCCAGGAGGCAGAGGTTGCAGTGAGCCAAGATTGCTCCACTTCACTCCAGGCTGGAGTGAAGCCTGGAATTCATAGATTGAATGCTATGTGGAAAGAACAGGCAATATATTCAGCATCATTAATCATTTCTTATTCTAGTCTTTGTGGTACTTTTTTTGTGTGTCCATACAGATACAAGTTGGCAAATTCATAGGATATTTGCCTGTTGACATTTTGGCAGCAAAATAAAAAATGAAAAGAACTTTGTCATAAATGTCAGCAATGAAAAATTGTGACATTCTACAGGGTGAGACTCCATCCCAAAACAACAACAACAACAACAAAAAAAAAACTTTGTTGATTCCAAGGAGTAGATCTAATTTATTGATTCCCAATGAGGCTTTCTAAATCAAAACATATTCAGTATGATTTTACTTGTCAATTTGAATTATAAAAAAATAAATTATAATAAAATTATTTTGAAAATACCCTGTGTAAGCACATCCTTTACATTTATTACATTCCATTGTTTCCAGAAGCTATGTGTCTAGATCACCTACTGCTCCCTGTGTATGACATAGCTTCATTCTTCCGATGGTGTATTCAAGATGTAGTTATTACACAGTCATTGTGCAGCTATTGTTCCGGCATCTCTCTACCAATCTTCCCTATCCCTGCTTTAGATTTTTGTAATACAGATGGTTCCCAGTTTATGATGGGTTTACATGCCAATAAACCCATTGTAAGTTGAAAATGCCATAAATCAAAACTGCATTTAATACCCCTAAACTTTACAAACATCATGGCTTAGTCTAGCCTACCTTAAATCTGATCAGAACACTAACATTAGTCTACAGTTGAGCATAATCACCTAACACAAAGCCTATTTTATAATAAAGTAGGGACTATCTCATGTAATATGTTGAATACTGTACATTATCTCAAAATTATGATAGTTTCACACACTTGTAAAGTCCAAAAACCATGAGTCAAACCATTGTAAGTCAGAGATGGTCTGTATATGAAAACAAACACACACACAGACCCACACACACACACACACACACACACACGCAAAACAAAAAACAAAACAAAACAAAACAAAACAGACATCTTCTGTAACCCTTAACCCCTTAACCTTTCGATTCATGATAAGGGTGTTTTCAGTAAGATTTTTCAGAGCCAGACCTCACTGCAATCATTTTCCTGGAAGAAAATGAGTTCAGGTTCAACTTATACCAATGAGCAGCAAATATCCTTTCCTATTATGTATCTAGAGTGGCAGTGTTCTATTTTCAAAAAGGTTACCCTACACTTACCTACACTTAGAAATAATTTATCAGTAAAATTTTATTTTTCTAAAGACTGGTGGAATGCAGTTCAGCAGAAAGCTTTTAAGGGCTTTCAAATTTAAAAAGCATAAGATTTCCCTGGCTCTGTGTTTACAAGTTCCCTGTGATGACTCAAAAACAGATACTGCATAAAGAAAAAACAGACCCCGGTTTGAACTCTGGCAAATGCTACCTTTTTAAATCCTATGACTTAGTTAGCTTTTCCAGCAATTCGACAACTAAGTCTACTAAATCACTGGAGACCTTAAGGCAGGCTTCTCTTTAATTTTCTCCAAATATGAACAGGGAAAGCCTATTTTGCAGAAGTGCTAAATAATACTATAATATAAATGTGTTGTATTAATGCTAAATATTGCCTTCTCTGTGAAAATGAGACCAAGTTCTATGAACATCCTGTGCCTCATAGTTAGGGTTTGAGTGAGGAGAACATCTTTCTCTAGTACTGTTCTTTATTTATTTAAAAATAATAAGAGCATGGTTTTGAGATCTGGCAGCATATTGAACTATAAAAGGTGAGCATAGATTGAATGCTATGTGGAAAGAACAGGCAATATATTCAGCATCATTAATCATTTCTTATTCTAGTCTTTGTCATACTTTTTTTGTGCATCCATACAGATACAAGTTGGCAAACTCATAGGATATTTGCATGTTGACATTTTGGCAGCAAAATAAAAAATGAAAAGAATTTTGTCATAAATGTCAGCAATGAAAAACCGTGACATTCTATAAAACTGGGCTATGCATTATTAGAAAATAAAATCTTAAGGGATGACAGTAGTTAAGACTTCTAGGCTCAAAGGAGCTAGATGCTAGATGCTTGATAGAAAAGAAAAGTTATACTTACAGGTAACAAGCTGACCACCTAAAGGTCAGTGATATACTTAAGGCCACAGCATTGCCTAAATGAAAATATGGATTTTACATTTAATACCCTGGACACTTTAGAAAACACTTTTTCTGCTCAAGTGTATGTGTAGGGAGCTCCAAGTTTAGTAGATTGATTCTCATGATTTGAGAGATGTGAGATTCCAGAAGTGGTTCAGTTATATGTGGAAACTAATGACTCTGAAACAAATTATCTAATCAATATTCTATTATCCAATAGCTCTTTTACTTTCATTGGGCCAAGAAATGCAGCAATTCTCCTGTGTTAGTCATGTTCTCTGCATGTTTAAAGACAAACTCTCTGCTAAAGGGAGTCCGGGCGGGAACAGGCCTTTTCCTTTCTACAAATTCACAATAAATTTCCCTGAAAACATCTGGATCAAATGAAAAGAGGAAATTGATGAATCTGTGTAGGAAGGGTGAAAGTAAACCCTGTCACATTGATTGGATAAATAATGACCCAGAGTGATCTTGGTGACTAACACTGACAGAACACTGATATAGCATTTATATAGAGTTTACAAAATACCTTCAGCTTTTCATCATATTTACTTCTCACAGTGATGTGCCAAATAAACAGAGACATTGTGATTATTTTAACACTGTCGTAGCTATCAATATCATGTTGCAGATATGAGACGTCGACAGTGAAATGATTCGTTCAGCTGCACACCGGTAGTGAGTGATGGGGCTTGAACTGGAACTCAATTTTTTGAAGCCTGTATTTGCACTATTCCACCATTCCAGAGTTACAACAAAGTCTCTGCAAGTACAAGCCCCAGAAAATATGTACTTTTTTTTTTTTTTGAGACGGAGTTTCACTCTATCACTCAGGCTGGAGTGCAGTGGCATGATCTTGGCTCGCTGCAACCTCCGCCTCCTGGGTTGGAATGATTCTCCTGCCTCAGCCTCCTGAGTAGCTGGGATTACAGGTACACACACCACCACGCCCGGCTAATTTTTGTATTTTTAGTAGCAATGAGTTTCACCATGTTGGCCAGGCTGGTCTTGAACTCCTAGCCTCAGGTGATTCAACCACCTCTGTCTCCCAAAGTGCTGGTATTACAGGTGTGAGCCACTGCGCCTGGCTGAAAATATGTACTTTTGTTCTATCCCTGCGCATATGCCAGTCATTCATTCTGGAAAGTTCTTACAGTGTCAATTGAGGAGGAAGGACTGGAGGATTCAAAGCTGAGAGCCTTTCTTCAGGGCTTCCTGGGTCTGTCAGTGAGCAGCAGTTACTTTTCACCTCCTCTTCTCATCTCTCTTCACCTCAAAGTTCAGTCATTTCTCAGCTCCGTCCCTAGATGAATATCCAAATCAACACGACCCAGACATTTGTAGGATGAAAGGGAATGTTTGATTCACTGTGTCTAAAATGCTTTTCTCCTGTCCTGACTGAATTCAGAGGTTTTCTTTTCACTTGCTAATTATCCAGGTCCCACAAACTGTGGATGCAATTAATTGCAATATGCTCATTGTGATGAAATTCCAGTAGCTTTATGAGAAACAATAGCAAAGTCTGTTGGAATTCATTACAATAGACACTCTTACAAAGAATTCTCTTAAGATTCCCAGTAACATGTTTATTTTATGAGTGATAGATTCTATTATCAGAGCTATTCTTACATGATGACAAAAGGTGCATTTTAAGAATTGGATCCTCCCCACCATCACCACCACCACCACCACACACACACACAAACACACACACAAACACAGGCACACACACAGGCACATCCCCAACACACATAATAGTCAGAACTTTGAGACACACAGAAAAAGGTTCATACAGACATAAATGGAAGGATTCTTCAGGTCGCAGATGCCACAAGTAAAATTCAATGTGGTTTAGAAGCTTTAACGGAATCACTTCTTTTTATGGCAAATTTAATTTCTTTCTCCTACATTAGCCCCAGTTTTCTTCCAACATTTCCCTTGCTCCAAGTTTTCTATCCATCTGTCTATTCATCACAGGTTGTCTTTCAACACCCTGATCTTCATTGGAATAAATAATAAAAAAATTAAAACAGTTTGAGAAAAGGAGAAATGTAGCGACATTTCTTTTCACTGCTGAAAGCTAACGATTTTCATATATGTACTCTTTTCTAGTATTGGTCTGAAAACAACCATATGTTTATTAAGTTATAAACTTACCACAAATATACTTTTATATTCTGCATTTTTCAAGTAATATATGCTATAAATATGTCTCCATGGTCTTTGTAATTATCATTTTAATGACCATACTCCATTGGGTTGATGTATCATAATTTACTAAACTCTATTGTAAGATACGTAAATTATTTCCAATTTATTATTGTGTATATAATACGGCAGAGAATGTCTTCATGAGTAAAGGTTGTGCATGTTTTAAATTTTTTTCCTTAGGATGAATTCAGAACCTTTAGGTCTCTCAGGTTCCAAAAATAAGATAATAGTTTGCAGCCTCAAACCCTAGAGAGACCAGGCAGGTAATTTAAACACGTGAAGGGGGCCAATAAATATTGTGAACTGAATCACATCTTGTCTCAGCCCTGACCACATTCCCTGAATCTACTGCCCTGTCTGCTAATCTTGCTGCTTCCATCTGTCCACCCATCCATCTGTGTATCCATCTGTCAGTCAGTCAGCCAATACTAGCTGGGTGCTATGATCAATGACTAATATAAAATTCACATTTTTCACAAAGCTTTAAGCTATTTGGTGAAATCCTTGAATTGATTTTTACAGTCATGTGCCACATCAGGATGTCAACAATGGACCATATATACAACAGAGGTCCCATAAGATTAGAGTACCATATTTTTATTGTACCTTTGGTATGTTTGTGGGTTTTTTTTTTTTTTTCTTTTTCAGAGTCTCCTTCTGTCACCCAGGCTGGAATGCAGTGGCATGATCTCGACTCACTGTAGTTTCCACCTCCTGGGTTCAAGCGATTCTCCTGATTCAGCCTCCTGAGTAGCTGGGACTACAGGCGCGTGCCAATGCATCCAGACATTTGTAGGATGAAAGTGAATGCTAGCTAATTAGCTAATTTTTATATTTTTAGTAGCAATGACATTTCACCATGTTGGCCAGACTGGTCTCAAACTCCTGACCTCGTGATCCCCCACCTCAGCCTCCCAAAGGTGCTGGGATTACAGGCGTGAGCCACTGTGCCTGGCTTTCTTTCTTTCTTTCTTTCTTTTTTTTTTTTTTTTTTTAAGAGATAAGGTCTTGCTCTGTCACTCAGGCTGGAGTGCAGTGGTGCAAACCTGGCTCACCACAAGCTTGACCTCCTGGGCTTGCTTGAGTGATTCTCCTGCCTCAACTCCCCAAGCAGCTGGGGCTATAGGCACGTGCCACCACACCAGGCTAATTTTTATTTTATTTATGTATTTATTTGTATAGAGTCAGAGTTTCACTCTTGTTGCCCAGGCTGGAGTGCAATGGTGCGATCTCAGCTCACCACAACCTCAGCCACCCGGATTCAAGCCATTCTCCTGCCTCAGCCTCCTGAGTAGCTGGGATTACAGGCATCTGTCACCAGGCCTGGCTAATTTTGTATTTTTAGTAAAGACGCGGTTTCTCCATGTTGGTCAGGCTGGTCTCTAACTCCCAACCTCAGGTGATCCACGCACCTTGACCTCCCGAAGTTCTGGGATTACAGGCGTGAGCTATTGTGCCCAGCTTTTTATATATACTTTTAAGAGATAAGGTTTTGCCATATTGTCCAAGCTGATCGCAAACTCCTAAGCTCAGGCAATCCACCCACCTTAGCTTCCCATAGTGCTGGGATGACAGGCGTGAACCACTGCACCCAGCCCTTTTTTATGTTTAGATACACAAATACACAATTGTGTTCCCATTGCCTACAGTCTACGGTACAGTAACATGCTATACAGGTGTGTAGCCTAGAATACCATATAACCTAGGTGTGTAGTAGGCTAGACCATCTAGGTCTGTGTAAGTACACTGTATGATGTCCATGTGATGACAACATAGCCTAAAGATGCATTTTATAGACTGTATCCCTGTCACTAAGCGATGCATGACTGTATCTAATTTGTTTAATTGTTGAAGTGCTGACATTAAGAGAGAGGTGAAGCGATGAAGTGCTGCTGTAGTGGTCTAGGCAATTTCATGGAGAAAATAGAGCTTGAGATAAGCTTGAAAGAATGGGCTGGGAGCTGAGTTTGAATAGAGTAAAAGCATCATGATTCTAATACTTGGTAGACTTCTCAGTGCCCTTTATTAAGAATCTTGAGATTTTAGGTACTTTTTATACTTTTATTTTTAATTAATTTTTTTTTTTTTGAGACAGGGTCTTGCTCTGTTGCCCAGGCTGGAGTGCAATGGCATGATTTTAGGCCACCACAGCCTCAGCCCCCTGGGTTCAAGCAATCCTCACCTCAGCCTCTTGAGTAGCTGGGAACACAGGCATGTGCCACCATGCACAGCGAATTTTTGCATTTTTTGTGGAGATGGGGTTTTGCCATGTTGGTCAGGCTGGTCTTCAGCTCCTGGGCTCAAGTGATCCTCCCACCTTGGCTTCCCAAAATGCTGGGACTACAAGTGTGAGCCACTGTGCCCAGCCCTTTTTATAACTTGAAACTAAAAGGTAAAACTTTAGACAAATTAAATGTAACAGAGTTTAACTGAAGAAAGAATGATTCTCAAATTGGACAGTCCCCAAAACTGGAATAGATTGGAGTGGCTCCAGGACTGCCACACTGGTTGGATAGGATTTTTCTTTTCTTTCTTTTTTTTTTTTTGGAGACGGAGTTTCACTCTTGTTGCTCAGGCTGGAGTGCAATGGTGCGATCTTGGCTCACTGCAACCTCTGCCTCCTGGGTTCAATCGATTCTCCTGCCTCAGCCTCCTGAGTAGCTGGGATTACAGGCACACTCCACCATACCCAGCTGATTTTTTGTATTTTTAGTAGAGACAGGATTTCCCCATGTTGGTCAGGCTGGCCTCGAGCCCATGACCTCAGGTGATCTGCCTGCCTCAGCCTCCCAAAGTGCTAGGATTAAGGAAAGTGATGTATAGAAAATGGAAGTGAGGTACAGAAACAACTAGATTGCCTACAGCTCAGTGTTTGCTTTCCTTGAATAGGTCTGAAGAGTTGGCTGCTTGTGATTGACCAAAACTGGCCGCCATGACTGACTGAGACTCAGCTACTTGTTACAAGAGTAGGTTGCAGCCTGTTTACACATTCAGTTAGGTGACAGTTCACTACGTATGGAGGAACCTTTAGTCCAAACCTAAAATACATAAGGCTGCAGAATTAGGCTAAACTTAATTTAACAAACCATTCTCCAACTCTCCAGGTTGAAAAATACCAAGGAATCCCTCTTCAACCAGAGACAATCTTTATGACTTTGGGTTTTCCCTTAAGCTTAGAAGTCAATTCTGAGCATGGTGTGAACGTTTGGACTGTTGATTAAGGAACAGTTAAAAGGGACCTGGGGAGGGTGCTCTGTTCCCTAAGACATTTAAAATCCGTTCAAAATAATCTCCTGTCGTCAATATATGGAGAAAACCAGGCCTGAGCAGGAAAATGTTATTACTATAAGTCTTCCACGCAAAGATTTTTGTCTGAGACGCAGTCTGCCAAAAGGTTCTCCAAAATGCAGCTTTAAGGTTCTATAGTAACCAGAGATCAGGAGTATGTTTCCAATAAATTTAGACATCCTGAACAATAGTTTTATAATTTAAAATTTGCTTGAAACATTGCAATCTAGTCAATAATACCAGAGGTGCTACTCAAATGAGACGCTCAACGAAGATCACCAATTTCCCTTCTAACAAAGAATGGCCATTTCCCCCATCCCTTCACGTCTCATTCATGAGGTTTTTCTCTTTAAATAGGAGATGCATTTAAAGGCTTCTTGTATTTTCTCTAAAGTGTTCATTTCTTTTCTTTCACTCTTCCCCTTTTTTTCTGTCTAAAGTCTTTAATACTTCTTGCCTGCCACTTTAATTATTTAATTTTTTTACTACATTATTTAAAGAAAAGACAGTTTTGAGACTGCAGTGTGTATGAAGACAGTATGACTCCACGCAAAATTGAAGAAAACTGCATAGCACTGCACAACAGCAGATAATTTAGCACAGAATACATTGCAATCTCTACTCCTATCTTAATACGTATCCTTCTGCAAATATGAACTAAATGACCATTTTACGGCCAGGCGCGGTGGCTCACGCCTGTAATCCCAGCACTTTGGGAGGCCGAGGTGGGTGGATCACGAGGTCAGCAGTTCGAGACCAGCCTGGACAATATGGTGAAACCCCATCTCTACTAAAAATACAAAAATTAGCCAGGTGTGCTGGCATGTGCCTGTAGTCCCAGCTACTCAGGAAGCTGAGGCAGAACGATCACTTGAACCGGGGAGGCAGAGGCTGCAGTGAGCCGAGATCACACCACTGTACTCCAGTCTGGGTGACAGAGCGAGACTCTGTCTCAAAAAAACAAAAACAAACAAACAAACAAACAAAAAACCCCACCATTTTGCTTAATGGTATCAGGTATATATCAATTAAGAAAAGACCTTCAGGAGCTTGAAGAAAGACAATATATGTGAAGGCATATCATTATTTTTTGTTAAAAGCATTTAGAAATGGGTCAAAGACGAGACAAGACTAGAAATGCTTATCACAGCATTTGAACACAAAATTTTCCTCCCGACCAACAAATGGAATAACAGTAGCACTGGAACACAACTACAATTTGTACAAATGCAGGATTCTTTTACACTGCTGACACATTCTTGAACCAAAAATTTAAAAATTACCTAAGAGGTAGAGATAGATGTGCTTTATTCTTCTAATTTTTTCTATAATTTTATTTATCCTAAATCTTTTTTTTTTATTTTTAATGCCCATGGGTACATAGTAGGTATATATATTTATGGGGTACATGAGATGATTTGATATAGACAGGCAATGTGAAATAAGCACATCATGGAGAATGGGGTTTCCATCCCCTCAAGCACTTATCCTTTGGGTTACAAACAATCCAAGTACACTCTTTTAGTTATTTTAAAATGTAGAATTTAGTATTGATTATAGTTGCCCTGTTGTGCTATCAAATAGTAGGCCTTATTTATTCTTTCTATTTTTTTTTTTTTTTTTTTTGGTACCCATTGATATGGTTTGGATTTGTGTCCTCACCCAAATCTCCTATTGAATTGTAATCCCCAATGTTGGAGGTGGGGCCTGGGTAGGGGGTGATTAGATCATGGTGGGAGATGTCTCAGGAACAGCTTAGCACCACCCTCCTTGGTACTGTCCTCCTGACAGTGATTTCTTGCAAGATCTGGTTATTTAAAACAGTGTGGCACTTCCCCCTTTGCTCTCTCTTCCTCCTGCTCTGGCCATGTCATGTGCCTGCTCCCCCTTTGCCAAGCGGGTGCTACTATGCTTTCTGTACAGCCTGCAGAACCATGAGTCAATTAAACCACCTTTGTTTATAAATTGCCCAGTCTCAGGTATCTCATTATAGCAATGTGAAAATGGACTAATATACCTATTAACCATCCCCACCTCTAGCCCCCCACTACCCTTCCCAGCCTCTGGTGACCATCCTTCTACTCTCTATGTCTGTGTATTCATCTGTTTTGATTTTTAGATCCCACAAATGAGTGAAAACCTGCAATGTTTGTCTTTCTTTGCCTGACTTATTTCACTTAACATAATGACCTCCAGTTCCATTCATGTTGCTGCAAATGACTGGATCTCATTCTTTTCATGGCTGAATAGTACTCCATTGTGTATGTGTGTAGACGTCAACCCCCATGATCTAATCACCTCCTACCCAGGCCCCACTTCTAACACTGGGGATTACAATTCAATAGGAGATTTGGGTGAGGACACAAATCCAAATCCACATTTTCTTTATCCATTCATCTGTTGATGGACATGTAGGCTATTTCCAAACGCTAGCTATTGTGAATAGTGCTGTAACAAACATAGGAGTGCAGATATCTCTTTAATATATTGTTTTCCCTTCTTTTGAGTGTACACCCAGCAGTGGGATTGCTGGATCATACGGTGGCTCTATTTTTAGTGTTTTGAGGAACCTCCAAACTGCTCTTCATAGTGGGTGTACTAATTTACATTCCCACCAACAGCTTACAAAGGTTCTCTTTCTTCCACATCCTCACCAGCATTTGTTATTGCCTGTCTTTTGGATAAAAGCCATTTTAACTGAGGTAAGATGATATCTCATGGTAGTTTTGATTTGCAGTTCTCTGAGGATCAGTGATGTTGAGTACGTTTTAATATGCCTGTTTGCCATTTGTGTCTTCTTCTGAGAAATGTCTTATTCAGATCTTTTGCCCATTTTTTATTGGATTATTTAATTTTTTTCTTATTGAGTTGTTTGAGCTTCTTAATATTCTGGTTATTAATCTTTTGTTAGAGGGATCAATTGCAAATACTTTCTCCCATTCTATATGGTGTCTCTTCACTTTGTTGACTGTTTCCTTTGCTGTGTAGAAGCTTTTTAACTTGACGTGATCACGTTTGTCCATTTTTGCTTTGGTTGCCTATGCTTATGGGTATTGCTCAAGAAAGATAGATGTACTTTAAAAAATCATTTTCTGATTGGAACAGTAGCAGTTTATTGTAGAAAACAGTAATATAAATAAAAATATTTCATAATCTCCCAAATACCAAACCTCTACTCACCATCTTGGTGTATTTTTTTAAAATTCTCTTTCTCTCTGTTGGCATTATACAAATTATATCTATATACATATTTATATGTATAAATATATAAATAAAAATATAAAATATATAAACATGCATACATATATACATGTATGTGTGTATGTACATACATATACACATATATACATGCATAGTTTTATTCTGTTTTATATTTTAGTTATGTTCACTTATATATTTCAAATATATTATTTCTATTTTTCTACTCATTTTTAAGTATGTGTTTTCATGGCTGCAAAAGAGTCTATCATATGAATGTAGTATGCACACATACATAATCATTATATATACACATATATACAGTCACATATCACTTAATGACAGTGACACATTCTGAGAAATGCATCATTAGGCAATTTGTCATTGTGTGAACATCACAGAGTGCATTTCCACAAACCTAGAGGTACAGCCTACTCTACTATGTACCTAGACACAGCCTATTGCTCCTAGGTTACAAATCTATACAGCATGTTACTACACTGAATACTGTAGGCAATTGAAACACAATGTTTATGTATATATTTTATCTTTTTATTTATAGCATTTATATATCTAAACATAGAAAAAGCAATGCATTGAGCTATGACGTTGCTAAGGCCACAATGTCACTAGGTAACAGGAATTTTTCAGCTCCATTATAATCTTATGGAACCACTGTCGTATATGTGGTCTGCTGTTGACAGAAACATCATTATGTAGTGTATGACTGTATAACCATTACTCCATTGTTGGAAATACAAGCAGCTTACAATTTGGGGTACATATTACAGATAATGCTGTATCAACATCTAGAAAGGGCCCACTTTTTGGTCATAAGATAGCAGAGTTAAATGATTTTCACAGAGTAAGTTTCATAAAGTTCCAGAATGACTTAATAGTTTCCTGAAAGTTCATTGTATAACTTTTGAGATAATCCACTCTATAGGAAAATCATATTATTGTAAAGAACACTATAATGAAGGTATATTGCATAGTATTCACACCATGAACCCTGAAATAAGACTGTTAGGCTCAAATTCAAGATTTACTGCTTGTTGTGCTTACATAAATTTCTTAAATTTTTTCTGTCCATCCCTGTTTTTAAAATGAGTATAATTCTAGGATGTATTTATAAATGTATTGTGAAGATTTACAAAGTTATGAAAATGGATTTAGCATGTTACTTCATATAGTTTTGTACTAAAATTACAAGCAAATGTTATTTTTATTAATATCTTAGTGTACGAAATATTGTACACCAAAATACCTCTGAAAACCATCGAGTAACAAGTGTTACTTTACTTTCTCCACGTAAACATTCTAAAGGCTTTTAACTGGATTCCATGTTAAAAGAAAAAAACCTCAACATTTGATTAATCCACTTGATTGTCTTAGTGTGTTATCTCTATCATTTATCTACTTTTTTATGTAATAACACAAATAGTCTAATAGATCCATTGCATAATATTGTGCAGAGACTATGGTGCTGAGTTACCCTTGGTAGAACATGCCCTCTGAATTGCCCAGATTCTCAAACCTATACCCCTTTTACACAGTATCTACTGAGAATTTTTCTATCTGGGCTATGAATCCAAGACATAAGAGTTGGTGCAGGCTGTCAAAGAGGTTACAGATGAATAGACCTGCTATTACTTTGTGACTCAATTCCTTTCGGAAATTCTGTCCGGAATCAGAGTGGCTGACGGTAATTAAGCATCAGAAGTGATGCTACATGGCCCCCTTAGAACAGCTAACTGAATAGAGCAATTTCAACCAGTGAGCATATGGGCATTTAACATGCTTTAGAAATTAGGAGCTTCATAGGGTTCTTCTCATTGCCTAGAATATACTTTAACCTCCACATCACCATTTGGTGATGAATCTTCAAAATTCAGCTCAGGGTATCTGCTCTGACAAAAAGTGTTTCCCAAAGCATATGTCTCCCTTGCCCACAACAGTCACAAACTGCACTGTAGCCAACTCTATGCTTTTCCTTCCTGCCTCCTTCATCTACCTATCTACCTACCTACCTACCTACACACACACACACACTGAACTTAAAACTCTAGAAAACAAATACCATGTCCAATTCTATTTTCTATCCTAAGCAGCAAACATGAGTTAGGTACCTAATATCTACTTACTGAATGAATAATTCTGTAGTCTACCATTTCTGGTATGGAGTGACGGTTCATATCACTTCAATGCCAGGAAATATGCTCATCAATTAGTAATATTGACAGAGATTAAAATGCATATGTCTTCTGAAGTATTTATGAATGGAATGATGTATCCAGGATTTCCTCAATATATTCCAGCTTCTTTGGGGGGATAGTGACAGAAATTGTAGGTATTGATGAAAAAAATTTGCCACATATTGATAATTGGTGAAGTTAGGTTATGAACAAGGAGGAGATAAATGTACTATTCTGTCTAAATTGCTGTATATTTGAAAACTTTCATAATACAAAGTAAATACACATACACAATCACAAAATGGAAAACAAAAACTCACAACCAAACACATTGACTTTATAATGTTAGCATCTTAGAAAAGGGTGGACATTGGTGGATTTTTATAGCACAACTGTTATGTTTGGGCGCATATGATTTGAACCAGTCTTCTTGTATAGTTTGCTCTGCTATGAAAGTCTAACTACTACTGTACTTCAGCCAAAACTGGTGGGATTATAAGAGCTAGATGGATAAAAGTCTCCTTTATACAAGGATCCAAAGGCAGACATTTAACCAAAAATAAAAAGAAAGAGAAACAAACTATGGGCTTCAGAAAGAAAAAGAAACAAACTATAAGCTTCAAAGATTTAAAATCTGGCCAATAAAACTCATCTGCAAAGTCCTGGGAGATGGCAGCATGACTGAGGTGGTAGTGTATATGTTTATGTTGGCTGTTTCGTTCCCCTACACACCTTAGACATCTCTAATTAATCCCTTTGGAGCAGTGGTGGCTGGAATTCATAGCTCACGGTCTTGTCACATGCCAGCCAAATGTAATCCTCAGACACTGCACCCACATGTTAAGGGACATTATTGCCCTTCAGATTTAAGAATAACTGCTTGATTGGGCCTAGAGTGCTTGACCCTGCCTAACCATTAACATCAATTCAATCAGAAAGGAGGAACTGGGTATAGATATTTTTAAGAGTTGCCGCAAATGATTCTGCTTTGGTAGACAAATACCCTAAAAGCTGTAAGACAGCAGCCTCAACCACAGAAAGATGTCATGAGTATTGAGAAGTGAGAAGAGGACATTTTGCAATGGGATGCTGTGGTGTGCTGGCCAGATATTCCCCCTCCACCCTTTCAGGACCAAGGCACTCATTCTTTGAGCTTCTGTGGGCTTTTATTCACACTTGAATCCCTTTTGAGAATTGCCTCAACCCACGGAAGCTGCCTCACTCAAGGTTGCATGCCTCCACTTGCAGTGGTCCACATCCGACAACTGTATAAGTAAAAATGCCCAACCCCCTTGCCTCAGTTTGGGACACTTTTTTTTTTTTTGAGATGTAACTTTGCTCTTGTCCCTCAGGCTGGAGGGCAGTGATGCGATCTCAACTCCCTGCAACCTCTGCCTCCCAGGTTCAAGTGATTCTCCTGCCTCAGCCTCCCAAGCAGCTGGGATTACCGGCATGCGCCACCACACCTGGTTAATTTTGTATATTTTTTTTTTAGTAAAGACAAGGTTTCACCATGTTGGCCAAGCTGGTCTCGAACTCCTGACCTCAGGTGATGTGCCCAACTTGGCCTCCCAAAATTGCTGGGATTACAGGTGTGAGCCACCATGCAATTTGGGACACAGGTGTGGCCTATGCAATTTGGGACACATCTCATGGGCCATCCCTGCTTCAGAGCTCCCCATGGGTTCAGTTAATCTTCTTCTGCAACTGTATCACAGGTCAATTTTTTCTCTGCCCAGTCCTCTTGGAAGGGCCTCTGCTTCCTTCCCAATTTGTTTACCAAGCATGTTTCTCCATAGCATTTCCCAGTAAACTAGCTGCCTAGAAATCTCCTGTCAGAGGCTACTTCCCAGAAAATCTAACCTAAGATAATCTCAAGGGCTTTGCTGGGATCCTGCTTAGCTTTAGTGCTTATCCACCTGCATTTCTCAAGTGGGAACAAGAAACCCCAGTATTTGTTTTGCTAAAATTGATTGTTTACACCATCAACTCAGAACTACACTAGAGCTGCTTTTCCAATAGAGCTGTGTTTCCAAAAATCTCTTCATTTTTACTAATCATAAAAGATGGAAAACTTGAGGCTATCACTCATAATTAATTAGTGCATCAAAAACATTAAGTATGAGAAACATTTATCTATATTTTCCAAATCCGTAAAAATAATTATGAAAAATTATGACTGTTCTTTCTCTCAGACGTCTCCAGAATCATTTAGTGATATCTGGGTCTTCTTTGGGCTGTTCAACTTCCTCTTCCTCTAATGGGTATCCCTCAAGGATCTCTGATGTTACTTTGTTCTTTTCCTAAATTGGCTCATTTCCTGAATTTTCTTTGCCTCCTGGTCAATATAGGCAAAGATGGCAGCTTTTACTGGAAGGCTTGTTGGAAGTAGGTCTTTTGGTTCATATAAACCTAAAGAGTTATCCACGGGAGACAGTTGTGGCTGAGTGTGTCTAATGTCAATAGACTTTGATATTATTCAAGCAGAACTGATGAATGACTATCAATTCATACCCAGTTATACAACAAACAGAACTGTGACTTGTGCTTTACAATTTGGGTAGGCAGCTTACTTTGCTCTAGATCTTTGCTAGTCAATTTGTGATTTATGAATCAATAGCGTTGACCTGAGGCCGGGCACGTGGCTCATGCCTGTAATCCCAGCACTTTGGGAGGCCAAGGTGGGTGGATCACGAGATAAAGAGATGGAGACCATCCTGGCCAAGATGGTGAAATCCCATCTCTACTAAAAATGCAAAAATTAGCTGGGCGTGGTGATGCGTGCCTATAGTCCCAGCTACTTGGGAGGCTGAAGCAGGAGAATCGCTTGAACCCGGGAGGCAGAGGTGGCAGTGAGCCACTACACTCCAGCCTGGGTGACAGAGCAAGACTCTGTGTCAAACAAAAAACAAAAAACAAACAAAAAAACCAGTATTGACCTGAGCTCATGAGAAGTGCACAATTTTGGCTCCTGGCTCTAACCCATGGCTACTAAATCAGAATGTGCTTTCAAAAAAGATTATTTCACGCTTCTAGGAGGCTCCCAGGTGATATTGATGCTGCTGATCCACAGAACACATTTCAGGAAGTAAGGCTGCAGATAGTTTTATCATATTTCTAGTAGTTGCAATGGTAACCCTTATAGGAAGCTGGGTTGTGGATGTGTCTGCCTGTATCTCCCAGTGCTGTGTTTAAAGCCCTACTTATTGTCACAACAAGCCAAGTGAGTGAGAATTAGACAGAAAGCAGTACCCAAGGATGATAGATGGTGGGTGTTCCCAGAGAAATGAAGAGAGTCCTTGTTGTGTGGGTAGAACTGCTGTCCGATGTGGGGATGCCACTTAGAGACCAGCTCTGGGAAATGGCTAATTATCTCTTTGAGAAAGCCCACCAAGAAGCAGCTTTCACATGGAGGAAAATGTTGCCAGGACAGAGAATGGCCTCTCCACCAGCTCTGTTCAGAGGCAGCAGAAAGGAGAGCCTGTGACTGGAAATCACACCAGTAAGGGCATTTTTTAAACTTTGAAAATATAAGGGAAAAGCCCTTCCCTGGGAAATTGGAGACCTGGATACTGGGTCTGGCTCAATCACCAACCAGATATAAACACCAATACATTAGCTATACTCTGGGTTTCACTTATTTCATCTGTAAAATGAGAGTTTCTAAGATCTTACCCAGCTCTTTAGCATCTAAGAACTCAAAAGCCCAGAATTGGTTGCAAAATCTGCTCTTGCCACAAGAGGGAGTCATTTTTCTGAGATAATAGAAATTCTATGCATAGTCTTAATGAAAAGATTTAGGCAAACAATAACATTTGAGCACCCAGAACTAAATGGTCTTTCGTAAATAATTTAAAAACAATTTTAAAAGGCTTATTAACTTTTTTAACTTAGATTAAATTGTGACTAATTCCTTGCTTGAACAAAACAAAACAAAATAAAAAACAGAGAGAGACAATTGAGAAAGATCAATAGAGCAAAAGAAAACATTGATTATCTACAAATAAAACAAAGAAGGTCTTGACTTTCCTCCAAAGATTCCTTAGGAATTCAAGCCGGTTCAGTGTTCCTCCTATTTTTTGCGCACTGTCAAATCCTGGGGGTTTCCTGACCCTTTGGTACAAAGTTTTGTGTGTCTAAGAATTAACGTTAGACTCAAGGTGTGTCTAACTGACAACAAACAATTCTGGCAGAGAATAAACTGGTACATAAGGCAAAGGGAGGCACTGTTTATAGGATTCCAAACATCTGTATGAGAAGCGAAGCATTCCATCAAGAGTCAACATATTGCCTCCACAAAAGATGTTTTTCAGATACTGTGCCTTCATGTCAGCACTGAGCTAAGGAGCTACAGTCTCTTCCTTTGTCCCAGATCACCCAGACTCCCTTACTGTAACTTATCTCACCATTGTTCTTTCTTCTTTCCTCTATCTTTCCATGTTGTGAAAGGGAGTTTTCCAGTCTGAGGGTGGTTGGCCTGTCTGCCGCAGGTAGAGTAAAGAAAATGGGATGTGAACTATGAGTGAAGGCTGGGAGAAGAGGAAGCACTGGTTGACTTTTGGTGGGCAACCTGAAAGAAACCTGTGAATGACATCTCTCCTCCCTGCTCTTAACTAGAGAGCGTGTCTCAGAGAACTGTGCTGTTTAAGAGCTAGAAGGCACTCTCAAGGTCACCTGGTACAATATTTCCCAAAGAGGAGCATTTTCTGTTCATACAATAGGATATTATTTTAGCTTATGCATAGACATAGAAGCAACACTGACTTGTAGAGGGAGAATCTAATCCCTCCTAATGGCCTCAAGGAATATGCCTTCTTCTTATCCTGCAATGTTTCTAAAATCCCTCTATCAGTTACCAATTTCTCATTTTTGACACACACACACACACACACACACAAAGCTTTTACCATAAAAAAAATCAGAGTGGTCACCAGGCAACACTATCTAGCTAGAATATAATAGTATTGCTTGATTTGTTGCATTGATTTTTATGGCTATGTGCTATTTATAACAATGATATTGGTTTCTCTATCCATAATGCCATCACATTTGCTTTTTAAGTAAAGAAGTGAATTGACTTAAAGAAAAATGTTGGGTAATTAATAGTACAAGCGGTACACAGATAAGTCAAAAAACGTGCAGATGGTACCAGCAGGTAGAGTTATTGACAATAAGCCCATAACTCTGGCTTCTGACTTGATAAGTTTTCATACATGTTTTGTATCTGGTTCTATAGTGGGATTGACCACTAATGAGTTACTTTAATCAGGCTGACACAGAAAAACAAATGTGCTCTAATCTCCTTTCAACTGGTCAAGTTTTAACTTTATTAGGTATATTAAATAGCCCATATTGCTCCTTTGGGACACACAGAAAAAGGGGGAAAATTCCTTTTGTGCCAAACAGTACAGCTCTATGTTAAATCCCACAGCAGCCCACAGGCAAATCCCATAGCTGCCAATACCATATCAAAGAAGGTTCTCTATTTCCATATCCCTGTAGCTCAGACTTAATAGCACTGGGTTTACTTAATTACAACAAATTTTTTCCAATAATAATCCTTACAACTAGTGCTTTCTCTGGCCCTGGGCCAGTCACTCAATAAAGCAAAGACCTAACTGTTATTTCCTTTAGGCAGGAAATCCTTTCTCTATAATCTCAGACATTTCTTATAACTTTATTTGTATGTTTATCATCAATCAGTACAATCAGACTCCTTGAATTATGTGAGCTCCATGAAGGCAGGGGTCTCATCTGTTTCGTTGACTGCTGTGTTTTCAATGCTTGGAAGAGTGCCTGCTCTTCAACAAGCATTTGTTGATTAACGGACAGATTAATTAACTGCACTGGTGGGAACAAGTCTTGATTTGGGGGAATTGCTTGTTTATGTAAAGCCAACTGGAACAGCTGTTCTGTGTAGGTGCACATCACAGAAGCAGCTTTCATCTTAAAGGGAAGATAAAGAACACGCCAGTGATGGAAGTTATGCTCAGCTTGGGAAATCACAGATTTTGAAAAGTGCCAGAGGTTATCTACTCTGTATTGAACGTTGGAACCTTCCCAGCTGGTAAAATGCCTAATAATTATCCAAGGTCATCAGGAAAGTAGGTTGTTTGGCGACTCATTGTACGTGGCCAACAGGTAAGTTTTCTTCTTGGGAAATAACACAGGGTTTTCAAAGCCTCCTGAGGTTACTATGATTTTTGGTTTTAAATAAACATTCAGTTGGTTTGATGTACACCTTGGATTTCATGTTTCTAACAAAAACAATTCACGTTAGTTCAGTGGAAAATACAAAATCAACAGGAAAATTCAGGATTATGGATAGAATTGTTAGTTTAGAAGAGACTGGTTCCTTGAGTCTCACCTGTAGCCACAACACTTCATTTTCTTAACATATTTCTTAGGTGGAAAGCACTGGGAATACAATGTGTAATCCCTACCCTCAGGGAGTATTATCACAGCCTAAGGGGAAGACAAACAGGTGAGCCAGTAACTACAATTCACGGTAACTACAATTCATGTGTGTCATAGGTCCTGTAAGGGAAGAAAGTGAATGTTGCTAGTGGAGCATTCAGGAGTGGCAGTAACTCAGTCTTTCTGCGCATGGTGGGGGTAGGCGGGCCAGGAAGAGCTTCTGAGAAGAGGTTACTAATCTGAAGTTAGTTAGTACTTGTAGGACATGGCCAGGTAAAGATTCAATGTTCTACCAAGAAAGAAGAAGATGCTTCCCTTATAAGGTCTAATTTTTCATGCTTAAGGATAACTTCTAATTTGCTATGCATTCTGTTTCTCTCAATAGTCTTAATGTATCATTACAAAAGAAGGAGAAGGTGGTGATGAACTTCAGTCCATAACCATGTAAGAATGTCATCTGACCTGCTGCTTCTGGGCTAAGAGAGTGACAGTGCCTTCTCTGTTATTCCGGTGAAACCATCTGCTCTCTTGGTTCCCCGGCCTTGCCACTGGCTTCCCTGTTCTCCTGCTTGCAGACAGCATATCACAGGACTTCTCAGATTCCATAATCATATGAACCAATGTGTATAATAAATCCTCTTTCAGGTATATCTCTTAGTGTATGTCCTGTTGGTTCTGTTTCTCTGAAGAACCCTAATACACTGCCTTTCTAGACATATCTGCTGTCCCTTCTTTCTCTCCCTAACCTCTACTTACCCACAGTACATACACGCTCTTTAATCCATCCAAGTTGATTTAATTTCATTCTCTCAATGAATCCTGCTATTTTACATTGCTGAAACTTAGCACATGCTGCTCCTCTGCCTCAAATATTCTGTGATCCTTGCGGGCGTGGGGGTAAAGATTACATAGCCTTACAATTCCAGTGAGGTTGGTCTTTGAGGAGTCCTCCTGGGCAAACAATCTGAGAGAAATGCCTCTCCTCTGGTCTTTAGTAGTAGCATGTTTCTGTCTCCTAGGACTTCTTGCACTCTTGGTCTATTTCCCTTATTAGGTTTGAGTTCCTTGGGGAATGAGCCACGTTTTAATTCACTTGCAATCACTATAGTTGTGTAAATGTCATCACGGAGGGAAGGTGAGTGAAGAGTATATGTGAAGCCTTTATACTATTTTTGCAGTGTTTCGTGAGTATCAAACAACTACAAATGAAAAATATTTTTGAAATGAATTTTGTTATGGGTTAAAATCCTGTATCAAATAAATAAATCTAGGGGAAACAACCACTCCATGTAGCATTTCATTTTCTATAATTTAAAAAATATTAACATCAGATGTCATATTTCCTCCCAAAGGAGAATGGATAGGGAATTCTAAGAGTCCCTTAGGGAAACTTAGAATGCATTTTGGTCATTGTCACTCAACCTTCCCCTTCACCTGCCAGGAAGAGACTTCTGTAAATTTCTTACCCAAAGACAGCCTATGATTTAAAAAAAAAAAAAAAAGACTTATCTCTCTTGTCATCTGAGAACAATAACCAGGTTCTAGAAACATGTGCACTCTCAAAACTAAACATTGCTGTGTACTGTGGAAGCCCTTGGCAGCATTAGCTTTGATGCTGTCTAGAGGGGTGAAGCATTTGCAGGTTTCCTATTTATCATCCAAACATCCAGCCCCAGGGCTACCTCAGGGTCCTGGCCAAATTTCACTTTTTCTAATTTATTATAGTTTGTACCTTTAAGTGCCTGGGGACAACTGCAAACTTGTTTGAGGTGAGGTAAGTTTCCTGAACTTACACCAGGGGCCCTACTGGGTCTCAGGCCCAAGAGATAATCAAGGTAAAGTGAATTCCCATCTTTCAATCCATTCAGTTTACTTGACAACAGTATTTAGTTGGTAATTACATATCTAGGACTGGTATTAGTGATAAAATATTCACAATTTATTGTAGTTTACACATGTAAGTGTCTGGTGAGGACTGTAAAGTGGTTTGAGGAGAAACCATCAAGTAGAAGTGAGTTCTCATCCATCAATTCATTCTGTTCCTTTGACAGTAGTATCTTTAATCAAAACAACAACTGGTTGGCAATCACCTTTGTTTCCCCAGAGTCATGCACGTAGTAGGTATTCATTATTTGCTAAATGAATACATGACTGCTCTGTTGGTTTCCTAGGCTATTGAAAGTTCTTCCTACCTTAATCTCTCCCTGTCCCTGGTTGACTTCCCATCTACATGAACTCTATTCCCATTTATTTTCTCTTTATTCCCAGAGCTTTGACACATGTCACTTGAGGTGACCTAACGACATCCACTTAATGTGCTTGATAGATTCTTATTCACATCCTTAGTCTGAATAGCAGGGCATACTCAGGCACCCAACATGTCCACAGAGAGAAGAGGGAGATGGTGTCACCAAAAGCAAAAGCTGCAATTGCCAGCCTATAGATGCCACCGATTACCACGCCAGAGACAAGAAACTTCACGACTCTAGACTCTGTTTTCTCATCCATAGGGGAATACAATATTAATCTTTTACAACATTTCTAGCTTTATGAAGCTAACAGGATTATTTAATATCTCTGTTCCAATAGTAGCAGAGTATAACAAATAGCAATTTTTAAAAAGAGCACTCTCAAAGAAGTTAAAGTTTTCAACTGCATTTTGGTAAGAATTTTGGGAGATAAAACTTCTTATGACATTATTATTAAATAATAAGCAAAGAGGAGGGGAAAAAAACCTCTTGGCAACATATATGGAACATTAATTCACTCTCTTGCCACTTACAGGGTGCCTGGTGATATGGCAGCAAAATCAAGAGCTCGCTTTTTTGGAGCTTAAGTTCTGAGGATGTAAGGAGTTGAAGAGACATAAACCTTGCCAGAGGGTGCTAAGCCCTATGGGGCTAGTCACCATCATTATTATCATCCCTGTGTTTGCACCACAGCTGCAGCTTCCAAAGCACTTTCCCATTCATTATTTCATTTGTTCTTCACATAATAGGGAGGACAGACATTTTGTAGATAGGAAAATGGAATCTCAGAGAGGTCAAGCTCAGGACGCAACCTTATGCATGCAAGCAGATTGGTGGGTAAGGACAAGGTTTGAGCGTCAGAAACACTACTGCCCCAAGAAAGATCTGATAAGTAATGAAGAAGTCATTATTGCTTGTGGATTGACAAGTTGACTGCATTTCAAGTAGAGTCCAGGCCGCAGTCAAGCAATTATTTACATTTTTCTACGTACCTCAAATTGATAAGAAGGACAATGTTCACATGGAAGGAGTTTCAGGAATGAGCAGCAGGTAAGAAGAGGATTTTTTGGGGGTGAAAGATAATTAAACTCAAACTCAATTTTTCCTTGGGATCCTAGAGGGACACCTCCAAGAAAATCCTCTGGAGTGGGGTAGGGCCTAAGAGATCCAGAGGTGATCTTCTGACTCTATATCCTCAAACTCCCTCACTACCCTGGGAAACCCCCTGAAGAGAGCTTCTGGGTTTGGAAGAGCCCATATTCCTTCAACACAGCTTCTTCATCTCCTAATTCCTAGTGCCTGAAAGGGTATGCAATCAATGAATATTCATGGACCAGTTAGACAAGAAAATGATTTTAATAATATAAAAATTATTTTACATGAAAATCCATCGCTATGCTGCCTATATTATTTCTGTATTTATTTGCAAAATTTCTGTCAATAATGTTTCACTAGAACACATTCTCTCTGTTAATAGAAAGGTTTTCCTTTAGTTTTCAAAAACAAATAGAGCTTGGTGATGGCAGGAAGCCTCTTGCTACTGAATTCTGTGTGCCTAGCTGTTCGTTAAGGTAGATAATGCAACTCTTTTAACATGCTGGTGTTGGAGCTCTGCATACCCATCTTAGTTGGCTTAAAGATAGAACAAACAGCTATTGAAATTAAAGGTGACAACTTGTGACCCCAAGACCTGTCTGAAGTCCAGAACCAGAGATATTATGATAGTAGTATATTTTATATCCTTAAAATTTAAAAAATACATTCACTTTAATTCAGGTAATACTTTTTGAGTCCCTCTATCTGCCAGGCTTGTTGAAAGGGCTAATTTTGTTTGGAAGTGTAATGTAGGAAACTTGTATGAGGCCTAGTTGCAGGATAGGAGAACAAATGAAGACCCTGACATTTAGACTCCCTTTATCCTTCTTTGGATCACTTCATATTGGAAAAGTAACTCTCTGGACAGTTATTATCACTAATTTGCACGTATAAAAAAGTTTATGTTTACTGTTGCCTGTGTTTTGTGCTGACTGAGTTAATAAAGAAACACAGAAAGGAAACTAAGTTGTCAATAAAATTCCAGCAAAGAGAAGTAAGGGCAATATCAGGTTAGCTGTTGTCTCTTTAATACATAGTAGTGTCAAGAGAGAAGAAAAAAATCCCTTTTGACACATATCTATATTCATTTTTGTTGCTGCAAATATGATTATAATTAGGGCTACTTTTCTGTCTTTCCTGACATCTCTTGGGGAGATGACAGCGTGTTTTGCATGATGTTACAGTAAGTGAAACTTTAAAACATGGTTTAGCAAAATGATTTTCTCAGGGCATTGAGGCCCATGATTGAATGAATGGGTAGTGGGGTTGTTGACTTTCTAAAATTGACCCTTCCCTTCCGGCTGGCATGTTTCAGAGTGGTTGTTATCTGGGAGTGACCTAATCATGTATGAAAGGGTGAGGTCATTGGGAAGCCCCCACCCTTCCTATACTTACAATGCTGAGACCTTTTATACCAAAGTCAGATGCCAAAACCCAGCCAGGGGTGGAGTCCACCAGCCAGACTTCAACCAGGAGGTTAGTCTTAAGAAAGTTGATTTCCATGAGCAAAAAGTTGAAGACAGTATGCGGGAGACTAGCTTGGATAAGAAAAATTACAAATGTAAAGAATTTTTGAATAAATGAGAAAGTGAGGGGTCATCTGAATCAACCCAACTGTGTAGCAATGGAATAAAGTTTAAAAGGTCTATGACCTTTTTTTTTTTTTTTTCCCCCCCTGTTTTAACCAATATCCAACAATGGAAAAAATAAGATTGTTTTAAAGAAGCTAAAGATTAAATGCAATAATCATGAGCTTTTCATGATTCAGCAATTTCCCATTTTGGCTCACTAACTTATAAAACATAAGCAAGTTTTTTCCCCACTTCTAATCTCCAAATTCTTATGTCCCTAGAAAAAGAAAAAAAAAGAAATTTGAGGATATTTTTTTCTCCTGCTTCTATTTAGCATTAGTAGTCCTTGATGTATCCTCAATACATATGTCTAGCACAAAGTAAGTGATCAATATGCGTTTCTGAATGAATGACTGACTGACTTAAAGACTTGACTCCTTTGTGCTGGGCATTTGAGGGCCATGAAGATGAATTCACTAGAGTTCTTGTTTCCATTGAAGTAACAGGTTGATAGAGGTAATAATATACCTGGATAAATTAGTGGTATGCAAAGTAGAAAGTGCTATAATAACTTAGCCTCATGCTTATTTGAACATCTATTATGTGTTATCTGCTTTATATATAACTTGTTTGTTACTAAAACCTCCCTGAAATGGCAGGAATTATCATCATCATTTTTTTAGTGACAAAACTGAGGCCTGTATAGGCCAAGTACTTTCCCTAAAGTCATGGAGCTGGACAGAAGTAAAAACAGAATTTGAATCAGATCTGTTATTTGCCAAGGATACTATGTCACCTTTCATAAACTTCTCTGGAGTAAAAAAATAATAATGATATTAACAGCTAATGCTTATAGCACTTATAGTTTACATATATAAACCCATTTAACCTGCAAAACAACCCAAATTGATAGATACTATTGCTATCATCCTTATTTTACAGATAGTAGCAAAAACTAACCAGGGTATATTCATGAAACTCAAGCATTTGAAGTAAACTTTAAAATATAAGTAGGATCTGGGTATTTAGGAGTAAAATAAGTGTCAAAAATGGTGAAGAGCTTGAGATTTTACCTATCTGGAAGCTAACAAGTTAGCCTGCTCCTTTCATGTGATATTGGAAGAAGTCATGAGACTCCTGGAAAGAAAGAATAGTTTATTGTTCACTGCAAAAGCAGTAGCTAGAGTATCAGCATTTTAAAATATTTATTCTCTGAGTTCTAATTCCCACAGGGCAATGTAAAGAGGGCCAGATAATACCTGCACATGCAGGGGGTTTTGTTAGAGGAGAGAATCCTTGAGTTTCGGGAAACTAACTCTTTTACAAGGGGCAGTAGATGGCTTTGCTCTTGAGGAATACACAATCTCTGTCTTGCAAGGCTTGCTACACAAATATCTTTGAAAAGACAATCTAGACTTAGAATAAAGACCAGTCAGTGCTGCTGTTCACAAAACATGTGGCAACACAAGAAACCCATGGAGAAATGTGTCCCAACCATAGGTTGGGGCAAAATAATTCCCAGGAGAAAGGCCAAGATGACCAAAGAGCAGAAAGAGGAACGTATGGGGTACATATGGCAAGTGTAGGCAGTTAAGTGCCTTGAAGGATGGGGTCAAGAAAAAAAGTGGTCAGAAATATAATTGGAGGCCAAAGAAGGTTTTTAAAACTTGGGAGAAAGAATCTTAAACTTTTTTTTCCTTCTGCACTCATCTTACTACTAGTGATGCCAACAAACTCACCCTTTTATTGGTAGATCTAGGCTCTGATTCACTGAGCAGGAAATCTTTCCAAAGATATCTCTCTTTTAAGGCAAAACTTACTTCCTCCTGTGAGACAGGAGACAGTTTTGAAGGATTTGAGACTGTCCTCCCCTTAATAAGAGTCATGTCAGGCCGGGCGCGGTGGCTCAAGCCTGTAATCCCAGCACTTTGGGAGGCCGAGACGGGCGGATCACGAGGTCAGGAGATCGAGACCATCCTGGCTAACACGGTGAAACCCCGTCTCTACTAAAAATACAAAAAACTAGCCGGGCGAGGTGGCGGGCGCCTGTAGTCCCAGCTACTCCGGAGGCTGAGGCAGGAGAATGGCGTAAACCCGGGAGGCGGAGCTTGCAGTGAGCTGAGATCTGGCCACTGCACTCCAGCCTGGGCGACAGAGCGAGACTCCGTCTCAATAAAAAAAAAAAAAAGAGTCATGTCTGCCTTCCATTGGACGAAAGTGTGGTTGTGAAAAATTGAAACGAGTCTTAGTGGATTAAAAACCCACGTACGCTTGCTTTTCTTCCCGGGTAGTGGCAGTGGGAGATGTAATTCAGTCTATAGCATTGGAATTTAATCCTCAATCAACCCCAGAGGGTCTTGATATCCTTATACAGATGAGGAAACCGGCTTAGAGAGGTTCAGTGAGCTGTGCAAAGTCATAAAGTAAAACAGTCGGAGATTGAAACCAATTTCTGGCTTCAAAGCCTGATTTATTTCCAACATCACAGGCTGCCTGGCAGTGGCCATTTGGTAAGACCTCCTACATATTGAGCACTTACTGAGTGTTAACAACTTTGTCAAGGACTTTACAACATTATTTTTTTAACCCCTCAACAATGAAGAGAAGTATTTTATACTCATTTCACAGGTGAGAAGATGTGATGCAGAGAAGTTAAAGGACTTACCAAAGAGCACAGTTAGGAAATTGAATGATCAAAAATTCAAATCCAAATTAATCTTATTTCGATGCTGATATTTTTGTTCTATTTCTCTACAGTGCATTCTTGGGATTCGTCAGTTACTTACTAATCAATAATTTAATTGGAATGCGTCATAAACCAGAGTATTCAGACTTTCTGAAACCACGAAAATTTCCTAAGATGGGAAAAACATCCACAGAAGGTTGGTCAGACTGTAAAGTTTTAATATATAAAAAGGGAAATGACATCAAAATCAAACTTATGTTGGTTTGTGTCTGAAATTTCATATTAAAGGGAAGTTATTATGAATCGTAATCATATGGAAGAAATATTAAATTTGTGTGGGGCCTGCAGGGTACGAGAGTTTCAGTGAAATGTCTTTTGTTTCAAAGTTGTAACTGGTCTAGCTAAAGTTATATTTTCTACCCAAAGGTGGCAGCACACGTATTATTGGTTTTCGGTGCGCTTTTGATTACATTTAATGTAATGGAGTCTTTGAGACCTTCAATGGACCTGAAACATCATCTAGAACAGCCACGTCATTTTGAATCTGGGGAAACTGAGGCTGAGAAAGATTCTGTGACCTGCCCAATATCTTACACCTTTTTAGAGCCACAGCCCAAGCAGGATCTAAGTTACCTGTCTCAGATCTGTGTTTACTAAACTGAGCTCTTATTGACTTTCTAACAAATTCTCAGCTTAGAGGTGAAGATGAGAGAGTAAACTCCATTTATGAAGGAAATGAAGAAAGGAAGAAGAGGAAGAAAAGAAAAGAAAGACAGGCAATGGACTCAGGAAAAAAATACTTGATGTAAATATAAAGTCTTGAAGCATGCTATAACTTCGCAGAAACTTCAAAAGCCCAACTACAGTTGTAAAATAAATGGTGTGTTCCAGGGAGCAGTCTGGAATCCTATGCTGTACACAACATCCAATCTACTGGGGCCAGATATACCAAGTCAGCAGCATCTGGAAGCTTGTTAGAAATGTTAAGATTTCAGCCCTCTTTTCTCCAGAATTGCGGAATCAGAATCTGCATCTTATAAGATTCCAAGGAGATTGATTCATTGGCTCATTAAGATTGGAGAAACACTGGTTCAGAGTCTAGGTTCTAGACTACAGCATGGTTCTCAAAAGTGTGGTCGCTGAACTAGCAGCTTCAGAAGAATCTCCTGGGAACTTGTTAGAAATACAAATTATCAGGCCCCAACCCTGGCCAGGTCTGGGTGTGGCCCAGCAATCTATTACAGGCCCTCCAAGTGATTCTGATGCACTATAAAGCTAAAGCTGGAGAAGCACTGCTCTGAACTTTCCTGACTAGTTTGCCCCAGGAAGGCTGCATCTCTGCTAAACTTTCTCTGAATTGTTGTCTACCTCAGATGTCATCTCCCCCTTCCTCCCTTCTGCATGATTGAATGGTTTGCAGCAGACCTGCTCAAATGTCTTGGCTTCTATTTGCTAACTTAATTGTACATAATATATTTGATAAGCAACCAAGTTCTTGCTAAGGCACTACTAGGAGCCATTGGCTAGTTAGGGAGAGGCCAGTGCCTGAAACAGGATCACTCACACTTTCAGAATTTACCAAGGAGGAGGTTGTGATGAGATTTCTCATCCGTTTGTTCTGGCTACAGTCCTGTTTTCACATACACAGATGGATGCATGGATCCTTTCGTGTACACTGCAGGAGCCTGTGAGTTGACCAAAAGTCATAAGCCTTCTCTAATACAATATTTAACCTGGGTGCATTGACAGAAGCATTTGAAAGAATATACCAACAGCTACTCTCCAATAGGAGAACATTGAGATGGAGAGCTTCCTCAGGGCAATCGTACCTTCACAACTTTATCCATTCTGCAAATATATTTTGGAGCACAGACAGAACTATCCCAGAAAATGAGGCCCACAACAATTTAAATGAAATAAATTCTACATATGATAACGACCACAGGGCCTTTAGCATGGAAATTTTTATGAAGTGAAACTCTTCAAAGCCCAGCACTGGAGACCTTCACGTACTAACCAGCTTAATGGTAAAGAAGAAATAAGGGGGTAAGGCAGAGTGGGTTTTTGTTTTTGTTTTTTTTTCAATAACTAGGTGTTATGAAAAGACTCAAACAGATGTTGATTTTTTTAAAAAAAGTATTTTGTGGCCGGGCGCGGTGGCTCAAGCCTGTAATCCCAGCACTTTGGGAGGCCGAGACGGGCGGATCACGAGGTCAGGAGATCGAGACCATCCTGGCTATCATGGTGAAACCCCGTCTCTACTAAAAAATACAAAAACAAAACAAAACAAAAAAAAACAAAAACTAGCTGGGCGAGGTGGCGGGCGCCTGTAGTCCCAGCTACTCCGGAGGCTGAGGCAGGAGAATGGCGTGAACCCGGGAGGCGGAGCTTGCAGTGAGCTGAGATCCGGCCACTGCACTCCAGCCTGGGTGACAGAGCAAAGACTCCGTCTCAAAAAAAAAAAAAAAAAAAAAAAAAAAAAAAAAAAAGTATTTTGTCTCCCAGAACATGTCACTTAATTTTTTTATTCCTTCATTTGTGAAATGAAGCTATGATTGCCCTGCCTACATCATCCAGATGTTGATAGAATCAAGCATAATTGTGTAAATATGCTTTTACATATCTATGTAAAATATACCAAGAAAGGTTCCTTTTATTATAAAATTATCACCAAATATTATTACTGTCTGTACCTGGAAATTTTCAGAGCTTTTCTTTTTCTCTTCACAACTAAGAAGCGCAGTGGTTTTGCAGTTTAAACTAGAGCAGGCATCAGCGAGCTTTTTGGTAAAGTGGCAGATAGGAAACATTTTTGGCTTTGCAGGCCACACAGTTGCAACTATTCAACTCTATTATTGTAGCCAGAAAGCAACGATGGACACTACATACACAAATAGATGTGGTTATGTTTCGGTAAAACTTTATAAAAACTGGCAGCAGGTGGAATTTGACCCTATAGTTTGCCCACTGCTGACCTAGAGTATTGGCTTTAATTTGCATCCATTTAAGGAGCCTCAGCAGTAACTGGAAGTTCAGAAACAAATGAGAGAAAAAGTAGAGTTATTTCTTTTTTTCTTTTTCGATACAGTGTCTCATTCTGTCACACAGGCTGGAGTGCAATGGTGCAATCTTAGCTCACTGAAGCCTCTGCCCCACTCGGTTCCAGCAATTCTCCTGCCTCAGCCTCCTGAGTAGCTGGGATTACAGGCACCCACCACCACGTCCTGCTAATTTTTGTATTTTTAGTAGAGACGGGGTTTCACTATGTTGGCCAGGCTGGTCTTGAACTCCTGACCTAAAGTGATCTCCCACCTTGGCCTCCCAAAGTGCTGGGATTATGGGCGTGAGCCACTGAGCCTGGCAAGATATTTCTTAATGTGGTGTTTAGGAAGAGGGAAGGAAAGTTTTTAGCACAGATGCTCTTGATAATTCTATTCAAATTAGCAATTTGTTGCAGTATCTACTGTGAGTCAAGCACTGGGCCAGACTGTGGGGATATAATGTTGAATAACAGCCATTAGCCCTCAGGGCATTTACAGTCTAGATGACAACTGAGACACCACTGCTGGGAAGACTTGCATTGGACTAAGAAAGGACGTAGTTTTAGACAATAAGCTGCGATGACAGAATACAGTCATGTACTGCATAACAACTTTTTGGTTAATGATAACATATATGACAGTGGCCATATATATGGTCCATTATAATAGATTATAAAAGATTATAATAGAACTGAAAAATTCCTGTTACCTAGTGATGTTCTAACTGTCCTAATAACATAGCATAATGCATTACTCAGGTGTTTGTAGTGATGCTGGTGTAAACAAACCTATTGCATTGCCAATGGCATGAAAGTCTAACACATACAATTAGGTACAGTACATAGTACTTGATAACTACAATAAATGACTATTTTACTTGTTTATGTATTTACTATTCTATACTTTTAATCATTATGTTAGAGTGTACTGCCTCTGCTTATTAAAAAAGTATGAGAAACAAACTTACCCATTCAAACCCAAAGAATGGACTTAGAGACCCGCAGAACAGCGAAAGTGAGACTTTTAATGACAGTCTTGCAAGATCCGTGTTTGATGGGCAGGCACACCCTGTACAGTTTTAACAAGCAGTTTATACCCTAGTGTGCAAGTCCCTCCCCCACTTCCTTATAGGCTGAGTACTATGGGGTCACAATCTTCCCGGACGTTGCCTATTGATTGTTGGGTAGGGGCTTTAGGTATTTTCTTTAGGGTTGTCTTGCTGCATTTTGTTGCAGCCCACAATGCATTGCGATCCTAGTCAGCTCAGGGGCTCTTTAAATATTTGACTTATGACCTAAGTAGCTGGACAGGCTGATAAGAACAGACAAAGCGAGCTATTTTGCAGGCTAGAAAGCTTTCATTTTAGACTGAAGTTTTTTGGTTCTGGTGAGGGCAACTAAGGGTTGGCGGAAAGGGAGAGGGAGGTTGACAAGCAGGCATTGGCTATCCAAGCAGCAGCCTAGTATATCTTGTTTCTTCTGTAGTTTGCTAACCTAAGTCAATTTAAGTTACTTTGTCTTGAAAATGGACTACTGTATACATTATTTCCTTCAAAAAGTTTACTGTAAAATAGCCTTAGGCAGGTCCTTTGGGAAGTTTCTAGAAGAAGGCATTGTTATCATAGGAGATGATAGCTCCATGTGTACTATTGCCCCTCAAGGCCTTCCACTGGGACAAGGTGTGGAGGTGGAAGACAGTGATACTGATGTTCCTGACCCCGTGTAGGCCTAGGCTAATATGTGTGTTTGTATCTTCATCTTTAACAGAAAACTTTTAAAAGTTAAAAAAATAAAAATTTTTAAAATAGAAAAGAAATTATAGAATAAGAACATTAAAAAGAAAATATTTTTCTACACCTGTATAATGTGTTTGTGTTTTAAACTGTTATTACAAAAGACTCAACAAATTAAAAAAATTAAAAGTTTATAAAGTAAAAACCTTACAGTTTTTACTTTAAGGTAAGGTTTACTGTTGAAGAAATAAAAAAAAATTTAATTAAATAGCGTGTAACCTAAATATACAGTGTTTATAAAGTCCACAGTAGTGTACAGTAATGTCCTAGGCCTTTGCTTTCACTTCTCATTCACTGATACTCCCAGAGCAACTTCCAGTCCTGCAAGCTTCATTCATGGTAAGTACTTGTATTATTCTGGTCTCACACTGCTAATGAAGACATACCTGGGACTGGGTACTTTAGAAAGGAAAGAGGTTTCAATGGACTCACAGTTCCACATGGCTGGGGAGGCCTCACAATCATGGCGGAAGGCAAAGGTGGAGCAAAGTCACGTCTTACACGGTGACGGGCAAGAGGGTATGTGCAGGGAACTCCCCTTTATAAAATCATCAGATCTCATGAGACTTATTCACTATATGAGAATAGCAGTGGAAAAACCTGCCCCCATGATTCAATTACCTCTCACCAGGTCCCTCCTCCATGGGGATTATTACAGTTCAAGGTGAGATTTGAGTGGGGACACAGAGCCAAACCATATCAGTGCTCTCTATAGGTATACCATTCTTAATCTTTTAAATACTATTTTTACTGTACCTTTTCTATATTAAGTATATTTAGATGCACAACTACTTAATGTGTTACAACTGCCTACAGTATTCATTACAGTAACATGCTGTTAAGGTTAGAAACCTGGGAACAACAGGCTACTCCTTATGCTCTAGGTATGTAAGTAGACTAGAACATCTAGTTTTGTGTAAGTACACGCTATGATGTGGGCACAACAACAAAATCGCCTAATGATGCATTTCTCAGAGCATATCTGCTTGGTAAGTGACACATGACTGGAGATCAGCTTTGACCACTTACTGCATATTTTTGACTGTGCTGGTTATGATAGAACGAGACATGGTCTTCCCACCCAAGGAGCTTACTGTCTACTGGGATTGATAAAGCAAGGCAGACCAAATATTGAAGACAGTGTACAAGGACTAAATTGAGTGTGGGACTTGATTGCGCTTACTATAGAAAAGGCTTCATGAAGGAGGTAGGGATAAAGCTGAAGGATCTGGAAAGGCTCAGTGAGACCCCTTTACAACAGCTGGCAACTTGGGGGTAGAATGGATCTTGGAACACACTCTTGTCCATTTAAGATCAGAGTCTTTGGTAAATGAGCAGAGAGAAACCATGTACTTTCTCTTTTACCTTCAGCCAATTGTGAAAAAGTAAGACATAACAAATATTACCTCCCACCCCCAAAATAAGTAATTTAGAATTGTGGAAAACATGGAATTATTTGGCTGTTCCTTTCAGAGAAGGAGAAGCCCATTCAACCATTTTGAGTCCCAGAATAAAGCCCACTTCACATGGTTGGGGCCTGGAGAACCTGAAGATGTGGTCTGCTGTAGTAGTATAATGGCTAACTTTCTTACAGCTGACTGCTAAAGTCACTGATAGAGTATGCCAGGCCACTTTACTTTGTGGAAGAAAAACAATAACCTTTCTCAGAGGCCTATAATACTGCTGGAAAAAAACACCAAAATTAGAATTAAAATCCTGAAATACTAAAGAATTTATAATAGAATGATATATAATTCATCATACATTGACCCACCTTATCAAAGGTCAACCAACTGGTAAATGTGACATGTATAGCAAATACATTTCCCGAAACCCAAACTGACAAATACATACTTAAAAAGATCCCGTTTTTTATTTATAAACAAAAAAAGCTTATTTATATTCCTAAACACTTGAATCAGGCTGTGAGAATTGCAATAAAGTCATAAGAAAAGAAAAATTTTGAGGAATGTTTTGAAAAAGTAATACTAAGCGTAAGTAATACGTAATATTTATTTACTATGCACTCTGTAGGTGCTTTATGTTAATTACCTTATGAAACCTCTGAGAACTCTATAGTATTATTCTTGCTATTTTGGAGGTGATAAAATTGAAGATAGGAGGGATTGCATAATTTTCCAACGTCTCTCAGATGGTAAACTTTCTCAAGCCAAAGCTTGAACCACAGTATAAGACAGCCTTGGGGGTAATCAAACGAAGATATGAGAAAGAATTACCAAAGAGAGGATTTTTCGAAGTGGGAAGTGAGAAAAAGGATCTATGTAACTTTGAATTTATAAACTGGAGACCCATTAACGGTCATGGTTAGATGAGAAAATTGTGGCCCAGGGTAACATAATATGTCAGTGCACAGGGCCCAGGTCGCCTGACCTCATTTTCTGGATTTTCTCACACTCTCTAGACTTTGAACCATCTGTTCCTTCCACAAGAGGCTAAGAGATTTGAGACAGAATATACTGGCTGGTGATGCCTGCTGGACTCCTTCATTCCTCAATTACCAAACCTTGTCTAATGTGGTTTGGGATAGGAAAGGGACAAGCTATCAATTCCTTTTTAAATACATTTTTTTTTCTTTTTTTTTTTTTGAGACGGAGTCTCACTCTGTCACCCAGGCTGGAGTGCAGTGGCACCGCGTCGGCTCACTGCAACCTCCATCGCCTGGGTTCAAGCAATTCTCCTGCCTCAGCCTCTCGAGTAGCTGGGATTACAGGTACCCACCACCACACCCAGGTAACTTTTATATTTTTAGTAGAGACAGGGTTTCACCATGTTGGCCAGGCTGGTCTCAAACTTCTAACCTCAGGTGATCCACCTGCCTTGGCCTCCCAAAGTGCTGGGATTATAGACATGAGCCACCTCACCCGGCCTATTTCTACTTCTTTAAAAAATCTTTCTGAGTTCCTGCATTGGAGATGTATAGCTTTGTTCTTCTAAAACAATGAAGTCAATATTTGTTTATCGTATTTTAGAGGAAAGTCACAATTATGGATAATTAAACTCAAGAAGACACAGTGCTTTGTCTCAAAGCAAAAAATCTGTGTTGGAAGCTGCAATGTTGTGTTTCATAGCAGCTCCTGTTCTTCGTCATTCTTGAGCCTTTGATTCAGCACATCACATGCTGCTTGGGAAGGCAGAGCTGAGGCTGTAGAGTCAGCTGGGATGCACGCTTTGCTTTTCTGTGATTGCTCATGAAGCTTTCTAAATCGTGTGTGCGTGTGTGTGTGTGTGTGTGTGTGTGTGTGTCATTACATTCTTAAGCAGGGAAGAAAACAAACATTTTCCAGGCACCTGCTGAGCTTTATACTTATTGTCTCATTTAATCTTTACAGTGTCACAAAGCTGCCTAGAAACAGCTAACCTGACAAAACTAGGGTTTGAACCTGGGACTTTTGGCTCTGAAACTGTATTCTTTTCCCTACTGTACTGTTTTTATGCTGCACTGCGTAACAGCCTATAATTGCAAAAATATTTGGGGATAAAAATAATATCTTCAGGCCGGGCACCATAGCTAACGCCTGTAATCCCAGCACTTTGGGAGGCGAAGGCTAGTGGATTGCTGAGCTCAGGAGCTCAAGACCAGCCTGGACAACATGCTGAAACCCTGCCTCTACAAAAAAGCACAGAAATTAGCTGGCCTTGGTGGTGTACCTGTAGAACCAGCTACTTGGGAGGCTAAGGTGGGAGAATTGCTTTAGCCCCAGAAGTCAAGCCTGCAGTGAGCCATAATCATGCCATTATACTCCAGCCTGGGCAACAAAGTGAGACTCTGTCTCAGAAAAAAAAAAAAAGGTCTTGAAAAGTTTTTAAATTTTACCTCATCTTCTTCCAAAAAAAGGATATCAATAAGTTACAAAGCTCTATGGAGAATAACCCAATTTAAAACAATCACAACAACAGCAAGTGGAAAATGAGGCTAACGTTAATTTTTTAATGTATTTGCAGAATGCTTCAGAATTTGCAATGTGCCTTACCTATTTGATCCTATTCATTTTCCTTTAGCAGACTCGTAAGGAAGGCCAGGGAGATAACTTGGTGTTGCCTAAATTCACAAAGCTCAGTAGAGCTTATCCATCTCCCACCTCCACCCCCACCTCACTCCCCCAGATTTTCTGACTCCCCCACCCCATGCTTTTTGCCATTAGGATTTTTGTGATCTGGAAATTATCCAATCTAAATTGACTGCAGTGATTTTAGAAGGTAAAATCAGTATGACTTACAAGTGGATTGTGATATTCCCATTCACGAAGGAGCTGACTAAGCAGAGTGACTTGTTCTATCCTTGTTGCCAGTAAACTGGAAGGTCAGCACTAAGGTTCAGGACTTCCAAATTATCTCCCAGCCTCTACTTCACCACACTATTAGGAAATTATATTCTTAAATCTTTTCACTTTTTTTTTTTTTTTTTGAGAGACGGGACTTAGTAGAAGGTAGAAATGGACTTGCCCATCTTAATTTTCATGTATTGAATCTTTGCAACAATGGGGTATGTTTTATGCATTGCTTTTTATTATGCATGCTTCAGTGATGACCTCCTATTTCCTTCCTTGTGGTACTCAGTGGATCGGTTTCCTGAATGATTTCTTTATAAGGAGACTTAAGGACTCATACTTTTTTTTTTTTTTTTTGAGACAGGGTCTTGCTCTGTTGCCCAGGCTGGAGTGCAGTAGTGTGATCTTGGCTCACTACAATCTCTGCCTCCCTGGCTCAAGCTATCCTCCTACCTCAGCCTCCTGAGTAGCTGGTACCACAGGCACTTGCCACCACACCTGGTTAATTTTTTGTATTTTTGGTAGAGATGGAGTTTCACTGTGTTGCCCAGGCTGGTCTTGAACTCCTGAGCTCAAGAAATTCATCCGCCTTGGCCTCCCAGAGTGCTGGGATTACAGATGTGGGTCACCGCACCCGGCAATACTTTTAATTACACATTGGATAAGATATTTTCCAGTTAGGAAACTAGCATTAAAAAAATTTATGGCTGGGCACAGTGGCTCACACCTGTAATCCCAGCACTTTGGGAGGCCGAGGTGGGTGGATTACGAGGTCAGGAGATTGAGACCATCCTGGCTAACATAGTGAAACCCCGTCTCTACTAAAAAGACAAAAAAAAAAAAAAAAAAAAAAAAAAAAAATTAGCCAGGCGTGGTGGCGGGTGCCTATAGTCCCAGCTACTCGGGAGGCTGAGGCAGGAGAATGGTGTGAACCCAGGAGGTGGGGCTTGCAGTGAGCCGAGATGGTGCCACTGCACTCCAGCCTGGGTGACAGAGCGAGACTCCATCTCAAAAAAAAAAAAAAAAAAAAAAAAATTATACAATGATCTAGGATCATACTCATTGTAAAAAAGAAATTCAAGGAATTTGAAGACAGGAGCCAACATGCATACCTTTTCCCTCCTCAATTCTAACTTCTCTTTATAGAGGCCACCCCTGTTAACAGCTTGATGTGTTTCTCTTGAAACCTTTTTTTTTTTTTTTTTCCTGTATACTGTGTAATTAGTTTTTTCAAAAATCTTACAGGCTTGTGGTTATATTTGTGGCTTGTTGTGGCACATAGTGGAGTTTTGATAACACCCAAGTTTATACACACTGCCAAAGAGACACAATGACAATATTGCTAGAAGATGATTATCAAATAATTTAAAATTTGGGTCTCTTTCCCAGACCACACTTCCTCAAGCAAAGTATTACTTAACATATATATGATATATAATATATATCTAATCAATCCTATAATTACATTGAGAGAAGACTAATATTTTAAATTGTTAAACCAGCAGTTTAGTGTCAACATGTAGGACATCCCACAGTTTCTGTGATTCTACTTCACTTATTAGTAAACCACGAGCCTTGAGAAACGGATACAGCCTCTGCGAGACACTGGCTTGGGAAACGGTCTGTGGTTCTGCTCTTCTCGGCCTTGCTACGAACTAGCTATGTGACCTGGACCCATTGCCTAGAAAGGCTTCTCTGATCTTGTCGTTAAGAGGTGGATTCTAATGTGTGCAGTCCTCATTTATTTGAGGGTAATGGCTGGGACCTGGAGAGGCTGCCCTTCCTTCTACTCTCCTCGGTATGTCTGCAGCCTGCCCCCTTCTTCCTGTGTGGGGACTCAGGGCACACCTGAAGGAGACCAGTGTGAGGCTCTGCAGTGGGGTGTGTGAGGGCATATATGGGAGGCAAGATCTCCAACCGAAAAAGCAAAACAATCTGCTCATCTCTGTAGTTGCGTACTCTGCCATCTTTGACATCTCTAAAAGTTCAGACACAGGAGTCTTTACAGTTTCATGATCTTATACCTACTGGGTCTTAGTTTCTTCATCTATGAAATGAGAGGGTCAGACTCATTAGAAAGCTTCTAAATCACCCTCCCATTTGACATGAAATACATATTTATTGTTCGCATATTATGTTCAAATCTATATGTACACTTTACATACATTCGATCTTGGGCTTCTTTTCTACATGCCTCCTAAAGTTTGCCTTGAGCCAATGTGATATTTTTCTCATATGAATATCTAAAATATCTCAAATGGTGTGGCATTTTACAACTTGCAAAATTATCCAATTTATTAAAGTAATTTGTGCTTTTTATTAACAGAAAGTCATGTCACCCACAAATAGGGATAACTGGATGCATTTCACAAGAGAAAGGCAGCTTTTGCCACCTTGTCTTGCTGTTGAAAAATTAAACCTACAGTGCATGGGGAAATTAGATTATTCCTGGAAAAATACCATTTTCTCTGGAAACTGTCCATGCCACCATTTCCAAATTCTGTCAAATCACGACCACCTCAACAGCATATAAAAATATGGATCAACAATTGTAACACGGAGGAAGAGTTAAGAATTATGCATAGCACCAATAAAACAGGTGACATTTTTGTGGTGCTATCATTTATGGCAGGCTAAATAATGGCCCCCAGAGATATCTAGGACTCAATCCTTAGAACCTGTGAACATTGTCTTATATGGCACAGAGATTTTGCCAATATGAGTAAGTTAATGATCTTGCAATGGGGAGATTATCCTGGATAAGCCAGGTGTGCAGCAAGCTCAGGAATGACAAGTAAAGCTAAAAAATGCTGGCAGTCTCTAGAAGTTGGAAGAGCCAAGAAGCAAATTCTCCCCTGAATCCTTCAGAAGGAACCAAACCTGATTTAAGTCCTATTAAAATTCATTTCAGACTTTTGACCTCTAAGAGAATGTGTTGTTTTAAGCTGCTAAATTTGTGGTCATTTGTTACAGCAGAAATTGTAAACTAATCACTTTATTTATTTATTTGAGACAGAGTTTCACTCTCTCGGCTGACTGCAACCTCCACCTCCCATGTTCAAGTGATTCTCCTGTCAGCCTCTCGAGTCACTGGGATTACAGGCCCATGCTACCACACACAGCTAATTTTTGTATTTTTAGTAGAGACAGGGTTTCATCATATTGGTCAGGCTGGTCTCGAACTCCTGACCTCAGGTGATCCGCCTGCCTTGGCCTCTCGAAGTGCTGGCATTACAGGCGTGAGCCACTGTGCCCGGCTAATCACATTATTTTTAAGACTTAGCATTTATTTAATAGTTTGATCTCAGGAGAAAGGGTGAAAAGTGTTTTTTGTTTTTTTTTTTTTTTTCTTAAGAGAAAAGGTCTCTCTCTGACACTCAGGCAGTGGCACAATCATAGCTCACTCTAAACTTCAACTCTTGGGCTCAAGTGATCCTCCTCCTTCGTCCTCCCAAAGAGTTGGGATTACAGGTGTGAACCGCTGCACCCTGCTGACAAGTGTCTTTAGGGCCATAAGCAGCCATTTGGTTGAATATTCTTGGAACTCCTTTGGTTAATACGCTTGAAATGAAAATCTATTTCTGATACAGTGCAGAAGGAGATACTGGTGATAGTTACCAACTCTTAGAAAGAGGAAAAGTGGGAGCTGAGGATCTGAAGGTGTCTTAGTCAGCTCAGACTGCCATAATGAAATGCCATAGACTGGGTGGTTTAGACAACATAACTTATTTTTTCACAGTTTTGGAGGCTGGAAAGTCCAAGATCAAGGTTCTGGTGGATCTGGGTCCTGATGAGGGCTCTCTTTCTGGCTTGTAGGCAGCCACCATCTTGCTGTGTGCTCACATGACTTCTTTGTGTGCATGCAGAAAGAGAGAGAGAAAGCACTTCTGTGTCTCTTCTTATGAGGGCACTAATCCCATCATGGAAACCCCATCCCCATGACCTCATCTAACCCTACTTACTTCCCAAAGGCCCCATCTCTAAATACTATCACATTGGTGGTTAGGGATTCAACATCTAAACATGTGGGGGACGCAGTCATTCAGTCCATGACACTTTCCTCACGTAGCATGGTGGTGTGAGGTTTTTCAAAGGGTTATTCCCTTTTTCTCAGAAATTGGCAATTAGATCCCATATCTGATGATAGGGCACTAACTACATTTCATCTTAAGTTCAGAGAACTTCAGGTGTGCGGCCAACTCCCTTGCTGAGGACATGCTGTGAGGCACCATTTCAGAAAAACCTGTGCTTACACTTCTCGTCCCTTAGTTGACAGTTAATATAAAAAAGGGCTTGCAGGAAGCAAGAGGTCATCTTTTGGGTAGAACGGTAGCCATATTTTTGCCCTGTCTTCCGGGTAACTTTGAATATATAATATGGATATAAGTGTGTGTATATGTATACACACATATATATTATATATAAAGATATAGCTTACTGTATGACAATGCCTTGCATTAGTAGAGGATTTTGGTTTTTTCATCACTGTATATGCTCACATTTGTAGTCTCATTTGATCGTCATAAAAATCACGTGACATAGCAGATTAGTTTTATTATTTGCATTTTGCAGATTAAGAAACTGAGATCATTGTATAGGAGCGATGGACCACATTGTGTAGCTTTTCCTTCGAGGACTCTGTCTCATGGCTTAGGGCTGCACTGTCCAATATGGTGGCCACCAGTCTCACATGGTTATTTAAATATAAATTAAAGTTCATGGCCGGGCGCGGTGGCTCAAGCCTGTAATCCCAGCACTTTGGGAGGCCGAGACGGGCGGATCACGAGGTCAGGAGATCGAGACTATCCTGGCTAACACGGTGAAACCCTGTCACTACTAAAAAATACAAAAAACTAGCCAGGCGTGGTGGTGGGCCCCTCTAGTCCCAGTTACTCAGGAGGCTGAGACAGGAGAATGGCGTAGTCCCAGCTACTCGGGAGGCTGAGACAGGAGAATGGCGTAAACCCGGGAGGTGGAGCTTGCAGTGAGCAGAGATCCGGCCACTGCACTCCAACCTGGGCGACAGAGCGAGACTCCGTCTCAAAAAAAAAAAAAGGTTCATTAATATTAAACACAAACTTCAGTTCCTCAGGGTCAAAAGTCATATTTTTAATGCTCAATAGTCACATATGGTCAGAGTAGACGGGACAAATAGAACATTTCTATAATTGTAAAGACTTCTATTGGACAGCACTGGCTGTGAAGGTTAAGGAAAGAGTTTTCTAGCCCTAACCTCTGCCACAGAATCAGCCTTCTCTTCTGCTTTTTGGAGGCCTGAATATCTCACTGTTAGCCCCATTTCCACACTTCCTACATGAGAGTAGAGCTGGACTTTGCCTGCTATTGGCTTCCAGGTTGGACTATGACATTTTCTGCTAGCAGGTAGCATTTTGGATGAATCCTTAATTGCCACCATCAGCCAATAGTGAGCAGAAGCAGACTGGTGCAGTACCAGCCTCGTGTGGAGGATGTTGAAGTTGAACTTGAGATTTATAGAATTGAAACATAATCAAGGCACCAACTTCGTTTATGTGACAATGTAGACAAAGAGACTGTTCTGTAAACAGGTGTCTGACTGAGTCCTGGAATTGGTCTTCCAAGATAGTAGACATAAATATGAGGTATTTTCAAATTCTGCTTCCCTTGCATACTTTAGAGGTTTTTAGATGAACTGGGATTGAAGATAGCAAATGCTTGCTATTAATGTCAATTATTACATTATCCAAATGGGATTCAAGGAGCACAGGGACATAGGAACAAAGAAAAGTGTGAAATAAGCATCTTCATTTCTTCAATAAATATTTATTAAGCCAACTATGAGCCAGACATTGCACTAATTACTAGGGAGATAAAAAGAAACACATGACTTGGTCCCTATCCTTAGGGTCCTTAAAGGTAATTAGGGAGATTAAAACATTCAGTCATAAAAATAGCTTCCATTTATGTAGCATGCATTCCATTCCACAAACCATGCTAAACACTTTATATAGATTATTTCACTTAAAGCTTCTCAGAATCCTAGGAAGTAACTAACCAGGCACTTGTCAAAGCAAAGATTAAATAGGATTTAAGGAGATGATGAAAATCCCAGCCTTTCCTTTGTCTAAGGGTGGAGACAGCAGGCTACAGGAACGACCTTCTTATTCAGCATAGAGTCACTTAAGTGGCCATTCAGTTTTATAAATAACAGTATTAAGAACCTTTTTTTTGACTTGATTAATGCTGCCACTCCTTTAGGTCGTTAGTATGCAAAGCTGGTCCTAGGCAGAGATGGCCTAATTTATATAGGAAGTTTGAGGTTCTTCTGAGGGGAAAATAATAAATACTTGCCCCTTACCCCCACTTCCAGTATTTTCTCCCTGAGATTTAGAATTATGGAGGTTAGTTGGGGTGAACCAGGTGGGTCCCAAACAAGATCTTCTGGCTGGTGAGGTGGGCCAGAGATAAGTGTCGATGTGTTTGGTTAGGGTGAGGGAGAAGTTTCAACACTGTGCATAGTTGTTAATGGAAATGCCAGGGTCACAAAATTCTTGATTTGGTGAACAAAATCTCAGTTCTCTAGAATAAGGGAAAGAAAGAAGTGAGTTGGGAGCTTTATTTTATATATATACTGAGTGGAGTTTCTGGGATGTTCAGCAGCAATCTGTAGATTTTGCTGAACCTAGTATCTCCCACAGTTATTTAGTGAAGTATAAAGAGGGAGAGGGAAATATTGTATACATTTGTTGTGAGCATCTAGTGAATTAATGTTCCATGGAGCATTTGAAAAATGCTATAGAGATCTGCCCTATTCAGGGCCTTTCCTCTCCATCCCCCAATACATGTGCATTAATTTGCATATGAAATGAACAGAGGAGGTCTAGCTAACATTTGCATCTCAACATCAAGAATATGAAATGACTTCAACTAGAACAGGTCAAAGCATAACTGCCAATTTATACGCTGAAATTGATATGAGGGTAAAATATGAAAAAACAAAATCAGATATACAAATAGTGTGTCTGAGGGATCTGTTTCAATAGCAGTATGTATGAAGATGGCCATGGGATTTTTCAATGTCAGAAAATTCAATACAAAACAACTGTGCCATGACCAAAAAGTCATGCAAGCTTGGAAGATGTTTCATTAGAATCTAGAAGAAGTTCCACTTGCAGAGTGTTGGCTGCAGGAGCCCCGCTGTGCTGTGGTGTTGTGTCCTACTTGGATTCTACTACTGGGGGCAAATGTTAAGCAGTTGGTTGTCAAACTGAAGCGATTCTACATACTGTGCTGCGTGGTTTATTGTCAAGCTGGTTAACATAGAACTGCTTTTCCTGAATCTCCTTCACTGGGTGATTTTGAGTTAGTTGGCCAAAACAGGTTTTTTGGTATTTTGTTTTTTTAGATTTGGAAGTCAAGCAGCAGCCTTGCTCTCTGAAGATGGTGGTGGCAGAAGCAGTGACAGACAGCAATGACAGGTATCCTTGTTCTGTATTCTACATCCCTCTTTTCTTCCTAGGGACCAATGGTGGCCTGCAGTCCAAACCAGATGCTGGAATACTGATGCACCATTTTTCACATAGATATTTCTAATACAACCCACTTTGTAGCGCTCCGTTGGGCAGGTGGGTGACTTGGGCCTCTCAGATGTAATGGTGACTCACCTACTATCCCAACTGCTCCTTTTAGACCTTCACTTCCCTAGTTCCTCCTATAATTAATTTTTATATTAATATCCTTATTCCGTAACTCACATCTGCTTCCCAAATTGAACCCTAATTCAGTTACATAACAATCATCATAACAGTCCCTATATAGTGTGCATATATATATATACACATTTTATTTTTTATGCTTTTAATTTTTTTGAGACAGAGTCTCGCTCTGTTGCCCAAGCTGGAGTGCAATGGCAGAATCTCAGCTCACTGTAACCTCCGCCTCCCAGGTTCAGGCAATTCTCGTGCCTCAGCCTCCCGAGTAGCTGGGATTATAGGCGTGCACTACCACACCTAGCTAATTTTTGTACTTTTGGTACAGATGAGGTTTCACCATGTTGGCCAGGCTAGCCTTGAATTCCTGACCTCAGGCAATCTGTCTGCCTCGGCCTCCCGAAGTGCTGGGATTACAGGTGTGAGCCACCGCACCCTGCCATGTTCAGATATTATTATCCTTCTGTTTCTGAGGGGTGCTTACTCAATGCCAGGTACCATTCTAAGATATTTGCATACAATAACTTCTTTATTCTTCATAGCGGTTGTGTGAGGTGATACTGTAATTATTTACATTCTATAAATGAGAACATGAAAACAATAAGATGTTGTGAGATCTGCCAAGGTTTCTTAAGTTAGTGAATGCAGCACCAAGATTCAAGCATGATTTCTAGGTCTGGAGCCTCTTCTCCTAACCACTATAGGGATGAGGCTAATCAGAGTCATAGAAGGCCCTGAATCATATCAGAAAATCAGTGAGAAATAATGGTGATCTCAAAAAATAATTCATAGTAAAGATTTTCAAATATTCAGGGGGAGTTATAAGGAAGAGAGAGTAAGCTTGTTTATTCCTATTCTTCTGGGAAAAAACCACAAACATTTGGTTAAAATTGGGAAAATAGATTTCAATACTTCTAAACACTCTAATTAAGAAAGTTGGTCAAAAGTATAATATCTTGCCACGCTGATATAGTTCAGCCAGAAACGGAATGGTCATCAGTCAGAAAGACGGCCTGTGACGTTTGGCTCCATTATGAACTAACGTTCTTTCATTCATTTAAGAAATATTTTTTGAGTACCAGGCATTATGTTCACACTGGACTAAGCAAAACAGATTTGGTTGTAGATAATGTTTACAGCCCAGTAAGTATAGACAGATATCAAACTGCGACAGAAATCATACAAACACACATACACTAAAAATACAATACAATTTGTGATAAACGCTCTGAAGGAAAAGTAGAGCACACAGAAGAGAATGTGACCTCGTCGGCAGCTTCAGGAAGACTTGCATGACAAAATTTCATTTGCTCTGCATCTTCTAGATAAATAAGAGTTTTCTGAGTGAGTTTGCGGGGAGATGATGGTACCAGGCAAAAGGAGTCTGTTCAAAGATCTGTAGACAAGAAAGAACATGACATTTTGGAGGGGCAGAAAGAAGGCCAGATGGTTGGAGTGCATAATGTTGGTGACAACAGAAAATAACATAGGGCTAGACAGGTAGGTGAGGTAGATCATGTAGAACCTGGTGGGCTGGATGTTCATTTTTAACCTAAGGAACCATTGGAGGATTTTCATAAGGAAGCTGACATGAGAATCATAGATTTAGGATGCAGTGGAAAGACAGGTTAAACGTGGAACAAGAGAAGAGTTAGAGGGTTCTTAAAATAGGTCAGCTGAAAGATGAGAGTTATCTAGGCTTTGGTAGAGATGAAGAGAAGATAATTTTTTAAATGAAAAACCTATAGAATTAAAGTGTTTTCTTGACTATGGGAAGTAATAGAGAGAGGAATGACAAAACAATTTCCAAGGCTCTGATTTGTTCATCTGGGTATGTGGACTTTAAGATGCACTGAGATCAGAACGTGGAAGGGGACTGAGTTCGAGGGACAAAAGGGAAAGAAAAACATGAGGTGAGGTTTGAAGAGATTTTATATGACCTGCATTTGAACTGTTCAACAGAAGTGTTAAGCAGGCAATTGGGTAGTTGGGTTGGGGCTAGAGAGAGGAGTGGACTTGAGATAAAAATCTTAGAAGATATTTGCATGAAGTTGGAGATGGAAGCTAGGGAGGTAGCTGAGAGGACTTAGGAAAAGGGTGTAATGTAAGAAGAAAAGAGGGGCCAGGGATGAACCTGGAGGAGCTCTAATGTTAAAAGGCCTATTACTAGAGGACGTGTGGGCAAGGAGACTGGGAAGGAGTGGGTAGAGTGGTAGGAGGAAAATCAGTGCTGAGTGCTGTCTTGGAAACATATAGTGGAGAAATATTTTCAAAAAATTAAGAGAACAATGCTGGGCATGGTGGCTCACACCTGTAATCCCAGCACTTTGAGAGGCTGAGGTGGGTGAATCACCTGAGGTCGGGAGTTCAAGACCAGCCTGACCAACATGGAGAAACCCTGTCTCTACTAAAAATACAAAAATTAGCTGGGCATGGTGGTGCATGCCTGTAATCCCAGCTACTCAGGAGGCTGAGGCAGGAGAATCGCTTGAACCCAGGAGGCAGAGGTTGCAGTGAGCTGAGATTGTGCCATTGTACTCCAGCCTGGGCAACAAGGGTGAAACGCCATCTCAAAAAAAAAAAAAAAGGAGAAAAATATCCCAAATATAGCTTTTGGCTCTGAAATTTTATGATACTATATTTTGGAAAATAATAGTGTGCAATTTTCTGTGGTGTGGTTCTTTCTTGAACATCCCTCAGTAGAACCAGTGTAGATAGTCAAGAAATGGCTCTGTGTAAAGCTTGACATTTGTACAGTGCTTTCACAAATAATGGGCCTTACACATTTGAAGAAGAAAGAGGAATCTTTCAGTTGTTTTTAAATAAGGAAACTGAAATTCAGAAAATTAAGTGTTCTGCCTAAAGTTATATAAGTTGAGGAGACATTCTGATTTATTGGCCAATAAATATTCTTTCCCTTTTATGTTTCCTCATATATAGTATAATATTAAATTTCAGCAAGTCTCTCTTTAAATGAGAAATTCTAAATGATTGACATGTATAGACTTGACTGTATGTATTTCTAAAGTTCACAGTTTACTAATCTTAAAGTTGTATTGGAGTATGACTGAAAATATATTTTAAAAATTATTATTATCTAACATTAAGAAATCTATCTGGGTTGGGCATGGTGGCTTAGGCCTGTAATCCCAACACTTTGGAAGGCTGAGGTGGGTGGATCATGATGTCAGGAGTTCGAGACCAGCCTGGCCAACATGGTGAAACCCCGTGTGTACTAAAAATACAAAAATTAGCTGGGGGTGGTGGTGCATGCCTGTAATCTCAGCTACTCAGGAGGCTCAGGCAGGAGAATCACTTGAACCCAGGAGATGGAGGTTGCAGTGAGTCGAGACTGTGCCACTGCACTCCAGCCTGGACAACAAAGCGATACTCTGTCTCAAAAAAAAAAAATCTATCCAGATGTAGGCTGGGCATGGTGGCTCATGCCTGTAATCCCAGTACTTTGGGAGGCTGAGGCAGGTGAAACACTTGAAGTCAGGAGTTTGAGACCAGCCTGGCCAACATGGTGAAACCCCCTCTCTACTAAAAATGCAAAAAACAAACAAAGAAAACAACCCAAAAAATTAGCAAGGGGTGATCTCAGCTACTCAGGAGGCTAAGACAGGAGAATCACTTGAACCCGGGAGGCAGAGGCTGCAGTGACCTGAGATCTCATCGCTAAACTCCAGCCTGGGCAATAGATCAAGACTTCATCTCAAAAAAAGTAGTTTATCTGGATGTAAAATTAGTACTTTTTTCTTAAAGAATTGTTGCTTTCTGTATGTTACATATCCCTTCAGCACTTTTATTTTCTTAGTTCATTGCCATGGAAACGTGGCAAGGTTATAAAGGGGTCATGGTCAAATCTGTAGCTGTTACATGGTGAGCTCCCCATTGGTGATACCTGCAATTGATGTAACTAGCTGAATTTTGGCTTATGGCACGAGTGTAGTAACTAATTTTGAGCCCAGTGCTCCAACCTCATAGGTCAATTAAAGAAGTCGAACAAGGTTTCCTTATAGATAAAAAAGGCTTGCTAAGCTAAGATTGGCAACAAAAATGAATGCAACACACAGAAAATTCCATCAGGGTTTAAGAAACAAGTCTTCTGACTTTAGCCATAACCTGTTAAGGGCATTGCAAGAAACTGCTCAGAAAGGTATTGAGAAGAACAATTTTGTTAAGAGAAGAAGTTATCACTTAAATGAGCACATTGTCTTGTAATGCAACTCAATTCATGAAAACAAAAATGAATAATCATCCATCCTTTTATTTCAGAAATTAAATATTAAATCACATTGTAAAATTTTATTCATGTTCAATATTGTAGACAATTATCTGATACTTCAAAATATTTTTGCATCTCATATCTGATGCCTTAAAATTTAGTTTTCATTACTTGTCCCCGGGTCTATGAACTCAACAAATAATTTCCCTTCCTCACTCGGCTCGGATTGTATAACAACCTCCTCTCCCTCTTCCCTCCCTCATGTAACACATGGTTCCTTGGAACACCCTGTATCCCCACTGACCTATAATCTCACCCATATCAATGGCTTCTCTTCTATAAGTATATAAAAATGCATATTTCATTTTACAAAATATAATCATTTATATTTACGTTTTATAAAATGCTTTAGACCACATTTACTTTTCTGCAACTTACTATTTTCAATTGGATCATATTGATTAGTTTTTACATTTCCTATTTTATATTGAATTTACATAAAATTTTGTTAACAGATACAGACAACTCTGGTGTATGGATGAACCCAATATAAGTCCTCTGTTGTGCTTTTGACACCTGAGAGGGCTTATCAGCACAATGACAGAAAGAAAGCCACAGAGTCCAAAGTCTTTGTAAAATAGGAGTCAGCAAGCTTTGTCTTAAGAAGCCAATAGTAAGTATTTAGGCTTTGAGAGCCATATGGTCTCAGTTACAATTACTTAAGTCTACTGGTGTGGTGCTAATACAGCCACTGATAACACATAAATGAATAAATGTGGCTGTGCTCCAATAAAACTTTATTTACAAAAGCAAAAAGTGGGCCATCTGATTTGCCCTACAGGCCACAGTTTGCCAACTCTAACACAAATCTTTATTTTTCCTATTGTGTCAGTCCAAGATGCACGAGACTCCACTCTTTCTGGTCTCCCTCCTCTTTCTCTTCCGTCCCACTCCCCACAGACTTCATTGCTCTAGTACAGGGCTCCCAGTTCCATCTTAGAAGGGTAGATTGAGAGGGTCTGTCTGTAGTTGTAAAAGGCCTCCAAATTTTTCATGGTGAACTATCTATAAGACAAATAAACCTCTTGCTAAAGTTGATTGTTTCTCCAAGCACAATTTGCTTAAAAATATTTACCATCTGGCCCTTTACAGAAAAAGTTTGCCAACCTCTGTTTTACATCTACCTTTGGATACAGGGTTCTTCTGTTACCACAAAGGAATTCCCTTGTCTACCCATTTAGCGTGGCACTCTGCCACCCGCACCCCCACCCCATCCCTGTACCTTGGCAACCACTAATCTATTCTCCTCTTCTATTGTTTGCAATCCTGTTTTTTTTTTTTTTTTTCATCTTTGTATCCACATCACCATGAGAATCTGGCACACACGTACTTAATAGCTATTTGCTGAATGAATGAACAGAAATGATGTTAAATACTCTTTTTAAAAGCAACATTTTCAAATGGAGTATTTCATGTTCATTAACACAATTCTGATAGGTTGAAAATTATGAGAAGGTTACAAAATACTTAAAATCAGTTATACTAGCATTTAAAAAATAATGTTTTCTGAAGTTGTAAATAAAGCCCACAAAGTAGTATAATGTGGTTAAGACATGGCAGTGAACCCAATAGAGGGTTTGTTAATTGTGCTCACAGGAAGTGTCCTGGCACCGCACAATGGGCAGTTTTTCAGCTCTCACCCAAATCCGGAAGGGAGTGCAACCAAAGGAGTTTAAAAGGTCCCACCCTTTACTGTGCCACAGCAGAGACAACTGGGGCTGGGAAGGTCTGTGAGATCTGTGGACTAGGTCAAGTCTGAAAGCCACAGCTGCTCACTGTCATTTCTGAGGTCAAACCTTCAAAAAGTCCTCTGGAATGGAGATTTTGCAAAGGAAACTTTGGACAAGTTAATGAGTGAGGAGTATCCCTGCATGTCATATCGAATACAAACAGCAAAAGCTACACGAAGGACCATTAGCTGAACCCAGACGCTGCAAGAGTAAAGTGGATGAGGCTGGTGGTCCTCACATTGGGCCACATCAGGATTTTCTAAGGGTTGTATAGGCATAGATTTAGATATTCGGTTTTAGCCCTTCAACTTCCATGTATATTCTTTCCTAAGACTGCAGTAGCTAAGATTTGAGTCTGAGTTCAACAATTGCTCTTTCCCCATTTGACAAAGCAAAAGCATTTCTTTTCATTCATCCACAAATCTTTCCTAGTCTATATAAACTTAAAGAGTACCAAATAAAAGAGAAGGCTCCATTAACAATCAATCAAGTCACCACAACCTGGTGACACTTCCTGTCTTATACATATTGCAGTTAAAGGTGAAGCTCGTTCTTGGAAAATCAGTATTTTTGTCCTAGTTGGCCTATTCGGATTCAGATGTATGAAAGAGTAGGGTCTATCTATCCATGTAGATAGATATGTGATAGATCGGTATTAGCAGTCATAAATTTGTTTAATCCTCCAACTATTAAGACTGCATAGCTCTGAGGGAAGGTCCCATAAGAATAAAGAAAAATGGTAGAAAATATTGAACACTGAAACAACTTTAGAAAATACTGAAATACAAGTTTATTTCAGCTATTCTCCATACTTATCTCTACGACATATAATTAGCTGAGAACAAAAAGCACCTTCCAAGAGTCAAAGCAGTATTGATTGCTGTTATTGATTCTTTCAAATGTAACTGGAATATTTCCCAGTACTACCAAAATTTTTAAGATATAGTGACGAAAATCCATGGATAAAACTTTTAAGTAATTCCTTTGAGTTTGGGATGTTACTTAACAGATACAGTAGTTTTATTAAAATATGTTTTGAAATGTTTATTTCAAACATGGTAAATATTTTATTTTATCCCATAAAATATTTAGCATTTCTAGTTTCTATTAACAAAAAATATATGCTAGCCAATCTAATTAATTTTTAGCAGTCTATGCTCTTTCATAAAGTATATAAGTTAAGTTTGATTATAATGCCTAATGAATAGAGTTATTTTTTATTTTAAAGATTTGATCCTTAATTGTTCTTGAAAGCCAAACATTGGAATATATTTACTAAATTTCATATCTTTTTTATCATACTTCATTATTCATAAATAATGATTTTAGCAATGTATCATGTTCTCATTAGGTAGAAAATGAACAATAGGATATTGATTTAGTATCTTTAAAACTTATTATGAAATAGATGTATTAATTATATAAATATCTATAATCTTGAATAATTTTAGTAATGTATTTTACAATATGTAGTCTATTTTTTGTGTGTGTTTAAAAAAATATATATTCCCTGAAGTGCTTAATAATATGCTTATTGCAACTGAAAAATAGAATTGGACTGTTTCTGACAAATACAGGTCTCATATGGCTGATGGGGAGAAAATGAGACTTGGCCTTCCTAACTAAATTATATGGCAGAGAATTCCCATAACCCAAATAAGCTGAATCTGAGCTCCAAGGTTTTGATGAGCGTGTATGTAAAGCTTGTGATTGAATGAACGTATTTTATCAAAAAATATTGCAATTGCAAAGGGGCATTAAATTTAATAATATTTTGATTTTTCTCAATTCCCTCTTGAAGTTAACCAAGATGAATTTAAATTCAACAGTAAGAAACACAAATAATAATAATTTTCTAAGTTGGCATAAAGACTATTTTTACTGAAATATAGAAAGAGAAAGACTCAAATGTCTAGGTTTTTTTAAATTGTTGCTGTTGTTGTTTGTTTGTTTCAATTCAGGTGGTTTTCAGTTTTTTACATTCCAATGAAATTGTCAGGTGATATATCATTAAAAATAACCTTTTGATGGTAGAGCATTGTTTGGATTTTGGTTCATAACCAGGAAGGAGTTAAAAGAGTCAAGTGACGTTGCTTTTTTTTAAAAGAAATAAGAATGTCTATCCCTTAAGCTTATGCATGTAAATATAGTTTCTCACTATTTACATTTATGGAAAAACAGAGTAGAAACAGAGTCAATGCTGAGTCTTTCCTCATTTGGCAATAAGGCCTTTTCATCCACAGATACATGAACTAATATAGGAAAAAAATTTATCTCATTGGACAGCACTTGCACTAACATTTTTTCCCTTATTTTTCAGTTACTTTATTAAAATTTGTAATATATAAGTGTTGTTTAGATCAAGTGTTTACAACTCATAATTATAATGAAAACTCATTCCAGAAAATATCTGATAGCATAAGACTTATGGTCACAGGAAATTAAACCAACTAGAAGATTTTATGTACAAATTTTTATGTACTAAATAATTTTATGTACTAAGTATTTTATGTACTAAGTATTTTATGTACTAAAGTTGCTTATTTGATAGGATGATTAATAGAAGACTTTCAGTGTTACATGTATATGAAATTATGTGAAAAAAGTAGAATGAAAGTTTGAAGAAAACCCAAGGAGGATATAAAAGAGTAATTAAAATTTCTGAAATGATTAAAATTTCTAAAATTTCTGTTACAGTAAAGCTTGCTCATGTGTTTCAAAAGGATGATTGTAGTATTCAGTAATTACTGGTTAAGATCCATAAGACGGAAGCTGGGACCATGGAAGGACCTAAGTTGTGAGGAGCATGAGCCATGAGGAAGAGTAGCCACTGTCAGAGATCTGACCAGAAGCAGAGAAAAATGGAAGAAGGGGATGATATCACAGGTCCAAAAATTCTTCATTGACCCTCACTCTCAACCAATAGTATGATTATGTATAGAATTCCAGGTTGGAAGTCATTATTTCTCAGAATTTCTAAGGCCTTTATCCATTGTTTCCTAGCTCCAGTGATGATGTCGAGAAGTCTCAAAGAAATTCTGATTCCTGACCAGTTGTGTCTGATCTACAGTTTACCTTTTTGGAGGCATGACCTACAGTTTACCTTTTTGGAAAACCCCTTGTCTCCAGTGTTCTGGTATTTCAAAACTGATGTGCTTCAGGGGTTTATTTTTATCGATTCATTGGGTCATTTCAACCATGAAGCCCTCATTGTTCAATTTTGGGAAATATTCTTGAATTACTCCTTTGATTAATTCCATGATTCCCTTCATGACGACTTTTCTAATTTCCTTTTTTCACCTCTGTAATTTTCCATTTCACTATCCTTTAGTTCTACTATAAAGGAGTTTTCCTTAATTTTATATTTAAACACTTCTATTTAATTTTTAATTTCTGCCATCATAATTTTAATTTTCTAAGAAAGAGAATTACAATTTTTTTAATTTTTGATTCTGTGTTTTTAATATTTTGTTCTTGTTTTCTGAGTCACATTTTCTCTTTATTCCCTAAGCATATTAATAATAGCTTATTTCTAAAAATTTACCTCTTCTGTAGTTTCTACTTTCTCTAAGGATTTTTCTTTTTTAGTTGTTTTGCTTTGTTTTGGTTTACTTATTTGGCTTATATCATTCATTTTAGACCCATGCTGTAGCCACTAGACACCTGGGCTATTGAGTAATTAAAATTTGGCTAGTCCAAGCTGAGATATACTATAAATATAAAATATAGTCTAGATTTTCAGAAGTTCAAATGAAAAAAGAGTGTAAAATATCTCACTAATATTTTTGTATTGTTTACATGTTGAGATGATCATATTAAGGATATACTGAGATAAATAAAATATATTATTAAAATTAATTTTAGCTCTTTAAAAATTTATTTTAATATGACTACAAAAAATTTAGAAGTATACATGTAACTTGCATTATATTTCTAATGGGCAATTCTATGTTAGACTACTTCCTCAGATGTCTGGTGAATTTTGGTTGTGTGTGTGTATAATATGTTTATGGAGACATAACCCACGTACCATTAAAGTACATCTTTTAGGCTAGGCATGGTGGCTCACAACTGTAATCCCAGCGCTTTGAGAGGCCACAGCACGCTAAACATCACGCTAATCACCTGAGGCCAGGAGATTGAGTCCCTTCTGGCCAACATGGTGAAAAACCATCTGTACTAAAAATACAAAAATTAGCTGGGCATGGTGGCATGTGCCTGCAATCCCAGCTACTCGGGAGACTGAGGCACGAGGATCGCTTGAATCCGAGAGGCGAAGGTTGCAGTGAGCCATGATCATGCTACTGCACTCCAGCCTGGGTGACAGAGTGAGACTCAGTCTCACAAAACAAACAACAAAAAACCCCACCTTTTAAAGGGTACAATTCAGTAGCTTTTAGTATATTCAGAGTTGTGAAAATCGTCACTATCAAACAATAGAGCATTTTCATCACCATAAAAACAAACCCTGCACCCATTAGCAGTCACTCCTTATTCCCACCTCCCTCCAGTACCAGGAAACCACTAAAGTACCTTCTGTTTCTATAGATTTACCCATTCTAGACATTTCATATAAATGGAATCATACAATGTGTGACCTTTTGGGACCAACTTCTCTCACTTTGCAGAATGTTTTCAAGGTTCACTCCTGCTACTGCATGGATTAGTCCTCCATTCCTTTTTATTGCTGAATAATTTTCCAGTGTAGGAGTATACTTCATTTTATTTATCTGTTCATCATTTGGTGGACATTTGAGTTGTTTCCACTTTTTGGCTATTATGAACAGTTCTCTTACAAACATTCATGTACCAGTCTTTGTGATAACATATGTTTTCATTTTTCTTGGGGAAAAACCTAAGAGTGCTCATATTTTCAGAATGAGCTAACAAGCTAGCTGGATTTTTGGAGGGTGGGTCTCTTCGAGTGGGGATATGGCTAGAAAAGCATTGTGTCATTACCTTCAGGTTTGCCCTTTGGGCTGAGATTTTCAGATTTTGCAGAAAAGTTCTCTAGTACCTGCAGGGCTCAATCTGTCTGATAGTGTTCTGGAAATTTACTGAGAGAAGAGGACTGGGCTTTCCAACATTCAATGCATCAATATTCATTTATTTTCCCTGTTTCTATATTATACTTTCTCCCTGGACTATGCCTGGCATCCCCTATGATATGGTTTGACTCTGTGTCCCCACCCAAATCTCACCTGGAATTGTAATAATTCTCATATGTCATGGAAGGGACTGGGTGGGAGGTACTGGAATCATAGGGGCGGGTCCTTCCCATGCTGTTCTCATGGCAGTGAATAAGTCTCATGAGATCTGATGATTTTATAAATGGGAGTTTCCCTACACAAGCTCTCTTGCCTGCTGCCATGTAAGATGTGCCTTTGCTTTCCCTTTGCTTTCTGCCAAGATTATGAGGCCTCCCCAGCCATGTGGAACTGTGAGTGAATTCAACCTCTTTCCTTTGTAAATTACCCAGTTTTGGGTATGTCTTTATTAGTAGCGTGAGAACAGACTTAGTTCAGAAATTATCTGATTTATGATCATTAAAGAGATAGTGAGAGAGGGACAATAGTTGACTAAACAGACTCTGGGAAGGGATCGGGGTTTAACCTTCTTCTTAAACAGGCTTTCCTCTGTCATTTAATATCACCATCATGCTTAGTTTCAGAGATAACTGGGACTATCAGTTCCTGAGCCTTTGGCAGCGTCTGTGGAATAGATCAATTTCCTTCTTGGCTTCTCCACTACCAGTTTAGGGTTCAGCTTTCACAGCTTTACTTAATCTGCTCCAGATTCCAAAGTTTTGTGACTGTTGCCTCCTCTTCCAATCTCTTTTGTTCTTGTGCATATATGGTTTAAAAATTTCTTTGGTACATATTTGGGGGGCTTTAGTAGAGAGTGAAATGAAATGCATATGCTCAATCAGCCTTCTTCATCCAAAAGACTCTGTTCCACGCATTTCTTACATATTGTTTCAAATGCTAAAGGGAGATTCCTCCAAACTTTTCTCAATTTGCAAACCAAATCACCCTTCGAGACTCCTGCATCCTGTTGGGAATCTGTAACACAGAAGATGTAATTACTTGGAATTATTTGACTGACTCCCCTACTAGACTGGAAGCTTCTTGAAAGTAGAGACTGAGTCTTCTTTTTCTTTATTTCTCCTGGTGTTTAGTCCAGAGCCTGGCCCAATGAGAGCTCTCAGTAAGTGTTTGTTGACTTTAATTAGCATGCAGAGGACTGAGCAATGGTGGCTTGGGGAGATAAGAGCTTTGAAAGGAGAGGAAGATCCAGGTCCCTGAATCACTCACTTTCCACACATGGTTTTTGTCCATCCACATCCTGTTTTTGCTTGTAAAGACACTAATCTATTTTCAGGATTTTCAACTGTGGAATTTTATGGAGGCAAACAGGGGACAAAGAGAAAAATTATATTTCCTCTCTCTGCCAACAGCAGATGGTGACAGTGGTCACATGCATGCTTTCCCTTTGGACTTATCGACAAGTAGATTTAGGAACAGCTTAGGCAATCCCCAGGTTTAGGAGTTTCTAGGACCTAATCTGCTCTTGAGCTGTGGAGTTTCTCTAATATATGTGTGCACAGAGCTCATCATCTTATTGGATGTCATGGTTATTCTAAAGGAAATGCCTCAAATAACTACTCTTTGCTGTCTACAGATGTGCTATGTTTTGATATAATTCCCCTTAGATCTTTAGATCTTCAGGTTGAGTTTACTTGAGATTAGCTTTTGACAGAGCAAGAGAAGAGCAGAGTCAGTTCATTCTTAGGAAGCTGGCTGCCTTGGTCTCTCGGTCCCTCCTTGCTACTGATGCTGCTGAGGCAGTAGAGTCGAGTCTGAAGGCAGGGAACCTAAGGCTGATTCACACAAACTTCCTGGAATTAAATTAAAAGAAAAAAAACCCTTCACCCTGGCCAATGATTAGTCTTCTAGGACCTTCATTTGCATAAGGTGCCAATTCATGCCAGCCACTGATTGGCCACAGACCAAACCTGCACTCTGGCCTATGATTGGCCCATTCTGGGACCTTCATTTGCATAAGTCATCAATCCATGCCAGTCTAAGATTGGCTGCAGGCCAATTCACTTCTGCCTCTAATTGGCCATGAGCCAGCTCTTCATTTACATGGTGTGTAACCAATGGGAGACCTCTAAAGGGCACTTCAACCCCGGAAGAATTTGCTAGCAGGGCTCTTGAGCCGCTTGCTTGGGCCTGTAACTATTCCATGGAGTGTGCTTTCACTTCTGTTGCCTTCTGCTCCAATAAATCTATGCTTTCACTGATTGTTCAAGCATGCTGTTCAAATCTTTGTTCGATGTACCAAGAACCTGGACAAATCACGATTGGATTTGTTACCTTCCACCCAGCAACACTGCTGCTCTTCAGCTTATCTTGTTGTTGCTCTTGCTTTCTGTGGATTTTCTTGCCTTTTATGATATATCCTCCATTCCAGTCATGTGCTCTTGTCTTGAACCTCCACTTTGCTCTGCACTTGAGCCTTCTTTTCCCCTTGGTCTTCCTAGGTTTTGACCTACTGTGGCCTGGCCCTTCTGTTTTATGTTTGCTTTCCTTTCCATTCTAGGTATATTTTCTAATATTCTTTTTGGCATGGCAGAGTAAACACTGAGATCCTTTTTTGTCCAGCCTGACTCTCAGCACTGACTAACCCCCACTCTATATCCAGCCTTACTCCTCCTTGCTATCAAACCCATTTCTTGCCCTCCATATTTTCAATTCACCTAGTCAAAAGTTGGCAAAAGGGAGTGGCATAGTGCTAAATACTGTGGCACCTCCTTGGGGCATAAGGAAATGCTTGAATATTTCTTGCAGTTGGAATTGAGACATAAACAGTTATGTCTCATGCCTTGGAAAATGTGGATGAGCTCAGGACAACGCTGTAAAAAAAAATCTCAAACAACTAGATCTTCAACACTAGGATACTCAAGTATCTGTAGTGAAAGATCTCCCTCTTACTTTACAAACAGTAGGACATGAAGCAGTAAAGGTTTTTTTCCATCAGCTGGAGAGATGAGCAGCAGAGGTCAAAAGCAGCTCAGGGACAACACATGGGCAGCCTGACAGAGTTTTGGCAGCTCAGATAACCGTTGCAGGTGACATTTGGTGATGGAGATTCACAACCAGGCAGTTCCAGAGCTCCAGGTGGCAGCAGCAGACATTTCAAGGGCACAGGAAGTAAAGGTTAGGTCAGTGTTTCCTCATGTGTAGCCCCAGGAGAGTCCTAGGAAGCTCTCCTAGCCAAATGATTAGAAAACAAATCAGAAGGATGGCAAGCACTGAGTTGGAACATAAGGACAGCAGAAGAAACCAGCAGTAGGAAAATTACATGGGAACTTATACCCCCTTCTTGTGGGACTTTCAGATAAACACAATTAAGGGGAAGAGGGGGTGTTCTGAGTGCACGTTGGAAAGTAGGTTATATTCCAGGAGGACTTAGGGATAAAACCAGCAATAAAGTCTTAACCTATGGTTCATATGCCAATAAGACCTGGGGTTATATGCACATTATTTGGGAAATAACATTGCGTAGTGCCAAATGCTCTAAGAGAAATTTAATATTTATGACTCATTGTGGAGCTCTTAATCACTTGCTGACTGACTTTCCTATTTATAATCAATACAGTTGTACACAGCCATTTCCTTCCAATATAAAGATAAAATATATACACATACCACACATACACAGAAATGCCTCATTAAAAAGACTGGAGGGTAACAGGGTAGAAAGAGAAGAGTGGTAGAAAATCGAAAATGAATGCAAATAGACAGCACACTCAACAATGTGGGCCACTTGGGGGGAAACTGTAATTGTCATTTTCAGCTTTCTAACACTCGTCATCTTCATTGGTCTGGGAATAGTGTCCCTTTGGCAAATTAAGTTATTGGAAAAGATGATAGTCTTGCGTTTATATTGCAGCTTATTTGTAGGGATTCAAAATACTTGTCTGTGGTTGTTGAGCTGCCTTCATTTCCTATAGGAATGCATTTTTCAAGATGTCTGTGTGGGGAATACAGTGTCCCAGTTTTTTTGAAAGAATGAATCCAAAACAACCAGTCCATTTGAATAGTCATCACAGTGCATAGACAGTTTCTATCAATGAAAGCTGAAGTTGGGATGGCAAGATTATGGTACATCAATCAGGGAGAAATAAAGAACTGGTTCAGGATCTTGGCAAGGGAAGGTTGAGATGTTACCAAAAACAATAAGCAGAGGAGGAAGTTAGGATATGAGATCTAGACGGCCAACTGCATGAAAAGTAAAATCAGATGCAGGGTGAGGTGCAGGATTGAGGTTTTTGAGTTCAGTGGAGATGCTGGTGGAATAGGCAAGGTTCCTCCACATACCAAATGCATCTTGTGCTAGTTCCTTCATCTCACTGTATCACAGCCTCCTAAATTTTTAAAATGGGGATGATTATAATACCACTTTACAGATATTTTGTAAAGATTAAGTGAATTAATATTTGCAAAGCTCTTATTAATTATTATATTAAAGTGACTTGTAATTAGTCCTCAAAGAAGAAAAATTAGGAGGACTGAGCCTTGAGTTTCAATAAATAATCCATAATTAAGCAGGCTTATGTCTCAGTTATCTCTGAACCTCCATGCCCAGCAGAGTGCCGGGCATACTGTAGATGCACAGTAAACACTTAATACATTGCCTTGTTTCCATGTCATGGCCTGCAAGCTGGTACAGACACTTGCCTGACGTAGACCATTCTGGCAGGTGCTATAAGATTCTGGATCTTAGAAAGCAAGTTGCTCATGCTAGAGTCAACCTATGCATTTGTATCAGTGCTACTACAGAGTGGTAGCCTAGTGAGTGAAACTGTCTCTTGATCATCAGCTGCTTTTCTGGCACAGTGTGTTCACCATGTGACCATCAGTTCAGGGATGTCCTATGCAGTGGCTATTTTAAAAATAACTATAATATAGCAGCTATAGTAATATACTAGCATATTATTATTAGTGACCCAACATTTTCTCTTAATTACAAATCTGTGCTTTAAATGTGTTAGTAGTCTCTGTTCCCATAATAGTGTAGGAGACTGTCAAAATGTTCAATATCTCCTGTAGTAATCATATCTGGGCATCGTCAATTGATCATGCAATATCAATCAAAATGTATTGAGGGCCTCCAGTGGACAGAATGGAGCACAAGGTATGCAAAGTTAAGATTTTAGGATTTATGCCTCTGGCATCATGCCTAGCACTTACTAAAGCACTGAAAAAATTCTTGTGAAAAAGAACTGACTGGCTTTTAAGGAACTCATGTACTGCTCAGTAAATGCAGCCCTAAAATAGATTCAATCGTTAAATACATATTTATTGAGTTCCTGCTTGGTGCCAGCCACTCTTATAGGATCTGGAGTGCAAGTGTGGACTAAAACAAGCTGTTTTCTGTGGATATAACATTTGACGAATAATTAAAAAATAAGCAAAATAATTTTAATAAAGATAAGTACTATGATTAAAACACTACAAGGTAATGGGAGAGATATGAGATTGAGTAGTTATTACTGAAGTTACTGTTAGGAGGTCTTTTTTAGGCTAAGACTTGAAATGACCAGAATGTTCTAGATATCTACAGATCTAACACAAGAATGATCTCATCATATTAGGAAAATAGAAAGAAAGCTGTTGTCTAGTGAGTGAGGGGGCCATGGAGGAGAGGGGTTCAGAGGGGAAGACAGGGATCCAATATAATGGGGTTTCATAAATGGCTTGGATTTTATGTGTAATGGGATGCTTCTGGGAAGATGGGTTTGTGCCATAAAGTGATATGGCCTGCTGAGACCAATCTAGTCACTTAGGAGAGAGTGTACTACAATGGGACAAAAGTAGAATCATGACAGTTAGGAGGCTATTGCAGTGAGCCATGTAAGACAAATAATAGCTTGGACTTAGATGGTAGCAGTGGACATAGAGTGAATTGGATGAATTAAAGACATGCTTTGGAGTTCCAACCAATAAGACTTGATGGGTTGGATGTTGGGGGTAAGAGAAATGGAGGAATAAGGATATCTTCTGGGTTTCGGCTTTAGTAATTAGATGATTTGTGGTACCATTTACTGAAATGAAGAAAACCAGAAGAACAGGTTTAGGCGAGTTAGAAATCAATAATCCTGTTTGAAGCATATTAAGTTCAAGACGTAATACCGTTTTCAATTTTTATCTCAGCAAGCTACATGGCAATTCACTGGAGAAGTCTTATCTGTTAAATTTTTAGTGGAAAAAGTGATTATTGAAGAGACTGAAAGAAATGGTTTAGATCCCAAAGAGCACAGATAGGAGTCTGCAAAGACATCTTCCATTTTAATGAGCCATGAGGCTACCACTGGGGAAGCTAAAAAGAAAATCCCTGGGTGGCTGGCAAGATGGCCAAACAGGAACAGCTCTAGTTGGCAGCTCCCAGCAAGATCAATGCAGAAGGGGGGTGATTTCTGCATTTCCAACTGAGGTACCCGGCTCATCTCACTGGGACTAGCTAGACAGTGGGTGCAGCCCATGGAGGGTGAGCCAAAGCAGGGTGGGGCGTTGACTCATCCGGGAAATGCAACGGGTTGGGGAACTTCCTCCCCTACCCAAAGGAAGCCATGAGGGACTGTGCCATGAGGAATGGTGCATTCCAGCCCAGGTACTATGCTTTTCCCATGGTCTTCACAACCTGCACACTAGGAGGTTCCCTTGGTTGCCTACACCACCAGGGGCCTGGGGTTAAAGCATAAAACTGGGTGGTCATTTGGGCTAGCTGTAGGAGTTTTTTTTTCATACCCCAGTGGCACCTGGAATGCCAGTGAGATGAGAACCATTCATGCCCCGGGAAAGGGGGCTGAAGCTAGGGAGCCAAGTGGTCTAGTTCAGTGGCTCCCACCCCCATGGAGCCCAGCAAGCTCAGATCCACTGGCTTGAAATTCTCACTGCTAGCACAGCAGCCTGTAGTTGACCTGGGAGGCTCGAGCTTAACTGAGAGAGAGGCATCAGCCGTTACTGAGGCTTGAGTAGGTGGTTTTTTCCTCACAGTGTAAACAAAGCTGCCGGGAAGTTCAAACTGAACAGAGCCCACCATAGCTCGGTGAAGCTGCTGTAGCCAGACTTCCTCCCTCAATTCCTCCTCTCTGGGCAGGGCATCTGTGAAAGAAATGCAGCAGCTCCGGTCAGGGACTTACAGCTAAAACTCTGATCTCCCTGGGACAGAGAACCAGGGGGAAGGGATGGCTGTGGGTGTAGCTGTAGCAGATTTAAATGTCCCTGCCTGCTGGGACTGAAGAGAGCAGCAGATCTCCCAGCACAGTGCTGAAGCTCTGCTAAGGGGCAGACTGCCTCCTCAAGTGGGTCCCTGACCTCTGTGCCTCCTGAGTGGGAGACATCTCCCAGCAGGGGTCGACAGACATCTCATACAGGAGAGCTCTGGCTGGCATCTGGCAGATGCCCCTCTGGGATGAAGCTTCCAGAGGAAGGAGCAGGCAGCAATCTTTGCTGTTCTGCAGCCTCTGCTGGTGATACCCAGGCAAACAGAGTATGGAGTAGACCTCCAGCAAACTCCAGCAGACGTGCAGCAGAGGGGCCTGACTGTTAGAAGGAAAACTAACAAACAAGAATAGCATCAACATCAACAAAAAGGACATCCACACCAAAACCCCATCCAAAGGTGAGCAACATCAAAGCCAAAAGGTGAATAAACCCACGAAGATGAGGAAAAAACAGCACAAAAAGTCTGAAAATTCTGAAAACCAGAACACCTATTCTCCTCCAAAGGATCACAACTCCTTACCAGCAAGGGAACAAAACTGGTTGGAGAATGAGTTTGGTGAATTGACAGAAGTAGGCTTCAGAAGGTGGGTAATAACAAGCTCATCTGAGCTAAAGGAGCATGTCCTAACCCAATGCAAGGAAGCTAAGAACCTTGAAAAAAGGTTGGAGGACTTGCTAACTAGAATAACCAGTTTAGAGAACAACATAAATGACCTGATGGAGCTGAAAAACACAGCATGAGAACTTAATGAAGCATACACAAGTATCAATAGCTGAATCGATAAAGCTGAAGAAAGGATATCAGAGGCTGAAGATCAATTTAATGAAAAGAAGTGTGAAGACAAGATTAGAGAAAAAAGAATGAAAAGAAATGAACAAAGCCTCCAAAAAATATGGGACTATGTGAAAAGACCAAATCTATGTTTGATTGGTATACATGAAAGTGACAGGGAGAATGGAACCAACTTGGAAAACACACTTCAGGATATTATCAAGGAGAATGTCCCCAACCTAGCAAAACAGGGCAACATTCAAATTCAGGAAATACAAACACCACAAAGATACTCCTCGAGAAGAGCAACCCCAACAAATGTAATTATCAGATTCAGCCAGGTTGAAATGAAGGAAAACATGTTGAGGGCAGCCAGAGAGAAAGGGTGAGTTACCCATAAAGGGAAGCCAATCAGACTAATAGTAGGTCTCTCTGTGGAAACCCTACAAGCCAGAAGAGAGTGGGGGCTGATATTCAACATTCTTAAAGAAAAGAATTTTCAACCCAGAATTTCATATCCAGCCAAACTAAGCTTCATAAGTGAAAGAGAAATACATTCCTTTGAAGACAAGCAAATGCTGACAGATTTTGTCACCACCAGGCCTGCCTTACAAGAGCTCCTGAAGGAAGCACTAAATATAGAAAGGGAAAACTGGTACCAGCCACTGCAAAAACATACCAAATAGTAAAGACCATCGACACTATAATGAAACTGCATCAACTAACGAGCAAAATAACCAGCTAGCATCATAATGAAAGGATCAAATTCATAGATAACAATATTAACCTTAAACGTAAATGGGCTAAATGCCCCAATTAAAAGACACAGACTGGCCAATTGGATAGAGTCAAGGACTATCAGTGTGCTGTATTCAGGAGACTCATCTCTCATGCAAAAACACTCATGGGCTCAGTATAAGAGGATGGAGGAATATTTACTAAGCAAATGGAAAGAACAAAAAAATAGCAGGGGTTGCAATCCTAGTCTCTGATAAAACAGACTTTAAACCAACAAAGATAAAAAAGACAAAAAAGGGTATTACATAATGGTAAAGGGATCAATGCAACAAGAAGAGCTAACTATCTCAAATATATATGCACCCAATACAGGAGCACCTAGATTTATAAAGAAAGTTCTTAGAAACCTACAAAGAGACTTGGACTCTTCACTTAATAATAGTGGGAGACTTTAACACCCCACTGTCAATATTAGAAAGATCAACGAGACAGAAAATTAACAAGTATATTCAAGACTTGAACTCAGCTCTGGACCAAGTGGACCTAATAGACATCTACAGAACTCTCCACTGCAAAGCAACAGAATATATGTTATTCTCAGCACCACATTGCACTTATTCTAAAATTGACCACATAATTGGAAGTAAAACACTTCTCAGCAAATGCAAAAGAATGGAAATCATAACAAACAGTCTCTCAGACCACAGTGCAATCAAATTAGAACTCAGGATTAAGAAACTCACTCAAAACTGCACAACTACATGGAAACTGAACAACCTGCTTCTGAATGACTACTGGGTAAATAACGAAATTAAGGCAGAAATAAAGAAGTTATTTGAAACCAATGAGAACAAAGACACAATGTACCAGAATCTCAGGGACACAGCTAAAGCAATGTTTAAAGGGAAATTTATAGCCCACAAGAGAAAGTGGGAAAGATCTAAAATCGACACCCTAACATTACAATTAAAAGAATTAGAGAAGAGCAAACAAATTCAAAAGCTAGCAGAAGACAAGAAATAATCAAGATCAGAGTAGAACTGAAGTAGACACAGACACGAAAAACCCTTCAAAATTCAGTGAATCCAGGAGCTGATTTTTTTAAAGATTAACAAAATAGATAGACTACTAGCCAGACTAATAAAGAAGAATCAAATAAACACAATAAAAAATAATAAAGAAGATATTACTACTGATCCCACAGAAATACAAGCTACCATCGGAGAATACTATAAACACTTCTATGCAAATAAATTAGAAAATGTAGAAGAAATGGATAAATTCCTGAACACAAACACTGTCCCAAGACTAAACCAGGAAGAAGTCAAATCCCTGAATAGACCAATAACAGGTTCTGAAATTGAGGCAAAAATTAATAGCCTAACAACCAAAAAAATCCAGGACCAGACTGATTCACAGTCGAATTCTACCAGAGATACAAAGAGGAGCTGGTATCATTCCTTCTGAAACTATTCCAAACAATAGAAAAAGAGGGACTCCTCCCTAACTAATTTTATGAGGCCAGCAACCACCTGATACCAAAATCTGGCAGAGACACAACAGAAGTAGAAAATTTCAGGCCAATATTCCTGATGAACATGAATGCAAAAATCCTTAATAAAATACTGGCAAACTGAATCCAGCAGCACATTAAAAAGCTTATCCACCACGATCAAGTTGACTTCATCCCTGGGATCCAAGGCTGGTTCAACATATGCAAATCAATAAACATAATCCATCGCATAAACTGAACCAATGACAAAAACCACATGATTATCTCAATAGATGCAGAAAAGTCCTTCGGTAAAATTCAACACCCCTTCATGCTAAAAACTCTCAATAAACTAGGTATTGATGGAATGTATCTCCAAATAATAAGAGCTATTTATGACAATCCCACAGCCAATATCATACTGAATGTGCAAAAGCTGGAAACATTTCCTTTGAAAACTGGCACAAGACAAGGATGCCCTCTCTCACCACTCCTATTCGACAAAGTATTGGATGTTCTGGCCAGAACAATCAGGGAAGATAAAGAAATAAATATATTCAAATAGAAATAGAGGAAGTAAAATTATCTCTGTTTGCAGATGACATGATTGTATATTTGGAAAACCCCATTGTCTCAGTCAAAATCTCCTTAAGCTGATAAGCAACTTCAGCAAAGTCTCAGGATATAAAATCAATTGCAAAAACTACATGCATTCCTATACACCAATAATAGACAAACAGAGAGCCAAATCATGAATGAACTTCCATTCACAATTGCTACAAAGAGAATGAAATACTTAGGAACACAACTTACAAGGGATGTGAAGGACCTCTTCGATGAGAACTACAAACCACTGCTCAAGGAAATAAGAGAGGACACAAACAAATGGAAGAACATTCCATGCTCATGGCTAGGAAGAATCAATGTCATGAAAATGGCAATACTGCCCAAAGTAATTTATAGATTCAATGCTATCCCCATCAAGCTACCACTGACTTTCTCACAGAATTGGAAAAATCTACTTTAAATTTCATATGGAACCAAAAAAGAGCCCATATAGCCAGAACAATTATAAGCAAAAAGAACAAAGCTGGAGGCATCATGCTACCTGACTTCAAACTATACTACAAGGCTACAGTAACCAAAATAGCATGGTACTGGTACCAAAACAGATATATAGGCCAATGGAACAGAACAGAAGCCTCAGAAGTAACACCACACACGTACAACCCTCCGAACTTTGATAAACCTGACAAAAACAATCAATGGGGAAAGGATTCCCTATTCAATAAATGCTATTGGGGCAAAATAAACTATCATCAGAGTGAACAGGCAATGTACAGAATGGGAGAAAACTTTTGCACTCTATCCATCTGACAAATGGCTAATATCCAGAATCTACAAGAGCTTCAACAAATTTACAAGAAAAAAACAAACAACCCCATCAAAAAGTGGGCAAAAGATATGAACACACACTTCTCAAAAGAAGACATTTATGCAGTCAACAAACATATGAAAAACGTTCAATCATTGTGGTAGACAGTGTGGTGATTCCTCAAGGATCTAGAACTAGAAATACCATTTGACCCAGCAATCCCACTACTGGGTGTATACCCAAAGGATTATAAATCATTGTACTATAAAGACACATGCACATATATGTTTACTGCAGCACTGTTTACAATAGCAAAGACTTGGAACCAACCCAAATGCCCATCAATGATAGACTGGATAAAGAAAATGTGGCACATACACACCATGGAATACTATGCAGCCATAAAAAAGAATGAGTTCATGTCCTTTGCAGGGACATGGATGAAGCTGGAAACCATCATTCTCAGCAAACTAACACAGGAACAGAAAAGCAAACACTGTATGTTCTCACTCATAAGTGGGAATTGAACAATGAGAACACATAGACACAGGGAGGGGAACATCACACACCAGAGTCTGTTGGAGGGTGGGGGATAGGGGAAGGATAGCATTAGGAGAAATACCGTAATGTAGATGACAGGTTGATGGGTGCAGCAAACCACCATGTCATGTGTATACCTATGTAACAAACCTATGTTATGCACATGTATCCCAGAACTTAAAGTATAATAAAAAAAAAAGAAAAAAGAAAATCCCAGAATTCTCTCTCATTGTAGCTTTCTCAGAAGCTTTCTATTTAGAAAAAGAAAAAGAAAAAAAAAAAAAAAAAAAAACACACACACACAACAAAATGTGCTTGTACCATATTGCACATTCTTTTCCTGGAACAATCAATCAAAGCTGTGTTCATTTTCTTGGCTTTCTGTATATGGAAACGAGAATTCTTAAGTAATATGAATGATGCCTATCTCTATCAGCACATAGGGCACCCTGAGCCTTAACACATTTCTTTAGAACTTACTTCAGTAATAGTTCCCACAGACTTGACAAGATGGGGAAATATCTTAATCTTCATATAAATATTCTTTCCAAGTGGATTTTTTTCTTCATTGTATATGGATATTTTTTCTTGAAGGGTATATGCAGACTGGAAACTCTCAAATGTTCAAATATTGAAATATAAAGTCTAAATGACAAAGTTGCTTATTGGGCAGAAGGATTATGTGCCCATTAGAGAAATACTTTTTAAAATTTATTGAATAGCAGATAATTCACATTTATCTTTTAAATCTAGCAAATTTTCATGTTATAGTTTAAATGTATTTCAGAATTATTTCATTTATTATGGCAGAAGGCAATTTAACATACGGGTGCCTGCACATGGTTACTTGGAAAGCTCCATATTGTTTTGTAAATTTTGGTAATGAAGTCATTAAAATGAATAAAGAATAGGGAGTAATGTGACTTTGTAAGTGCTATGGTCTGAATGTTTTTATTCCCCCCCGAAAAAGTTTATATGTTAAAACCTAACCACCAATGTGATAATATTAGGAGTTGGGCCTTTGGGAGGTGATGAGATCATGAGGGTGGAGCTTTCATGAATGGAATTAGTGCCCTTATAAAAGAGGCCCAGGAGAGATGCCTTGTCCCTTCCACCATGTAAGGCTACACCAAAAGGTCCCATCTGTGAGGAAAGTAGGCCCTCACCAGACACTGAATCTGCTGACATCTTGATCTTGTACTCCTCAGCTGCCAACAGAAAATACATTTCTGTGACTTATAAGCTACCCAATTAGTGTAGTTTGTTATAGCAGCTTTACTATTCCTGAAGTAACCTCTAAAGAACAGACTAAGATTGTGAGAGCCAATCCCAGCTTCTTTCCAATTCATTGCAAGAATGGGTTGATGGATTAGAGGGGAGTTCTTTGAAGGTTTGTAATTATCTGGAAAAAAAACTGGTTAAAACTACAGTCCAAGCAGCAGGGAGCCTTCCTCTCCTGACAGACATTACTGATATATGTATCAACTTCCTTTCTACACAGAAGAGTCACTAATCCTTACGTCAACAGTCTTTCAGGCTGAAGCCTGTTCTCTAGAAGATTCCTTAGGAAGGTCTCATTAGACAAGATTTCCCGAATTTCTGCATAATCATAGCAACTGGTCTATGTCTTCACATGTTAAAATTGGTTTGACAGGATATAAAAAGCTGTGCCTTAATTTTTTAATTCGAACATCTTAAATGTACTACTCTTTAATCTTCTTATATAAAGGGTCTGAGAAGTCTAAAAGGTCTGATAACAATATGATTTTCTTTCCATTATAAATAGAACTTTGTCTTTTCCTTGGTGCCCAAAGGATTTACTCTTTTTCTTTAAAGTCTTGTAATTTTATTAGAATATGTGCTGGTGTTTGCTATTTGGGGCTGGTGTTCTCTGTCATGTAGTATGGCCAATTACTATGTAGTTTCAAGTAATCTTTTATTTCAGTAAAGTTTTCTTAAACTATAATTTTAAGCACTTGTTCTGTCCCATTTCCTCAGTTATCTTTGGAAGTTACTATTAGAGTTAAGTTGGATCTTCTTTGCCTGTCTTCTCTATTACTTTATTAATCCTTATTTTTAATTTCTTAATTTATTTCCTATTTAAATTATTTTGTTTCTTCCTCAATTTCTATTTCTCTTAAAATAATTTTTAAACAAAATTATCTATTATTTTCTTGTGTAAAATTTAATGTACACAAAATCATATTTCTTCTACTATACATTTATAAAATAATTTTTTCATTCACTTTTAATTCTTTCCTTAACTCTGGCAGCTTCTTTTTCAAATCTCCATTTTCTATGATCATCTGAATTCTGAGTTTCCTTCCAGGTCTTACATGAGTTGTTTTCTCAAAATGCTGTCTCTGTCTGTCTGTCTATCTGTCTCTGTGTCTCTGTCTCTCTCTTTCCTGCTCTTTTTCAATTGGACATATTTGGTTACAGTTTTTTATATGTGTAGCGAACATATTTTCTGGTGTGCTTTCTTTGTCTGTAGACATGTCTTCTCTCTCATCATTCACTTTTTTTTCTTATAGCAACTATGTGACTTATTCATTATCTGTTTTTCAAAAATCATTTTCAAATTAAATAAGTTTCTGCATTATTTTAGAAAAGGAAAGTGGTCCAGGGAAGCTTTCACAGCCTCATGTCTCTAGAGTTTGTTCTTTTGTTATTTTCACAAAGTTTATAATAACTATGGCAGTGAATTTCCTGAAATCGACTCCCTTTATTCTCTACTCCCACTTTAATCTGGATCTTCCAATTTTTAACTCTATTGTTTCTATCCTGCTTAGTTTGGACACTAGTCCCAACAATTTTCTTTTTCCAGCAAGAGAGAGCCTGCCCTTCCTGATGGCTGTTCTTGAATTGTGGTTTACATTGCTTCTTCAACACAGTCCAGAAAGCCACAAATGTCATTGGTAGGAACTCTGTCTCAGAAAAGAATTTGAATTTGTCAGCTTGAAGGTTTACACATTCCAGACTGCCCCAGCATCATTAGAGCTTCGTAGCAGTTCCCTTACGTTCACTGTTAAATTGGAACCTGGAAAACTCTTTGTTCAACTCATGTTACTTAATGGGCTGAGTTTTCTAATTAGTATCTGTTGTGATTTTGGGTTCCTGTCTTTTCAAAACTGTGAAAAGATCAGTGGCTTTCCCACTGCTTTCTACCATCAGATGTTGTTACTGTATGAGTCAGGTAGCTGTCTTGAATTGGTTTGATGCATTGTGGGAATATTTCGTTACTAAGTTCTGTCGGAAATATTTTGTTGGGGATATTGTCTTTGATTTTTTTTTTAATTCTAGTTTAGTTCTTCTGTCTGGTTTGTGGAGAAGTTCAGAAGATTAAAAAGCATTGTTGCTGTCTTTCACTTCCACTTAAAAAAGTCTATCTTGGATACCTTCAGGTGCATAATTCTGAATTTAAGGACTTCACTCCTTAAACACACGCAGTTTGGGGATCTTTGTAATGTTTTGTTTTTCCGCCACCAGCCCAGTCTCTATGATATCCTGTTGCCCCTGTTTTGTTATATCCTAAAGAGAACATACCAATATTATATTAAAAAGGTTGGTTTGTAAACAGAATGGTTAGTATGGGCCCCAGATGGTTTTACTACATCCAGGGCTACATTTTTTTCTTCCTAGCTATGTCAGCTCAAATAAGAAGTCAGTTAGAAAATTTCAGTTATATATAATTAGTTTTCCACAGATTTTTCTAAAACACAACTACAGTCATGCACTGCATAACAACATTTTGGTCAATGATGGAGCGTATAGACCAGACCATGGTGGTCCCATGAGATTATAATGAAGCTTAAAATTTTCTTTCATCTAATGATTTGTGTCACAATTGCCTACAGTATTCAGCACAGTAACATGCTGTACAAGTTTCTAGTCTAGAAGCAATAGGTTTAGGTGTATGAAATTAGGATATGTCATCTAGGTTTGTGTAAATACTGTACACTATAGGGTGTCTGCACAACAAAATTGTCTAAAGATGCTTTTCTCAGAAAGTATTTCTGTCACTAAGTGATACATGACTCTATTGAATTATGTAATATGGATGGAATTTCCTCTTCTTCCATTTTGTAAACACAGGCTACTATTCTGCTTGAATTACTTCTTCAAATATTATAATATACTATCAGTTCCCTCCAGTGCACCAAGTATTGAAAGCACACAAGTACCGTTGGGAACAAATTTTAACATGGACTAGTCATAACAATAGTAATAATAGTAATATCATTAATAACAATAAGTACTTTATACTCAGCACTTCTCTTATGCCGGATCAGGGTAGACAGAATTTTAAGATTGTCCCCAGGATTCTGTTATCTAGATTATACACCCTATATAATCTCTTGATTGTGAGCAGGAGCTGTGAATATGATGAGATTTTATTCCCATAATTAGGTTATGTTATATGGCAAAGATGAAGAGATTTTGCTGACATAATTAATTTAAGGTCGTAACTCAGTTGATTTTAAGTTAAGCAAAGTTAATGTTTACAAATGAATTTCACACTTTCTTATGCTCTCACATTGCAGTTTAGCATCCTTTTGTTTAAAATTGAAGAACTACGTTCAGCAGTTTTTGTAAAGCAGACCTAGTGGTGATGAAATTCCTCAGTTTTTGAGAAAGTCTTTATCTCCCTTTCATTCTTGAAGAGTAGTTTTGCCAGGTATAACCTTCTTGGTTGACAGTTTTTTTTTTTTTTTCCTTTCAGCACTAAATATATAATTTCATTCTCTTCTTGCCTGCAAAGCAGTTGCTGAAAAATCCACTCATAGCCTTATAATGGTTCCCTTGTATGTGACAGGTGCCTGCTTTTGCTGCTTCCAAACTTTTTTAACTTTTAAAAACATTATTATAATGTATCTCGATGTGGATTTCTTTGAGCTTAATTTATTTGGTATCCTTTGGGCTTCCAGTATCTGGGTGACTGTTTCTTTTGCTAGGTCTGGGAAGTTTTCAAGCATTATTTCTTTGAGTAAGCTTTCTAGTCTTCTTTGTCTTCTTCCTCTTGAACTACCATAATGTATATATTGTTTTGCTTGATGGTGTCCCATAAATTACTTAAACTATATTCACTCTTTTTAAATTCTTTTTGCCCCTTTGGCTGGATGATTTACAACTTCTGCCTTCAAGTTCAATGGTACTTTATTGATATTTTCTATTTGGTAAGCTATCCTTTTCATATTTTCCTTCGGTCTTTTATTCATATTTTCCTTTAATTCTTTGTACATATTTAAAATAGCTGATTTCATATCTTTGTCTAGTAGGTCCAACTTTTAGATTGCCTTAAGGATAGTTTTCATTGACTGATGTTCCCCCTCTGTATGTGCCATCATTTCTTATTTATTGTATGTCTCTAAATTTGTTATTTAAAATTGGACATTTTAAACAATATCGTGTGGCAATTCTAAGAGTCCTATTATCCAACCTTTTTAGGGTTTTTTGTTATTGTTACTGTTGCCCCTAATTATTTAGTGAGTTTTCTGAAATAATTCTGTAAAGTCTATATTTATTAACTATGGGCACTAATATCTTTGCTCATTTGCTTTAATGGTCATCTACTCTCTAGAGAGAGATTTCCTTAAATGCATAAAACCAATAAGTCTCCCAGTTATTGCTAAAGGGTCCTGTGTGTATGTTGGGGCACACCTTCCACACTCAGGCAGTTTACTGCTCTGCCTTATCCTTCACCTACTGCCTGACAAGAGCCTCAAGTTCAGCCTTGGGTGAATGCTTAAGGCTTTGGCAGATCTTCCCTAAGCACGCACACAGCTCTGGGCATGCACACAACCGACACGTGTGTGGTCTTCTAGAGTCCCAGGAAAATGTGGGAGTTTTTTAAAGTTCTTTATAGACATCTCCTTCTCTAGCTTTTGATTTTACTTTTTAAAGTCAGCTTGCTGTTTTCCCCAGCTGTTACGATTGCCTTAAGCAGATGCAGCATTAAACAATTGCACCTATTATTATTTTTTAACAAGCACCCCTCGGCAAAAGTCTGTTCCATTGTCCAATTGGCAAAGCTCTGAGTTAGGTCAAATAAGGACAAGCCATGCATGTGGGCTTGCCAGGAAAATGCTAGACAGGTTAAATAATGACAATTCTCTGTAAATAGGATTTTGGAGAAACTTCAGCTCTTTTTTGTCACCTTCAGTGGCTGCTAGGCTGCTTGTTTTCACCATGATTGTGAGACTGTTGGTTTTTAAATCTCCTGTGAAAATGTGGAAGGAGGAATGGAAATAAGACAAGTTAAAATGCCACAAAGCATGTTGTTTTGCTGACACTTGGCTGTTTTTCTTGAATAGATTCTCTCTAGAGTGTTGTAACTTCTTGGTTAATGTAAAAATTTATTAAAAATTGATTTTGACTATTTCTACTATTCTCTTTGCTTTTATGGAGGAAAGGATTTTCAGAGGATCTTACTTCACTATTTCTACTGACATCACTTCAATATCTTCTGTTTGACAGCTTTTGTGTGTGACCAATTTAGAATATAATTGGGATATTTGAGCACAATTACTATCTTGTACAGTGAGGTGATTGGAGGGTTAAGTTTGGCACAGAATAGAAATGCCATCTCCCACAAGGGACCAGAATCTCAGAGTACTCTCGGAGATCATGGGGAAATAAATAATAACAAAGTGCCTGGCTACTAAGAGTGTGAACCTAAATGAAGGGAAATATCATCAAATATTCATTTAAAATAAACATATAGCAAGAATGTATAGAACATATTTTTGGAAACACATGTCTCATATAATCTTTGCAAAGATATGCCAAAACGTATATAACCTTTTAAGAATAAATTTTGTGAAAAAAAACTTTAAAACATACACAAAACTTGTGAGAACAATATAGTAACCAATAGTTCACCTTTACAGTTTTAACAGTTATCAACTTCTCATTTTTAATCTTCCCCCAAAATTACTTTTTTCTTTGAATTATTTTAAAACAAATTCCAGATATTGCATCCTTTTATATGTAAATACTCCAAATGAGATGGACACTAAAAATGCTTCTCTAAGAAGAATATTTTTAAAACATAATTATTTCATTATTTCATTAAAGAAAACTAGCAATAACTCTTATACCATTTTTTCCAATAGATATTTGAATGACTTCCAGGTAGAAGATGCATAAATATGGGGTTATTTATGCTTGAAATAAATAAGTTTTAACACCATGAAAAATAGTCATAGTTGTCCCAAGATGGAATGAACTGACTTGGATTTTCAAAGAGAAGCTCAACAACACAAGGCCGGGAGTATGAAGGAAGGCTTCCAACATGAGAAGAATAGCTACACTGGACATCATCTTTTTATTCATAAAATGTTAAACTATTTTAGTATTATTAAATATTTAAAATGTCTATGAAAGTAGAGAGTATAGTACAATACACCTCCAAATATCTATTATTTAGACCATATTAGCTATATAAATACTTTTTCTTTTTTTCACTAAAGTATTCAAGGCAAACCTTAGACATCATGCAATTTTATCCCAATATATCTCAATCTACAACTCTAAAATGTATGGATTTTTTTTTCATAAATGATATTTAAAATCTACTTTATTCGAGAGACTGGGAATTCATCCTAGGTGCTGTGGAAAATGAGAAATTACAAGGAAAGCGAAGAGCCAGTCCATTCTGAATGAGTTCAGGATAAACATATGAGGGAGAGGCAGATGATAAAAAAAATTACAAGAAATACATAACATCCTGAAGGTTTATATTTACCATCAAGTCAGCACATCAAGGTGAAAATGCCTTTCAGCTTTATCAACTCCTTTGCGTATTCCCAAGGTATTATCTCAAAGGAACAGCTTGTTTTATTACACTTTAAACCGACTTCAGCTTAGCTATAAATTTTAATGCTTTAAAAATAAAAGGTACAACGTTCTAGATTAAATTTTATCTTTGCTAATATTTAGGTATGAGCTCAAATTCTCATTAATTGTAGAAAGACTTTTGTAAAAACACTGTTGTTTCGACCATGGAAAAAGAATAGCAGACCCAGAGCCTCAAGTTGTGTTTTCTTGTTTTTTTTTTTTATTTTTTGAGACAGAGTCTCGCTCTGTCGCCCAGGCTGGAGTGCAGTGGCGCGATCTTGGCTCACTGCAAGCTCTGCCTCCCGGGTTCATGCCATTCTCCTGCCTCAGCCTCCCGAGTAGCTGGAACTACAGGTGCTCGCCACCACGCCCAGCTATTTTTTTGTATTTTTAGTAGAGATGGGGTTTCACCGTGTTAGCCAGGATAGTCTTGATCTCCTGACCTAGTGATCCGCCCGCCTCGGCCTCCCAAAGTTCTGGGATTACAGGAGTGAGCCACTGCGCCCGGCCTGTGTTTTCTTAGTGATCACAGATCTGGCATCTTTCAAGTCACCTGTTTACACACAGTCTCTCTAAGGCTGGCCCAGTGTTGCCTGTGGGAGCTCCTTCCTCACATAAGGTGATTTTGGGGGAGTATAAGAATTGAATTGTTTGCTGGACATAGACATTATCTTCTTTTGTAGCTGTTATTAATATGCAAAAATATATAATGTTTTGGGGGAATATCTACTAAATATCTCCCTTCTCTGAGAACAGCCCCTTAATTCCTCACAGAAGTGGAGCTCAGATATCTCATGAACATGTCACACAATCTTGCACCCCAGACTATGTCTACATATTGACATGCTGATTAGACTACCAGAGGATATCTGACCTGAGTTGAGTGTGAGATTTCACTCCTAGTAGCTTAGAGTTGGGATTCAGAGATAACTTATTAATTTCTGCCTGCTGAATGTAACTGGGGGAGCTAGGTCAGACACCTGCCATGTGCAAGGAGAAGGTGGAAAACTGGTCAGTAAAGAGAAAACAAAGAACACTGAGATAAACTGAAGCAGAGAAGAAAAACAGAGGAGAAAGAGGACAGCCTGAATTTTTGTTAATTTCCAGTTCTGGTTGCAGTTACTTGACAGGTTCAGTCTCTCCAACATTCTGCAAGATAACTCAGCACGTTTTTAATAAATGCATTTTTTTCTTTAGTAAACTTGAGTTTCTATCAATTACTTGCAACCAAAAGAATCTTGATAAGACGGTTTGCTTATACTTTACGGAGAGATGGAATAACTCCAAGTGTCAATTGTATAGAGTCATGAACAGTCAGTTTCAAACAGGCTTTTTGAAAGTCAAGGTGTTTTTATTTCACCAGCAAAACCACTAATCTTCTCTTATTTACGTGTTGTCAATAAATGCATTTACATTCACTGCTCTGAGATGAGATGCTCAGTGCTGTCAGTAAAGTCAGCGGAAAGCGAGATGTTGATCCAAACCCTTCTGCCCTATGATGATATGAAATGATATCAACCCAAAATGACACCTCGACTTTAGTCTTTTTAAGATAAAATAGTCTTATTAAGATGCCAAATCCAACAAAGCAAGATGGAACTTGGTAACAGAATGATGGACAGATCTCTAAGTGAATTTGTAGTCATTTTTTATTGTGCAAGGAGGGGTAGTTTTATCTGTTTGTTTGCTCACATGGGGACATTTTAGCCTAATGGATGAATACTAACTGAGAACTCAAACCAAGCCTACAATTCTGAAGCTCACAAGAGCTGGCAGAGTCCAAATTCATTGCCGTAGGTTCCAGTGGGCACTGTTTCTTCCTTTATTTATGGATTAATATTACTTAGTAGTTTCTAGGTTTCTTCTCCACTCTTGGGGGGCTTCTTATGAAAATACTATTCTATTACAAAAATGTTCTGGTAGCAGAAATAGATTGTGTTTCAAGAGAGCCTAAGGGAAACTAGATTCTGCCTAGTTTTACAAGTTCACTTCCCTTGATTTTTTTCCTATAGCAAAGCAGAACACTTTCTTTATCCAAGGAACCGAGAACCAGTTCTAACGGGCACATTGCGATGCAACAGGCACAGCTTGGCGAAGGCATCACAATAGTGCTAGAACATGGTTGTTTGCTTCTCAATGAATGATATAGCAGCTTTATCATTTATTGAACACCAGCTATTTTCTGGTATTGTTTAATTTTATAGCCACCATCTCACATCATTTAACTCTCACAACTAGTAGGATTGCTATGTAATTCCATTTTACCAGTGAGAAAACAGAAGCACAGAGAGTTGATATACCACCAAAGATCCCTCGGTGGCAGAGCTGAGCTTTGAACCCGAGCTGTTGGATTGCCAAACCTTTGTTGAGAATTGCTATGTTATGGGGGCCTTCATAAATACATGTTGTTTGCTTTACGTACTTAGCCTTCTAATAATTCAAAAACCCCAAAAAGTGGATAATTTTACCCATTTTTAAGATGAACAGATACTGAAGATCAGAAATTAAAAGTGAGATATTCAAATCTCTTTATCACTGGTTTTCAGCAATTTGATTTTAATAACCCCTAGTAATTTGTATGTCTGTGTGCTTATTCTGCCAGAGACTAATGGAGATTCTTGGATCTGTGAGTTCAGTTTTCATCCAATTTGGGAAATTAACTAACAATTTCCCAAATAACTCTTTTCTCAAATAACCTTTTTGCCTCCTTTTCTCCTTCCGGGGCTCAAAGTAGAAGTGTGTATTAGACTGCTTGATATTGTCCCACAGGTCACAGAGGCTTTGCACAGTATTTTCAGTCTTAAAACTTACAGCTCTGGATACACATAAAAGTTAAATTATACATGGAAAGCAGATCCAGGATGAGGGAATAAATTTTACCACCACAAAAATATTATGCATTACTCAAGAATCATGATGGTTCCTTTATTTTAAAGTTATTTACTGGAATTGAAAATTTATAAAAATCAATTCACGGATACTCCTTCTCCTCCCAGAACTCACCTATTTTATAGAATAAAATACATGAATAAGTATACAAGTACCATAGTGGTTTCAGATGTGCTGTTATTTGTTTACTTCTTCCTAGAATACATTGTGTTGTTTAATAAGCACTCATTAGCATATCTGCTGTGTACAAGATACTGTTTCAGCTGTACTAGGAAGATGGGAGAAGGGGAGAGTACTATACTGAAGGATGAGATACAGTTCCAATACTCAAACTGTTTGAGATAGGAACCAGAGAGAAATGGCATATCCACTTATAAAGCTAGCTAGCAACGCACCTGCCCAGTGTCCTATCCTGGTGTCCAAATTGTTCACTCTAAGACTACCTTTCTAGCCTCCTGACCTCTGGGAGTTACTGAGTTTAGTGTAATATGATCAGATTAAATATAAGTTTCCAGAGCTTAAACTTCATCCTGCAGGTCTTAGAAACTCAGGAAAGTTGAGTAGTGAATGACCTAATAAATTAACTCAGGGTGTTATAGAGGGGAGAAAACCAAGGAAGCCAAAGTGGAAGGGTCTACAAGAGAGATCCTCAGTAGCCATTTGTAGGTCAGAAAATAGGAAGCAAACAGCTCATTATCTTGTACAAAGCAGATGATCTAACATTAACACTCACTGGATGTTTCTAAACATTTTTTTAAAAAAGAAAAAACCATGCGTGAGTATGATCAGGTTGCTTAACTTCTCTATGTTTCAGTTTCCTTAGGTTAAATATAGCCAATAAAGCATTTCTACTCCACAAGTTATTCTAAGGATTTAATGATATATACCTGTGAAGAACTTAAAACAGTCCCTAGCACTTAGTGAGTGCTCAGTAAGTGTTATAGTTTTGATTCCATTATGGCTATTCTTAAATTATAAATTTCCAAAGACAAGGAGTGACACATATAAAGTTTTCCGATTAATTCCTTGTTCTTATGTGTTGAAGAAAATTTAAAACTTATTAACACGACACAGTCAGTTCTTATTATTTGTAGTAGTTATGTTCTATAAAGTTATCAACACTGAATTTGCCAATCTTGAACACCTGCTCCCAGGGCAATACAAGGGTAGGTTTCTGTGAGCTTCTAGTCATATTTTTGTTAACCAATCAATACATAGCCCTATTTTAAATGTACCTGCTTAAAGACAGCTTAACATAAAGTTGATTCATTAATTTTATATATTAATCAAATATAGGCATTCCATCATGAGTTACAGTGCTACTGTCTTATATATAATATATACATACATTTATAAAATACATAATATACTATATGTATACCTCTCTATATATGCCAATAGTACTATAACTCATGCCTGAATGAAGCTAATCTAACACACATATTTTGTCTGTAAAACATATCACAGCCTCCTTGCTCTTAGAAACACTAGACAGAACTTTAGCACTAGGAGGTTTGGGAGACATTTTGAATAGCTAAATCACCAACAAAAACCACAAAAATGTGGAAAATGTAGCATTTGCTATTTGGAGAAAAGAACAGTCATTTGTAGTATGAGAGTTGAAACAGGGCAGAACATTCGACCCCAGCTGGGAACATGCATGTTGGGTGACAAAGTTTTTGCCTGTCTGTGCTTGTCTGAGCACAAAAGCACTCTGAATATTGATTTTTGGAATACAAATACATTTCAGTGAGTTAGCAAATTTGCAAATATGGAATCTGCTAAAAACGAAGACTGACTGTAATTGACTCAACATTCCTACATATCTAAAGGCTTTATGAGTTGGGGTGAGAGTCAGGGAAAATTATAAAAGTATAAATGTAAGCATTAACCTGGTAAGGTAAAGATATTTCCAATTTCTGTGTAGGATAATATATCCCCAAAGTGTATTTAAGTGTATTGAATGATTCCAAACTGGTCCCTTTGTTGCAGAGTCTTTAATACACTAATATATATTGTGAATTTCTTCAAAATATAATATTTCCTAAGTTTGACTATTAGACCCTTTAGAAATGTTACTCTAAGGTATTTCTGACAAATTCACTTAGAATTAATTCTAAAGCTCAGAAATTTTCTATTTCAAGAGACAAGCATTTACATTGCAAGACTGTTATAAAAATGGCCAAATGACCAGTCTCTAGAATGCTTCCCAGGGTCAGTGGGTGGATTAAGCGTATTTCCAGGTCTTAGATATATTGTCTATTCTCCCCTTCCCATGTTACATTTGATGAAGTTGAATCTCTATGGGTGCTAAACTTTCTGGGAGCTTTCTCAGAAGAAAGAATGCTGACAGAAAATTTGCATTCTTCTTGCTTTCACAGTTGTACATTTTAAACCTTAATAAGCAATTAAAACAATTTATATCAAGAGGTAGAACATATGCATCTCCACTTAAAGCTTTGCTAGGAGAGAAAAGATTGAGAGCGTGATGGTTGAAGATTGACAACTAAGTCACAGCTCTCCTGGCATGGCCTTAGAACTACATTGTCTTAATGAGAAATAGGGGTTTAGTCGTTGGAAGTGAAAGATGTTTTCACTCATTTTCAGTGTATTTCTCCCAAGTCCATTGCAAAATAGATCTGAAGGCTATTAGTTTAAGACTTTGTTAAAAGCTTTCATGTTGTTTCTTAGAAATATCACAGATAATTTCTTTCTGAAATGGTTTTCTCTAATCTTGAGACTTTAAATGCTGTAAAGTCTGCCATGACTACTTTGTTTTTCTCTGTTAGAAAATGTGGCACATATACACCATGGAATACTATGCAGCCATAAAAAAGGATGAGTTCGTGTCCTTTGTAGGGACATGGATGCAGCTGGAAACCATCATTCTCAGCAAACTATCACAAGAACAGAAAACCAAACACTGCATGTTCTCACTCATAGGTGGGAATTGAACAATGAGATCACTTGGACACAGGAAGGGGAACATCACACACCAGGGCCTTTTATGGGGAGGGGGGAGGGGGGAGGGATTGCATTGGGAGTTATACCTGATGTAAATGACGAGTTGATGGGTGCTGACAAGTTGATGGGCGCAGCACACCAACATGGCACAAGTATACATATGTAAACCTGCACGTTGTGCACATGTACCCTAGAACTTAAAGTATAATAAATTAAAAAAAAAAAAAAAAGGAATGTAGAACTAGAAATACCATTTGACCCAGCCATCCCATTACTGGGGATATATCCAAAGGAGTATAAGTCATGCTGCTATAAAGACATATGCACATGTATGTTTATTGCAGCACTATTCGCAATAGCAAAGACTTGGAATCAACCCAAATGTCCATCAGACTGGATTAAGAAAATGTGGCACATATACACCATGGAATACTATGCGCCCATAAAAAAGGATGAGTTCATGTCCTCTGTAGGGATATGGATGCAGCTGGAAACCATCATTCTCAGCAAACTATTGCAAGAACACAAAGCCAAACACTGCATGTTCTCACTCATAGGTGGGAACTGAACAATGAGATCACTTGGACACAGGAAGGGGAACATCACACACCGGGGCCTATTGTGGGGTGGGGGGAGGGGGGAGGGATAGCATTAGGAGATATACCTAATGTAAATGATGAGTTAATGGGTGCAGCAAACCAACATGGCCCATGTACACATGTGTAACAAACCTGCATGTTGTGCACATGTACCCTAGAACTTAAAGTATTAAAAAAAAAAAAAAAAAGAATAATTGGCTTGGATGCGTACTCTAGGCCCTCCACATCCTGTCTGTGAGATCTTGGTCATTGTACTAAATCTTACTGTGCCTTATTTTCTCACGAGAAAGGTAGGAGTTTAAATGGTATGTATCTACCTTGATCAGTGAGGATTTAGGTTTAGCTGCATGTAACAAATGTGAGTTCAGTGGCTTGTGCAAATAATGTTTATTTTTCTAGGGTAACAAAAACTCAGGAGTAGGCAGTCCAGGGATGAAACAATGGCCCCAGGAGACCATCCATGTTCCGGACTTCAAAAAACATCTTTGTGTCACTATCCTTAATGTGTGGAGCAATATGTGACTTTTATTCTCATGCTCTCAAGACAGCTTCTGTGTGCCTACCGATACATATATTCCAGGCAACGTCACAGAGAAAGGAAAAGAGATAAAGCATAACATCTTTTCCTTAGAATGCTCTGCCTTATAGTTTGGTAATGCAAGCCCGTCCCAGAACCACTGCCTCTTTCTCATTGAATAGAACTGCATCGCATGACCGGGAAAGGGAAGCTAGAAATTTCAATAATTTAGCTAGCCATATTGCCACACCCAAACAAAATGAAGTTCTTATTTATGTGGAAAAAGGAGGAAAAGGGATACTGGCTAAGCAAATAGCAGTATCTGACACACTTGTAATGATGTTGCAAGGATCTACTGAGTTAGCATTTGTAAAGAACTAAGAACCATGGTGGAATATAAGAAGTATCCAGTAATTACTAGGGAATGTTTATAAGAAACTTAGAATGAAGCAAAGACTGGATATAGATGCCTTTGAAAAGAAGAAAAATAAACTCTCCACCTATCACCACCTCCTACGTTGACTCCCTGGCGCTCCACCAAGTGCAAACTGCCTTCTTAATATGTTCTTATTGCCTGATTCTCTCTCTCTCAATCTCTCTCTCTTTTTTTTTTTTTTTTTTTTTTTTTAATGAGACAGAGTCTTGCTCTGTCACCCAGGCTGGAGTGCAGTGGCACGATCTCAGCTCACTGCAATCTCCACCACCTGGGTTCAAGCAATTCTCCTGCCTCAGCCTCCCAAGTAATTGCGACTACAGGCGTGAGCCAAAACACCCGGCTAATTTTTTGTATTTTTACTAGAGATGGGGTTTCACTATGTTGGCCAGGCTGGTCTTGAACTCCTGACCTCGTGATCCACCTGCCTCAGCCTCCCAAAGTCCTGGGATTACAGGTGTGAGCCATCGTGCCCAGCCTCTGATTTTCAAATACTTGAAGACTCCTCATTTATTGAAATGGTAGCTTTTGGCCCAAGGCTCTTTTGGACAATGATAACTCGTTGTTTCTGCTGTCATGCTCTTTCAATCTGTGGAATGTCACTAGGAGAAGACACGGGACAGAGGAAAACAAAATGGCCTTGATGCAGCCAAACACCTGGCTGCAACAACATGCCAGTTCTCAACACTGGAGCAGGTTCAACGGCCAAATATGAGCTGAGACTTACAAAGCATTGCACAAGCAAACTCTTTTTTTTTTTTTTTTTTGAGAGGAAGTTTTGCCCTTGTTGCCTAGGCTGGAGTGCAATGGCGTGATCTCAGCTCACTGCAACCTCCAAGTCCTGAGTTCAAGCAATTCTCCTGCCTCAGCCTCCCAAGTAGCTGGGATTACAGGTATGTGCCACCACACCTGGCTAATTTTGTATTTATTTATTTATTGATTTAACTAGAGACAGGGTTTCACCATGTTGGTCAGGCTGGTCTTAAACTCCTGACCTCAAGTGATCCACCTGCCTCGGCCTCCCAAAGTGCTGGCATTACAGGAGTGAGCCACCGCACCCGACCAAATTTCTATTTAACTCTTTCCATGAATATTTTGGTATAAGGCACTAGCATCTCAGTCCCCATTGCCAAGTACCCTTAAAACAGAAAAACTGACTGCTGATATCTGCGATTTCCTTTAAAGCAGTACTCTTTCTTGGATATTTTAAAGAACTCATCTACTCGACTCAGAGTGCAGCTAGAGGCTTTTTTTCTCTTTCTTTCCCCTTTTTCTTTGCCAAAAATTTATTGAGCATCTACTATAAACTTAATAGCATTCATACTGGAGAGACAGGATAAATAAGTCATAATTCATAAACTCATTCCCCAAATATATCTCTGTGCACTTATGTGGTAGTACACTTTGTGAACTGACTAGGGTACAATGATGTATACACATTAAAGGAACAGGATAAGCCTGAATTCTGAGTTCTCCATGGGAGACAGATAAGTAAATACAGGACTACAATACACCAAGGTAAGTGACATGAATGAGCAGATGCCAAGGTCAACTGCAGGCTGGCTGAGTTTGGTTTAAGTTAAGAGCATTCCAATGCTATCCCCCTTTAGAAGAGGGGAATGCTTAATTGGGGTGATGCTTAAAAGTTACAGGGAAATTGAAAAATCCTTTCCCTCACTTAGATTTGTTTGATAGAATATACCAAAAATAGTACATGCTTTGAGATGCTGTGAAGCTATGAAAGTGTGAGCTATAATAATTTGCCTTCAAGTTATTCATAAAAGTCTTGGTTTTTCTATCAAGTTTGCCGTAAGAAAAACATAACTTAGTGGAGGAAAAAAACATATAATGTGCATGCTATTATTTGTTGCCTGAGGGATGTTTCAATTTTGTCTTCTCTTACAAAAATAAATTAGATTTCAAAAGTATTCATCAGGGAGATAGTGGGATAACTATTGGAGAAGTGGTTGGTATTTTTTGAGAAAGAAGTCTGTAACTTGGGAGAATCATAGAATCACAGAATTTCTAGGCTGGAACGGACCTTAACTACCTGGGATAGAATGTGTAATGTGGTATGTAGAAATGACAAAAAAAGTCAATTGGGATTACAGAATCCAGCATTCCACATTTTAAAAAAATGTTTCATCTTCCATTCAGAGACTTTGATGTGAATACTGATGGAGTCAAATGAGACCATCTCATATCTCTTTGAATGCATTACTCCAAACACCATGTTTTGGTAAAGAGGAAAGGAGACATAGTAAATAAACTATACTCAGAATTTACAATTTTAGAATGGATTTCGGAAAATTCTTTAGAGTCAGCTTTTTACATGTGAAATACAGCAAAATGTATACATGAAAAAAGAGCTGATTTTGTGTTCATATAAATGCATATGTTAGTAGGAATCATGTACCATGTAACATTAAAATACATAATATAATATGTCGTATACAATTTTGTAATGTAAATGAGTCTTAGGAAGTACACTATGCATACTGTGGTTTAGCTAGAATTACTATGACAACCATAACTTTTGCATTTCCTAATTTTTTTCCAGTATGAATTTGCAACTTAAATGTCACATTTTCATGGATTTTGGCTTTCTTTCTCTACGCAGTTCAAAAAGAAAAGTCACACCCCAGTGCTCCTGTTAAGTCCTCATTTAATTAAGTGTACCTCCTAAGCAGGTCACACTTGTTCAGGGATCAAACATCTGGGTGGGTACCCTTGCAGTTAGACAAAAACAGAGAGAAAAAAGAAAGACTATAGCAAAGTCTTAGGATAGAGTTTGGAAAAAATTATAACATGTATAATTGATGATCAGTGTATCAAGTTCTCTATGATTTTTTTTCTTCTAAGTTATTCATTGGTAGAAAAACAACATAAGAAAAAGGGGACATGATTTGACTCTTAGGACATAAACCCACAGAAATTTTATTTCCAGATTATTCAAAAAATTATAAATAGAGGAGAATCCTTTTGCGATGTGGCTGCTTGACTTAACCATATCCTACATATAGCTTTATGGAGTGATCATTTTTCCAAGGTCTGATTCACCCCATGCTTTTATTTGAATTTATAGAATTTAGTTGTCTTTTCATGGGGCTTAAGTGCGTCACGTAAAAGTCTACAAGCTATGTTTGCTTGTCCCTTCTGTCCCTTTGTTATCAAAATTCATCATTTCTGGTTCATCTGTGTGCCATTTTGAAAAGTAACAAATACTAGTTTAGTACTCTAAGATATGTAATGGAGTCTTTTTTGTTTTGTTTTATTTTGAGACAGAGTCTTGCTCTGTTGCCAAGGCTGGAGTGCAGTGGCGCAATTTCAGCTCTCAATTTTTTTTTTTTTGGTCAGTGTTGACCAAGTTGGCCTCAGACATGTAGCCTCACCTCCCTGTGTGCTTGCAGTCTCTCATCGTAGAGGTCAAACAATCTTATAGGGGAACAACTCAGTTATGATTATCTACTCCTGCCAGAAGGTCATGCAGCGTATTATGTAGCATGTGGTGTATTATGTAGTATGTTCTAAAAATAAAACAGAAGATATCATATAAGGGAATTAAATCAGTATGTACATTCACATTCATTCATTTAACAAATGTTTATTGGGGATCTACTCTATGCCAGGCACTACACACACACACAGGCACACACCCCAAACTAGACACACTGCACATACATCTTGACCTTGTACAAATGTGGGAGTAGCTGGGGAAGCAAAGATCTGGGAAGGGGCAGTTGGAATATTAGAGACGGAGCTATTATCCAGTTTTCAGGACATTGGTGTGTGTGGACAAGTTGGTGCTTGCAGGGAAATCCAAGAAACTGAGTGCATTCTAATACTAAAGAGTCTGTTAAGGGATTTATGTTGCCTCTGTATCGAGCATCTGGGTTGGGTCTGGTCTGCTATTCATTAGCATAGCCAGCATTCAAGGAAACAACTGGATGTTGAGCACAGGAAACTTGAGACAAGATAGGACCTGCTAGGCATTTCTGCATCTTTCTGTGATAGTGCCTGATTTTGAAAAAGGTTTTCTCAGAGTAATGATAGCTGCTTCACATTGTCTCTCAAATATCATGCAAGTTTCTTCTTTGGTCAGCTCTAACCAGCTACCAAGGGAGAAAGGAATCCTCATTCCTAATGTAACCAAGGTGACAGTAGCACAATCTAGCACTACAATGTTCAATATAGAAACACTGCTGCTCCTGGGATGCTTAAAAACTTACAGCCCATATAATGGAGTTATTACAGAATGCAGGGAAGAAGTGAATCTAAGTTTGTTCTGATAGGAGAGGGTTTTGTAGAGTTAACAAAGGATTGTTGGAATGACTCACGGACCTACGGTTTAGGAAAAGGGAAGACTGGGGGATTGTGTAACAATTCATGCAAAATACATGTGAAACCAAACACTTAGATTGCATGAATTAGATGACATTATTCCTATTTTTTATTAAGAGAATTGAGAGGATGAAGATAAGGTGACTTATGCAAGGTTATATAACTGTCAAATACTTGAATTCTAACTTGGTTTTTCTGAATCAAAATTCTCTCTCTTTCTCCTGTACTGTTGCTGCCTTCTGAGTGACCTCATAATTAAAGGTCTTCATTTATTTAATAAGCACTTTTTGAATGATTATACTGTGCACAACCTGAGAGTTGGTTCTGAGAATTGGTGTAGAACAATCTCTGCCCTTGAGGACCATGTTACCTTGCATAAGAGACATACACTGAACTAACTTATAGGAAAGTCTCCTTTTCGTGCCAGGTAGCAAGACAGTAAAGTTCAGTGGGAGCCCAGAGGAGGAAGAGAGCAATTCTGGGTGGTGGCAAGAGAGGGCTTCACAAGGGCACGATGGAGTAACCTTCAAGAGAAGGATAATTAGAACCAGATTGCTTGGGTTTGGGTTTAAATCTCACTGCCACCATCTGACTAGCTGTTTCCCTTGGACAATTTGTTCATTATCCCTTACTTCAGTTACTACAGTTATAAAATGGGGATGGTAGTAATATTTCCTATCCCTGAGGTAGGAGTATTACTGAGGTGAAAGTAAAGGGCTAAAAGTAGTGCCTGGTACATACTAATGGTAAGAACTGCCATTAAGAATTAAAACTGTAGCATTTACAACCACTATGGTGAACAGTTTGAAGATTCCTCAAAAAACTAAAAATAGAGCTACCATATGATTCAGCAATCCCACTACTGGGTATATAACCAAAAGAAAGGTAATCAGTACACTGAAGAGATATCTGCACTTCCATGTTCGTTGCAACACTATTGACAATAAGTAACATCTGGAAGCAACCTAAGTGTCCACCAACACTTAGTGGTGGATAAAGAACGCATAAAGAAAATGTGGTACCTCTGAACAATGAAGTAATATTCACCCATAAAAAGGAATGAGGTCCTGTCGTTAGCAACAACATGGGTGGAACAGGAGATGACAATGTTAAGTGAAATAAGCCAGGCACAGAAAAGCAAACATTGCATGTTCTCACTTATTTGTGATCTAAAAAATAAAAACAATCGAACTCATGAACATAGAGAGTAGAAGAATGGTTACTAGAGGCTGGGAAGGGTAGTAGGGGGCTGAGGGGAGGTGAAGATGGTTAATGAGTACAAACAAATTAGAAAGATGAATAAGCCCTACTTTTTGATAGCATAATATACTGATTATAGTCAGTAATAACTTAATTGTACATTTCAAAATAACTTAAATAATGTAATTGGATCATTTGTAACTCAAAGGATAAATGTTTGAGGGGACAGACACCCCATTCCCCGTGGTGTGCTTATTTGACATTGCATGCTTGTATCAAAACATCTCATGTACCCCATAAATATATACACCTCCTATGTACCCACATTTTAAAAAATTAAAAAAACTGTAACATTTAGTTTCTATACAGAATAAAGAAACATAAATAAGGGAAAAGAATAGGGAATAAAAGAATGTAGGTGAGGGAAATTACAAGGAACAAACCGTAGAAACCTAATACCCAGGCTGAGGAAGGAAACGTAGAAAGCATATGGCCAGTGGATACTCACGGAAACTCGGCTAAATTGCAAGGTATGAGTGTCTGTATTTGTGTGTTTTTGGTGTTCTGGGGTGGCATTTCTAATTACATATGAAACTAACATGAAGGAAGTTGGAGAAGTTGAATGAATCAGGACCCAAGATAGCGAGCCATGACAGTGGAATGGACAAAAACACAACTAACTGGATGAAAAATGTCTCAAAGCACAAAAAGATTAGAGGTGCAACCCATCACACAAGAAACGTCAAAGAGCATCAGGACTAAGTGCAGGGATTTCTGGGAGCTTTCTGGCATTGCCTTTGACTCTGAAAGGCAGTAGAGGAAAGCTAAGAGATAATGAGAAAGACTCACACACCTGTGAAGACCTTAAGACATTTGGTTACAGATGCTCTCAAGAGGAACATGGGAATTTCCGATGGTTTGAGTGTGTTCTCCCAAAGTATATGGGTTGGAAACTTAGTTCCCCAGTGCAATGATATTAAGAGGTGGGACCTTTAAGGATTGATTAGGTCATAAGGGCTACACCCTCATGAAAGGATCGATGTTGTTATCCTGGAAGTGGGTTAATTATCTCAGGAGTGAGCTCCTGATAAAAGGATAAATTTGGTCCCCAATTTCTCTCTCTCTGTCTCTCTTGCATGTGCTTCTTTGTCATGTGATGCACTTCACCATGGGGTGACCCTTGACAGATGCCAGCACCGTGCTCTTGGACTTCACAGCCTCCAGAATGAGCCAAATAAACTTCTATTCTTTATAAGGTAGCTAGTCTGTGGTGTTCTGTTATAGTAGCAGAAAACTAACTAAAATAGGATTAGGAAAAAAAAAAAGAGAGAGCGAGAGAGAAGCCAGAATTAGAGACAGATTTCTATATGACCTGTGATTATTAGGAAAACTTATAGAAAGCAGTTCTCAGGGAGACCAGAGGTTTTTAAGTGAAAAGGAAATGGATTTCCTATAAGGTGATCCTCGGTGAGTAATTAGAAACATAGCTTTATCTGAACCTCAAATAATTCCAGTACAAATAAAGATAACTTTAAAAATCTTCTTGTAATTAGAAACAAAAAACTTTAAAAAAAAACCATGATGAAACTTAAAATGTAATTAAAATTGAGTGATTTTGAAGATACTTCTAGTAAATAATTTGAAATTTGAAAAATGCTACTACAGTGGAACTTAGAAAGAAATATGTAGTCTTAAATGCTTATATTAGAAAACAAGAAAGGCTGAAAATTAATGATCCAAGTACTCAACATGGGAAGTAAGAACAATAAAACCAAAAAAAGTCGAATAGGGAAGATAAAAAATATGAACATAAATTAATGAATTAGGGAAGACAGAATAGAGAGGATCAGCAGAGTTAATAGACCATTCAAAATAGCAGATCTTGTAATTCCAGCCCTTTGGGAGTCTGAGGCAGGCGGATCACGAGGTCAGGAGATTAAGACCAGCGTGGCCAACACTTTGAAATCCCGTCTCTACAATAACACAAAAATTAGCTGGGTGTGGTGGTGCATGACTATAATCCCAGCCATTAGGGAGGGTGATGCAGGAGAATCTCTGGAACCCTGGAGGCAGAGGCTGCAGTAAGTTGAGATTGTGCCACTGAGCTCTAGCCTGGGTGACAGAGTGAGACTCTGCCTCAAAAAAAAAAAAAAAAAAAAAAAAGATCTTTGAAAAGTACAATAAGATTGACTCTACTGAGAGTAATAAAAAAATGGAGTAAGAAATAATAAGACAAATAAAAAGGGTCACAAATACATAGGAAACAGAACTTTAAAAAACAAAACATAGTAAAAAATAGTTCAATTAAATAGTATCCTATTTTACAGAAATAAAGTTTTTAAATTTTGGTCTGATGAACAAATTTTGGGAAAACATATCGTCAAAAAAGGATCAAAATTAAATATAAAATGCAAATATGTTCTGATCATTAAAAGAACAGAATAAAAAATTTAAAGTCTTCCTAGAGAGTTGTACTGGCAAGTTCTAACAAAAATTGTAATTCCAAACATTCATAAATGCTTCCAGAGAACAGAAAAGATAGAAAATTCTCTAACTCATTTTATGAAGTTGATATAACCATGATATAATATCCAGATACAAGGACAATACAAGAAATAAAATTATAGGCCAATCATATATATGAATGTAGATGCAATAAAAATGCTAGCAAATAAAATCCAGAAACATCAAAAAGGATAATAAATAAGGACTGAGCTGGATTTACATAAGAAATATATGTTTGGTTTAATGTTATAACATTTATTTACTTCATCACATTGACAGATTAAAGGGAAAAAAATCATCCGAGCATCCTGATTTTACCATTTGCTAATATTCGCATGGTAGAAAACTAGAAATAGGAAATTTCTAAATTGATAAAAGTAACTACAAATATTTCACACAAAGATCATATTTGATGATGAAAAGTTTAAAGAATTTGCCTTAAAGTCAAGAACAAAGAAGAAATGACCACTATCACCACTTCTGGTCAATATGATCACAATAAAAGAAGAAAAATAATTCACAAGGATATAAAAGAAGAAAAACTGTGATTAAGTCCAAATAGTATCATTGTTTACATAGAAAACCAAAATCAACCGATTTGTAGAATCAAGAAAGAAGTTTAGCAAGATTGATAGGTAAAAGAGCTATGTGTAAAATCAATGACATTCCTAAGTACCTTTAACAACAATTAGAAAATGAACTAAAAAATGTACAACAGA